>NC_064637.1:152566109-153191109 GCF_023864275.1 Schistocerca cancellata | reverse complement strand
CTACGAGTATCTTCTAAGTTAAGTCGTAGGGTCAGTATTGCCTCACGTGTTCCACTATTTCTACGGAATCCAAACTGATCTCCCCGAGGTCGGCTTGTACCAGTTTTTCCATTCGTCTGTAAAGAATTCGCGTTAGTATTTTGCAGATGTGACTTATTAAACTGGTATTTCGGTAATTTTCACATCTGTCAACACCTGCTTTCTTTAGGATTGGAATTATTATCTCCTTGAAGTCTGAGGGTATTTCGCTTGTCTCATACATCTTGCTCATCATATGGTAGAGTTTTGCCAGGACTGGGTCTGCCAAGGCTGTCAGTAGTTCTAATGGAATGTTGTCTACTCCCGGGGCCTTGTTTCGACTCAGGTCTTTCAGTGCTCTGTCAAACTCATCACGCAGTATCATATCTCCCATTTCATCTTCATCTACTTCCTCTTCCATTCCCATAATATTGTCCTCAAGTACATCGCCCTAGTATAGACCCTCTATGTAGTCTTTCCAACTTTCTGCTTTCCCTTCTTTGCTTAGAACTGGGTTTCCATCTGAGCTCTTGATATTCATACAAGTGGTTCTCTTATCTCCAAAGGTCTCTTTAATTTTCCTGTAGGCAGTATCTATCATACCCCTAGTGAGATAAGCCTCTACATCCTTACATTTGTCCTCCAGCCATCCCTGCTTAGTCATTTTGCACTTCCTGTCGACTTCATTTTTGAGACGTTTGTATTCCTTTTTGCCTGCTTCATTTACTGCATTTTTATATTTTCTCCTTTCATCAATTAAATTCAATATTTCTTCTGTTACCCAAGGATTTCTACTAGCCATCGTCTTTTTACTTACTTGATCCTGTTCTGCCTTCACTACTTCATCCCTCAGAGCTAGCCATTCTTCTTCTACTGTACTTCTTTCCCCCATACCTGTCAATTGTTCCCTTATGCTCTCCCTGAAATTTTGTACAACCTCTGGTTTAGTCAGTTTAACCAGGTCCCATCTCCTTAATTTCCCACGTTTTTGCTGTTTCTTCAGTTTTAATCTACAGTTCATAACCAATAGATTGTGGTCAGAGTCCACATCTGCTCCTGGAAATGTCTTACAATTTAAAACCTGGTTCCTAAATCTCTGTCTTACCATTATATAATGTATCTGATACCTTTTAGTATCTCCAGGGTTCTTCCATGTATACAACCTTCTTTCATGATTCTTGAACCAAGTGTTAGCTATGATTAAGTTATGGTCTATGCAAAACTATACCAGTCGGCTTCCTCTTTCATTTCTTAGCCCCTATCCATATTCACCTACTATGTTTCCTTCTCTCCCTTTTCCTACTCTCGAATTCCAGTCACCCATGACTATTAAATTTTCGTCACCCTTCACTATCTGAATAATTTCTTTTATTTCATCATACATTTCTTCAATTTCTTCGTTATCTGCAGAGCCAGTTGGCATATAAACTTGTACTACTGTAGTAGGTGTGGGTTACGTATCTATCTTGGCCACAATAATGCGTTCAGTATGCTGTTTGTAGTAGCTTACCCGCATTCGTATTTTCCTATTCATTATTAAACCTACTCCTGCATTACCCCTATTTGATTTTGTGTTTATAACCCTGTAGTCACCTGACCAGAAGTCTTGTTCCTCCTGCCACCGAACTTCACTAATTCCCACTATATCTAACTTTAACCTATCCATTTCCCTTTTTAAATTTTCTGACCTACCTGCCCGATTAAGGGATCTGACATTCCACGCTCCGATCCGTAGAACACCACTTTTCTTTCTCCTGATAATGACGTCCTCTTGAGTAGTCCCCGCCCGGAGATCCGAATGGGGGATTATTTTACCTCCGGAATATTTTACCCAAGAGGTAGCCATCATCATTTAACCATACAGTAAAGCTGCATGCCCTCGCGAAAAATTACGGCTGTAGTTTGCCCTTGCTTTCAGCCGTTCGCAGTACCAGCACAGCAAGGCCGTTTTGGTTAGTGTTAGAAGGCCAGATCAGTCAATCATCCAGACTGTTGCCCCTGCAACTGCTGGAAAGGCTGCTGCCCCTCTTCAGGAACCACACGTTTGTCTGGCCTCTCAACAGATACCCCTCCGTTGTGGTTGCACCTACGGTACGGCCATCTGTATCGGTGAGGCACGCAAGCCTCCCCGCCAACGGCAAGGTCCATGGTTCAGGAGGGGGGAGGGGATACTGTGATTTAGTTATGTAATCTGAGATATTATTATTAGGTTAATTATAATATTAGTAGTAATTAATAATAATGCTAACAAGCAATCAGAATAACTATAATGTTAATTAGTTTATTGTGGTTAATTCTAATTACGAACACGAATAATAATATTAGTAGCAATTAATAATAATAATAGCAAACATTGAAAATAACGATAATGTTAAATAGTTTAGAGCTTCTGACACCATGTTTAATAGTGTCACAAACACAAAGGATAATGGCAATGAAAAAGACTGAAATGCCAGTGACAGAGACTGTTAAGAAAAACTTTTCGATAGACGCCTCTATAGACAGGGGGGAGGGAAGGGAATAGGTGGGGAGAGGGTGTTAATATAGTGAGTTACAGATAAGTGTGTTGAAGAGATCATGGAGAAACGTTTGAAAATCAAGAAAGAAAACAAAAACGGTAGGCTCGGAGGCGACTTACTTGCTGAAGAGGTGCAGTACGACGCAGAGGATGATGAACATTAGTCCCAAGCCGACCAGGACGCCGATCATGGTGGGGTCAACGTACTGCAGCGACGGCGGCTCCTGCTTGATGTCTGCTCCATGGGACACACATCAAAATTTACATTTTGTAAGCCGCTCATTATCACGTACAGGTATCTATTTACTACTTCTCGAGCCTTCGTATTGTGTATAATGGACGGTACAAAATGTATCATATTTGCATTTCCTAGTATGTGTTTGATACAAATGGTGTTGATATTTATAAGTCTTTCCACATGTGGACTGGTGAGTTGATTTGAATGTCACATCTGTTGTGACATGTTGCATAGGGGTTAACGCCAGCACACGCAGGGGACGGTAATTCCCCAGTCCTGGTGCTGCTAGTCTCCGACCAGCGGTGCTGGATGACACAGAATGTTGGAGGGAATCTATTACAAGTGGAGATGTGAGGGGATTACGATGCGCTTGGAGCACATACGGCGATCGTACTCTGTGGTGGTCAGACGTTATCGAACGGAACCTGGACGACGAGTATACCTGTCCTTAACGTTGCCATGCAACATCTGACTACTGTCACATCCGAATGCTCCACAAATCTCGCTACTGGATGATTCGGCTATTCGTCCAAATAGAGACGCACAACATGGCCCAGTTACGTGCCGTTAACGCTGTCCACATCTACATCTACATACATACTGCGCAATCCACCATACGGTGCGTGGCGGAGGGTACCTCGTACCACAACTAGCATGTTTTCTCCCCGTTCCACACCCAAACAGAACGAGGGAAAAATGACTGCCTATATGCATCGTACGAGCCTTAATCTCTCTTATCTTTGTTGTCTTTCCGCGAAATACAAGTTGGCGGCAGTAAAACTGTACTGCAGTCAGCCACAAATGCTGGTTCCCTAAATTTCCTCAGTAGCGATTCGCGAAAAGAACGCCTCCTTTCCTCCAGAGACTCCCACGCGAGTTCCTGAACCATTTCCATAACACTCGCGCGATGATCGAACCTACCAGTAACAAATCTGGCAGCTCGCCTCTGAATTGCTTCTATGTACTTTCTCAATCCGACCTGATAGAGATCCCAAACGCTGGAGCAGCACTCAAGACTAGGTCGTATTAGTGTTTTATAAGCGGTCTCCTTTACACATGAACCACATCTTCCCAAAATTCTACCAATGAACCGAAGACCACTATCCGCCTTCCCCACAACTGCCATTACGTGCTTGCCCCCTTCATATCGCTCTGCAATGTTACGCCCAAATATTTAATCGACGTGACTGTGTCAAGCGCTACACTGCTAATGGAGTATTCAAACATTACGGGATTCTTTTTCCTATTCATCTGCATTAATTTACATTTATCTACATTTAGAGTTAGCTGCCATTCTTCACACCAATCACAAATCCTGTCCAAGTCATCTTGTATCCTCCTACAGTCACTCAACGACGACACCTTCCCGTACACCACAGCATCATCAGCAAACAGCCGCACATTGCTATCCACCCTATCCAAAAGATCAGATATGTAGATAGAAAACAACAGCGGACCTACCACACTTCCCTGGGGCACTCCAGATGATACCCTCACCTCCGGGATACGATAATGCTGCCTTTCCGTGTCTCTTACAGCGATCACCCAATACTGACGCTATCCACACCCCTTGTACAGGGTTTGTATAAAAAGTAATGAGACTGAGCTTGAGAATCAAAATTTATTGTAGATATCGCTACAACCACTTAGTACTCTTCAATGTATGATCCTTGAGAGTCAACAACCCGCGGCATGCGAGACTTCCACGCTTCAAACGCTACCGCGAACCTGAGTCTGGGATGGCCGTAGTGGCGGCTTGGACCTCCTCCAGGGTCCCATGATGGTGTCCTTTCAGGAAAGTGTTTGGTTTGGGACACAAAAACAAGTCTGGCGTGATCACATCGGGACCGTAGGGGGGCTGGGGGATCGTTGAATCCCTTTCTTAGCCAGGTAGCTGGCCATCATGAAGCAGGTGTGACTCGGCATGTTGTCGAGATGCAGCTTCCAATCATTGGCGATGGCTGGCCTCACGCGATGGACCCTGGCTTTCAGTCTCTTGAGCACTTCGCAATAAAACGCACTGTTGACAGTTTGGCCTTGGGGGACACACTCATGACGAACCACGCCCCTAACGTCGAAAAACACGATCAGCATGGCTTTCACCTTCGATTTGCTCACGCCAGCCATTTTTTGGACTTGGAAATGGTGCGGTGTGCCGTTCGGCACTCGTGCGCATTGTCTCCGGGTCGTGGGGAAACACCCAGGTTTCGTCTGCGGTGATGACGTTATCTAAAAATTCCGGGTCAGCTTCGAGGCTCTGGAGATTGTTTGGCAGGCGTTCACACGTGCTTGCTTTTGAACGTCTGACAAAATCTTCGGGACCATCTCGTCGCAGATCTTCCTCATGGACAATTCTTTGGTGATGATGTTGTGCACTGTCATTGTGGTGTCACCGCCAGTCACCACACTTGCTAGGTGGTAGCCTTTAAATCGGTCGCGGTCCGTTAGTATATGTCGGACCCGCGTGTCGCCACTATCAGTGATTGCAGACCGAGCGCCGCTACACGGCAGGTCTAGTCTAGAGAGACTCCCTAGCACTCGCCCCAGTTGTACAGCCGACTTTGCTAGCGATGGTTCACTGTCTACATACGCTCTCATTTGCAGAGACGACAGTTTAGCATAGCCTTCAGCTACGTCATTTGCTACGACCTAGCAAGGCGCCATATTCAGTTACTATAATTACTTCAAGAATGTATTCTGAACAGACAATATTGCGAATCATGTACCGTCAAGAGCGACGTTCATCATTAATGGATTAAAGTTAAGTATCAAACTAATTACGTGCGCTTTCTGAATTCTCATTCCTTGTCACGTTCCAGACCTCACGTCAGTATAGTTCTCCCCTCCTCACGCCACCCTGCGTGAGCTAAAACTCGTGCATTTCGGCCTCCTCTAGTAACAAGGTGTTGGCTCTGCTGCTAACACAAAAGTCATTTTATCGGAAGTCCGAGGTCGTCTGCTATCATCCTGACACTCATCCGACGGTCGGTGTTCAATAAAACGCGCATACGGTCGATTTTTTAGTCAGTGTGGCTGGTTGATTGGCGTTCCGAGCGGTTCTCGTCCTCAACGCTGACGACTATGCGACGTGTACACCCAACGCACGATGCTACCGAGACAAAAGATCGCAGGCGACTGCACGCCGCGGGTTTTCGGCCAGATAACACCCCCCCCCCCTCCTCTCCCTTCACTAACCGCCCCCCCCCGCCCGCCCCCCCCCGGGTGAGCGCGCGCTGCGGATTACAGTCGCGTCAGCAAAAAATCAGTCACTACTTTTTATACGAACCCTGTACATCCTATCAGACCTTGTAGCAACACTAACCAAGAAACGACGATAATGCAGTCTTGGTTGCCTTTCTCCACATCACAGAGAGTTGCAACTCTAATCATTTACGTGCAGAAATACTCATTAATCTGTGGTTAGATACGCTGGAAGAAAAGCCTTGTGCATCAATCAATGATTTAATTCGTCGTAAGATTTCGGCAGTGTACGTTGTAAGACAACTGATGGTACATATCACTTCCTCCCACGTACACGTCGCGTACGTGTACGACGGACACGGTCAACTGGCCAAGTCTTGCGGCTGCTTAAATTTTTGCGATATTGCACTGCCTGTGTTATTCTGATTACAATGCAAAGTTCCTTTGAGGCACTGCAGCTAGTACAATGCCTGATCTGTACGGCGACTACAGCCGCTATGAAGTACCGGGCGATCAAAAAGTCAGTATAAATTTGAAAACTTAATAAACCACGGAATAATGTAGATAGAGAGGTAAAAATTGACACACATGCTTGGAATGAATGACATGGAGTTTTATTAGAACAAAAAAAAAAAAAACAAAAAAATACAAAAAACAAAGTACACAAACTGTCCGACAGACGGCAGATGGCGCTGGACAGCAGGTAACTGTTATCGTGACGGGTCAGAGGTACGCCGATATGTTACAGAATCGCATCATCCCCAGCCTGGCTGATAAACACCTGCTGGAACGTACGATGTTTATGCAGGATGGCGCTCCACGTCATATTGCTAGACGCGTGACAGATCTCTTGCGCGCGCCGTTTGGTGATGATCGTGTGCTCAGCCGCCACTTTCGTCGTGCTCGGCCTCCCAGGTTCCCAGACCTCAGTCTGTGCGATTATTGGCTGTGGGGTTACCTGAAGTCGCAAGTGTATCGTGATCGACCGACATCTCTAGGGATACTGAAAGACAACATCCGACGCCAATGCCTCACCATAACTCCGGACATGCTAAACAGTGCTGTTCACAACATTATTCCTCGACAACAGCTATTGTTGAGGAATGATGGTGGACATATTGAGCATTTCCTGTAAAGAACATCATCTTTGCTGTGTCTTACTTTGTTATGCTAATTATTGGTAGTCTGATCAGATGAAGCACCATCTGTCGAACAGTTTTTAACTTTTCTATTTTTTTGGTTCTAATAAAACCCCATGTCATTCCAAGCATGTGTGTCAATTTCTACCTGTCTATCTACATTATTCCTTGATTTGTACAGTTTCCAAATTTATACTAACTTTTTGATCACCCTGTACATTAAGTGAATGCGAATAAGGACAACAGTCAGCTGTAGTATGGAATGACGACAATGAAAATTTGTACCGGATCGAGACTCGAACCTGGGTTAGCACGTGCGATGGCCTTATCATTTAGCTATCCGTGCACGACTCAAGGCTCGACCCAAACTTCCATATGTCGTCAACCACGCGCCTACGACTTGTAATCATGCATCCATTATGTCCATTTCCGTACAGGTCAAACGTTGTACTTGAAAGTCGCTTGCTCGGTTTCGGCAGTACCTGTGTCACTCTGATTACAATGCATGCGTGCATGTCCAAAGGAACAGACACTGCGGCGAGTGCAACGCTTGATCTGTAATGGAATATGCATAATGGATGTACGAGTACAGGCCGTAGACGCATCGTTGGCGACATTTGGAAGTTTGGGTCTCCCCTGAGTCGATGCACGGATAGCCAAATGGTAAGGCGACCGCACGCGATAGGCGGAAAATCCGGGTTGGAGTACCGATCCGGCACAAATTTTCAGTCGTCATTCCATTCTACAGCTGATGGTTGTCCTTATTCGCAATTGCGAGTTCATTTAATGCACACATTTTTTGTCGGGCAGTGTGAAACAAATGTAGGATCTTGACTGATATTTAAGTTAAAATGAACACTGAAGATCGCAATAATATTTATTTATTTATCGGTTTCGGCTTACGTAAATGCCATCTTCAGAATTTTTCTCGCGATACCGCGATCGTACACTCGAAGACCCGCCAGCGCCAGCCATAGGGGGCCAAAAATTCTGAAGATGGCTTTTACGTAAGCCGAAACCAGTGAATAAACAAATATTTTTGCGATCTCGACTGTTCACTGTGACTTAAATGTAGCATCAGGTCGCTGTTCTCCATAGACTATGTTGTCTACATTTATGGTCTTGACTCTTACTTTTTAATTTCTGGATGAAGTACTGTCACTGAGTTCCTTCATATCGTCGCAAATCCCACAGACAGATTAACTGTCGCTGTTGTTTCCTTGATGACCTAAAGCTCCAGTTCTGTGTGGTAAGGATCGTGAAGCATTCGCATATTTGGTGTTTCTTTTTATTGTTGATGATCTTACAGAAATTTATGTCTAAGACACCTATATTCATGCCGTCAGCGGGATATTTATTGTGTGCGGATTGCTTGTTCTTCTTTGAGACAGATACTTGACTCCTACCATACCCATCATCGTGTCCCTCTTGCCCTACTTTAGCCACCATCCACTCACTCAATTTTTTCCTCTCCCGTTCCGAGATCTTTCTGTGCCTATACTCTCATTCCTTTGTCTTCTCATCGCCAATAACTTTAATGGCATTAACAGCAACACGACGTGCCTGCCACGGTGAAAGCATTCTGCGCAGTATGTGCCTGTCTCCTCAGAACTTTCGTACTTCAATTGAAATATTCGGTTCCATATAAATTTGGGGCTGATTTGAGTTAATTTTTATACTTACATTATATATACCACATCTGAAGATGATTTTACATTTGTTCATCAAAAATCTAATAATATAATTTAATTTTTCATATCGATCCATTTAGCAACATCGATCTTTAGCCATGAAAATTAATGATCACAAATGTTAATTTAAATGAGTCAAAAATCACTTTACGGTGAAACTAATATTATTATGCTTTAGTTCTCATGTAAACAAAATTTATATTTTAAGACCGTAGTGCTGAGAAGTCGTTACTGAAGCAACATACAGGATGAGTCAGGGGGATGTTGTTAGAGATTCTGAACCCAAAACGTAATGTGAACGTATGTCCCGTTCTTAACGGTTTCCGAGCAAACTAATGAAAAGAATGGGGAGCAGGAGAAAGGCAGGTGATCTAATGTTCTGTTTAGTTGTGTACATTTTCTCACAAAGTATGATCAAAAAGTCCACTGTCAACTGCAAGGCATTTCTCAGCCCTTGTAGACAGCTGATACGTTGCTGTTCAAAGTTCACTGGTACGGAATGTTGTATTCCACATTTTCGGTTCACTGATGAGTCAACATTTACGCGCAGCGGCGTCAGGAACAAGTGAAACTCTACACGCTACTGTGGAAACAAATTTTCAACGATGTTTCTTAGTGAACGTTTGGTGCGGAATTATTAATGACGAACTCATCGCTCCGATTGTTTTAGGTAACCATCGTAATGGAGTACGGTATCATGATTACCTTCACAGCGTGTTACCAAAATACTTGGTATATATTCCTTGGTCACCACGACGTCATATGTAGTTTCAGCACGGCCGATGCCTGTTATTTTCAAACAGTTGTATGTCGGATCCGGTTAAGAAAAGGGCATACGTGGATTTGAATTTTTTTTTAAAGGCACGCTAGTAATATCACCCCTCGAAGCATGTAGCCTTCGTCCTGACTCACCCTGCACGTTATAATATTATTGGGATTTCCGTCGTATGAAAGCTGTGAGTACCCTGGGAAAGGCATTCACCTATCTGTATATTAAACGATCAACTTATGAGATGAGACCTATTCTTCGAAAGACATTTGTTCTATATAATTTACGTAACTGTAAGAATGCGCATTTAGTGCGGACGCTAATACATCGATTGCGCAGTCAAAGAAACATTTTAACAGAAGCTGAACTGAACGTTCCGCTTCGATCTAAATAAAAGATGACAGTAACAAACTTTTGTAGATCTTCAGATTTTATCGTACTTGTGCTTGTAATGTGAAAGTGTTAAAAGGTTGTCTTTAAGCCATAAAAGTGAGCGGTCTTGCCAGCGTGCAGACAACAGTTATTAATTAATAAAATTCGAGTAATTTATGTTCGATACTGTTAACCGGCAAGTTACTATTATGAAGTAGTTGAACGGTACAAGAATTGTCTTGAAGGAAGGAGAAAAGTAATGACTGTAATTTGTGACAAAAACGTGAACCAATGTTCTAGCACAGGACAGGCTGAAATCTGATCGCACCATACAGTTGGAAAAGTACTTATGTAAGTTATACTGTTTACAAATAAGCCCTAATTGCTTGTGAGAATTATTTGAATATATTTAGTGTTTACCAGATTTCTTATTCTACTCTTTCCCTTTATATTTCTTTTACCTCCATGTCATATTATTTTTGTAAATGTCAAGCAGCCTTTACTACAGCAGAGAATACTGCGGCATCCTTCCTGGTCGTAGACAGAAGGCCGCTCCTTGTCTTCTGCCCCATTTATTAATGATTTCATTTGCAAATGCAAATTTTTTTTATTGTTCATGTTAAAGGTCCCTCGGATGATTATAAATTTCATACTGATTACGTAAAGAAATAGAAGTCTTTGCGTAATCAAAAACTAGCCTCCTTCTGACAACGATCAGGAACCGACCAGAAGACGGACGTCTTCGACCGCTTTCGTGTTTCCTGTGCCAAAGCTGTGCCAAACTGGGAACATGACATTCTAGTATGAAACACAAAATATATATATATACAGGGTGTTACGAAAAGGTACGGCCAAACTTTCAGGAAACATTCCTCACACACAAAGAAGGAAAATATGTTATGTGGACATGTGTCCGGAAACGCTTACTTTCCATGTCAGAGCTCATTTTATTACTTCTCTTCAAATCACATTAATCATGGAATGGAAACACACAGCAACAGAACGTACCAGCGTGACTTCAAACACTTTGTTACAGGAAATGTTCAAAATGTCCTCCGTTAGCGAGGATACATGCATCCACCCTCCGTCGCATGGAATCGCTGATGCGCTGATGCAGCCCTGGAGAATGGCGTATTGTATCACAGCCGTCCACAATACGAGCACGAAGAGTCTCTACATTTGGTTCCGGGGTTGCGTAGACAAGTGCTTTCAAATGCCCCCATAAATGAAAGTCAAGAGGGTTGAGGTCGGGAGAGCGTGGAGGCTATGGAATTGGTCCGCCTCTACCAATGAATCGGTCACCGAATCTGTTGTTGAGAAGCGTACGAACACTTGGACTGAAATGTGCAGGAGCTCCATCGTGCATGAACCACATATTGTGTCGCACTTGTAAAGGCACATGTTCTAGCAGCACAGGTAGAGTATCCCATATGAAATCATGATAACGTGCTCCATTGAGCGTAGGTGGAACAACATGGGGCCCAATCAAGACATCACCAACAATGCCTGCCAAAACGTTCACAGAAAATCTGTGTTGACGACGTGATTGCACAATTGCGTGCGGATTCTCGTCAGCCCACACATGTTGATTGTGAAAATTTACAAATTGATCACGTTGGAATGAAGCCTCATCCGTAAAGAGAACATTAGCACTGAAATGAGGATTGACACATTGTTGGATGAACCATTCTCAGAAGTGTACCCGTTGAGGCCAATCAGCTGCTGATAGCGCCTGCACACGCTGTACCTGGTACGGAAACAACGTTACCTTGTACAGCAGCAGCTTCTCTGACGCTGACATTAGGGTTATCGTCAACTGCACGAAGAATTGCCTCGTCCGTTGCAGGTGTCTTCGTCGTTCTAGGTCTTCCCCAGTCGCGAGTCATAGGCTGGAATGTTCCGTGCTCCCTAAGACGCCGATCAATTGCTTCGAACGTCTTCCTGTCGGGACACCTTCGTTCTGGAAATCTGTCTCGATACAAACGTACCGCGCCACGGCTATTGCCCCGTGCTATTCCATACATCAAATGGGCATCCGCCAACTCCGCATTTGTAAACATTGTACTGACTGCAAAACCACGTTCGAGATGAAAACTAACCTGTTGATGCCACGTACTGATGTGCTTGATGCTATTACTGTAGAGCAATGAGTCGCATGTCAACACAAGCACCGAAGTCAACATTACCTTCCTTCAATTGGGCCAACTCGCGGTGAATCGAGGAAGTAGAGTACATACTGACGAAACTAAAATGAACTCTAACATGGAAATTAAGCGTTTCCGGACACATGTCCACATAACATCTTTTCTTTATTTGTGTGTGAGGAATGTTTCCTGAAAGTTTGGCCGTACCTTTATATATATATATATATATAGTGTGAGTCAACTAACGTTAATGCTGGATATATTTCAGGTTCCACAGACCGAAGGTGAGGAGAGGGGCTAGTGTAATAGTTTAATAAAAACTATACAAAAATGCACGGAAGTATGTTTTTTAACACAAACTTACGTTTTTTTTAAATGGAACCCCGTTAGTTTTGTTAGCACATCTGAACATATAAACAAATACGTAATGAGTGCCGTTTGTTGCATTGTAAAATGTTAATTACATCCGGAGATATTGTAACCTAAAGTTGACGCTTGAGTACCACTCCTCCGCTGTTCGATCGTGTGTATCGGAGAGCACCGAATTACGTAGGGATCCAAAGGGAACGGTGATGGACCTTAGGTACAGAAGAGACTGGAACAACACATTACGTCCACATGCTAACACCTTTTTAATGGTCTTTTTCACTGACGCACATGTACATTACCATGAGGGGTGTGGTACACGTACACACGTGGTTTCCGTTTTCAATTACGGAGTGGAATAGAGTGTGTCCCGACATGTCAGGCCAATAGATGTTCAATATGGTGGCGATCATTTGCTGCACACAACTGCAATCTCTGGCGTAATGAATGTCGTACACGCCGCAGTACATCTGGTGTAATGTCGCCGCAGGCTGCCACAGCACGTTGTTTCATATGCTCTGTGGTTGTAGGCACATCACGGTACACATTCTCCTTTAACGTACACCGCAGAAAGAAGTCCAGAGGTGTAAGATCAGGAGAACAGGCTGGCCAATTTATGCCCGTGTTTGTTACAACATGCAACTGAACGTCGGAGGTTTCAAGCGTCAACTTTAGGTTACAATATCTCCGGATGTAATTAACATTTTACAATGCAACAAACGGCACTCATTACGTATTTGTTTATATGTTCAGATGTGCTAACAAAACTAACGTGGTTCCATTTAAAAAAAACGTAGGTTTGTGTTAAAAAACATACTTCCGTGCATTTTTGTATGGTTTGTATTAACCAATTACAGTAGCCCCTCTCCTCACGTTCGGTCTGGTGAATCGGTTCGTCAGTATTTGATGTGGTTTACGAAATATATCCAGCGGTAACGTTAGGTGAGTCACCCTGTATATATATATATAAAATTATCAGATTAAAATTGAAAAAAATTCAAATATATTTAACTTATTGGTTTTTTTCTTGTACCATACTAGAATGTGTGCTCTCGGCGAGGCGGTACTCACCGACGCATTCGACGGAGCCGTCGTTCTTGTAGAGCGCGCCCATCTGGAAGAGGCAGACGCAGCGGCCGTCGCGACACTCCGTCTTCTCGGTGGTGCGCTCGCACTGCTCCGAGAACTCGCACGTCTCGTTGATCTTGGCAGCTGCAACACGTGGGCAGCCCGTAAACACGGAGCTGGGAAGGGCAACTGTCACGAATCACGGGTTCTTTCGACAGTCAGGAGGTGCGGAGGGTCAGAAAGGGGATGTACTTGGTCCTCTCTAGCGGACTGGAAAAGAGGCATTAGCCGACTGGTGACTACTGTCTGCACGGCGGGCGTATCTGAGCGTTAAGTGGGTAGGTGGGAAGACTACAAAGACTTGGCTGATGACGTGATAGGAGAACAAACAGGAATCGATATGGAAGAGATAGAGGATCCAGTATTAGAATTTAAAAGAGCTCTGGAAGACTCATAATCAAATAAGGCAAAAGGGATGGTTACACGGCATCGGAATTTCTAAAATCATTGGGGGGGAAGTGGCAACAAAACAAATATTCACTTTGGTGGGTAGAATGAGTGATATATATATATACTAAGATGGTATGTGCTCTTTCGGACATGTTCGAAAGATGGTTCAAATGGCTCTGAGCACTATGGGACTTAACTACTGAGGTCATCAGTCCCCTAGAACTTAGAACTACTTAAACCTAACTAACCTAAGGACATCACACACATCCATGCCCGAGGCAGGATTCGAACCTGCGACCGTAGCGGTCACGCGGTTCCAAACTGACACGCTTAGAACCGCACGGCCACACCGGCCGGCCATGTTCGAAAGAACAGTTACCATCTTAGTATATATATAGTTAAGGCTCACCGGCCACTTGACCATCTTCTTCTTCTGTGCGAATGCACAAACAGTGCCCGAACTCTTACGGGAATCGGCAACGCGCCGCGAGTAATGACTATAATGAGCGGGGGCACTACGAATGTAGTGCGGGACAATACGTTGAGAATGTGGCTTTCGCGGGAGGCTTGCGAGAGGTAAATCCCTGCAGTCGCGCTATCCTCTGCGTCCTCGGTGGCTCAGATGGATGGAGCGTCTGCCATGTAAGCAGGAGATCCCGGGTTCGAGTCCCGGTCGGGGCACTCGTTTTCATCTGTCCCCGTTGTCAACGCCTGTAAGCAGCTAAGGGTGTTCATTTCATTGTAATAGAATGAGTGAGTTTGGCGATGTACAATCTGACTGTCGGAAAAACACCATTCACATAATTCCCAAGATTGCAAGAATTATCGGACAATCAGCTTAATAGCTGCGTCCAAGTTGCTGAGAGGGAGTAGTGTTTAACGTCCCGTCGGCAACGAGGTCATTACAGACGGATTAGGGAAGGATGGGGAAGGAAATCGGCCGTGCCCTTTCAAAGGAACCATACCGGCATTTGCCTAAAGCGATTTAGGGATATCACGAAAAATCTAAATCAGGATGACCGGACGCGGGATTGAACCGTCGCCCTTCGGGATGCGAGTGCAGTGTGCTAACCACTGCTCCACCTCGGTGGGTTCCAAGTTCCTGACCAGAATAATATCTACATCAGCATCTACATATATACCCCACTAGCGACCAAGTGGTGTGTGGCGGAGGGCACATTTCACTCTAGAGTCATATTCGCCCCCCCCCCCCCCCCCCCCCCCCACTGTTCCACTCGCGGATTGCGCGAGGGAAAAACGACTGTCTGAACGCCGCAGTACGAGCTCTAATTTCCCTTATCTTTGAATGATGATCACTGCGCGATTTGAAAGTTGGTGGTAATAATATATGCTCTACATCCTCGGTGAAGATCGGATTTCGGAATTTAGTGGGCAGCCCCTTCTGTTTAGCGCATCGTCTATCTGCAAGTGTGTCCCACTTCAAACTCTCTGAGATTTGTAACGCTCTCGCGATGGCTAAACGTACCAGTCACAAATCTTGCCGCTCTTCTTTGGACCTTCTCAATCTCTTGAATCAGACCCAACTGGTAAGGGTGCCATACAGACAAACAATACTCTACGACTGGACGAACTAACGTACTGGAAGCTATTTCCTTTGCTGAAGGACTGCATCGCTTCAGGATTCTACCAATAAACCGCAATATAGAGTTCGGCTTACTCGTTATTTGTGTAATCTGATCATTCCATTTGAGATCATTTCGAATAGTCACACCCAGATACTTGACTGATGTTACCGCTTCCAAAGACTGATCATTTATTTTGTACTCATACATTAATGGGGATTTTCGCCTTGTTATACGCAGTTGGTTACACTTACTAATATTAAAGATAACTAACTGCCAGTCATTACACCACGAATTTATTTTCTGCAAGTCCTCATTGATTTGTTCACAACTTTCGTGTGATACTACTCTCCTGTACAGCATCATCGGCAAACAGTCTAAGGCCGCTGTCAATACCATCAACCAGATCGTTTATTTAAATCGTAAAAAGTAGAGGACCTATTACGCTGCCCTGGGACGCACCTGAAGTTTCTCTTGTTTCTGTTGAAGTTACCCCGTTCAGGTCGACATACTGCTCCCTGTCTGTTAGAAAACTTTCTATCCAACCGCATATTTCATTGGATAGACCGTAAGCGCGCACTTTTTGTAGCAAGCGACTGTGCGGAACTGTGTCGAATGCCTTTAAAGTCGAGAAATACGGCATCAACCTGGGAGCCGGTATCTAGAGCCTGTTGTATATCATGCACAAAGAGGGCCAGCTGTGTCTCGCATGACTGCTGTATCCTAAAACCGAGCTGGTTTCTTCAGATAAGCTTCTCAGAGTCTAGGAAGGTCATTATGTCTGAACACAAAATATGTTCCACGATTCTACAACAAATCGATGTCAGCGAAATACACAGAAAAATGGAAAATAAAATTGACGATGTATTAAATGACGGAGTCTTGAGTCGTGCTTGGGTAGCTCGGTTACAGCACTTGCTAGCGAAAGGCAAGAGTTCGAGTCTCGGTCCGGCATACAGTTTTAATCTGCCAGTAAGTTTTATATCAGCGCACACTCCGCTGCAGAGTGGAAATCTCATTCTGGAAACATCCCCCAGGCTGTGGCTAAGCCATGTCTCCACAGTATCCTTTCTTTCAGTAGTGCCAGTTCTGCATGGTCCGCAGAAGAGCTTCTGTGAAGTTTGGAAGGTAGGAGACTGGCAGAAGTAAGGCTGTGAGGACGGGTCGTGAGTCGTGCTTGGGTAGCTCGGTTAGAGCACTTGCCCGCGGATGGCAAAGGTCCCGAGTTCGAGTCTCTGTCCGGCAAACAGTTTGAATCTGCCAGGAAGTTTCAGATGAGGATCAGTTTGGCTTTAGGAAAGGTAAGGGCACCAGACAGGCAATTCCGACGTTGCGGTTGATAATGGTAGCAAGACTGAAGAAAAAGCAAGAGACGTTCATAGGATTTGTCGACTTTGAAAAAGCGTTCAACTGTGTAAAGTGGTGCAAGATGTTTGAAATTCTGAGAAAAACGGGGGTAAGCTATAGGGAGAGACGGGTAATATACGAGGGCAGTTCAATAAGTAATGCAACACATTTTTTTTTCTCGGCCAATTTTGGTTGAAAAAACCGGAAATTTCTTGTGGGATATTTTCAAACATTCCCGCTTCGTCTCGTTTAGTTTCATTGACTTGCGACAGGTGGCAGCGCTGTACGGAGCTGTTAAAATGGCGTCTGTAACGGATGTGCGTTGCAAACAACGGGCAGTGATCGAGTTTCTTTTGGCGGAAAACCAGGGCATCTCAGATATTCATAGGCGCTTGCAGATTGTCTACGGTGATCGGGAAGTGGACAAAAGCACGGTGAGTCGTTGGGCAAAGCGTGTGTCATCTTCGCCGCAAGGTCAAGCAAGACTGTCTGATCTCCCGCGTGCGGGCCGGCCGTGCACAGCTGTGACTTCTGCAATGGCGGAGCGTGCGAACACACTCGTTCGAGATGATCGACGGATCACCATCAAACAACTCAGTGCTCAACTTGACATCTCTGTTGGTAGTGCTGTCACAATTGTCCACCAGTTGGGATATTCAAAGGTTTGTTCCCGCTGGGTCCCTCGTTGTCTAACCGAACACCATAAGAGCAAAGGAGAACCATTTGTGCGGAATTGCTTGCTCGTCATGTGGCTGAGGGTGACAATTTCTTGTCAAAGATTGTTACAGGCGATGAAACATGGGTTCATCACTTCGAAACAAAACGGCAATGAATGGAGTGGCGCCACACCCACTCCCCTACCAAGAAAAAGTTTAAAGCCATACCCTCAGCCGGTAAAGTCACGGTTACAGTCTTCTGGGACGCTGAAGGGGTTATTCTGTTCGATGTCCTTCCCCATGGTCAAACGATCAACTCTGAAGTGTATTGTGCTACTCTTCAGAAATTGAAGAAACGACTTCAGCGTGTTTGTAGGCACAAAAATCAGAACGAACTTCTCCTTCTTCGTGACAACGCAAGACCTGACACAAGTCTTCGCACCCGAGAGGAGCTCACAAAACTTCAGTGGACTGTTCTTCCTCATGCATCCTACAGCCCCGATCTCGCACCGTCGGATTTCCATATGTTTGGCCCAATGAAGGACGCAATCCGTGGGAGGCACTACGCGGATGGTGAAGAAGTTATTGATGCAGTACGACGTTGGCTCCGACATCGACCAGTGGAATGGTACCGTGCAGGCCCTCATTTCAAGGTGGCGTAAGGCCGTAGCATTGAATGGAGATTACATTGAAAAATAGTGTTGTGTAGCTAAAAGATTGGGGAATAACCTGGTGTATTTCAATGCTGAATAAAACAACCCCTGTTTCAGAAAAAAAGTGTTGCATTACTTATTGAACGGCCCTCGTACAATGTGTAGAAGAACCAAGACGGAACAATAAGACTGGACGACCAAGAACGAAGTGCTCGAATTAAAAAGAGCGTAAGACCGGGATGTGGTCTTCCGGCCCTACTGTTTAATCTATACATCGAAGAAGCAATTATGGAAATAAAAGAAAGGTTCAAGAGCGGGAATGAAAGGAAATCAATGATAAGATTCACTGATGACATGGCTATCCTCAGTGAAAGGGAAGAAAAATTACAGAATGTGCGCAATGGAATGAATTCTAAAGTATAGAATATGGACTGAGAGTAGACCGAAGAAACACGAAAGTAACGAGAAGTAGCAGAAATGAGACCAGCGAGAAACTTAACATCAGGATTGGTGATCACGAAGTAGATGAAGTTAAAGAATTCTGCTACCTATGCAGCAAAATAACACATGATGGACGCATTAAGGACAACATAAAAAGCAAACGCTGGCAAAAGGGGAATTCCTGGCCTACAGAAGTCTACTAGCATCAAACACAGGCCGTAATTTGCAAAGAAATTTCTGAGATTGTGCGTCTGGAGCACAGCATTGCATGGTAGTGCAACATGGACTGTGGGAAAATCGGAAAAGAAAAGAATCAAAGCATTTTAGATGTGGTGCTATTGAAGAATTTTTAAAATTAGGTGGACTGATTAAGGTAAGGAATGAGGAGGTTCTCCGGAGAATCGGGGAGGATAGGATCATATGGGAAATACTGGTAAGAAGAAGGGACAGGGTGATAGGGCGTCTGTTAACGCATCAGTCAATGAATATCATAGTACAAAAGGAGCCGTAGAGCGTAAAAACTGAAGAGCAAGACAGAGATTTCAATGCATCCAGCAAACAGTTGGCGACGTAGGCTAAAGTGCTATTCTGAGATGAAGAGGTTGGGACAGGAGAGGAATTCGTGGTGGGCCGCATCAAACCAGTCAGGAGACCGATGACTCACAAAAGAAAACCCAATTCTAATACCAATCAAGGCGGACACTGACTGGTGTGTTTACTACGAACCATCAGGTCACGGCTGCAAACCACTAACAGGAGTTATCTATAGAAGTCTGCAACGGCTGGTGCAAGCCGACGTGGTGGAACATCACTTGGGTCTCGGAGCGAAATAAGTACACGAGACACAGTACCGGCCGTAAGACTGATCTCGGAAGAAACCATGAAAAGGGACGATCCAACATTTATAGCTGTTGTATATTTCGAGCTTTTGACAATGTTGATTGGAATACTCTCTTACAAATTCTAAAGGTGGCAGGGGTAAAATACAGGGAGCGAAAGGCTATTTACAATTTGTACACAAAGGAGACGGCAGTTATAAGATTCGAGGGGTATGAAAGGGAAGCAGTGATTGGGAAGGGAGTGAGACAGGGTTGTAGCCTCTCCTCGATGTTATTCAAGCAGTATATTGAGCAAGCAGTAAAGGAAACAAAAGAAAAATTCGGAGTAGGTATTAAAATCCATGGAGAAGAAATAAAAACCTTGAGGTTCGCCGATGACATTGTAATTCTGTCAGAGACACAAAGGACTTGGAAGAGCAGCTGAACGGAATGGACAGTGTCTTGAAAGGAGGATGTAAGATGAACATCAACGAAAGCAAAACGAGGATCATGGAATGTAGTCTAATTAAGTCGGGTGATGCTGAGGGAATTAGATTAGGAAATGAGGCACTTAAAGTAGTAAAGTAGTTTTGCTATTTGGGGAGCAAAATAACTGATGATGGTCGAAGTAGAGAGGATATAAAACGTAGACTGGCAATGGCAAGGAAAGCTTTCTGAAGAAGAGAAATTTGTTGACATCGAATATAGATTTAAATGTCAGGAAGTCGTTTCTGAAAGTATTTGTATGGAGTGTAGCCATGTATGGAAGCGAAACGTGGACGATAAATAGTTTGAGAAGAGAAAGAAGCTTTCGAAATGTGGTGCTACAGAAGAATGCTGAAGATTAGATGGGTAGATCACATAACTAATGAGGAGATATTGAATAGAATTGGCGAGAAGAGGAGCTTGTGGCACAACTTGACTAGAAGAAGGGATCAGTTGGTAGGACATGTTCTGAGACATAGAGGCACCACCAATTTAGTATTGGAGGGCAGCGTGGAGCGTAAAAATCGTAGAGGGAGAGCAAGAGATGAATACACTAAGCAGATACAGAAGGATGTAGGCTGCAGTAGGTACTGGGAGATGAAGAAGCTTGCACCGGATAGAGTAGCATGGAGAGCTGCATCAAACCAGTCTCAGGACTGAAGACCACAACAACAACAAGATATTTCAATAAAAACATTTTTGCAGCAGACACTACTTTTATACACTACTGGCCATTAAAATTGCTAGACCAAGAAGAAATGCAGATGATAAACGGGTATTCATTGGACAAATATATTATACTAGAACTGACATGTGATACATTTTCACGCAATTTGGGTGCATAGATCCTGAGAAATCAGTACCCAGAACAACCACCTCTGGCCGTAATAACGGCCTTGATACGCCTGGGCATTGAGTCAAACAGAGCTTGGATGGCATGTACAGGTACAGCTGCCCATGCAGCTTCAACACGATACCACAGTTCATCAAGAGTAGTGACTGGCGTATTGTGACGAGCCAGTTGCTCGGTCACCATTGACCAGACGTTTTCAGTTGGTGAGAGATCTCGACAATGTGCTGGCCAGGGCAGCAGTCGAACATTTTCTGTATCCAGAAAGGCCCGTACAGGACCTGCAACATGCGGTCGTGCATTATCCTGCTGAAATGTAGGGTTTCGCAGGGATCGAATGAAGGGTAAAGCCACGGGTCGTAATACATCTGAAATGTAACGTCCACTGTTCAAAGTGCCGTCAGTGCGAACAAGAGGTGACCGAGACGTGTAACCAATGGCATCCCATACCATCACGCCGGGTGTTACGCCAGTATGGCGATGACGAATACACGCTTCCAATGTGCGTTCACCGCGATGTCGCCAAACACGGACGCGAACATCATGATGCCGTAAACGGAAATGGATTCATCCGAAAAAATAACGTTTTGCCATTCGTGCACGCAGGTTCGTCGATGAGTACACCATCGCAGGCGCTCCTGTCTCTGACGCAGCGTCCAGGGTAACCGCAGCCGTGGTCTCCGAGCTGACAGTCCATTCTGCTGCAAACATCGTCGAACTGTTCATGCAGATGGTTGTTGTCTTGCAAACGTCGCCATCTGTTGACTCAAGGATCGAGATGTTGCTGCACGATCCGTTACAGCCATGCGGATAAGATGCCTGTCATCTCGAGTGCTAGTGATACGAGGCCGTTGGGATCCAGCACGGCGTTCCATATTACCCTCCTGAACCCACCGATTCGATATTATGCTAACAGTCATTGGATCTCGACCAACGCGAGCAGCAATGTCGCGATACGATAAACCGCAATCGCGATAGGCTCAAATCCGACCTTTATCAAAGTCGGAAACGTGATGGTACGCATTTCTGCTCCTTACACGAGGCATCACAACAACGTTTCACCAGGCAACGCCGATGAATTGCTGTTTGTATATGAGAAATCGGTTGGAAACTTTCCCCATGTCAGCACGTTGTAGGTGTCGCCACCGGCGCCAACGTTGTGTGAATGCTCTGAAAAGCTAATCATTTACATATCACAGCATATTCTTCCTGTCGGTTAAATTTCGGGTCTGTAGCACGTCATCTTCGTGGTGTAGCAATTTTAATGGCCAGTAGTGTACTATCAGTTCGTGCTTCACGCACGTCTCGATGTACTACGAAACTCATGTCATCAAAATGCAAACCACTCAGAACAAGAGCCATCTGCGCTTCCGCTCTTCCTACACATGTTTTCCACACATTCGGCATAGGTCCGAACACTCCGTATGCTTTCTCAAGAGTGATACTGGGCTGATTGTCAGCAGGTTGCCAAATTTTCTTTTCCAGATTGCAGTCTTTGTATACATTATTTGTGACGTCGCATAGCTCTAGTCATAGAGTCATTTATGAGATTCACAGTCATTTATGAGGTTGTATAGTCCTTTAGTTTATCCACTTCTTCATTACTGCACTCGACAGACGCAAAATAACAAACAACTAATAAAATAGGGGGTATCGTTCCATGCACACCGCGCCAATATGTTACAGAAAGCTTCGCATGAAAATACTATTTTTCAGGAGCCCATATCTCGGATTCGGTTGATAACAGACATAACGGGTCAAGTGCTAGGGAGAACATTTGACCTAGCGACCATTTGTGTACTTATCGGAAGAATAGGCATACTGTCGCTATGCTACAGTATAGGATCAAAATTTAATTCACACTTCCTCCAGCCAAGGCAAATTGAGGAATTCGGTTGGTTCTTTTCCATTAGATGTGATCCATGGTGCGCCGTAGGCAGGTTATAAAAAGCACCATTTGTTCATCGGCGGTTCCTGAGGAAAACTGGGGAAACGAAAAGTACCAATTCGGGGGCTGACCACTTCCATAATATCTATTCATCACTAATCGGCGCAATTTTTACCATTTGTCTTAAGACGATATTCTCGGAGAAATCGGGAATTTTTTTCGATGTCATTATCCGTTAGCGAAATCCAGAGGTTCAAAGTTACCGCATATATGCACATAAAATATGCACGCGACATCCAGTCTGACCCGTTAGTGCGGTTTTGTCTGACGCAGTGAACTCATGGTAATGATTCTGTGGTCATCACAGTGGTTCTAAGCTCACCAAACTGTGCTTTTAGTCTCCATTTTTCCCACGAATAAAACTCTATGACCTGTTCACTCTTTATAGTAGACTCTTTAGGCCTATATAAAATGTCTTGACCTGGAAATTATTCGATGATGCCACCTTGTGGCTTAAGGGCCTCACAAAAAAATAGTTTTCGTACGAAATTCATTGTACTTGCAGATTTAGCATTGCAATTTTTTAAAATCTATAGATGTAGCCTCAAAATGTTGTGCATAATTATGTAAAGTAGTGTAAAGTTAATTTGATTTATATAAGCACCGATTTTGTGTCGGTCTTATATCGTGTATACTTCCTTGTTGTTTATATGTGTCACAGTATGTAAATGTGTAGAAGTTTATAAATAAACTGTCAAAAGTTTCCAGACCGAGAGAATTCATTTTATATAAGCAGTGGGACGGTGGGAGAGAGAGACAGTGACAGTGGGAGGGAAAGAGAGAGGAAATAGTGGCGGCGGGAGAGAGGAAGTGGCAGTGAAAGAGAAAGAAAAGTGGATGAAGAGAATAGCAGTGGGAGCCGAAGAGAGACGAGTTACTGTTAGTCAGTGAGAGACAGGGGCAGTAAAAGAGAAAGAAACGTGGATCGAGATAGAAGCAGTGGGAGCAAAAGAGAGAGGAGAAAGTGGAAATGGAAAAGAGATTTGTGGAGACCATACATAGGGTTGAGGGTCTGTACTCCCCGCAGATCGTCGAACTTTAGCACGAAAAATGTTCGCTGACCTTAACAATTTTTAACATCTTGCAGCCCTGTCAACAACTGTGATAAATTAATATGTCAAAAATCCCGCCTCAGTTGCGAAATGTTACTGGTCTTTGGCAACTGACGCGGATTTTTGACATGTTAATTCGCTAACTTTCCCCCCCCCCCCCATTCTCTACACCCATGTGTTAAAGTTTCCTGGTCTAGGGCCCAAAACCGCGAGCAAACCATCCACAAGGACATATATGGAGAGGGGACAGTGGTGGGTGAAGAAAAAGACAGCAGATTGTGAGCGAGAAAGAAAGAGAAAGTGGCAATGTAAGAGAAAAAGAATGGGAAAAGGCAATGGGAGTGGGACAGAGAGACAGTGAAAGTGGCAGAGAAGAAGACAGTTGTAAGGAAGAGCGACTGAAACTGATGAACGCAGCTACACTGGGAGAGAGAGAGACAGGAGAAAGTGCCAGTGGCGGATGAGAGAGACAACGGGAGAGAAACATGCGGCAGTGCCAAGGCGTCACTATAAAGAGAGACAAGGAGAAAAGGATTTAGAATATTCTGTGTTAAAAGGCGCGAATATGTTCGGATGCCAGAATTTTTGGCGAGGAATGCGGAATGAGGACTGAGGCAGCTGATTCCCCACTTTTGTGTCAGAGTCTTTTAAAGAGGGGCATATTTGCGTTTTTTGAGTGGAACGAACATTTTTCAGTTGGAAAATACGTGCGCAAACTCTGGAACAAAACTGAAACAACACTGCAGCACCGTCGGTGAGAGAAATAGGAAACAAAGATGAGAGCGGCA
Organism: Schistocerca cancellata; assembly: GCF_023864275.1. Taxonomy (NCBI): domain Eukaryota; kingdom Metazoa; phylum Arthropoda; class Insecta; order Orthoptera; family Acrididae; genus Schistocerca; species Schistocerca cancellata. The sequence continues at coordinate 153,166,513 of NC_064637.1, read as the reverse complement.
GGAAAATATTTACAGACAATGACAGAGATAGATATTGCCTGGGCTTACGACACATTAGGTGGAAAATGGCGGAAACCCCTCGGCAGTACATCGGTAACAGCATGCAACATCAGCAGTTATGCAGGTCCATACCGGATACGGTATGCCATACCATGTATTGCAGCCCCATTACAGCAATGTTGACGGCAACGCTGTGTGTGGCGAATTATTGCCGTAAACTAACCATCTGACCACAAATAACAACTACCAAGCGAGGTGGCGCAGTGGCTAGCACACTGGACTCGGATTCGGGAGGACGACGGTTCAATCCCACGTCCGGCCATCCTGATTTAGGTTTTCCGTGATTTCCCTAAACCACTCCAGGCAAATGCCGGGATGGTTCCTTTGAAAGGGCACGGCCGACTTCCTTCTCCGTCCTTCCCTAATCCGATGAGACCGATGACCTCGCTGTTTGGTCTCTTCCCCCAAACCAACCAACCAACCACAAATAACATATTATCAAGAACACAGTTTGGATTTCTGAAGGGTTCTGATATCGAGAAGGCTATTTACACCCACAGTGAGAATGTACTTAATTCATTAAATACCAGATTACAAGCAGCAGGTATTTTCTGTGATCTGTCAAAGGCATTTGATTGTGTGAACCACAACATCCTTTTAAATAAATTAGAATTCTATGGTGTCATGGGCAGTGTTGCAAAATGGTTCAAGTCATACCTCGCTAACAGAAAACAAAGGGTGTCAGTGCAAGGGACTAGTGAATTAAGTCATCAGTCATCATCAGAATGGGAAGAAATTACATGTGGTGTCCCACAAGGATCCATCTTAGGGCCATTGCTTTTTCTTGTGTACATTAATGATCTCTCATCAGTTACACTGCCAGAAGCAGAGTTCGTTTTGTTTGCAGATGCCACAAGTATTGCAATAAATAGTATGTCGAGTGTAGTTCTAGAAAGATCTGCTAATGATATTTTCATGGATATTAATAAATGGTTTAAAGCCAACTCACTGACATTAAATTTCGAAAAGACTCACTATATGCAGTTCAGAACCTGTAAGAGGTTTCCACCCAGCATATGCACAAAGTATGAAGAAGAGCAGATAGAAGAGGTTGAGAGTCTTAAATTCCTGGGATTACAACTTGATAATAAATTCAGTTTTGAGGAGCACACCACAGAACTGCAGAAACGCCTTAACAAATCTGTATTTTCAATTCGAGTGTTAGCTGACATAGGCGACATAAAAATGAAAAAGCTTGCATACTTTGCCTGCTTCCATTCCATAATGTCATATGGTATAATATTTTGGGGTAACTTTTCAAGTCAAACAAAACTCTTCAGAGTCCAAAAGCGTGTAATACGTATTATTTGCGGAGTAAATTCACGGACGTCATGTAGAAACCTCTTCAAAGAACTGGGTATACTAACTACTGCCTCTCAGTATATTTACTCCTTAATGAAATTTGTCCTAAATAATATATCTCTTTTTTCCAACAAACAGCTCAGTTCATACATACAATACCAGGAACAAAAATGATCTGCACAAGGACTCAAAAGCACTTACTTTAGTTCAAAAAGGGGTCCACTATTCAGAAACACTCATCTTCAAAAATTTGCCAGCAAACATAAAAAATTTAGTTACAAATAAAGATCAGTTTAAAAGGAGCCTGAAAGACTTACTAGTGGCCAACTCCTTCTACTTCATTGACGAATTTTTTAATAGAAACAAATGATGTATTGTATATACTCATATTATTAGTATTGTTATCTCAGCTCAAAAAAAAATGACATGTTCAACATCCAGGAGGATCTCCTCAGAACGGATCTATGGAATGAAAAACTAATCTAATCTAATCTAAACTACGGTCCATATAAACGTACCTTTAGCGTAGCCGACCACTTCTCAGAAGAAGTAATTTCTCATGACGCTGTCCTGCTGCGTCAATTTCTGTTGCACAAGACCCCCAGTTAATTTCGTGAAGACTGTTCGTCCTCTAAAAGAAGTTATTTTCTAAAAAATGTCACCCTTCTTCTCTCCTCTCGTGTGCTCGTGCATGTTTTTTCGCTCGTAGTGACCATCTTGTTTTCGTGTTGCTTATTGTCACGGTATAATGCAGCGGCCACAGAAAAAGCAAGCATTGCCGGTTTCGAAACTTCCTGGCAGATTAAAACTGTGTTCCCGACCGAGACTCGAACTCGGGACCTTTGCCTTTCGCGGGCAAGTGCTCTACCATCTGAGCTACCGAAGCACGACTCACGGCCGGTCCTCACAGCTTTACTTCTGCCAGTATCTCGTCTCCTACCTTCCAAACTTTTTCGCAGGAGAGCTTCTGTAAAGTTACTATCTTTGGATCTTCTCTATGTCTTCTATCAACCCTATCTGGTACGGATCCCACACTGCTGAGCAGTATTCAAGCAGTGGGCGAACAAGCGTACTGTAACTCCATGAAAGGCTACTCTCAGTGCGTGCAACTGGGTCTCCCGACGAGTGTTTTGTGACGCATCGTACTGTTGGAGGCTTGTCCCGTTCACTTTAGCGCTCTCCTTGCTGCGCGCTTTAAGGATGGTGTAAATGAGCATTGTTATAGTTCAATTCTTTTATCTTGGCGGCTCGCGCATGGCCGCCCAGACGCGGGAGATTGCTGCGTTGCCAGATGCACGCGTCAACAGAAGCAGCGCCATAGTATAGTTCGCAAACTTACGTTCAGGGGGGAGCGCGCAGTTTATGAAATAAAGCCACCACGGCCGCATTAACCCTTTCGCTGCTTCAGAGACGTGCTCCCCGCATTCCGCGCTGTGCGCGATTTTGCCGTCACTGCACTGCTCGCCTGTGCAGACACATGGTATTCCCACTGCTTTGACACACTTTAATCATTCGATTTCACAAAAACTATTTGGCCCAAAAATGTGATTTTTACACATCTTCGTGACTGATACCTTCCCCCCATAAATGACTTAATTTTGTTTCTATGTTCAACGCAGTTATTGTGCAGCATTAAATGTAGTAAAGCATTGCACGAAATTTTGAAGAGTTTTCAGAGGTAAAAGTCCACAGTGTGTACTTTTCGTATGGTCGATTTTAGTTGGCACTAGAAATTTAAAAGAAATTATATTCAAACGAATAAAATTCATGAAGTAAGACCCTTCGACATTGTTTTTAAATAAAGAAAATATTAAGCACCAAACAAGGTTTTTTTTTTAATCCAAGGACCTCCCGTTCCGCATTTTTTTAAATAAAGAAAGTAAATTTTTCGCTCGAGGGAGGACTTTTTTATTTTTATTCTTTTTTATTTTTTTAAAATTTTTTTAAAGGAGGTGGGGGAGGGCGGGGAAGGCAGAGCGATCAGGGGTCGTAACCCGAGGCCTGGTCGCAGTGTCCCCCTCGTCCATCAAGGAATCAGGGATGGGAAGGGGAAATCTTTTGTGGGAATTATTATTTATTTATTTATTTTTATTTACTGTTTGTAATACATTCTTAATGTGGTTTTACTTTATACCACAACAAAAATAAATGTATCTAGCACCGCATCGTGCTCTGAGAAAAAGAAAACAATATCTCGGCACGTTCCTACACCGAGGTAATGCATATGGGGAAAACGAAAAAAAAGTGTTTCATACAGGATCCAGAAGGGTGTGTCGCTACTCTCCTTACGCTTCATCATGGTTTGAACTCAGATAGTTTTGCTCAGCAGCCAACCACCTTAACCACTAGGCTAACGCAGCTGGTCATTGAACAGAAACCCTGGAGGACATGAAACAATCACGCAAAATACCGACAAACACTGTTGGTATGACTATGAATTACGTTTCGTCGAAGTACAATAGGAAATAAACAATTACCATTGTTCTTTATTGCAAAGAAGCGGTTAGTGAGAATGAATTTCCTTGCTATCGCCTGAATTAGGTGGCTTATTGCTTGTTTGCTTTAATTAATTAATAGAATATGAAGCAGTTGGTATAAAGAATGCTTTTTCCAAACTTTCTTTTATAGAAAGTCTGCTGTCGAGACATTGCTTTTCTTCAGTTACTTTATTTGTGACTGAACGTTTCTAAAACTGAAGACACTCGTCCGTGCTCTGCACTGCAGTCGAGCTCTGGCAACGTCGTTCTCTGTTCATTGGCTGACTGTGTTTTGTGACGTCAGATGAGCAGAACGAACTTAAACTCAGCCGCCGTCGTAAATGACGCGCACTTTAGGAGATGGAAACATCAGCACAGGACAGGAAAAGTATGGAGGGCAGCGTCAAATGAGTCGGGCGACTGCCTACTTTTAAAAAGTGAGGCGTAACTGTTCAGACAGGGCAGCTAGTACTCACGCTTTCCGCACATGTTGATGTGGTTGGTGACGGGGTAGTCCGGCTGGCAGAGGCACAGCTGCTTGCCGCTCTGCTTCTCACAGATGCCGTGGTCGAAGCCGCACTGGCTGGAGTCGTCGCAGCGGTCGCCGTACTTCAGCTCGCCACCTGCAACGTGTCAGTCAACATCCACTGCCATTTATGTGATCGCTTCTTCAAATTCTGGGAAACAGCGATAGGAGGCACTATTTTCATGTAACATCATTTCGTTTACTATTTAAAAATTGTGGAAACTCTTAAAGTGACCGAGTAGTCCGTTTTACAGTGAGAGTTTAAAGAAAGTGTTGTAAAAAATTAAAATTACATCAACATCTACATCCATACTCCGCAAGCCACCTGACGGTGTGTGGCGGAGGGTACCTTCAGTACCTCTATCAGTTCTTCCTTCTAGTCCAGTCTCGTATTGTTCGTGGAAAGAAGGATTGTCGGTATGCCTCTGTGTGGGCTCTAATCTCTCTGATTTTATCCTCATGGTCTCTTCGCGAGATATACGTAGGAGGGAGGAATATACTGCTTGACTCCTCGGCGAAGGTATGTTCTCGAAACTTCAACAAAAGCCCGTACCGAGCTACTGAGCGTCTCTCCTGCAGAGCCTTCCACTGGAGGTTTATCTGTCATCTCCGTAACGCTTTCGCGATTACTAAATGATCCTGTAACGAAGCGCGCTGCTCTCCGTTGGATCTTCTCTATCTATTCTATCAACCCTATCTGGTACGGATCCCACACTGCTGCGCAGTATTCAAGCACTGGGCGAACAAGCGTACTGTAACCTACTTCCTTTGTTTTCGGATTGCATTTCCTTAGGATTCTTCCAATGAATCTCAGTCTGGTATCTGCTTCACCGACGATCAACTTTATGTGATCAGTCCATTTTAAATCACTCCTAATGCCTACTCCCATGTAATTTATGGAATTAACTGCTTCCAGTTGCTGATCTGCTATATTGTAGCTAAATGATAAGGGATCTTTCTTTCTATGTATTCGCAGTACATTACACTTGTCTACATTGAGATTCAGTTGCCATTCCCTGCACCATGCGTCAATTCGCTGCAGATCCTCCTGCATTTCAGTACAATTTTCCATTGTTCCAACCTCTCGATATATCACAGCATCATCCGCAAAAAGCCTCAGTGAACTTTCGATATCATCCACAAGGTCATTTATGTATATTGTGAATAGCAACGGTCCTACGACACTCTCCTGCGGCACACCTGAAATCACTCTTACTTCGGAAGACTTCTCTCCATCGAGAATGACATGCTGCGTTCTGTTATCTAGGAACTCTTCAATCCAATCAAACAATTGGTCTGATAGTCCATATGCTCTTACTTTGTTCGTTAAACGAATGTGGGGAAATGTATCGAACGCCTTGCGGAAGTCAAGAAACACGGCATCTACCTGGGACGCCGTGTCTATGGCCCTCTGAGTCTCGTGGACGAATAGCGCGAGTTGGGTTTCACACGATCGTATTTTTCGAAACCCATGCTGATTCCTACAGAGTAGATTACTAGTCTCCAGAAAAGTCATTATACTCGAACATAATACGTGTGCCAAAATTCTACAATTGATAGACGTATTGATATAGGTCTATAGTTCTGCACATCTGTTCGACGTCCCTTCTTGAAAACGGGGATGACCTGTGCCCTTTTCCAATCCTTTGGAACGCTACGCTCTTATAGAGACCTACGGTACACCGCTGCAAGAAGAGGGGCAAGTTCCTTCGCGTACGCTGTGTAAAATCGAACTGGTATCCCATCAGGTCCAGCGGCCTTTCCTCTAATGAGCGATTGTAATTGTTTCTTTATCCCTCTGTCGTCTATTTAGATATCTACCATATTGTCGTCTGTGCGAAAATCTAGAGAAGGAACTACAGTGCAGTCTTCCTCTGTGAAACAGCTTTGGAAAAAGACATTTAGTATTTCGGCCTTTAGTTTGTCATCCTCTGTTTCAGTACCATTTTGGTCACAGAGTGTCTGGACATTTTGTTTTGATCCACTTACCGCTTTGACATAAGACGAAAATTTCTCCTTACATTATCGTTTTATGCTCTCTTTTTAGGATTTTCGCCTCGTTAAATTTCTGGTAATCATTCCCCCTCAGAAAAGATCGTTCACGACTGATTTGCGGATTTTAATTGCGCTCGTGCTTCGTTGAGCGGTGAGTTTCAAGAAGGTCGCCGAATATCTGTTGTGGTTCCAATAAATATCAAGGCAACATGGCTGAAGAGTATAAGGAGAACGGCTGTTAGTATGCATCATTGGAACCGAAATTGATGCTCTGTGGTCAGCACACTGTACTCGCGTTCGGGAGGTTGACGGTTCAATCCCGCGTCCGGCCATCCTGATTTGGGTTTTCCGTGATTTCCCTAAAAGGCTCTAGACAAATGCCGGGATGATTCCTTTGAAAGGGCACGGCTGACTTCCTTCTTCATCCATCCCTAATCCGATTAGACCGATGACCTCGCTGTCTGGTCTCATCTCTCAAACAACCCAACCCGAAATTGATGTAAAACTTTTGTAGTTTTTTTGAAATAAGGAGTAACTGCTTAAACCACTTATTTCTACATTTGTTTGGTGTAAGTAGTGAAAAAATATTTCTAACTCAAACGACACACAGCAAGAAAAAAATTCTCTAAATCTTACAGTTCCAAATACTTAAGAAAAGTGTTGGCCAGTATGGGCCGCACAACAAAATATACGTTTTTAAATAAGAGAGATATTTCTGTTGTTCAGAAACAAATCAACCTGCTTATATATCAAAAGTGCAAGATGATAAAAAAAAGTTGTGAACGAAACACACACAACACTGGTGAAATATTCTACAATATTTATTATTTCTTACACGAACCGGTTTTCGGCTGTTACACCTACATCAGGTACAAAGATACGTATGTGATGCAGTGAAATTTTGTTGGATCAATGAATTTAAACTAGTGCATCTACAGAGTATCTCCATTTACGGCGATGAAAAACGTTAATGTTAGAGTTAGAAATAAAACATGAGAGATTATTTCAGCGTAAATGCGATGTAAGGATTATATAACTAAGATAAAATATTTGACGCATTAACTGATAAACTGTACACAAATTACAACAGTCGTGCACAGAAGAAAATAATTGAACAGTAAACTTTAGTGAGGTATTTTAAAGGTCCCAAATTACAAATGTTCAAATGTGTGTGAATTGTTATGGGACTTAACTGCTAAGGTCATCAGTCCCTAAGCTAACACACTACTTAACGTAAATTATCCTAAGGACAAACACACATCCATGCCCGAGGGAGGACTCGAACCTCCGCCGGGATCAGCCGCACTGTCCATGACTTCAGCGCCCTAGACCGCTCGGCTAATCCCGCGCGGCCCTAAATTACAAGCAGATAATATATAATAGTCATATTAACCAGGCGAGCGAAACTGCTGTGATTACACAAAGTAAAAATTGTTTTTGATAGAACGAGGGAAATTATTGTAACTGAAATAAAGGAAATGGGGCATGTGAGTAAGAGGCGCAATTTACAGCATGGGCTGGGTGGAGTTATGAGTAGCATCTGCAGACAGAAGTGGTGAGTAAGGGAACTGCGTCTGGTCACTCAGCACGACACTTGAGTTAATGGACATAACTAATTTCCATTGTTTCGAGATAGCTCATCTTCCTTCCTTTCTGGATGTGATGTAATACTTCATGTTTCACCTTGTAACTGTGGCCTTCTTTAAGCTGTTGGTCTGCAAAAGTAGAGCGTTATTTTCTAAATTACCAGCTTCTGTGGTGTTCCTTCAAGCGAGTACATATTGCCATGTGAGACTGACCCATATAGAGTTTTCCTCAATTACAGATAATTTTATATATTCCACTCTTTTCCAAAGCTGAAGTGCTGTCTTTACCACTGAGGAAAAAGTATCCAACACTGACGTGCACATAAAATGACGTTTTTACGTTCCTGGAGAGCCCACTGAGACTTTTCCTAAGCATGCAGTTGTGCACCGTTTATTGCGTTCTTGAGGTGATGGATCAAGGACAGGGTAAAGAAGAGAAAGCACCAGTTGTTGCTGCCGGCCGATGAGGCCGAGCGGTTCTAGGCGCTTCAGTCTGGAACCGCGCGACCGCTACGGTCGCAGGTTCGAATCTTGCCTCGGTCATGGTTGTGTGTGATGTCTTTAGGTTAGTTAGGTTTAAGTAGTTCTAAGTTCTAGGGGACTGATGACCTCGGATGTTAAGTCCCATAGTGCTCAGAGCCATTTGAACCATTTCGAACCAGTTGCTTCTGCTTTTTATGAATTGTAGAGTCCACAAAGTTAGGAGGATAGTCATTGTTTGCTGCTGGATGTCAAACCAGACACCTTTCAGCCGTCTAATTTCCAAACTTATTTTATTTGACTGTAAGTTTGGGCGATTTACTGCGCCATCTTCAGGCCCCTGACCGACGTGTACGAAGATTTCACCTCGGTTCTGGTCAAAATAGGGGCCAGCATTCAGATACTGGTATCTGTAGATTTCCGCCTGCTATAGCAGTCACTTTAACCATCACTGCCGACTGATCAGAACCGAGGTGGAATCTTCCTACACGTCAGTTAGGAGTCCGAAGATGGCGTAGTAAATCACCGAAACTGGTAGGCAAACAAGGTAAGTTCGTAAATTTGACGCCTGAAAGGTGTTTGATTTGACACCCTATAGCGGACAGCGAAGTCCCACAACCATCTCTGAAAAAACGGACATAGAGAGAATTGTTTGATGGTATTTGATTGCACTTACTTCCATTTAGAAGACGTCTTTATTCATGGGGATGGATAGTAGGTGATGTATCATTGAATGGAAGGCAGAGTGGTTATGGGTCACTGTGTGCTGAGAACTGCCCGGTATTATCATATCTGTGATGGTAGGTTTCCTACTAATCTTTCAGGTTGTGGTTGATGGAACCTGAAGAAAGATTAAACTTGTGGAGTGAGGCTTTCTGGGCACTTCTTGCTATAGTTCTAACAGAACTTTTTACTTGTCAATTTCTTTGATCTGTTAAATCTTCTGCTAAATCGCGAACCATCTTTTGAAACTCAGTCTTAGCCAGCAGCATTTTTTCGTAGTTTTCTCCAAATGTTGATTTAAGATCTGAGGTGTCAGAGTCGTCTACTGATTTCCTTAAACGATTTTGACCTCGTTTGGAGTGTAGTTCTAGGAACATTAAACCGATCGGCAGCAGCCGTTTCGGTCGTTTCGCCTTCTAAAACACTTGGTACCGCTTGCCGCATAGCAGTCTCCGACCACTCCCATCGACCCTAATCTGCACGTGTCTTCTCCAACCACGGCATCGTGCTCTAAAAAAATAAAACAAAAATATTCTTATACCAGTCGACTTTGGTATAGCCCATACTACCCTGCTGACATTGCGCATTAAAACATGGCAGAAACAGAAACCGGCTTGAGGGAGTGGAATTTTGTTCTTAGCGTGTAATCTACATTAAAATACTTACATCTTAATATATGTATGATAATGCTACTTCTTATCTTTAAAACTGTAAACCGATGCTGAAAATTATACCGTTCATCAGATTCGACACTGAAAAACAAATTAAACTTACTTGCGACAGAAACTCAACAGCCACATCTCTCAAGTGCTGACAAAGGGGGATTGATGTCTACGCTTTTTTCCAAGCACTGCATGTGTCCGCTGTTTTGCAGCGAACGCAAGGAACACCGAATGGCCCATACTAGCGTTGGCAAATACTAACTCCCGTCTACTAAACGCGAAACCGGTTCACAATTCATAGTTCAGGGTCCCAGTTGCCAGTAGCCTATCTAACAGCTTCGAGGGGCAACAAATATTTGATTCTCAATATTTCATACAATTACTGCTCGAATTTAAAAATTTAAAACGCTATCGGGATCTGATCATCGAGAGATACAATCATACGTTAAAGGCTCGACACAACAAGACTGTTATTCCAGCTAGAAACTCTATGTACGCCTAGAGGCAAATTAACGACGTTGTATTCATCTAGTGCCGGCTGAAGTGGCCGAGCGGTTCTAGACGCTACAGTCTCGAACCGCGCGACCGCTGCGGTCGCAAGTTCGAATCTTGCCTCGGGCATGGATGGTTGGTTGGTTTGGGGAAGGAGACCAGACAGCGTGGTCATCGGTCTCATCGGATTAGGGAAGGATTGGGAAGGAAGTCGGCCGTGCCCTTTCAGAGGAACCATCCCGGCATTTGCCTGGAGTGATTTAGGGAAATCACGGAAAACCTAAATCAGGATGGCCGGACGCGGGATTGAACCGTCGTCCTCCCGAATGCGAGTCCAGTGTCCGGGCATGGATGTGTGTGATGTCCTTAGCTTAGTTAGGTTTAAGAAGTTCTAAGTTCTAGGGGACCTATGACCTCAGAAATTAAGTCCCATAGTGCTCAGAGCCATTTGAACCATTTTTTTTTTGTAGTCATCTAGTATTTGAGAATGGAGAGCGCTTAGCGACTCCCAACAGACTTTACACATAATTTCAAACCTTCATGAATGTATTTCTCGTTGACACACCCACAAAACAAGGAAAGGAGAAAAAAAAATGGCTGAAATGGCTCTGATCTGATCACTATGGGGCTTAACATCTTAGGTCATCAGTCCCCTAGAACTTAGAGCTACTTAAACCTAACTAACCTAAGCACACACATCCATGCCCGTGGCAGGATTCGAACCTGCGACCGTAGCAGTCACGCGGTTCCGGACTGAAGCGCCTAGAACCGCACGACCAACACGGCCGGCGAAAGAAGAAAAGTTTATCGCCTAATACATTTTGTAGTAAGAGGCGTGGATGCTGTCGTGGGTATGGGCACAGCTTCGCCCGTCCGTACTTGAATTATCCTCCTTTGGACGCTCTGTGAGTGTACGTGGCTTTCCTTGCCACAACCCGAGCAGTCTTGGGCTGCCTGTCGTAAATAATTACCGCTCTGCAACAACCAATAAGAAAAGACGGGATTTGCTATTTAAGCTCGATCTGAACTTGCCTTACCCCGTTAAGAACGGGGTACGTCGCAAAAGTGATAAGACCTCTGATCCGGCATGACGTTTTAATTTATTACTTCCATACTACTAGTTCCCTGCGCTTCACATTATGCAGACAATATTCACAAACACCGCTGAATGTACGCGCAAAATTATATTACAACACACGGTTCAGGAGATATGACGTCATAAACATGGCGATACGTGAGAAACTAGCTTTTGCTTAAAGTGGTGAGGAAATTTCCTCGACTGTACTCATCAAGTGTTTGATAATGAGCGTAATTAGCGACTTCTAATAAAAATGTAAATATAATGTCAAACCTTTACTACACTTATTCTCGTTTATATGCTCAACGTCAAAAATTGTGAGATTAACTAATTTATAAAGTAATCAGACGATTGAACTTGTTTTATGCATGAGAGTTCGATTATTTAAAGAATCGGAGGTGTACTGGCTTACTGTGAGAAGAGTTATGGCGCCTTGCCTGCCGGAAGTAAATGTTTAAAAGATTTGAAAACACAGTTACACTACTGGCCATTAAAATTGTTACACCAAGAAGAAATGCAGATGATAATCAGGTATTCATTGGACAAATATATTATACTAGAACTGACATGTGATTACATTTTCACGCAATTTGGGTGCATAGACCCTGAGAAATCAGTACCCAGAACAAGCACCTCTGGTCGTAATAACGGCCTCGATACGCCTGGGCATTGAGTCAAACAGAGGTTGGGTGGCGTGTACAGGTACAGCCGCCCGTGCAGCTTCAACACGATACCACAGTTCAAGAGTAGCGACTGGCGTATTGTGACGAGCCAGTTGCTGGGCCACCATTGACCAGACGTTTTCAATTGGTGAGGGATCTGGAGTATGTGCTGGTCAGGGCAGCCGTTGAACATTTTCTGTATCCAGAAAGGCCCGTACAGGACCTGCAACATGCGGTCGTGCATTATCCTACTGAAATGTAGGGTTTCGCAGGGATCGAATGAAGGGTAGAGCCACGGGTCGTAACACATCTGAGATGTAACGTCCACTGTTCAAAGTGCCGTCAATGCGAACAAGAGGTGAGCGAGACTTGTAACGAATGGCACCCCATACCATCACGCCGGGTGATACGCCATTATGGCGGTGACGAATACACGCTTCCAATGTTCGTTCACCGCGATATCGCCAAACACGGATGCGACCATCACGATGCTGTAAACAGAACCTGGATTCATCCGAAAAAATGACGTTTTGTCATTCGTGCACCCAGGTTCGTCGTTGAGTACACCATCGCAGGCGCTCCTGTCCGTGATGCAGCGTCAAGGGTAACCGTAGCCACGGTTCCATATTCTGCTAACAGTCATTGGATCTCGACCAACGCGAGCAGCAATGTCGCGATACGATAAACCGCAATCGCGATAGGCTACAATCCGACCATTATCAAAGTCGGAAACGTGATGGTACGCGTTTCTCCTCCTCACACGAGGCACCACAACAACGTTTCACCAGGCAACGCCGGTCAACTGCTGTCTGTGTATGAGAAATCGGTTGGAAACTTTCCTCGTGTCAGCACGTTGTAGGTGTCGCCACCGGCGCCAACCTTGAATGCTCTGAAAAGCTGGTCATTTGCATACCACAGCATCTTCTTCCTGTCGGTTAAATTTCGCATCTGTAGCACGACATCTCCGTGGTGTAGTAATTGTAATGGCCAGTAGTGTGTATACAACATTTTTGTGATCTCTTATTCTGTGTGTTACGTTTGCTTTTGTTTGCGAGGATGTAGTCAAGCTGAACACGATGACGTCTGCGGACTATTGCTGACTCCGCAGTAGCAGTGCCTGTGTTACGAAGAGGTACGATGCAATGTTCATTCGAATATGCATGCATGCATACTTAATATTTACACAAGCACTGCTATTTCCTATTTATTCGCCAATACCGGGCCTTCGACTCAAATGGTTCAAATGGCTCTGAGCACTATGGGACTTAACATCTGAGGTCATCAGTCCCCTAGAGCTTAAAACTACTGAGGCCTAACTAACCTAAGGTCATCACACACATCCATGCCCGAGGCAGGATTCGAATCTGCGACCCTAGCGGTCGCGCTGTTCCAGACTGTACCCTCGACTCAAATAAATACACTCCTGGAAATGGAAAAAAGAACACATTGACACCGGTGTGTCAGACCCACCATACTTGCTCCGGACACTGCGAGAGGGCTGCACAAGCAATGATCACACGGACGGCACAGCAGACACACCAGGAACCGCGGTGTTGGCCGTCGAAAGGCGCTAGCTGCGCAGCATTTGTGCACCGCCGCCGTCAGTGTCAGCCAGTTTGCCGTGGCATACGGAGCTCCATCGCAGTCTTTAACACTGGTAGCATGCCGCGACAGCGTGGACGTGAACCGTATGTGGAGTTGACGGACTTTGAGCGAGGGCGTATAGTGGGCATGCGGGAGGCCGGGTGGACGTACCGCCGAATTGCTCAACACGTGGGGCGTGAGGTCTCCACAGTACATCGATGTTGTCGCCAGTGGTCGGCGGAAGGTGCACGTGCCCGTCGACCTGGGACCGGACCGCAGCGACGCACGGATGCACGCCAAGACCGTAGGATCCTACGCAGTGCCGTAGGGGACCGCACCGCCACTTCCCAGCAAATTAGGGACACTTGCTCCTGGGGTATCGGCGAGGACCATTCGCAACCGTCTCCATGAAGCTGGGCTACGGTCCCGCACACCGTTAGGCCGTCTTCCGCTCACGCCCCAACATCGTGCAGCCCGCCTCCAGTGGTGTCGCGACAGGCGTGAATGGAGGGACGAATGGAGACGTGTCGTCTTCAGCGATGAGAGTCGCTTCTGCCTTGGTGCCAATGATGGTCGTATGCGTGTTTGGCGCCGTGCAGGTGAGCGCCACAATCAGGACTGCATACGACCGAGGCACACAGGGCCAACACCTGGCATCATGGTGTGGGGAGCGACCTCCTACACTGGCCGTACACCACTGGTGATCGTCGAGGGGACACTGAATAGTGCACGGTACATCCAAACCGTCATCAAACCCATCGTTCTACCATTCCTAGACCGGCAAGGGAACTTGCTGTTCCAACAGGACAATGCACGTCCGCATGTATCCCGTGCCACCCAACGTGCTCTAGAAGGTGTAAGTCAACTACCCTGGCCACCAAGATCTCCGGATATGTCCCCCATTGAGCATGTTTGGGACTGGATGAAGCGTCGTCTCACGCGGTCTGCACGTCCAGCACGAACGCTGGTCCAACTGAGGCGCCAGGTGAAAATGGCATGGCAAGCCGTTCCACAGGACTACATCCAGCATCTCTACGATCGTCTCCATGGGAGAATAGCAGCCTGCATTGCTGTGAAAGGTGGATATACACTGTACTAGTGCCGACATTGTGCATGCTCTGTTGCCTGTGTCTATGTGCCTGTGGTTCTGTCAGTGTGATCATGTGATGTATCTGACCCCAGGAATGTGTCAATAAAGTTTCCCCTTCCTGGGACAATGAATTCACGGTGTTCTTATTTCAATTTCCAGGAGTGTATGTTCCTGCAAGGGAATATACGTAACGAGTGCAGGTTGTGACACATGGACGACGACGTATTGAAGTTTGGGTCTGGCCATGATTCGTGCACGGATGGCCGAAGCTGTTAAGACGCATAAAGTGGGAAATACGGGGTTCGAGTCCCGATCCGTCACAAATTTTCATTGTTGTCATACCAATTTACAGCCGAAGGTGGTGCATATTCGCAACCGTGAATACATTTCCTGCATTGTTGACTAGATTGGCTGCACCAAAAAAGCTGCAGCACCTATCGAGGTCATTGGAGTTCTCTACCGCTACTCCACTCAGCCGCAGTGCCGTAAATCTTCCTAGCCACGGTTCTCACTGAGGCAGCACTATATGTCGCAGGAAAAGTCCGACACTCGTGTTCCCTCAGCGGCGACAGAAGTACGAGTAAAAATACACAGAAGGCAGCAGCAAGAGCCTCGACGTGACGCGTCGCTGCCGCCCTCACTGCAAACGACTTACGAATATGACACGTACACTCCTGGAAATGGAAAAAAGAACACATTGACACCGGTGTGTCAGACCCACCATACTTGCTCCGGACACTGCGAGAGGGCTGTACAAGCAATGATCACACGCGCGGCACAGCGGACACACCAGGAACCGCGGTGTTGGCCGTCGAATGGCGCTAGCTGCGCAGCATTTGTGCACCGCCGCCGTCAGTGTCAGCCAGTTTGCCGTGGCATACGGAGCTCCATCGCAGTCTTTAACACTGGTAGCATGCCGCGACAGCGTGGACGTGAACCGTATGTGCAGTTGACGGACTTTGAGCGAGGGCGTATAGTGGGCATGCGGGAGGCCGGGTGGACGTACCGCCGAATTGCTCAACACGTGGGGCGTGAGGTCTCCACAGTACATCGATGTTGTCGCCAGTGGTCGGCGGAAGGTGCACGTGCCCGTCGGCATGGGACCGGACCGCAGCGACGCACGGATGCACGCCAAGACCGTAGGATCCTACGCAGTGCCGTAGGGGACCGCACCGCCACTTCCCAGCAAATTAGGGACACTGTTGCTCCTGGGGTATCGGCGAGGACAATTCGCAACCGTCTCCATGAAGCTGGGCTACGGTCCCGCACACCGTTAGGCCGTCTTCCGCTCACGCCCCAACATCGTGCAGCCCGCCTCCAGTGGTGTCGCGACAGGCGTGAATGGAGGGACGAATGGAGACGTGTCGTCTTCAGCGATGAGAGTCGCTTCTGCTTTGGTGCCAATGATGGTCGTATGCGTGTTTGGCGCCGTGCAGGTGAGTGCCACAATCAGGACTGCATACGACCGAGGCACACAGGGCCAACACCCGGCATCACGGTGTGGGGAGCGATCTCCTACACTGGCCGTACACCACTGTTGATCGTCGAGGGGACACTGAATAGTGCACGGTACATCCAAACCGTCATCGAACCCATCGTTCTACCATTCCTAGACCGGCAAGGGAACTTGCTGTTCCAACAGGACAATGCACGTCCGCATGTATCCCGTGCCACCCAACGTGCTCTAGAAGGTGTAAGTCAACTACCCTGTCCAGCAAGATCTCCGGATCTGTCCCCCATTGAGCATGTTTGGGACTGGATGAAGCGTCGTCTCACGCGGTCTGCACGTCCAGCACGAACACTGGTCCAACTGAGGCGCCAGGTGGAAATGGCATGGCAAGCCGTTCCACAGGACTACATCCAGCATCTCTACAATCGTCTCCATGGGAGAATAGCAGCCTGCATTGCTGCGAAATGTGGATATACACTGTACTAGTGCCGACATTGTGCATGCTCTGTTGCCTGTGTCTATGTGCCTGTGGTTCTGTCAGTGTGATCATGTATCTGACCCCAGGAATGTGTCAATAAAGTTTCCCCTTCCTGGGACAATGAATTCACGGTGTTCTTATTTCAATTTCCATGAGTGTATTTACTGAGGACTGGAAGCAGGTAGTGCTCTCTTTCCAGCGTTGAAAACAATTTTGATATGTTACGACCCATAATGCCCCAAACGTAAACTGGTCAGCGAATACGTATTTTACTGAAGACTTTTCAAAATATGCTCTGTGTTTTACTTAATTTCAAAGTGTCACAATAACTACGGGCAGCAGCGGAAAGAAAATCAGTTCGTTATCAAACTGTGATGTCAGGCTATACGACGGCAGAAACTAAGTTTATTTTACCGAATAATGATATACAGGACATAAAATCCCGTCTGAGGCCTGCGATGATTTTTGTGTTAATAATTGGCAACCAATGCTGTACAGTTGCAATAAAGTCTTGACATGTTCAATTGACTCTTTTATTAGAACATGTTACGCGTTTCGGGATTACACCCATCTTCAGACATAACAAATTTCAACTCCTTCCTAACCAACCAGGCGTACAGACTTGGCAACTCATAGAAAGTGTCGAATAACATATGTTATTAAGTTGAAGTTTGTGATGTCTGAAGGTGGGTGTAATCCCGAAACGCTTAACATGTCCTAATAAAAGAGTCAATTCAACATCTCAAGACTTTATTGCGATTGTACAGTATTGGTTGCCAATTATTTTACCGAATAATATCCTAAAAGACCGACTCAGAAAGACTGCGTAACGAACACGGGCGAATCCGAAAACATGGTTTTTAATTTTTTATGTGAAAAATAAGAGATTTAGTGACAAATTAACAACAGAGATGCTTCATGCAATAAAAACCGTCTTTTTAGGCACTTCAGATGGCTTGAAATTTCGCTCTACGTGTATCATACAAGACAAATTCGACATGTTGTGTGACCCAAAATGCACCAAATGTAAACTGGCCAACCAGCACTCCGTGTTGCACCGGCCAATACAACAGAGCATCGTAAGAGTGTTATATTGCTGTCGCTCCACTACGGATGGTGGTTATCGCTGAAACGACTGGTTTTCGGTTATACTGGTTTTTTCCATCTCCCATCTAACAACACGACTGTTAAAATCGCTCAAAATAACCGGTTTCTGAAATAACTGATGTTTCTGTTTTCTGTTGCTATTATTCTGCAATAATAAATGTACATCGAAAAAATGACTGAAAAATTCTAGGACTGCCTCAGACTTTTGAATTATACGTTTCAGAATTCCTAGAAGCAAAATTTCAAATGAAATTGGTAAATGAAAGAAATAAACAAAAGAAAACTTCGTCCATATACCGTTTGTTGGATTTACTCTGAAGGTAATGAGGGGTTGAATACTGCAAAAGAATTGCCAATATTGCCCTATGGATTCTAATTTTTTGAAATTCTACTCAAAAATCGTGTTGCATTCGAGGATCGTGCAACTACTTGCGCGTTACTTATAATCAATGCCAAAGAGTGAAAGAGTTTGGAGAAATCTGTTCTACGTGTTACGTTGTCCGTTTCCAAGGAATACAAACAGGTGTTCCACGCTCGGGGGATTAGGCGGCTGCAGAGGACCAGAGAGAGTAACAAACAACCTGAGCGCAAAAGTTTAAAAGCTGTACTTTCGTATCAGGGCTGTAGGTCGCGCGGAGTGGCCGGTCGGTTAGAGGCGCCATGTTACGAATTGCACGGCTCCTCCCGCAGAAGGTTCGAGTCCTCCCTCGCACATGGGTGTGTGTGTGTTGTTCTCAGCATAAGTTACTTTAAGGTAGTTTCAGTCTAGTGACCAATGACCTCAGCAGTTTTGTCCCTTAGGAATTCACACACATTTCAACATTCAGAACTGTGGCCCAAAATTTCACGCGGGATCGATGGCTGGGACTGCTGTCCTGCCAGTGCACTTTCTTTTCTCCTTAAGACATGACTTCAAGTTAGAGACGTTTCCCTGTCGGGGTGCCTGGAATTGATACGATTCCTTGTCAGTGCCATTTTTCCGTATGCCTTGTAGTTCTCGCGCAAGTCGTCTTCTGAGACTCAACAGGTAGTTACGACTGACCGTGTACGTTTACTCTCTTGTTAAGATTTGTTGTGAATGATCGGGCACAATTTGATGACTACGGTCGCAGGTTCGAATCCTGCCTCGGGCATGGGTGTGTGTAATGTCCTTAGGTTAGCTAGGTTTAAGTAGTTTTAAGTTATAGGGGACTGATGACCTCAGATGTTAAGTCCCATGGTGCACAGAGCCATTTGAACCACAATTTGATGATAATAGTACCTTTCACAAATATACCACTAGGAACAAAATCTGCCTGCATTGTCCACAATTTTACCTTACTCTTGCACGGAAAGGAATGAAGTATGTAGCTATAAAAATATTTGACCACTTCCTACATCTACATATATACTCCGCTAGCCACCAAGCGGTGTGTGGCGGAGGTCACAATTCGCGCCAAAGTCATATCCCCCCCCCCCCCCCCCCGGTTCCACTCGCAGATCGCGCGAGGGAAAAACGACTGTCTGAACGCCTCAGTACGAGCTCTAATTTCCCTTATCTCTGAATGGTGATCATTGCGCGATTTGAAAGTTGGTGGTAATAATACATGCTCAACATCCTCGGTGAAGATTGGATTTTTGAATTTAGTGAGCAGCCTCTTCCGTTTAGCGCGCCGTCTATCTGCAAGTGTGTCCCACTTCAAACTTTCTATGAGTTTTTTAACGCTCTCGCGATGGCTAAATGTACCAGTTACGAATCTTGCCGCTCTTCTTTGGACCTTCTCAATCTCTTGAATAAGACCCAACTGGTAAGGGTCCCATACAGACGAACAATACTCCAAGACTGGACGAAATAACGTATTATAAGCCATTTCCTTTGTTGAAGGACTGCATCACTTCAGGATTATACCAATAAACCGCAATCTATAGTACGCCTTACCTGTTACTTGTGTAATCTGATCATTCCATTTGAGATCATTTCGAATAGTCACACCCAGATACTTGACGGACGTTACCGCTTGCAAAGACTGGGCATTTATTCTGTGCCGTCCGGAGTGGCCGAGCGGTTCTAGGCGCTTCAGTCTGGAACCGCGCGACCGCTACGGTCGCAGGTTCGAATCCTGTCTCGGGCATGGATGTGTGTGATGTCCTTAGGTTAATTAGGTTTAAGTATTTCTAAGTTCTAGGGGACTGATGACCTCAGTTGTTAAGTCCCATAGTACTAAGAGCCATTTGAACCATTTATTTTGTACTCATACATTAATGGGGATTTTCGCCTTGTAATATGCAGTAGGTTACACTTACTCCGTTGTTCATTAAAGGTGCTGGCAGGTAACGAAAGTTTTAAAGGAAATTGAAATCATTTCCGCTCGAGAACTCCTTCTACCCTGTAGATGTATTTCTCAATAAATGATATTTACTTTGTTGTGGTACATTCATCAAATTTTTCTGTAGCTCAAGAATCAAGAAATTAGTTATATAAATGGCTACCACTCCGTCTTCAGGCCACGGGTGGCCTACCGGGACCATCCGACCGCCGTGTCATCCTCAGAGGAGGATGCGGATAGGAGGGGCGTGGGGTCAGCACACCGCTCTCCCGGTCGTTGTGATGGTATTCTTGACCGAAGCCGCTACTGTTCGGTCGAGTAGCTCCTCAATTGGCATCACGAGGCTGAGTGCACCCCGAAAAATGGCAACAGCGCATGGAGGCCTGGATGGTTACTCATAAATGGCTACCATGAAGCCATTTTGTGGACGTCTTCTACGTCATAGCAAGATGTTGCGAGCGTGATCCAAGGATCAGGTGTAAACACAAAAGATATGTTAGCAGGCAGTTGAATGTCAAGAGGAGACTGTAAACGCTGTTTCTTGTGGACTGTCCGTGTGGTGTGCGTACTGTAAGACCTTCGGTACACACACACCATCAGATTATTTGACTTGTCGCTCTAACGAAGTAGGCGATTGTCAGCAATATGTCTCGTGGTCTTATCGTGGCGTGTTTATCTTCTGCCGTTAGGTCAGACGATAGAAATGCCACTTGCACGCTTAGAGTAGCAGATTGACGGTGACCATCTTTAAACAGAACTTGATTAATTTTCACACACATTTATTAAAATAATAAAAAACATAGATATTACGTAACTTGATTCTGGTGGCGGTTTACAATTGACAATCTGAAGTTCCTTTGGTCTTGGTACGTTAATCTTATTCTCACATATCTCAGATACTTGACAAAGTGTCTACTCATTTATCTTCATGACTATGTACAGGAATATGATAATCTTATTAGGCGCAGACTGAAACTTGACTATAGACTAATGCAGACTAATGCAGACTGACTAATCGGAGGTCTGTACACTCGTTATAATACATCGAGCGTTCAGGTATCACTGCGCGAGTGTGATCCGCGAGGAGAAAAGGTTCTACGTTAGCAGCAATCTCATTGGCTGCGTGACATATTAATACGCGGATCGGCGGAAGCAGAATTTGGTCTGTCTCTATGGCAGCGCCATCTCGTAGAGCGGAGACGGACGAGCGCTGCGCCTGCGCTGTTGTGCTTAGCGGGGCGCGCTCTAGTGGGAAAGTTGTGTACGCGCTGACTACGCGGAACTATGTACACAACAGTCCGAACTTAAGAATTTTTCTGACAAGGGAACCTCCCCATCACACCCTCCTCAGATTTAGTTATAAGTTGGCACAGTGGATAGGCCTTGAAAAACTGAACACAGATCAATAGAGAAAACAGGAAGAAGTTGTGTGGAACTATGAAAAAATAAGCAAAATATCCAAACAGAGTAGTCCATGCGCAAGATTGGCAACATCAAGGATAGTTTAAGCTCGCGAGCGCCGTGGCCCCATGGTTAGCGTGAGCAGCTGCGGAACAAGAGGTACTTGGTTCAAGTCTTCCCTTGAGTGTAAAGTTTGATTTTTTATTTTCAATTTATGTGACAAACTCTTATGTTTTCATCACTTTTTGGGAGTGATTATCACATCCACAAGAAAACCTAAATTGGGCAAGGTAGAATAATCCTTTTACCCATTCACCAAGTGTACAAGTTCGGTGGGTCGACAACATATTCCTGTCATGTGACGCACATACCGTCACCAGTGTCGTATAGAATATATCAGATGTATTTTCCTGTGGAGGACCTATGACCTAGGGATCAAATGTTTTCGGTTTCCATTGGAGAGGGACGTCCTTTCGTCTACTAATCGCACGGTTTTTCGGTGCGGTCCCAAAACACAGACACTAAACTTATTATAGTGAACAGAGACGTCAATGAACGAACGGACAGATCATAACTTTGCGAAAATAAAGAAAGTAAACTTTTCACTCGAGGGAAGACTTGAACCAAGGACCTCTCATTCCGCAGCCACTCACGCTAACCACGGGACCACGGCGCTCCTGAACACACACTTGATGTTCCATATGTTGCACATGGACTACTCAGTTTGTATATTTTGCTTATTTTTTCATACTTCCACACAACTTCTTCCTGTTTTCTCGATTGATCTGTGTTCAGTTTTTCAAGGCCTATCCACTGTGCCAACTTATAACTAAATCTGAGGGGGGGTGCGATGGGGAGGTTCCCTTTGAGTGCCACAGAATTGTTACAAGTCAAAGCGATGCCGGCGAAGACAAATTAAAAAAACGATATTTTACTATAATACAACATTCCACAGATTTGATCCGCGTCCATCGATCAACAGTTCCCTCGCCGACAGCACCAGCGCCACGTCAAGTAGCGTGATCGCGTGCCTCGCAAACGTCGCCCACGGCACGGACGCATTTTCGCGATTATGCGCAGCCAAGGGGAAGGGGTCGTTACCGCTGCTGCTCGAGTAAGTGGTCACTCCAGCTCAGCCGAGTCGCGCACGAAAGGAAGGGGGGCGTCCTACGACGCTGCCAAAGTCTACCATTCAGTCCTACGGCAGTACAGCGAACTCGAGTATACAGCGCTACTATAAATGAGTCATTCGCTTTCAGAGTTCTAGATTTACTAAAGTGCTTCACGTACTGTACGGTTATAATTAAAGTGCACCTACTCACGGAGGTCCATTGTGGACTCTTAATTATCGTCTGGCAGCGAAACTCGGCAGATATTCTAATGCCTTAATGCGGAATCGATTTACGCCGAATTAAAAAAAAAAAGAAAGTTCCAATATCGGGCACGAGGTGCAAATCTGGCACTGTGAATGCAAGAAAGACATGCAGAAATGTTTCCACCTGCAATGGACTAGGAACGAAACGCAGGCAAAGAAGGTCAGACGAGTGAGAAAGCCATATTTTTGATTTTACACACATCAAAAAAAGTTTTACGTCACCCCGGTTCCCAGAACTCCAGAAGGGAAACGTTGACTGTGGATATTGTATCACAGACACACTCGCTTTGACGGTTCAGAGATGTAACTAAATACGCCCAAATATGTAAAAAACCATGCATGAGCAGCGGCTAATAGACGGAGGAGGTCTGATAGCCGAACAGATCCGGTCATTGCACCAGGATGGAGGTACACGGCTCATGTTGTCTGTACAAGGTGCATTCAAGTTCTAAGGCCTCCGATTTTTTTCTCTCCGGACTGGAAAGAGATAGAAACATGCGCATTGTTTTAAAATTAGGCCGCATTCATTGTCACTACGTCCCAGAGATGGCAGCACCGTACGGCAGATGGAATTTTACCGCCAGCGGCGAGAATGAGAACTGTTTTAAATACTTAACATGGCGACGTTTTCCTTACTTGAACAGCGTGCAATCATTCGTTTTCTGAATTTGCGTGGTGTGAAACCATTTGAAATTCATGGACAGTTGAAGGAGACATGTGGTGATGGAGTTATGGATGTGTCGAAAGTGCGTTCGTGGGTGCGACAGTGTAATGAAGGCAGAGCATCGTGTGACAACAAACCGAAACAACCTCGGGCTCGCCCAAGCTGGTCTGACGACACGATCGAGAAAGTGGAGAGAATTGTTTTAGGGGATCGCCGAATGACTGTTGAACAGATCGCCTCCAGAGTTGGCATTTCTGTGGGTTCTGTTAACACAATCCTGCATGACGACCTGAAAATGCGAAAAGTGTCATCCAGGTGGGTGCCACGAATGCTGACAGACGACCACATGCCAGCCCATGTGGCATGTTGCCAAGCAATGTTGACGCGCAACGACAGCACGAATGGGACTTTCTTTTCGTCGGTTGTGACAATGGATGAGACGTGGATGCCATTTTTTAATCCAGAAACAAAGCGCCACTCAGCTCAATGGAAGCACACAGATTCACCGCCACCAATGAAATTTCCGGTAACCGCCAGTGCTGAAAAAATGATGGTGTCCGTGTTCTGGGACAGCGAGGGCGTAATCCTTACCCATAGCGTTGCAAAGGGCACTACGGTAACAGGTGCATGCTACGAAAATGTTTTGAAGAACAAATTCCTTCCTGCACTGCAACAAAAACGTCCGGGAAGGGCTGCGCGTGTGCTCTTTCACCGAGACAACGCACCCGCACATCGAGCTAACGTTACGCAACAGTTTCTTCGTGATAACAACTTTGAAGTGATTCCTCATGACCTGGCTCCTAGTGACTTTTGGCTTTTTCCAACAATGAAAGACACTCTCCGTGGTCGCACATTCACCAGCCGTGCTGCTATTGCCTCAGCGATTTTCCAGTGGTCAAAACAGACTCCTAAAGAAGCCTTCGCCGCCGCCACGGAATCATGGCGTCAGCGTTGTGCAAAATGTGTACGTCTGCAGGGCGATTACGTCGAGAAGTAACGCCAGTTTCATCGATTTCGGGTGAGTAGTTAATTAGAAAGAATATCGGAGGCCTTAGAACTTGAATGCACCTCGTACTGGCGGTGCTGGAGACGGAGTGCGCCACGGCGCGGCCGCGCCGCGCTACTCACCCAGGCACTTGGTGGAGCCGTCGGCCTGCCGGTCGGCGAGCATCTGGTACTGGCAGACGCAGCGGCCCGCCCTGCAGACCGTCTTCTCCGTGGTGGCCAGGCACTGCTCGCTGAAGTCGCACGAGTCGTTCCACGCGGCCGCTGGAACACCAGAGAAAGCAGGCTGCGGCTGGCACAACACACACACACACACACACACACACAAACACAATAATGTCGGCCATTTAATGCAAGGGTACACAATGTCAAAAGTATCTTATTTGTCGGAGTCAAAAAAGTTATACTTGTTTTCGAATGCTCGACGAATTTTTACTTATGAAAAAGATAGGTCAAAGAATTTACATTGAATTTCGCTTAAAAACGGAATAAAGTGCAGCACAGCTTTCTAAATGTTGACTGTGGCCTTTTGGAGACTCTACTGTGAGTAAGACAAGAGTCTTTTTTTTTTTTTTGGTCATCAGTCTACTGGTTTGATGCGGCCCGCCACGATTTCCTTTCCTGTGCTAACCTCTTCATCTCAGAGTAGCACTTGCAACCTACGTCCTCAATTATTTGCTTCACGTCTTCCAATCTCTGTCTTCCTCTACAGTTTTTGCCCTCTACAGCTCCCTCTAGTACCATGGAAGTCATTCCCTCATGTCTTAGTAGATGTCCTATCATCCTGTCCCTTCTCCTTATCAGTGTTTTCCACATATTCCTTTCCTCTCCGATTCTGCGCAGAACCTCCTCATTCCTTACCTTATCGGTCCACCTAATTTTCAACATTCGTCTATAGCACCACATCTCAAATGCTTCGACTCTCTTCTGTTCCGGTTTTCTCACAGTGCATGTTTCACTACCATACAATGCTGTACTCCAGACGTACATCCTCAGAAATTTCTTCCTCAAATTAAGGCCGATATTTGATATTAGTAGACTTCTCTTGGCCAGAAATGCCTTTTTTACCATAGTGAGTCTGCTTTTGATGTCCTCCTTACTCCGTCCGTCATTGGTTATTTTACTGCCTAGGTAGCAGAATTCCTTAACTTCATTGACTTCGTGACCATCAATCCTGATGTTAAGTTTCTCGCTGTTCTCATTTCTACTACTTCTCATTACCCTCGTCTTTCTCCGATTTACTCTCAAACCATACTCTGTACTCATTAGACTGTTCATTCCGTTCAGCTGATCATTTAATTCTTCTTCACTTTCACTCAGGATAGCAATGTCATCAGCGAATCGTATCATTGATATCCTTTCACCTTGTATTTTAATTCTACTCCTGAACCTTTGTTTTATTTCCATCATTGCTTGCTCGATATACAGATTGAAGAGCAGGGGCGAAAGGCTACAGCCTTGTCTTACACCCTTCTTAATACGAACACTTCGTTCTTGATCGTCCACTCTTATTATTCCCTCTTGGTTGTTGTACATATTGTATATGACCCGTCGCTCCCTATAGCTTACCCCTACTTTTTTCAGAATCTCGAACAGCTTGCACCATTTTATATTGTCGAACGCTTTTTCCAGGTCGACAAATCCTATGAAAGTGTCTTGATTTTTCTTTAGCCTTGCTTCCATTATTAGCCGTAACGTCAGAATTGCCTCTCTCGTCCCTTTACTTTTCCTAAAGCCAAACTGATCGTCACCTAGCGCATTCTCAATTTTCTTTTCCATTCTTCTGTATATTATTCTTGTAAGCAGCTTCGATGCATGAGCTGTTAAGCTGATTGTGCGATAATTCTCGCACTTGTCTGCTCTTGCCGTCTTCGGAATTGTGTGGATGATGCTTTTCCGAAAGTCAGATGGTGTATCGCCAGACTCATATATTCTACACTCCAACGTGAATAGTCGTTTTGTTGCCACTTCCCCCAATGATTTTAGAAATTCTGATGGAATGTTATCTATCCCTTCTGCCTTATTTGACCGTAAGTTCTCCAAAGCTCTTTTAAATTCCGATTCTAATACTGGATCCCCTATCTCTTCTAAATCGACTCCTGTTTCTTCTTGTTTGTTTTGCGGACTGATGACCACAGATGTTAAGTCGTATAGTGCTCTAGACAAGAGTCTATGAGTAGTATAAACCAGGGCTTTCCAACCTGTGGTCCGCGAACCCCTTAGGGGTCCGCCGGCTCTTGCAAGGGGGTCCTCGACCACCTTTCACCAAATCGTGTAAAATATGAGTAAAATTATTGAATAAAAATGTGAAAATAAAATTCATCAATGATTTTTTCGCGTAAAAAACATGTGTACTTTTACTTCAGGTCGTATCCCCAAGCAGCCTTTGCGGTTCCTAAGTGAGAACGCATGCACAGTTTAGTGCCGGAGAATGCGGCTTCCCTGATCGACTGTTTAGCAATAAAACGGGGGTCGTTTGTGCCCCGGCTCACGGCGCTAGATGCGCTGAAACCTTTTACGCATGCGCGGAGCGAGCTTTGTCGACCAATCACAGCGCTCGTTGGCACGTATGCGGTCCCAGGCATCATTAAATGTTAAACTTGCGTTGTCAGTGCACTGCCTATTTCATAAGTCGATTTTTGACCAGTTTATTACTTCTAATATGGATCGGTGGCTGAAGTCAGGATCATTGAAGAAGGGTGCAGTTTCTCCATCGCCTTCACAACAAGGGAAGTCTCCAGTTGAAATGAATGACGAAGGAGGACGACCGAAGGAAGACTTTACATACATTTGAACATTTTTCTTCAGATTTCACGAAAAACCACACCAACACACCCACCCACCCACCCACCCACCCACACACACACACACACACACACACACACACACACACACACACACATACAACTGTTACGAAGTATGCATGCTCCTTACACAACAGTAGCCAAATAGTGGAAGTGAACAGACAACAAGCGGCAGCTTGTCAACAACGAACACTTTGGACATGACGTTGATTGCTCTAGGAGGAAGACAGCTCCATCGTGTGAAATTTCAATTACCAAGTAATTTTAATCAGGCTATAGTGTGTTGAACAAAGGGAGTAAATCCACTAGTAAGTGTCTGGATACAGTGGGAATTCAAATTGGGTCGTTAATTTCAAGTTGTTTTCATTCATCTCTACACCAAAGACTATAGATACTTCGGCGGGGGGGGGGGGGGGAAGGGGGGTCATTGGGAACATGGCACTTGCATTAAGACGCTTTCAGTTCCCATGGGTTTCGCTCTGAAATTTAAAGTTACTGTGCTCTTGTCTGACTAGGGGTCCGCCATGGATTTTCGACTGAAGAAGGGGTCCGCCAGCTGAGAAGGTTGGGAAGCCCTGGTATGAACGTTTCAAAGAGGATCCAGAACACGGTGAAGACAACGACCACATTGGACGCCCAAGCACATTGGTGACAGTGTGGAACAAGAACAGAAAATGTTTATGGAAAATCGCCGTATCACCATCAGAGAGGTTGCTGATGATGTCGGCATATTCTCTGTCTCACGTCAACAATTTTTTCGGAGACGGTATTCGACGACGTCACCTTGCAGCAAACCCGTAAGTTATTTCAACAATTTTTTTCGGGTGTTTTGGACGTGAAACGCGTAGCACCGAAGTTTGTTACGAGATAGTTGAATTTTGACCAAAACCAATGCCGCGTAGATATCTCTCAGGAACCGCTGTCATTTCTGGAAACCCAGAATCTACTGTGTAGGAATCAACATGGATTCCGGAAACAGCGATCGTGTGAGACCCAACTCGATTTATTTGTTCATTAGAACCAGAAAATGTTAGATACAGGCTCCCAGGTAGATGCCACTTTTCTCGACTTCCGGAAGGCGTTAGATACAGTTCCGCACTGTCGCCTGATAAACAAAGTAAGAGCCTGCGTAATATCAGACCAGCTGTGTGACTGGATTCAAGAGTTTTTAGCAAACAGAACGCAGCATGTTGTTCTCAATGGAGAGACGTCTACAGACGTTAAAGTAACCTCTGGCGTGCCACAGGGGAGTGTTACTGGACTATTGGTTTTGACAATATATGTAAATGACCTAGTAGATAGTGTCGGAAGTTCCATGCGGCTTTTCGCGGACGATGCTGTGTATACAGAGAAGTTGTAGCATTAGAAAATTGCAGCGAAATGCAGGAAGATCTGCAGCGGATAGGCACTTGGTGCAGAGAGTGGCAACTCACCCTAACACAGACAAATGTAATGTATTGCGAATACATAGAAAGAAGGATCCTTTATTGTATGATTATATGATAGCGGAACAAACACTGGTAGCAGTTACTTCTGTAAAATATCTGGGAGTATGCGTACGGAACGATTTGAAGTGGAATGATCATATAATCATATAAAATTAATTGTTGGAAGGCGGGTGCTAGGTTGAGATTCATTGAGAGAGTCCTTAGAAAATGTAGTCCATCAACAAAGGAGGTGGCTTACAAAACACTCGTTCGACCTATACTTAAGTATTGCTCATCAGTGTGGGATCTGTACCATGTCGGGTTGACAGAGTAGATAGAGAAGATCCAAAGAAGAGTGGCGCGTTTCGTCACAGGGTTATTTGGTAAGCGATAGCGCTACGGAGATGTTTAGCAAACTCAAGTGGCAGACTCTGCAAGAGAGGCGCTCTGCATCGCGGTGTAGCTTGCTGTCCAGGTTTCGAGAGGGTGCGTTTCTGGATGAGGTATCGAATATATTGCTTCCCCCTACTTATACCTCCCGAAGAGATCACGAATGTAAAACTAGAGAGATTCGAGCGCGCACGGAGGCTTTCCGGCAGTCGTTTCCTCCCGCGAACCACACGCGGCTGGAACAGGAAAGGGAGGTAATGACAGTGGCACGTAAAGTGCCCTCCGCCACACATCGTTGAGTCCCTTGCAGAGTATAAATGTAGATGTAAATGTAGATGTAGTCAAGGAGTGAAATTTACAGAAAGCTTGCAAAGCCATTAATATTGTTAATACCTCGCTCTGCAGCTTCGTATTTGGCGCTTATCAGTTCATACATACACGATGTCTCAAATATTTTGGTTCAAATTGAACACTTTGTGATAGAAGGTCCCCAACGGATCACACTGAGATAGAGAACCAATGGTCGGAAATACCGGGTGATGAAAAAGTCAGTATAAATTTGAAAACTGAATAAATCACGGAATAATATAGATAGAGAGGTAGAAATTGACTCACATGCTTGGAATGACATGGGATTTTATTAGAACCAAAGAAATACAAAAGTTCAAAAATTTCCGACAGATGGCGCTTCATCTGATCAGAATAGCAATAATTAGCATAACAAAGTAAGACAAAGCAAAGATGATGTTCTTTACAGGAAATGCTCAATGTGTCGACCATCATTCCTCAACAATAGCTGTAGTCGAGGAATAATGTTGTGAACAGCACTGTAAAGCATGTCCGGAGTTATGCTGAGGCATTGGCGTCGGATGTTGTCTTTCAGCATCCCTAGAGATGTCGGTCGATCACGATACACTTGCGACTTCAGGTAACCCCAAAGCCAATAATCGCACAGACTGAGGTCTGGGGACCTGGGAGGCCAAGCATGACGAAAGTGGCGGCTGAGCACAGGATCATCACCAAACGACGCGCGCAAGATATCTTTCACGCTTCTAGCAATATGGGGTGGAGCGCCATCCTGCACAAACATCGTACGTTGCAGCAGGTCTTTATCAGCCAGGCTGGGGATGATGCGCTGCTGTAACATATCGGCGTACCTCTCACCCGTCACGGTAACAGTTACTGACGTTTTGCTGTCCAGCGCCGTCTGTCGGACATTTTGTGAACTTTGTTTTTTTTTTCCTAATAAAACTTCGTGTCAATTTTTACCTCTCTATCTACATTATTCCGTGGTTTATTAAGTCTTCAAATTTATACAGACTTTTTGATCACACTTTACATGTTGGCGACCATCTTATGCACATACGCAGCATTCACCACATATCAACAGTGTAGCTCATAGTAATTGTTCAAAGTGACGTCGCCAGTCTCAACGCTTGCCAGGCGACGGTTCATGAAGTTATGCCGCGCTCTCTCAAAGCTCCCTGGTATCTGTTTTACGAGCAGACAGGCAGCTTGGAACCTAGAAAGCAGGTCTTCATCCGCTTCTAAGGGGTTTTCATACACCAACGTCTCGACGTAACCCCAGAGGAGAAACTCTTGAAGTTTGAGATTCAGCGATGTCCCCTTGCAATTCAACGATAAGGATACGTGTTGTTGATGTGCTCGCAGACATTAACATCGAAGTGGGCTGGTTCATCGTCGCGTTGAAACCACATTTTCCCGCGAATAACGAGGAACTGTGGCAGCACATCTTGCAGGAGCAACAGGTAACGTGGAGCAGGCAAACGGGGAGGCTTTGAACACTTACTGTAACCTATGTTGTTCTTCTGGTTAACCTTCCGGGATGTAAGGTCGTGGTCCATGAAACTCTTCAGCTCCTAACGTTTCGTCCAGAGCTGCGCTGGACATCTTCAGACTTGAGTCGGCAAGACTCACCGGAGGAGAAACACCCCTCTGAAGATGTCCAGCGCAGCTCTGGACGAAACGTTAGGAGCTGGAGAGTTTCATGGACCACGACCTTACAGCCCGTAAGGTTTACCAGAGGATATGTCATCCGGTCGTGAAAGCCTTCATACTATGACCTATGTTGTTGTTATGCGGTGTAAGCTGAGTATGTCCATAACACAATAAATACGCATATCTGACCATTTGTTCTCTATCTCAATGTAATCGGCTGTCGACCTACTACCATCTGCTTCGATTTGACCCAAAAGGTATGGAAAACATACATTACAGAAATGGATCTGTGTATCTACGCAGGATGCTCCACATATACTGTGACAAACTTCGAGGTGTTGTAGAGAACGTCCTGAGGAACAAATCGAGCATAGAAACCGGTGTCCGGAAACGTCATCCAACGACGCTGCAGAGCTTCGAAGTATAGGCGCCGGCACCTGGCGCTAGACCACCCCCAGGACAGCAACTGTGACTTTGTGCGCTGACGGATCGTAAGCGGAACGTCTCGAATGTTGTTTGTCATTTAGTTATTGTGACGTATTGTCCCGATCGACAGTGGAGAAGTGGTGCTGTTGGGTTGCCTCGGTGGATTTCGGGCTTGGATATGGGTTTCCATGTGCAGGTTATTTTTCTCCTTGAAGTCTCTAAAATCTCATTTTTTGTCGATATGGAGGAAAAGAATAAACTGCGCCAGAGAACAAAATCATGTTTCCTGCTGAAGGGTTGGCCTAGCGACTGGCGCAGCGCCTAGTAATTTCGGCGTTATCGAGCGCCGTTAGACAACGTTTCTGGTCACAGATTCCTCCAGACTTGCTGTACAATCCCGCGAAATCTGTTGCAACACTTCTGGGAAACATTGTCTATGTATATATGTATATATATGTGTGCTCCACACCTCCTCCTAAACCACTTGACCGATTTCAATCAAACTTGCATATCCTACTTGTTGCCTGAAAATAAATAATGTGGAGGTAAGAACCAGCAACCTGCTATTGGGATTGGGGGTGGTAACGTGGAGAGAGAAGAGGTTAGGAGAAGATGGACAGTGAGAGCGATTGGGAAGTTGAAGATGAATGGAGAGAGGGGCGAGGAGCAGATGGGCAGGGAGAGGGGAAAGGAGCAAATGGACAGGTGGAATGGCGGGAGGGGATAGACTGAGAGTGGGGAGAGGAGGAGATGGCCGAACAGAAGACTGGAATAAGTAGGTACGCACGAAACTCCGGATACTCAGCTGATATGATTACAAATGCTATCTAAAAGTTCTCTAGCAACATAATAAGAAACAACGAATCACATTTATTTTATTAACAGTATGTTATTACAGTACAGTACT
Source organism: Schistocerca cancellata (assembly GCF_023864275.1). NCBI lineage: Eukaryota > Metazoa > Arthropoda > Insecta > Orthoptera > Acrididae > Schistocerca > Schistocerca cancellata. Next base: position 153,134,097 of record NC_064637.1, on the reverse strand, counting down.
TAACTTTGCTACTTATCTAATTTGTGGTACTTGAGGTACCAAACCTAATACAGTGATATCTAATCAACTCTGCTGTCTCTTGGCAATCTATGATATCATCACCACTGTAACTGAATGTAATGTTGCAGATACTTTTGTTTGTCCTGTTGCTTCGTAAATACCGACTGCTAAGTCGGAATGTACACTCCTGGAAATTGAAATAAGAACACCGTGAATTCATTGTCCCAGGAAGGGGAAACTTTATTGACACATTCCTGGGGTCAGATACATCACATGATCACACTGACAGAACCACAGGCACATAGACACAGGCAACAGAGCATGCACAATGTCGGCACTAGTACAGTGTCTATCCACCTTTCGCAGCAATGCAGGTTGCTATTCTCCCATGGAGACGATCGTAGAGATGCTGGATGTAGTCCTGTGGAACGGCTTGCCATGCCATTTCCACCTGGCGCCTCATTTGGACCAGCGTTCGTGCTGGACGTGCAGACCGCATGAGACGACGCTTCATCCAGTCCCAAACATGCTCAATGGGGGACAGATCCGGAGATCTTGCTGGCCAGGGTAGTTGACTTACACCTTCTAGAGCACGTTGGGTGGCACGGGATACATGCGGACGTGCATTGTCCTGTTGGAACAGCAAGTTCCCTTGCCGGTCTAGGAATGGTAGAACGATGGGTTCGATGACGGTTTGGATGTACCGTGCACTATTCAGTGTCCCCTCGACGATCACCAGTGGTGTACGGCCAGTGTAGGAGATCGCTCCCCACACCATGATGCCGGGTGTTGGCCCTGTGTGCCTCGGTCGTATGCAGTCCTGATTGTGGCGCTCACCTGCACGGCGCCAAACACGCATACGACCATCATTGGCACCAAGGCAGAAGCGACTCTCATCGCTGAAGACGACACGTCTCCATTCTTCCCTCCATTCACGCCTGTCGCGACACCACTGGAGGCGGGCTGCACGATGTTGGGGCGTGAGCGGAAGACGGCCTAACGGTGTGCGGGACCGTAGCCCAGCTTCATGGAGACGGTTGCGAATGGTCCTCGCCGATACCCCAGGAGCAACAGTGTCCCTAATTTGCTGGGAAGTGGCGGTGCGGTCCCCTACGGCACTGCGTAGGATCCTACGGTCTTGGCGTGCATCCGTGCGTCGCTGCGGTCCGGTCCCAGGTCGACGGGCACGTGCACCTTCCGCCGACCACTGGCGACAACATCGATGTACTGTGGAGACCTCACGCCCCACGTGTTGAGCAATTCGGCGGTACGTCCACCCGGCCTCCCGCATGCCCACTATACGCCCTCGCTCAAAGTCCGTCAACTGCACATACGGTTCACGTCCACGCTGTCGCGGCATGCTACCAGTGTTAAAGACTGCGATGGAGCTCCGTATGCCACGGCAAACTGGCTGACACTGACGGCGGCGGTGCACAAATGCTGCGCAGCTAGCGCCATTCGACGGCCAACACCGCGGTTCCTGGTGTGTCCGCTGTGCCGTGCGTGTGATCATTGCTTGTACAGCCCTCTCGCAGTGTCCGGATGAACTATGGTGGGTCTGACACACCGGTGTCAATGTGTTCTTTTTTCCATTTCCAGGAGTGTAGTATTCCAGGAACTATAAAGATTTGGTTGCAGGCACTGAAATGGGCTGTCAAACCGCTAGTTCGGAACTGTGACAGTGACAGTGGGGCGTCGTGCTTTGTGCTCGTCAGCTAAAGAATTTCAGTGTCAGTACTGGGCAGAGGCAATGTAGCCTGTAGTTGAGAGTGCTCTCGTTGGCGGCTATCCACACTATCGACAGACTTATGTGGCGTACATTAAATGTGTGGTGTCACCGCCAGACACCACACTTGCTAGGTGGTAGCTTTTAAATCGGCCGCGGTCCGCTAGTATACGACGGACCCGCGTGTCGCCACTGTCAGTAATTGCAGACCGAGCGCCGCCACACGGCAGGTCTAGAGAGACGTACGAGCACTCGTCCCCAGTTGTACAGCCGACGTTGCTAGCCATGGTTCACTGAGAATTACGCTCTCATTTGCCGAGACGATAGTAGCATAGCCTTCAGCTACATTTGCTACGACTTAGCAAGGCGCCATTACCAGTATAGATATTGAGATTCTATTAATGTATCATCAAGAGCGATGTTCTACAAATGTGGATTAAAGTTAAGTATTCCAGAAGCTACGTACTTTTCTTTATAGCATTAATTTCATATCCTGTTTCAGACCTCACGCCAGCCTGCGTGAGTTTAAGCGCGTGCCTTTCGGCTTCCTCGCCTTGTGTCTAGACTGTCTTGTCTAGACACAACAAAATGTATTCGCAATTGCGAATGTGGACAACCGTCAGCAAACACAGGTAACCTATGCTTCTCTCGGATACGGTCTCAACACCTCGCACTACTTCGCTCACAACACGCCGCAGACAACTGCGCATCCAGCGGGCTATTTTAATGGCAGAAAGGCATCCCGACCAAAAACGTTGAAAGTAAAGAGGTAGGTTGGGCTAGAATAAACGGTCAAATAGGTTGTGTAGGTATGACACGCATGTGGCCACCACTACACCAAAAACAAGTCTACATTACATGCGTTCCACCTCGAAAACTATTGCAATACGGCATATGTCCATATGAAGTTTTTTTGCTTCAAATGAGCGTTCCTGTCAAATCCCTCAGTATTGACCATTCATCCTGGGGCACCTCGTACATACTAACCTCAGATATTCTAAAAGATGATGCCGTTATCTGTAATGAAATACTGTCTGAAAAAATGCTGTACAAATATTTGGTCGGATCTTTATAAGATTTCCCAATGGTGCTAAGATTGGCAACTCGCTTTAAATATTCAGAAGTATAAAATTTTTCATTTCACAAAACTCAGAAAATATACGAAGGTCTTTCAATAAGTAATGTCCCACATTTTTTAAAAAGCCATTAAAATACATAGAAAAACGTCCTTGCTGGTGCTTCTTTTATTCTTTTTTGTGCACCAGTGAAGTTTCCAAACGTTCGGGCAGACAGCAGAGTCGCAGTACAGCGTCAAAATGGCGCCTACATACGACTCACGTTACAAGCAGCGTGCCGTTATTGAATTCTTGTGTGCAGAAAAAGAGACCGTGGTAAACATCCATAAACTTTTTTGTATGCAGTTTATGGCGATGTTGTAGTTAGTTGTAGTTAAGGGGCTCCGGAAAGGCTCCAAATCATGAAAAGTTCAATTTTTACTTTTTTGCGTTTTCTGAATCTGCAGACTATTACCTTTTAATAGATATATAATTTACTCAATTCCGAAGACTACAACTATTTTTAAATTTTTTTTGAAATGTGTTCTACATGGGCGTGACCCACTGTGGCGCTATTAAACTGCTGTCAAATGGTGTTATTATTAACGTCCGTGTTCATCAGGTACATTTTAGTGATGTGAGATAAAGTATGTGTTGTGGCTAACCTGTGATATTAATACTTAGCAGCACCTGAACTGTTGAAAAAGTGTATTCACGGAAAAACTCAAAACCCCAATGAAAGTGTAAATAGTGTAATATGGTCGAGAATCCCCAACACTGTATTTGTTGGAATAGAAACACTTCACTTTGGTGTGTATGATGCTGTTGCGACTTTCAATGATGGCAACATTGTAAGGTGCAAGGTATTTAGAAATATGGGAATGAAGATAGGTTCTAACATGGTACGAGCGATGCTTGCTTTAGACAAGGAACGCCTTCGGGCTGCAGACAGGGCTGTAAAGAGTCTAGAAATACAAGCAAGAGTAAACAGGAGGAGGAACAAGAGGAAGCTGGAGGAGGAGTTTGCAGAGGATGAAGATAATCCATCCTATGGACCTGGAATGCACTAAAAAGTTAATCCAATGTTTGTCGCTCGATTCCCAAAACTTTTATTTTCTCATACTAATTACATGTTTCCTAAGGATCTTCCAAACATATTTGTTTCAAACTTTGAGTAAATGTTACACAGTACCTTCTGCATAATTTAACACAGCCTTTTTCCAAAAAACTGTATATTTTTGAATATATAAATAAAAAATTGCAAAAAAATGTTGTGAATTTTCATTACAATTGAAAAAAAATCATCTTTAATAACTGAACTAAAATTTTGTAAAATCCCTGTGTTAAGTTGTAGCCCATATTCCAATAACTAATCTGTAAAAAGTTCAACTTACTACTTCAAATACTTTATGAGGGAAGATGTAATTTATAAGCGTTATTTTAACATTGCAAGTATAGGGCGTTCCGGAGCCCCTTAACAGTAGTACAGTTGGGCGATAGCTAATGAAGAGCTCCATAATCAGCCACGCTCGGGACGTCCTGTCCCAGTCACTGCTCCAGATATACTGAATCGTGCGGATGCCATTATTCGTGCCGACCGGCGCATCACAACTCGACAATTGGCTCTACAGTTGTCGGTCAGCTTTTGAAGTGTGCCTGCAGTGATCGAGACTCCCGGACATTCAAAGAGGTGCTCATGATAGGTCCCACGAATGCTCACAGGGGACCAAAAGATTCAAAGAATCTGAATTGTTGGAGAGTTTTGAACCCGACGGAGAGGCCTTTCTGTCACGGATCGTTGTGGGGGACGAAAGGTCGGTGCAGCACTTTCCGCCAGGAACAAAAAGGCAGTCCGTGGAGTGGCATTATCCTCATTCACAACAAAAGAAATTCATGACAACCCTCTCTGCCGGAAAAATCATGGTGACTGTCTTCTGGGATTTTGATGGCGTGATTCTCGTGGATGTGATGCCAAGAAGGTCAACTATCAGTTTCGAGGCATACGTGAAGACTCTGAATAAACTCAAGAACCGTTTCCGACGTGTTCGATCTGATAAGAACCCAGCAGAAATCTTGCTCCAACACGATAGTGGCACGCCCACACACAAGTCTGAGAACCCGGGAACACATCGCCAAATTGGGATGGACGTCATCCCCTCATGCACCCTACAGTCCAGACAAGACACCCTCGGACGTCCATCTCTTTAGGCCACTTAAAGATTCTCTACGGGGAACACACTTTGAAGATGGCGAGAGTGTCAGCCATGCAGTGAAACCGTGGCTACGCCTACAGGAGAAGAGCTTTTACCAGCACAGGATACGTGCTCTTTCACAACGTCGGCGTACAGTCACAGAACATGAACAATACATGTTGATGTACACTGTCACCAAATTCTGACTCTCAACACTAAATATGTTCTGAGAAAAGAATGTGGGGTATTACTTATTGAACGACACTCAGGTATCTTACGCTATCGCAAATAGATGGTCGGCTAAAATTTAAATGATGTAAATGACTGTGTAGACCAGATGCCTGGAGACAAGCATATGGAATCATAGGGATGTCAAGGGGTTGTCTGCCTGCAGGCGCTTAGCACTACTTCTCAGGCAGCCTCTGTACAGGCTTATTGTCAACATTATCAATAAATGTAAGCGGGTGCCACAGAGCGTCTTGCGAACTGGGGAGTCTTAGAGAGATCCTTAGTCGTTGTGTTCTTCATCTCCCAGTACCTACTGCAACCTACATCCTTCTGAATCTGCTGAGTGTATTCATCTCTTGGTCTCCCTCTACGACATTTACCCTCCACGCTGCCCTCCAATGCTAAATTTGTGTTTCCTTGATGCCTCAGAACATGTCCTACCAACCGGTCCCTTCTTCTTGTCAAGTTGTGCTACAAACTCCTCTTCTCCCCAATTCTATTCAATACCTCCTAATTAGTTATGTGATCTACCCATCTACTCTTCAGCATTCTTCTGTAGCACCACATTTCGAAAGCTTCTATTCTTTTCTTCTCCAAACTATTTATCGTCCATGTTTCACTTCCATACATGGCTACACTCCATACAGATACTTTCAAAAACGAGTTCCTGACACTTAAATCTATACTCGATGTACTCAATGTTAACAAATTTCTCTTCTTCAAAAACGCTTTCCTTGCCTTTGCCAGTCTACATTTTATATTCTCTCTACTTCGACCATCATCAGTTATTTTGCTCCACAAATAGCAAAACTCCTTTATTACTTTAAGCGCCTCATTTCCTAATCTAATTCCCTCAGCATCACCCGACTTAATTCGACTACAATCCATTATCCTCGTTTTGCTTTTGTTGATGTTCATCTTATATCCTCCTTTCAAGACACTGTCCATTCCGTTCAACTGCTCTTCCAAGTCCTTTGCTGTCTCTGAGAGAATTACAATGTCATTGGCGAACCTCAACGTTTTTATTTCTTCTCCATGGACTTTAATACCTACTCCAAATTTTTCTTTTGTTTCCTTTACTGCTTGCTCAATATACAGATTGAATAACATCGGGGACAGGCTACAACCTTGTCTCACTCCCTTCCCAACCGCTGCTTCCCTTTCATGCCCCTCGACTCTTATAACTGCCATCTGGTTTCTGTACAAATTGTAAATAGCCTTTCGCTCCCTGTATTTTACCCCTGCCACCTTTAGAATTTGAAAGAGAGTATTCCAGTCAACATTGTCAAAAGCTTTCTCTAAGTCCACAAATGCAAGAAATGTAGGTTTGCCTCTCCTTAATCTATTCTCTATGATAAGTTGTAGGGTCAGTATTGCCTCACGTGTTCCAACATTTCTGCGGAATCCAAACTGATCTTCGCCGAGGTCGGCTTCTACCAGTTTTTCCATTCGTCTGCAAAGAATTCGCGTTAGTATTTTTCAGCTGTGGTTATAAACTGATAGTTCGGTAATTTTCACATCTGTCAATAATTGAGGACGTAGGTTGCAAGTGCTACTCTGAGATGAAGAGGTTAGCACAGGAAAGGAATTCGTGGCAGGCCGCATCAAACCAGTAGACTGATGAAAAAAAAAAAAAAAGAAAAAAAGACCTGGCGGCGTGCTCTTCGTCCTACGCTTCGGTGTGGGTAGGCACATATTTTTCCAAGCTCGTTTCCTGTGTCTTACGTTCTGTTTTATCGTATTGTTCTGAGTCTTTTCTTGACACCAGTCTCAATCTGTTACTGAGCGGGCGCTGAAGACCTTGCCGTCGTGCGCCGATACAACCCTCTCCATCCATCCATCCAAGCAATAAATTGTCAACTCAGTCACTAATTTCGTTTGATACCCCCATATCAGCGTACTTGAACCGTATTATTTTCGAGTATAATGACTTTTCTGGAGACTAGAAATATACTCTGTACGAATCAGCATGGGTTTCGAATGAGACGGTCGTGTGAAACCCAGCTCGCCCTATTCGTCCACGAGACTCAGAGGGCCATAGACACGGGTTCACAGGTAGATGCCGTGTTTCTTGACTTCCGCAAGGCGTTCGATACAGTTCCCCACAGTCATTTAATGAACAAAGTAAGAGCACATGGACTATCAGACCAATTGTGTCATTGGATTGAAGAGTTCCTAGACAACAGAACGCAGCATGTCACTCTCAATGGAGAGAAGTCTTCCGAAGTAAGAGTGATTTCAGGTGTGCAGCAGGGGAGTGTCATAGGACCGTTGCTATTGACAATATACATAAATGACCTTGTGGATGACATCGGAAGTTCACTGAGGCTTTTTGCAGATGATGCTGTGGTATATCGAGAGGTTGTAACAATGGAAAATTGTACTGAAATGCAAGAGGATCTGCAGCGAATTGACGCATGGTGCAGGGAATTTCAATTGAATCTCAATGCAGACAAGTATAATGTGCTGCGAATACATAGAAAGATAGATCCCTTATCATTTAGCTACAAAATAGCAGGTCAGCAACTGGAAGCAGTTAATTCCATAAACTATCTGGGAGTACGTATTAGGAGTGATTTAAAATGGAATGATCATATAAAGTCGATCGCCGGTAAAGCAGATGCCAGACTGAGAATCATTGGAAGAATCCTAAGGAAATGCAATCCGAAAACAAAGGAAGTAGATTACAGTACGCTTGTTCGCCCACTGCTTGAATACTGCTCAGCAGTGTGGGATCCGTACCAGATAGGGTTGATAGAAGAGATAGAGACGATCCAACGGAGAGCAGCGCGCTTCGTTACAGGATCATTTAGTAATCGCGAAAGCGTTACGGAGATGATAGATAAACTCCAGTGGAAGACTCTGCAGGAGAAACGCTCAGTAGCTCGGTACGGGCTTTTGTTGAAGTTTCGAAAACATACCTTCACCGAAGAGTCAAACAGTATATTGCTCCCTCCTACGTATATCTCGCGAAGAGACCATGAGGATAAAATCAGAGAGATTAGAGCCCACACAAAGGCATACCGACAATCCTTCTTTCCACGAGCAATACGAGACTGGAATAGAAGGGAGAACCGATAGAGGTACTGAAGGTACCCTCCGCCACACACCGTCAGGTGGCTTGCGTAGTACGGATGTAGATGTAGATAAACGTTGGTGTAGTGCCGAGTAAAGCGGTTTTAAGACGTCAAGAAATACCGCATCTACCAGACTTGCTAGATCCGTGGCGTTGAGGAAACCGTATGTCGAACACACTATTTGGGTTTCGTACGACCAGTGTACTCGGAATCCGTGCTGTTTCGCGTGTGGCGTTTACAAAACCGGATCGATCGCAGCGACTCGATACATCGCGGGCGCACGCGACCGAGGTCGGGCCCCGTTACTTATTATCTCTGGAACACAGCGGAGCGGGCCTCGCGGCTTTCTTTGGGGCACTCGCGTGGGGGGGGGGGGGGGGGGCGGCACTCGACTGCTTCGGTGCCGCGGGTGAAAGCATCCTGCCTAGAAATACGGTGGGGGGGAGGGGCCCTGCGCTAAAGAAAACCCGTTAATTGCTGGCCCTTACTCTGCCTCGCCTTTCCTCCCTCCATACTTTCCTCCTTTTTGCTTTTGCCTTTGCATGGAAAGGCATACCATTTCGTGTCCTGCTTTTGCATTCTCCATCTCTGTAGCTAGCTTAGAGGCGCAGCAACCTGCGCGTAGTCTCCCTTCTTTGTCGTCTCTCGCATTTTTTATGCGGCCCCGTTGTCCGATCCATAGGACTAAGGCCACACGGCTGTACTCCAATAGACAATTTCTCGCCACAGCCTATTTTTCCTCTTACTTCAATTACAACCTGAATTGTTGGTGAAGTTCGCAATCATCCACAAATATAGGATCTACATCTACATCTACACGATTACTCTGCAATTCACATTTAAGTGCTGGGCAGAGGGTTCATCGAACCACAATCATACTATCTCTCTACCATTCCACTCCCGAACAGCGCGCGGGAAAAACGAACACCTAAACCTTTCTGTTCGAGCTCTGATTTCTCTTATGTTATTTTGATGATCATTCCTACCTATGTAGGTTGGGTTCAACAAAATATTTTCGCATTCGGAAGAGAAAGTTGGCGACTGAAATTTCGTAAATAGATCTCGCCGCGACGAAAAACGTCTTTGCTTTAATCACTTCCATCCCAACTGGCGTATCATATCTGCCACACTCTCTCCCCTATTACGTGATAATACAAAACGAGCTGTCCTTTTTTGCACCCTTTCGATGTCCTCCTTCAATCCCACCTGGTAAGGATCCCACACCGCGCAGCAATATTCTAACAGAGGACGAACGAGTGTAGTGTAAGCTGTCTCTTTAGTGGACTTGTTGCATCTTCTAAGTGTCCTGCCAATGAAACGCAACCTTTGGCTCGCCTTCCCCACAATATTATCTATGTGGTCTTTCCAACTGAAGTTGTTCGTAATTTTAACACCCAGGTACTTAGTTGAATTGACAACCTTGAGAATTGTACTATTTATCGCGTAATCGAATTCTAACGAATGTGGATCACCTCACACATTTCGTTATTTAGCGTCAACTGCCACCTGCCACACCATACAGCAATCTTTTGTAAATCGCTTTGGAACTGATACTGGTCTTCGTATGACCATACTAGACGGTAAATTACAGCATCATCTGCGAACAACCTCAGACAACTGCTCAGATTGTCACCCAGGTCATTTGTATAGATCAGGAACAGCAGAGGTCCCAGGACGCTTCCGTGGGGAACACCCGATATCACTCCAGTTTTACTCGATGATTTGCCGTCTGTTACTACGAACTGCGACCATCCTGACAGGAAATCACGAATCCAGTCGCACAACTGTGACGATAACTCATATGGTTATAATTAAACTTTCGCAACTTGAGAGAGTCCCCGGTGAAAACCTATCGATGACAGAACAGTGTATGTTTGCGGAAACCTTTGTAAGGACGTGCCGAAGAGAAATGCCGAATAAACAATTATAAGGAGCACATTTTAATTCCCACATGAAAGGTTAACACTTGTTACTTGCGTGCCATGTTCACATTCAATGCTGAGTGAATCCACGACAGCCTGGAACGGCGCTAGAGATTTCTCCACTGCTGCCCGCAACGTTTCAGGTGCGATATTGGCTGCCCCCCCCCCCCCCCCTCGCTATGCCCACCTTCAACCTAATAGCATCAAAAGTCTGACAGATAGTCATATATCATTTAAAAGGAAATTACAATAATTTTTTAATGGCGATTCCTTCTACTCATAGGATGAATTTTTGGATGTAGTGAGTGGGTAATTTCCCCAACACCCACAAAAAAATAAAAAAAATATTAAGTGTCATGTAATATTTTGTGTAATGTAATATCTTGTATAGACACTTTTTATTAACCTGACACGTTCCACATCATTACGAAGTGTCGTATTCATGATCTATGGAACAAGTACTAATCTCGTATATGTATATCCGAATCCCGCTCCAGCTACTGCCGGGTCTGGGTGCTGATGAGTCCTCTCCATTTGGCTCGGTCCTCCCACCACTTTTCTTCCTCCACTTCCTGCCAGGTCACACCTCTCCTTTCTACAGATATTCTCACTCCCATTTTCCACCGTGTTCTTGGGCGCCCTCTAGGTCTTTTACCATCCATCTTTAGTTCTTCCATAATTTTGGGGAGTCTCTGCGCATGCATCCTCTTAACATGCCAATACCATCTTAATCTCTTTCTTTCAATTTCTTCTCTCATACTTTCTTGTTTGAGGTCCTTTCTAATCTCTACATTCCTTATGTGTCCATTCTTGTTTTTCCCTTAACTGCTCTGAGAAATTTCATTTCCCCTGCTTGCACTCTGCTCTAGTCCCTTTCCGTCATTGTCCCCGTTTCTCCACCATAGGTGACAATAGGGAAGTAATAATTCTTATACATAAGGAGTTGTGCTTTTGCTGAAACTTCCTTATTCCAAATCAGGTGTTTTATTGTTTGGTAGAAATTGCCTCCCTTCTGCAACCTCCTATTAATTTCGTTAGTTATTCTTCCATCCCTAGATATTTCACTCCCTAAATAAGTGAAACTTTTTACCACTTTGAGAGGTTCTCCATTCAAGGTAATATTTTCGTTGATTCCTTTCTGTCTTCCAAATACCATTACTTCACTCTTATCTTTATTTATTTTTTATCCGTACCTTTTCATTATTTCCATCCACGCATCAAGCTGTAACTGTACATCTACCTCTTTATCACCTCATATTACCATATCATCTGCAAAAATCATCTTTTTGTCTTTTTCTTTTACTATATCTTTAACTGCCCTATTCATTCCCTCCATCAGAACATTAAAAAGTGCAGGAGATAGAATACTTCCTTGCTTAAGTCTTTGTCTTATTTCAAAGTATTCAGAGTTCCCCAATGGTGTTCTAATTCTACAATTGTGTCCTCGGTACATTGTCTTTATAACATTAATGTATGCATCTTCTATATCTATCTTCTTCATTTCTTCCCAGAGTCTTTCCCTGTCAACTGAGTCATATGCCTTTTCTATGTCTATAAAAACCATTATCACCCTTTTGTTACACTCCCAAGATGGGAACAATGTCTCCGGAACAAGTACTAATCTAATCTAGTCTAATCATGATGTGTTAGTGTCCCGTTGACGGAGCCTGTCCTTCAGGTAACCCCACAGTCAGAGGTCACGTGGACTGAAACCTGGTGATCTCGGTAGCCATACAATTTGGAACGATCGGCCAGAGGTTCGGAATTCTTCAGATGTGTTATGGATTAACCTAATGACCTCACGAGCAATGCGGGGTCGAGTTCCATCGTGCATCAAAACGGTAGCGTGCATTGCACCTCTCCCCTTTAGACCAGGGATGACACGTTGGCGCAGCAGGTCACAGTGACGTGTGCCGTTCACGCAGCACGTCCTTGGTCTTTGGGGTCCGAGTTCCTCACAGGAAAGTGGACCAGTCGTGAAGCGTGCCGTGAAGCCATAGCACACAGTGACGCTTTCGCTACGCAGGGGAACTTCACGCAGGTTCGTCGGCGGTGACAATCCCCAAATGCCCCAGTCAGCATAAAGCGCGCTTCGTCGCTCCACTAAGTTGTTTCAAGTCCAGATGTCGTGAACTTCAGCGCTTTCAAGAAAAGTAAGAGCGAGGTAGACACGAATGTCTGCGTCACGTGGCGCGAAGTTGGTACGCATGCAATTTCGCAGTTGCTCGAGCACTTTTCGAACGGTGGACCATCCAGTGTTAAACCGTCACGGCACACCTCGTGCCCCGCTTGAAGATCGCATATTGCGTCCTGCATTCTCAGCGACGGCAACAGTAACTTCTTCAACAAGTTGTGACGCAACGTCCGTCGGCCTCTGGCAAGAGCAGTTCCCAAATCTCCATTTAATTCGAAGTTCTGGATAATGTTGTTCAATCCCGGAGGACCTTTCTACGTTCCTGTAATGCGTCGATGCTCGTGAGGAGCATCACCGCTGTTGCTGCTGTTCTGATAAAACAGATTTAGGGCTAAAGCGCTGCTCACCTTGTCCTGACCAAGGTTGACTCTCTGAAAAAGCAATGTACACTGCCAAGCCAGATCGGCGTACCGGAACCGGTGCCTGATGGCAAGTCATGACCCTAACACTGCTAACAACGTAAACCCTGCAGCGCACAGTGTGAACATCATTCGCATGAAGTCGAGTACCCACACACTAAATACACTACTGGCCATTAAAATTGCTACACCAAGAAGAAATGCAGATGATAAACGGGTATTAATTGGACAATTATATTACACTACAACTGACATATGATTACATTATCACGCAATTTCGGTGCATAGATCCTGAGAAATCAGTGCCCAGAACAACCACCTGTGGCCGTGATAACGGCCTTGATACGCCTGGGCATTGAGTCAAACAGAGCTTGGATGGCGTGTACAGGTACAGCTGCCCATGCAGCTTCAACACGATACCACAGTTTATCAAGAGTAGTGAATGGCGTATTGTGAGGAGGCCAGTTCCTCGGCCACCATTGACCAGACGTTTTCAATTGGTGAGAGATCTGGAGAATGTGCTGGCCAAGGCAGCTGTCGAACATTTTCTGTGTCCAGAAAGACCCGTACAGGACCTGCAACATGCGGTCGTTCATTATCCTGCTGAAATGTAGGGTTTTGCAGGGATCGAATGAAGGGTAGAGCCACGGGTCGTAACACAGCTGAAATGTAACGTCCACTGTTCAAAGTGCCGTCAATGCGAACAAGAAATGACCGAGACGTGTAACCAATGGCACCCCATACCATCACGCCGGGTGATACACCAGTACGGCGATGACGAATACACGCTTCCAATGTGCGTTCACCGGGATGTCACCAAACACGGATGCGACCATCATGCTGTTGTAAACAGAACCTGGATTCATCCGATAAAATGACGTTTTGCCATTCGTGCACCCAGGTTCCTCGTTGACTACACCATCGCAGGCGCTCCTGTCTGTGATGCAGAGTCAAGGGTAACCGCAGACAAGGTCTCCGAGCTGATAGTCCATGTCGCTGCAAACATCGTCGATTTGTTCGTGCAGATGGTTGTTGTCTTGCCAACGTCCCCATCTCTTGACTTGGGGATCGAGACGTGGCTGCACGATCCGTTACAGCCATGCGGATAAGATGCCTGTCATCTCGACTGCTAGTGATACGAGGCCGTTGGGATCCAGCACGGCGTTTCCGTATTACCCTCCTGAACTCTCCGATTCCATATTCTGCTAACAGTCATTGGATCTGGACCAACACGAGCAGCAACGTCGGGATACGATAATCCGCAATCGTGATAGGCTATAATCCGACCTTTATCAAAGACGGAAACGTGATGATAGGCATTTCTCCTTCTTACAGGAGGCATCACAACAGCGTGTATGAGAAATCGGTTGCAAACTTTCCTCGTGTCAGCATGTAGGTGTCGCTACCGGCGCCAGCCTTGTGTGAATCCTACGAAAAGCTAACAATTTGCGTATCACAGCATCTTCTTCCTGTCGGCTAAATTTCGCGTCTGTAGCACGTCATCTTCTTGGTGTAACCTAAGGACATCCCACACAACCACCCCCGAGGCAGGATTCGAACCTGCGACCGCAGCGGTCGCGCGGTTCCAGACTGAAGCCCCTAGAACCGCTTGGCCACACCGGCCGGCTAAGAGACAGGAGAGCGAGTAAATAAAAGCGCAATAAAATGAACCATATATACACCTAATTTGAATGAAATTTCCACTGATTCACGCTCGTATATCGATGATTCCGTGCCCACTGCAACTGACTATTGTTGGGTCAGTATAGAAATACAGATCGTCTGCCACGAACCCCCTCCACGAACAATGTGCGCTGGGCGACGTATACCGAGAGAGCTGTTCCTGCAGCAGCACTGCGCTCTGTCTTCAGGTATGCGACACATCGCCCGCTATCCTACTTTACAGAGCCGTCCAGCCACCGACCTCCACGTTCTGTGTCGAGGCGCGGACATCCAAAACCTTGTCCATCATGTGTGGTTTCGCCATCCTTCCCCTGCTTCCCATAGACTCTCGCGACGGCAGCACTCAAGTAGGCAACCTGTTTCGTTGTTTCTGAGCTCCTCGTTTCGAAGGCCGGGCTGTGACAGACTGAAAGTCACTTACGCCGTTTGATTTTCCCCATCTACGGTCAGTCCCGTCGTAATAAAGATTCCGCATTCCTCTGCGTTACCCTTATACAGGGTGGTCCATTGATCGTGACCGGGCCAAATATCTCACGAAATAAGAGTCAAACGAAAAACCTACAAAGAACGAAACTCGTCTAGCTTGAAGGGGGAAACCAGATGGCGCTATGGTTGGCCCGCCAGTGGCGCTGCCATAGGTCAAACGGATATCAACTGCGTTTTTTTTAATAGGAACC
The DNA here is from genome assembly GCF_023864275.1 of Schistocerca cancellata. Taxonomy (NCBI): domain Eukaryota; kingdom Metazoa; phylum Arthropoda; class Insecta; order Orthoptera; family Acrididae; genus Schistocerca; species Schistocerca cancellata. The sequence continues at coordinate 153,118,984 of NC_064637.1, read as the reverse complement.
CCCATTTTTTAATTACATATTCGTGTAGTACGTAAAGAAATATGAGTGTTTTAGTTGGACCACTTTTTTCGCTTTGTGATAGATGGCGCTGTAATAGTCACAAACATATGGCTCACAATTTTAGACGAACGGCTGGTAACAGGTAGGTTTTTTAAAATTAAAATACAGAACGTAGTACGTTTGAACATTTTATTTCGGTTGTTCCAATGTGATACATGTACCTTTCTGAACTTATCATTTCTGAGAACGCATGCTGTTACAGCGTGATTACCTGTAAATACCACATTAATGCAATAAATGCTCAAAATGATGTCCGTCAACCTCAGTGCATTTGGCAATACGTGTAACGACATTCCTCTCAACAGTGAGTAGTTCGCCTTCCGTAATGTTCGCACATGCACTGACAATGCGCTGGCGCATGTTGTCAGGCGTTGTCGGTGGATCACGATAGCAAATAACCTTCAACTTTCCCCACAGAAAGAAATCCGGGGACGTCGGATCCGGTGAACGTGCGGGCCATGGTATGGAGCTTCGGCGACCAATCCACCTGTCATGAAATATGCTATTCAATACCACTTCAACCGCACGCGAGCTATGTGCCGGACATCTATCATGTTGGAAGTACATCGCCATTCTGTCATGCAGTGAAACATCGGTAGAACATTACGTAGGAAATCAGCATACATTGCACAATTTAGATTGCCATCGATAAAATGGAGGCCAATTATCCTTCCTCCCATAATGCCGCACCATACATTAACCTGCCAAGGTCGCTGATGTTCCACTTGTCGCAACCATCGTGGTTTTTCCGTTGCCCAATAGTGTATATTGAGCCGGTTTACGTTACCACTGTTGGTGAATGACGCTTCGTCGCTAAATAGAACGCGTGCAAAAAATCTGTCATCGAGCCGTAATTTCTCTTGTGCTCAGCGACAGAACTGTACACGACGTTCAAAGTCGTCGCCATGCAATTCCTGGTGGATAGAAATATGGTACGGGTACAACCGATGTTGATTTAGCATTCTCACCACTGACGCTTTTGAGATTCCCGATTATCGCGCAATTTCTCTGCTACTGATGTGTGAGTATTAGCCGCGACAGCACCTAAAACACCTACTTGGGCATCATCATTTGTTGCAGGTCGTGGTTGACGCTTCACATGTGGCTGAACACTTCTTGTTTCCTTAAATAACGTAACTATATGGCGAACGGTCCGGACGCTTGGATGATATCGTCCAGGATACCCAGCAGCATACATAGCACACGCCCGTTGGGCATTTTGATCACAATAGCCATACGTCACCACGATATCGACCTTTTCCGCAATTGGTAAAGGGTCCATTTGAACATTTGTAATGTATCACGAAGCAAATACCGTCCGCAGTGGCGGAATGTTACGTGATACTACGTACTTATACGTTTGCGACTATTACAGCACCATCTATCACAAAGCGAAAAAAGTGGTCCAACTAAAACATTCATATTTCTTTACGTACTACACGAACATGTAATAAAAATGGGGGTTCCTATTAAAAAAAAAAACGCTGTTGATATCCGTTTGACATATGGCAGCGCCATCTAGCGGGCCAACCATAGCGCCATCTGGTTTCCCCCTCAAGCTAGACGAGTTTCATTCTTCGCAGTTTTTTCGTTTGATGCTTATTTCGTGAGATATTTGGCTCGGTCACTATCAATGGACCACCCTGTATACACTAATAGAAAAAAATAAGCCCAGCATCAAGAAATAATTAAGGTATGTATTAATGAACTTGTGAGAATGAACTAGTCTAGGTGAAGTATTTAAGTAGCTGACGTAGCAAGATCAGACGTTAACGTAAGACCGAGAGAAGTCATTGCAGATTCGAATAGCCAGTATCTAATAACCGGTGAAACCGCCAAAATATTGAATGCAAGCATGCAAACGGGCATGCATTGTCTTGTACGGGTCCCAGATGTCAGTTTGTGGGAATGGAGTTCCAATACAGTGACGGTTAATGCTGTTTGAGGACGACGCTGGAGTTCAAGTCCCATGAAGTCTCATATTTGCTCGACTAGAGACAGATCTGGTGGTGGAGCAGGCCAAGGCGATTTATCGACATTCGGTAGAGTATCTTCTTGATACAATAATTTAGCAACAGCCGTATGTATTGTAGCAATTTATTTTATTTTATGAACTTCTATGTGCTACGAGTTTCGGCATTACATTGATGCCATCTTCAGGCCCCACTCGTCATTGTCGCAAAATAGCTATACACGGAAGGAGCCATATAACTGTATCCGTGAATCAATCTTCCTGCAACAGCTCTTGGTGGCCAGGCGACACACTCTGTTATATGGCTCCTTCCGTGTGTAACGATTTTACGACTATGACGAGTGGGGCCTGAAGATGGCATCAATGTAATGCCGAAACTGATAGCACATAAGAAGTTCATAAAATGAATTTCTACAATACATACGGCTGTTGGTAAATTATTGCATCCAGAAGTTCATGCCAGCCGTCGTACCACGATCCATAATGGATCAACGAAGATTCGGTAGAGTATGTTGGGTTACAACAGCTGTATGTGGGCGAGCGTTATCCTATTGGAAAACACCCTCTGGAATGCTGTTCATGAATGGCAGCACAACCGGTCGAGTCAACGGACGTACAAATTTGCAGTCGGGGTGCGTGGGATAACCACGATAGTGTTTACGAAATTACACTCCAGACGACAACTCCAGGCGTAGGTCCAGTCTGTGTAGGTAGCATGTAGACACGGTGGTTCGAGTAAAATTGAAGTGATATCAGGTGTTCCCCAGGGAAGCGTCCTGGGACCTCTGCTGTTCCTGGTCTATATAAATGACCTGGGTGACAATCTGAGCAGTTCTCTTAGGTTGTTCGCAGATGATGCTGTAATTTACCGTCTGGTAAGGTCATCCGAAGACCAGTATCAGTTGCAAAGCGATTTAGAAAAGATTGCTGTATGGTGTGGCAGGTGGCAGTTGACGCTAAACAACGAAACGTGTGAGGTGATCCACATGAGTACCAAAAGAAATCCGTTGGAATTCTATTACTCGATAAATAGTACAATTCTCAAGGCTGTCAATTCAACTAAGTACCTGGGTGTTAAAATTACGAACAACTTCAGTTGGAAAGACCACATAGATAATATTGTGGGGAAGGCGAGCCAAAGGTTGCGTTTCATTGGCAGGACACTTAGAAGATGCAACAAGTCCACTAAAGAGACAGCTTACACTACACTCGTTCGTCCTATGTTAGAATATTGCTGCGTGGTGTGGGATCCTTACCAGGTGGGATTGACGGAGGACATCGAAAGGGTGCAAAAAAGGGCAGCTCGTTTTGAATTATCACGTAATAGGGGAGAGAGTGTGGCAGATATGATACGCGATTTGGGATGGAAGTCATTAAAGCAAAGAAGTTTTTCGTCGCGGCGGGATCTATTTACGAAATTTCAGTCACCAACTTTCTCTTCCGAATACGAAAATATTTTGTTGCGCGCAGCCTACATAGGTAGGAATGATCATCAAAATAAAATAAGAGAAATCAGAGCTCGAACAGAAAGGTTTAGGTGTTCGTTTTTCCCGCGCGCTGTTCGGGAGTGGAATGGTAGAGAGATACACTCCTGGAAATGGAAAAAAGAACACATTGACACCGGTGTGTCAGACCCACCATACTTGCTCCGGACACTGCGAGAGGGCTGTACAAGCAATGATCACACGCACGGCACAGCGGACACACCAGGAACCACGGTGTTGGCCGTCGAATGGCGCTAGCTGCGCAGCATTTGTGCACCGCCGCCGTCAGTGTCAGCCAGTTTGCCGTGGCATACGGAGCTCCATCGCAGTCTTTAACACTGGTAGCATGCCGCGACAGCGTGGACGTGAACCGTATGTGCAGTTGACGGACTTTGAGCGAGGGCGTATAGTGGGTATGCGGGAGGCCGGGTGGACGTACTGCCGAATTGCTCAACACGTGGGGCGTGAGGTCTCCACAGTACATCGATGTTGTCGCCAGTGGTCGGCGGAATGTGCACGTGCCCGTCGACCTGGGACCGGACCGCAGCGACGCACGGATGCACGCCAAGACCGTAGGATCCTACGCAGTGCCGTAGGGGACCGCACCGCCACTTCCCAGCAAATTAGGGACACTGTTGCTCCTGGGGTATCGGCGAGGACCATTCGCAACCGTCTCCATGAAGCTGGGCTACGGTCCCGCACACCGTTAGGCCGTCTTCCGCTCACGCCCCAACATCGTGCAGCCCGCCTCCAGTGGTGTCGCGACAGGCGTGAATGGAGGGACGAATGGAGACGTGTCGTCTTCAGCGATGAGAGTCGCTTCTGCCTTGGTGCCAATGATGGTCGTATGCGTGTTTGGCGCCGTGCAGGTGAGCGCCACAATCAGGACTGCATACGACCGAGGCACACAGGGCCAACACCCGGCATCATGGTGTGGGGAGCGATCTCCTACACTGGCCGTACACCACTGGTGATCGTCGAGGGGACACTGAATAGTGCACGGTACATCCAAACCGTCATCGAACCCATCGTTCTACCATTCCTAGACCGGCAAGGGAACTTGCTGTTCCAACAGGACAATGCACGTCCGCATGTATCCCGTGCCACCCAACGTGCTCTAGAAGGTGTAAGTCAACTACCCTGGCCAGCAAGATCTCCGGATCTGTCCCCCATTGAGCATGTTTGGGACTGGATGAAGCGTCGTCTCACGCGGTCTGCACGTCCAGCACAAACGCTGGTCCAACTGAGGTGCCAGGTGGAAATGGCATGGCAAGCCGTTCCACAGGACTACATCCAGCATCTCTACGATCGTCTCCATGGGAGAATAGCAGCCTGCATTGCTGCGAAAGGTGGATATACACTGTACTAGTGCCGACATTGTGCATGCTCTGTTGCCTGTGTCTACGTGCCTGTGGTTCTGTCAGTGTGATCATGTGATGTATCTGACCCCAGGAATGTGTCAATAAAGTTTCCCCTTCCTGGGACAATGAATTCACGGTGTTCTTATTTCAATTTCCAGGAGTGTAGTATGATTGTGGTTCGATGAACCCTCTGCCAAGCACTTAAATGTGAATTGGAGAGTAGTCACGTAGACGTAGATGTAGATTGTTGCAGGCCCTCAACTGGCCTTCTTTTAACCATCATACGGCCGTCACCGGCACCGAAGCAGAACCAGGTTTGATCAGAAAACACAAGAGAACTTCACCCTGCCCTCCAATTAATTCTCCTTGGCACCCCTCAAGTTGCAAATGGCGGTGGTTTGGGGTCAGTGGATGCACGCTGCAGGGCGTCTGGCTCGGAGCTGTCCTTGAAGAAACCGATTTGGAACTCTTCTATGTGTACTGTGGTGCCAGCTGCTGCTCAAATGGCTTCTGCAGATGCAGTACGAGGTGCATTCAAGTTCTAAGGCCCCCGATTTCTTTTCTCAGGACTGGAAAGAGATAGAAACATGCGCATAGTTTTAAAATGAGGTCGCGTTCATTGTCAATACGTCCCAGAGATGGCAGCACCGTACGGCAGATGGAATTTTACCGCCAGCGGCGAGAATGAGAACTGTTTTAAATACTTAAAATGGCGATTTTTCCTTACTTGAATAGCGTGCAATCATTCGTTTTCTGAATTCGCGTGGTGTGAAACCAATTGAAATTCATCGACAGTTGAAGGAGACATGTGGTGATGGAGTTATGGATGTGTCGAAAGTGCGTTCGTGGGTGCGACAGTTTAATGAAGGCAGAACATCGTGTGACAACAAACCGAAACAACCTCGGGCTCGCACAAGCCGGTATGACGACACGATCGAGAAAGTGGAGAGAATTGTTTTGGGGGATCGCCGAATGACTGTTGAACAGATCGCCTACAGAGTTGGCATTTCTGTGGGTTCTGTGCACACAATCCTGCATGACGACCTGAAAATGCGAAAAGTGTCATCCAGGTGGTAGCCACGAATGCTGACGGACGACCACATGGCTGCCCGTGTGGCATGCTGCCAAGCAATGTTGACGCGCAACGACAGCACGAATGGGACTTTCTTTTCGTCGGTTGTGACAATGGATGAGACGTGGATGCCATTTTTCAATCCAGAAACAAAGCGCCAGTCAGCTCAATGGAAGCACACAGATTCACCGCCACCAAAAAAATTCCGGTAACCGTCAGTGCTGAAAAAATGATGGTGTCCATGTTCTGGGACAGCGAGGGCGTAATCCTTACCCATTGCGTTCCAAAGGGCACTACAGTAACAGGTGCATCCTACGAAAATGTTTTGAAGAACAAATTCCTTCGTGCACTGCAACAAAAACGTCCGGGAAGGGCTGCGCGTTTGCTGTTTCACCGAGACAACGCACCCGCACATCGAGCTAACGTTACGCAACAGTTTCTTCGTGATAACAACTTTGAAGTGACCTGGCTCCTAGTGACTTTTGGCTTTTTCCAACAATGAAAGACACTCTCCGTGGCCGCACATTCACCAGCCGTGCTGCTATTGCCTCAGAGATTTTCCAGTGGTCAAAACAGACTCCTAAAGAAGCCTTCGCCGCTGCCATGGAATCATGGCGTGAGCGTTGTGAAAAATGTGTACGTCTGCAGGGCGATTACGTCGAGAAGTAACGCCAGCTTCATCGATTTCGGGTGAGTAGTTAATTAGAAAAAAAATCGGAGACCTTAGAACTTGAATGCACCTCGTACGATGAACCAAAGCCATACACCAAACATGATGGTATTCCGCCTTGGTAGTGTCAGTGGCTGTCCAGAGTCTGGTCTTCATTCGACCGTACATACTGGTGAGCACCATTGCCAGCAATCACGTACTACCAATGGTTTTGCAGTGTGTTAGAACGAACGTCCAGCTTCCCGTAGCCTGTTACACGATTGCTTTGAAACGCAACGAGGTGTTGATAAAGGCATTCGTGACTAACATTAGCTCACCACGTCCAACGTCAAAGGTAACTAACGCTGACGACCGTTACGGCGTGTATGTAAAGCAAACTTGATATGCATGGTAATAGTGACGCTACGAGCCCGACTCTTATGCGACTGGCGAGAAATCTGAATAGATGTCATATTTTGGATTTAGAAACATGCCTACCAACTTTCCTTTATCTCGCACAACTGTTTCTTGGTGCTGGGATCTTTTTTTTCCCGTCTTTGTTCTTTCATTATGACGTCACGCGCTCACAATGCCTGGAAGGCGGTGGGCACTAGCAACACCGACTCAAAGGAAGGCCTCGGCGCTTGTTGGTGACGTCACGTCAGCTAGGCACGGCGAACGCCAGGTCTGTTGCAGACAGAAACGCCTGGGCGTGCTTATCACTATAAATCTCTTATTTTTGGACAAAATGTTTGGTATTGTTTTGGATTCTGCAGTTTCGTTTAGATGAAAGATTTTCTTACTATCGTAAAGCTACAAATGAAGATCATAGTTCTGTATTACTGAATCCTGTCGAAACAAACGTAGATCAATATGGGAAGACGCTTTGCCCCATTGCAAGTTTTGGAAATTTTGATTTCAAGTAACTATATTTACATGATCCATTTTGTTATCGAAACTTAACCCAACCCCTTACAATGAACTCGTTTCTTTTATTTATTTATTTATTTTCGTTTGACAAGGTCACTGGAAATGTGAACTAATTTACATGTGTAAATGTCCAACTGTTGTCAGTCATTAGATTACAGTCGTTGTCAACCAAAGGAATTCTAAACAGGAAACAAAATTAGCTTCATACATCGAAAATACTGCTGAGCTTAAACTTTTTTAAACATGCACATTAGAAATGATAAATATTCCCCTTTTGCAACTGAAAGGAGAAACTTTATAAGATAAAAAATTTTGTTTGATAAAACAAGTATCTCTCTTTTGCCACTTCTTCTGTCCCCCACCCCCTCTCCCAACGTGTACAATCGCAAGATATTTCATTAACATTCAGTGCTCCTCACCCCATAGTCAACCAAGATACCTAAAGATGAGCACCAATATGTTCACAGTTTCTTGTAAAAGCAACCCAGTACAAACGTAAGTTCCTCAGATTTACAGATAATGTAAAGAAGCACGAATTCTGTTGCTGCTGGACCATGAAGTTGTTTTTGTATGTCAGTCCTTAAAACAGGTGGAAATTTAAGTCCAGGAGTACACTATTTGTTAAGAAGTGTAATGAATTGCACAATTATTTGATTGCAGAAATCTCTCAGAACAATGTGTGTTGGTCAACTACCGCCGACAGTTTCACATTTTCCTGTGTCAGGGAGGGAGACACCACCATTATGAGTACGCCTGCAACAGACGTGGCATTCGCCGTGCCTAGCTGACGTGACGTCACGAACAAGCGCCGAGGCCTTCCTTTGAGTCGGTGTTGGCACTAGTCACCTTGTTTTGGCTCATGACTGTACGTAACTTCTCAGTTAATCTTTTTGTATTACTTTTGGTACTCTTCTGGAATCGCTTTGTGCTTCTGGCGATAGTCTTCGGAAGACGAATTTTTCTGCTTTCCAGTTATTTACGCATCACTCGGTGGTATCGTGAGGAGTACGGTAATTTGGCTCCTTAGCTGGATATCCCTTCCAGAAATAAGCAGCAGTAAACCGCACAGCGGGGTCGGGAGGCCGCAGGTAATCTGTCATAAACTCGTGAATCAGCTTTCGGTTTGACGGCTTGGCGTAAAGACTATGTCTGCCGCAAGTTGGGGCCGGACCTCTAGATAAGTACTTTTCGACCGTTAAAGTACCTATTTTAGTCACAAATGGTCACCACCTATCTTCACTTCACAGAGCTCTGTTGCTGGTCCTGGAGTTATAACCCGAGTTATGACTACATTGTGCTGGTTATGCCAAGACCAATGCAACGTCTCTGATATTTATTATGGCTTTAGAATCAACACACTTCTTCAGATCGTTCACTTTATTTCCCTGATACTTTATTCAATTTAATAGCTCAAAAAGAATCACATCGCTTAGTCCGTTTTCCCTCTGTATTGTTAGTTGCATAAAAATGGCACTTAATTATCTTATTTACACAGCATCTAGCTTGTGCATTTTCAGCTTCTTGCGGCGTAATGAATACTCCATTAAATTTCGGGCATGCACCCGCGCGAATAAAATTTCCTCCACTGATATTTCGGCCGCGTATCGTCCGGCCATCCTCAGAGTGAGTCACAAGACCGACGACAAGAGCCAAGCGCGGCCTTATACAGGGTGTTACAAAAAGGTACGGCCAAACTTTCAGGAAACATTCCTCACACACAAAGAAAGAAAATATGTTATGTGGACATGTGTCCGGGAACCGCTTACTTTCCATGTTAGAGCTCATTTTATTACTTCTCTTCAAATCACATTAATCATGGAGTGGAAACACACAGCAACAGAACATTTGCACTGAAATGAGGATTGACACATTGTTGGATGAATCATTCGCAGAAGTGTACCCGTGGAGGCCAATCAGCTGCTGATAGTGCCTGCACACGCTGTACATGGTACGGAAACAACTGGTTCTCCCGTAGCAATCTCCATACAGTAACGTAGTCAACGTTACCTTGCACAGCAGCAACTTCTCTGACGCTGACATTAGGGTTATCGTCAACTGCACGACGAATTGCCTCGTCCATTGCAGGTGTCCTCGTCGTTCTAGGTCTTCCCCAGTCGCGAGTCATAGGCTGGAATGTTCCGTGCTCCCTAAGACGCCGATCAGTGGCTTCGAACGTCTTCCTGTCGGGACACCTTCGTTCTGGAAATCTGTCTCGATACAAACGTACCGCGCCACGGCTATTGCCCCGTGCTAATCCATACATCAAATGGGCATCTGCCAACTCCGCATTTGTAAACATTGCACTGACTGCAAAACCACGTTCGTGATGAACACTAACCTGTTGTTGCTACGTACTGATGTGCTTGATGCTAGTACTGTAGAGCAATGAGTCGCATGTCAACACAAGCACCGAAGTCAACATTACCTTCCTTCAAATGGGCCAACTGGCGGTGAATCGAGGAAGTACAGTACATACTGACGAAACTAAAATGAGCTCTAACATGGAAATTAAGCGTTTCCGGAAACATGTCCACATAACATCTTTTCTTCATTTGTGTGTGAGGAATGTTTCCTGAAAGTTTGGCCCTACCTTTTTGTAACACCCTGTATATTCCACCACGGTGGTGCTGCGCATGCGGGTCACAGATGCTGGTTGGCGATAGAGAAATACGCCTACACATGCGCAGCCTGTGGTGAAGGAGTACAGATTCGCTTATCGATGTCTGATCGGCGGCGGTGATACCATGACGACTTCTCTGCAGTTTAATTACCCCAAGAGCCAGATTCCATACTTTGTTCAAATTAAAACCATTATCTCTATTTATTAAATTATTAGCTAGTCTAATCTCTATAGCTTCCTTGGAGACAGATTCCCAAAAAGAAGAGGTAGATGTTAAAATCTTCACATCACTGCTATTCATGGAATGCCATGTATCAATACAATGTTCGGCCACAGCTGACTTGTCTGGCTGTAATAAGCGTGTGTGTCTTCGATGCTCCACACACCTCTCATGAACGGTGCGTGTTGTTTGACCTATGTACGACTTCTCACAATTTCCGCAAGGAATCTGATACACACCCGCTTTACGAAGCTGTAAATCGTCCTTCAAAGAGCCGAGTAAAGCTGCAATCTTCGGGGGGGGGGGGGGGGGGGGCGGGGCGGCGGGGGGGGGGGGGGGCGAAAGCTCACCTTAACACAGTGTTTCTCAAGAACACGCCCTATCTTCGAGGAAAGAGCATCCACATAGGGCAAAAACGCACTAGATCTGAAGGAATTACTATCTTCTTCCCAATAAAATACCTGAATGTTAGGTTTTGCATCGAATGCTCTACGAATTTTTTGCGGAGAAAATCCATTCGATTTAAAAACGCTCTTGCGGTATGTGAGCTCTTCTTGCAAATTGTCTTTATCAGATGTACAGTGCGCCCTAAGCACTAAGGTCTCAAGGGTACCTATGGTCTGTGAAGGGTGATGGCAGCTACGGGCATGTAGGTATAGATTTGTGTGTGTTGGTTTCCGATATACGGCATGTCCTAATGTGCCATCACCTTTACGGCGAACGACAACTCCCAAAAAGGGGAGACAGCCGTCTTTTTCTATTTCCGTAGTAAATTTAATGCTAGCATGGATGGAATTCAGATGCTCAAGAAATCGATGTAATTCATCCATCCCATGGGGCCATACCACGAATGTGTCGTCCACGTACCTCCAGAAGACCGTTGGTTTAAAACTTGCTGAGTCCGGTTACTTGCGCGGCTGCATGCCCGAAATTTAATGGACTAAGCATCTAGTTTATTCAAATATATTGCTGCCATCGGAAAAATTCTGGCCGGCCGGTGTGGCCGTGCGGTTAAAGGCGCTTCAGTCTGGAACCGCGTGACCGCTACGGTCGCAGGTTGGAATCCTGCCTCGGGCATGGATGTGTGTGATGTCCTTAGGTTAGTTAGGTTTAATTAGTTCTAAGTTCTAGGCGACTGATGACCTCAGAAGTTAAGTCGCATAGTGCTCAGAGCCATTTGAAAAATGCTCGCACCGGAGCAAGGAAATTGAGAATATATAGCTGTTTCTTTAAAAGACTCTGACTGAAGGCCGAGGCATCAGATGCTGCATTCTACCTTCCTCAGCCTCTTTAAAAGTTTTCCCACATATTTTGGCGTGCCTTTCTTAATATGTAACTCACCTCGAACTCTCACAAGCTTCCCTAACTGTAACTCACTCACACCCTCTAGTCCATCGGTATTAGTCGCTCATACCGGTCCCTTCCCAGTTACTCTCACTCAGTCATTCAGCTCGCCTCAGCGTCATTATCTCTTTGTATCTCTCTGTCAGTATCTCCTGTGTTCGCAGCCACAGTGCCCTCCGTTCTGTCCTCTTACTACAGTCTCCTCTCACTGTCATAATCTCCCACTTGTTCTCTGTTACTGCTAATATTTCATTCATTCCCTCCTACTGCTGCTGCTCTCACTTCTCATTGCCATTACTTCTCTCTTCCTCGCTGTCATTGTATACATTCTATCCCTCATTATCTCCGAGCGCATATGAGAGATCATCGAAGGACAATTCCAGCGTCATCTACAAACTGCATTAACCGTCACTGTATTGACCGACCAAGTGCAATAGGCACTGACATCTGGCGACTGTACAATACACTGCATGGACGTTTGCATGCTTACATTCAACAGTCTGGTGGTTAGGACGGTTACTAATGTACCAGCATTTCAAATGTGCAGTGGCTTATCTCGCGCATACGTTAACTTGTGATCTTGCTGTGTTAATCACTTAAATATGTTACCTAGATAAATGTATTCCCAAAATTTCATTATCTTACTTCTCTTGGTGCTGCGATTTTTTTACTCATTGTGGTTGGAAAATCTACCATGCCCCTACAAGGATTTGATTTCTTCAGACATCAACGGAGGATCATGAAACGGATTTGAACTGGAGAAGGAAAATGGTATCTAATGCACAACTGGCGATGGGCTAGTTCTGCAGATTGTGGCTGGGGTGCCCACTGTACCATTGCTGACAGTCCTCCTCAAGCATTCAAGGGAACGATAAGGAACATACACCACGCATCGGATGAAGCAATTGAATGGACCAGGAAATAAGACCTGGAGATATAAGACTGAATGAGTTCGCCATTATTCACATTTATCCGTAAATGTTGTGTGTTTGTTTTCATTATGTTTGGAGGTGGCATGCCTTTAGATGCACACAGTGACTTACCCCCTCTCATATTTATATCTTACTCTGAGTAATTCGATTTGAGGAAGTATGGCCGAGTAATGTCATTACAAGGCTAGTATTGAGAAATCAGAAGACATGAATATTTTCCTCTCTAATAGCATGTGGTGAAAAGTTGCTATTGCTTCACACGCGGACTTTCCACGCAGCGTCTCTCGTCACCTGGGTGGTCCAATGACAGGCGGGATCTGCTGATCTTGAAAGGGTTATGCCGACGGGTGTGAGGGAGTCGAGTCGCCTTCCAGACACCGACATTGTCATAAGAGCGGGGGCGACACGCCCACAGGGGCCTGACGGAGTGGCTGGGCTAGGGATTCCGTTACTTCGCAAAAATTTAGTGAAAACACTTTCTGACGGACTTCCAGCGAGGCATGGGAATGACTTGTGTTCCCAGGCAGTCTTGGTGGGCAAATTTCCGCGTTTTCTGCAAAATCATAACTGTGATCGGCTTGCTCAGGGGATAGCTCCGTGAAGTAGCAAAATCGGCGAAGAAATTGGCGCCAAGTATCTAAGTATCTCCATAGGTGGAATTTTCCGCCGGTTTTCGAGTTGCTGATTGGCACGTTTTAACCACAGCCACTGTCATGGTGGCGGGACTGTGCTGTGTTCGGCTTGTACGGGTGCTCTTGAGAGAGTCGGCTCTCGTCTTTCAGTCGGAGTAGGTTACAAGACTGAGCTCTCGCTGCTCTGGACAGCCTGCCTTCCGTTGGCTGTCTAATATACTTTCATTAATTGTAACTGTTTGACGAAGTTGCTGAAGTTTCGACTTCAATGTAACTTTCCGAGTACAGTTGGCAATTGAGCGTTCTGCGTACAAGCGGCCTATGTTGTCCGTCTTGAGTAGTTTTGGCTAAAGTTGACTGTATCGGAGTTACTGTGTGACTTTGCTCGTTAAAATTAATCACTGTACCATCAGTGATTGTCTGGCGAGCCTCCTTCGTCGCCCTCAGAGGCGCATTTGTATTGATAGGAAGTCTTTAGTCTGGAACAACCAGACCAGGGTAATTTGTTTCGGGCTATACTCGCGACATTATCATCACCGCGACGGGACGTCGAAGCAACCAGCCATCGCCTCCGCTGTGCCAGATCGTGTCCTTGCAGTTAAGAAGACAGTTTGGTAATGTATGTCCGCGGCACCGGCAGATGAGGGAATTTAGCTATGTGACAATCAGAGCTCAGCAGAGCGCGAGTTCCCGTCTTTTCTAACGTGGTTCTGTCTCGGACGTTCATTATCTGAGTTCTCACTACTGTAGCAGCAATTAATGTTGGGTTGGCTGGGTGTTTCTCTTAAGATCTGAGTTGCAAGGAATTGGCTCCACATACCACTTGGTCATAAATGTCACAATCTAGTTTATGGACAACTTCACCTTAACAGTATTTATTTGAGTATCGAATTTGACGTATTGTAAATGTTTCATGTGTTTTGTTTATTATTTTGAGTTTCGTCATAATAAATCAAATTGTTATTTTGGACAGAACTTTCATTCTGTTGGTCGGTAGAGCAACCCTTTCATTTCTCACTACGTTAATGAAACTTTCCTTTATCAAATTAATTTCCATCAGATTATTGCAGGTGCCAAACTCTTTTCTACTCCACTTGCAGGGTCGATTACAGTCAGTTCGCGTTTCTTCTTAATCCATGTGCAACAGCCAAAGTCGGAGTTAGAAAAGGGGGGCCTTAGAGCATCATTTCCATATGAAGATTCTAGAAGAATTTAGTGTTAAATCCACTGCTAGCCACGGCACCTCGCAATGTGATAAATAAAGTTGCAAATCTTTCTTGTTTCATCCCTGAAATGTGTCTATAGAAAGTGAGCCTCCTTTTATTTGTTGCAATAGAGACAATTTCAGACTGTGTTATATTAGCCCACTCTATCTCAAATGAAAAATAAATTCATTCGCCTTTTGCGGCCTAAGAGTCTTCCTTACAATTACCCTTTTCTTTCTCTATTTCTCAGGGTCCCTTTCTCAGATTTGTCTCTGCTACTTATAAAACTGAGGTTTGACCACGATACTCGCGGTGTCTGAATTTATTGTACACACATCAAAAAAAGTTTTGCATCGCCCCAGTTCCCAGATCTCCTGAAGATAGACGTTGACTGTGCATGTTGTATCACAGACACAATCCCTTTGACTGTTCACAGATGTCACTAAACCCGCCCAAAGATGTAAACAACATTGCATGAGCAGCGCCTATTAGATGGAGGGGGTCCAACAGCCGATCAGTTCCAGTCATTCCACCAGCAAGGAGATACACAGCTCGCGTTGTCTGTAGTTAAGCTATGCCTAGACGGTGAGTACCGCTGTTCGGTCACGTCCGCATGGTTACTTTGTGCCAGGAAGAGCTCTCAACAAGAGAAGTGTCCAGGTGTCTCGGAGTGAACCAAAGCAATGTTGTTCGTACATGGAGAAGATGCAGGGAGACAGGAACTGCAGATGACATGCCTCGCTCAGGCCTCCCAAGCGCTGCTACTGCAATGGATGACCGCTACCTACGGATTATGGCTCGGAGGAACCCTGACAGCAACGCCACCATGTTGAATAATGCTTTTCGCGCAGCCACAGGACGTCGTGTTACGACTCAAACTGCGCGCAATAGGCTGCATAATGCACAACTTCACTCCCGACGTCCATGGCGAGGTCCATCTTTGCAACCAGGACACCAGGCAGCGCGGTACAGATGGGGCCAACAAAATGACGAATGGACCGTTCAGGATTGGCACCACGTTCTCCTCACCGATGAGTGTCGCATATCCCTTCAACCAGACAATCATCCGAGATGTGTTTGGAGCAACGCCTTAGACACACTGCCCAGCGAGTGCAGCAAGATGGAGGTTCCCTGCTGTTTTAGGGTGGCAATATGTGGGCCCGATGTACGCCACTGGTGGTCATGGAAGGCGCCTTAACGGCTGTACGATACGTGAATGCCATCCTCTGACCGATAGTGCAACCATATCGGCAGCATATTGGACGACAGTTCGCGGCCCCATCGTGCACGTCTTGTGAATGCCTTCCTTCAGGATAACGACATCGACAGAGCGGCCAGCATGTTCTCCAGACATGAACCCTATCGAACAGGCCTGCGATAGATTAAAAGGGCTGTTTACGGACGACGTGACCCACCAACCACTCTGAGGAATCTACGCCGAATCGCCGTTGAGGAGTGGGACAATCTGGACCACACAGTGCCTTGACGAAGTCCAGTGTATTGACTGTTGCGCCACGTCGCTCGGTTTCCAGCTGTGTGCACAAGTTCCTTTCCACTTGTCTTGGAATTTGTGCATCATGCTAAGTTGTGTTTTCATGTCAATGAATTTTTGCTCGGTTGTTAGAGTACGTTAGGAAAGGTTCAGACAACTCGTTTTCGGTTATACCGTTTTCCTTTCATATCCAGCTCGATCTGATTGGTAACAACACTCAGGATCACCGGTTTCTGAAGTAGTCGACTTTCGGTTGTTTATTGCTGTTATTTCCAGTAATAAATGAAGACATGACAAAGACTGAAACAGTCTAAGATTCCCTTGGATTTGTGCGTTATACGTCTCAAAATGAATGAATCA
This sequence comes from Schistocerca cancellata, assembly GCF_023864275.1. Classification (NCBI taxonomy): domain Eukaryota; kingdom Metazoa; phylum Arthropoda; class Insecta; order Orthoptera; family Acrididae; genus Schistocerca; species Schistocerca cancellata. Next base: position 153,102,651 of record NC_064637.1, on the reverse strand, counting down.
TCAGGTTTTTAGTTTTAATACTGTTACCATAATTTTCTTTTTCGTTTATTATATTGTATGAAAGACAGGCAAATAGTACGAGTCTGTGAAAAATTTTCCTTAATTATTTGGAATGAAAAAAATCAATTTGTAGTCAAATATATATGTATTTCTTTTACATACAGTTTAGAATACACATGATTTTTTGCTGATGATACTAAAAATGGTCTTTTAAAAAAATCAATAAATTATTTAGATAGATTCCAAACCAGTGAAAATTTTGTGAATAAAAATTACTCATTAAAAACAGTTTTTTAACAATCCAAACATTTTGGCACGTTGCTATAGTAAATTGATATACCGTTTTTTACCCTGTAATTAGGGAAAAATTAAAAACCTGTTATGACTGGGACTCAAAAAAAAGGCTCTCAGCAATATGGGACTTAACATCTGATATCATCAGTCCCCTAGAACTTTTTTCTTTTTTGGTCATCAGTCTGCCGACTGGTTTAATGCGGCCCGCCACGAATTCCTTTCCTGTGCTAACCTCTTCACCTCAGAGTAGCACTTGCAACTTACGTCCTCAACTATTTGCTTCACGTATTCCAATCTCTGTCTTCCCCTACAGTTTTTGCCCTCTACAGCTCCCTCTAGTACCATGGAAGTCATTCCCTCATGTCTTAGCAGATGTCCTATCATCCTGTCCCTTCTCCTTATCAGTGTTTTCCACATATTCCTTTCCTCTCCGATTCTTCGTAGAACCTCCTCATTCCTTATCTTATCAGTCCATCTAATTTTCAACATTCGTCTATAGCACCACATCTCAAATGCTTCGATTCTCTTCTGTTCCGGTTTTCCCACAGTCCATGTTTCACTACCATACAATGCTGTACTCAAGACGCACATCCTCAGAAATTTCTATCTCAAATTAAGGCCGGTATGTGATATTAGTAGACTTCTCTTGGCCAGAAATGCCTTTTTTGCCACAGCGAGTCTGCTTTTGATGTCCTCCTTGCTCCGTCCGTCATTGGTTATTTTACTGCCTAGGTAGCAGAATGCCTTAACTTCATTGACTTCGTGACCATCAATCCTGATGTTAAGTTTCTCGCTGTCCTCATTTCTACTACTTCTCATTACCTTCGTCTTTCTCCGATATTACTCTCAAACCATACTGTGTACTCATTAGACTGTTCATTCCGTTCAGCAGATCATTTATTTCTTCTTCACTTTCACTCAGGATAGCAATGTCATCAGCGAATCGTATCATTGATATCCTTTCACCTTGTGTTTTAATTCCACTCCTGAGCCTTTCTTTTATTTCCATCATTGCTTCCACGATGTACAGATTGAAGAGTAGTGGCGAAAGGCTACAGCCTTGTCTTACACCCTTCTTAATACGAGCACTTCATTCTTGATCGTCCTCCCTTATTATTCCCTCTTGGTTGTTGTACATATTGTACAAGACGCGTCTCTCCCTATAGCTTACCCCTACTTTTTTCAGAATCTCGACCAGCTTGCACCATTTTATATTGTCGAACGCTTTTTCCAGGTCGACAAATCCTATGAAAGTGTCTTGATTTTTCTTTAGCCTTGCTTCCATTATTAGCCGTACCGTCAGAATTCCCTCTCTCGTCCCTTTACTTTTCCTAAAGCCAAACTGATCGTCACCTAGCGCATTCTCAATTTTCTTTTCCATTCTTCTGTATATTATTCTTGTAAGCAGCTTCGATGCATGAGCTGTTAAGCTAATTGTGCGATAATTCTCGCACTTGTCAGCTCTTGCCGTCTTCGGAATTGTGTGGATGATGCTTTTCCGAAAGTCAGATGGTATATCGCCAGATTCATATGTTCTACACACCAACGTGAATAGTCGTTTTGTTGCCACTTCCCCCAATGATTTTAGAAATTCTGATGGAATGTTATCTATCCCTTCTGCCTTATTTGACCGTAAGTCCTCCAAAGCTCTTTTAAATTCAGATTCTAATACTGGATCCCCTATCTCGTCTAAATCGACTCCTGTTTCTTCTTCTATCACATCAGACAAATCTTCACCCTCATAGAGGCTTTCAATGTATTCTCTCCACCTATCTGCTCTCTCCTCTGCATTTAACAGTGGAATTCCCGATGCACTCATAATGTTACCACCGTTGCTTTTAATGTCACCAAAGGTTGTTTTGACTTTCCTGTATGCTGAGTCTGTCCTTCCGACAATCATATCTTTTTCGATGTCTTCACATTTTTCCTGCAGCCATTTCGTCTTAGCTTCCCTGCATTTCCTATTTATTTCATTCCTCAGCGACTTGTATTTCTGTATTCCTGATTTTGCCGGAACATGTTTGTACTTCCTCCTTTCATCGATCAACTGAAGTATTTCTTCTGTTACCCATGGTTTCTTCGCAGCTACTTTCTTTGTACCTATGTTTTCCTTCCCAACTTCTGTGATGGCCCTCTTTAGAGATGTCCATTCCTCTCTAACTGTACTGCCTACTGCGCTATTCCTTATTGCTGTATCTATAGCGTTAGAGAACTTCAAACGTATCTCGTCATTCCTTAGTACTTCCGTATCCCACTTCTTTGCGTATTGATTCTTCCTGACTAATGTCTTGAACTTCAGCCTACTCTTCATCACTACTATATTGTGATCTGAGTCTATATCTGCTCCTGGGTACGCCTTACAATCCAGTATCTGATTTCGGAATCTCTGTCTGACCATGATGTATCTAATTGAAATCTTCCCGTATCTCCCGGCCTTTTCCAAGTATACCACCTCCTCTTGTGATTCTTGAACAGGGTATTCGCTGTTACTAGCTGAAACTTGTTACAGAACTCAATTAGTCTTTCTCCTCTTTCATTCCTTGTCCCAAGCCCATATTCTCCTATAACCTTTTCTTCTACTCCTTCCCCTACAACTGCATTCCAGTCGCCCATGACTATTGGATTTTCGTCCCCCTGTACATACTGCATTACCCTTTCAATATCCTCATACACTATCTCTATCTGCTCATCTTCAGCTTGCGACGTCGGCATGTATACCTGAACTATCGTTGTCGGTGTTGGTCTGCTGTCGATTCTGGTTAGAACAACCCGGTCACTGAACTGTTCACAGTAACACACCCTCTGTCCTACCTTCCTATTCACAACGAATCCTACCCCTGTTATACTATTTTCTGCTGCTGTTGATATTACCCGATACTCATCTGACCAGAAATCCTTGTCTTCCTTCCACTTCACTTCACTGACCCCTACTATATCTAGATTGAGCCTTTGCATTTCCCTTTTCAGATTTTCTAGTTTCCCTACCACGTTCAAGCTTCTGACATTCCACGCCCCAACTCGTAGAACGTTATCCTTTCGTTGATTATTCAATCTTTTTCTCATGGTAACCTCCCCCTTGGCAGTTCCCTCCCGGAGATCCGAATGGGGGACTATTCCGGAATCTTTTGCCAATGGAGAGATCATCATCACTTCTTCAGTTACAGGCCACATGTCCTGTGGATACACGTTACGTGTCTTTAATGCAGTGGTTTCCATTGCCTTCTGCATCCCATGTCGTTGATCATTGCTGATTCTTCCGCCTTTAGGGGCAATTTCCCACCCCTAGGACAAGAGAGTGCCCTGAACCTCTATCCGCTCCTCCGCCCTCTTTGACAAGGCCGCTGGCAGAATGAGGCTGACCCGGAAGTCTTCGGCCGCCAATGCTGATTATTTATCAAAATTTAGGCAGTGGCGGGGATCGAACCCGGGACCGAAGACTTTTTGATTATGAGGCAAAGCCGCTACTTAAACCTAACTAAGGATATCACACACATCCATGCCCGAGGCAGGATTCGAACCTGCGGCGGTAGCGGTCGCGCGGTTCAGACTGTAGCGCCTAGAACCGCTCGGCCACCCTGGCTGGCTACTGGGACTAAAGAAATACCGAAAAATAACGATTATTTGGAACTAAAATACCGGTATCGGTTTTAAGCAGTCGGTTTTCGCATCCCTAACGTAGAGTACGGCATAGTGACTGCAGCGGAGAGATTTGCGTACGTATCGCCGAAACGTAAAGTAGGCGCAGAGCACTGGTGCTTGAGCTGGCGAAATAGTTACAGAGTACAGCTGCAATCGGGTATGCAATTAATCCAAATCAGTTAAGTTATGTACATCAAAGTATTTGCTTTATAACGCATGGTCCAATTACATTAACGTGACCATCTCCTATGTTCGACGTCAAACTGGAAAAGCTACTCACAGACGGCCTGTGGCAGCACTAGGATCTGGGGTGTGTATAAAGCTTGTCGGGAGGCGCGGGAAAAAGTCCAGCCACCGGCGTAGTGCAGAAGCGGAACGATTTATCTGACTTCCAACAGGATGTGATGACTGGTATTCTGGCCAAGGGTAGAAGCGTTTCCAGAAACTAATTTTGGCCGGCCGTGGTGACCGTGCGGTTCTAGGCGCTTAAGTCTGGAACCGCGCGACCACTACGGTCGCAGGTTCGAATCCTGCCTCGGGCATGGATGTGTGTGATGTCCTTAGGTTAGTTAGGCTTGTTGTTGTTGTTGTTGTTGTGCTCTTCAGTCCTGAGACTGGTTTGATGCCGCTCTCCATGCTACTCTATCCTGTGGAAGCTTCTTCATCTCCCAGTACCTACTGCAACCTACATCCTTGTGAACCTGCTTAGTGTTTTCATCTCTTGGTCTCCCTCTACGATTTTTACCCTCCACGATGCCCTCCACTGCTAAATTTGTGATCCCTTGATGCCTCAGAACATGTCCTACCAACCGATCCCTTCTTCTAGTCAAGTTGTGCCACAAGCTCCTCTTCTCTCCAATTCTATTCAATACCTCCTCATTAGTTATGTGATCTACCCATCTAATCTTCAGCATTCTTCTATAGCACCACATTTCGAAAGCTTCTATTCTCTTCTTGTCTAAACTATTTATCGTCCACGTTTCACTTCCATACATGGCAACACTCCATACAAATACTTTCAGAAACGACTTCCTGACATTTAAATCTATACTCGATGTTTACAAATTTTTCTTCTTCGGAAACGCTTTCCTTGCCATTTCCAGTCTGCCTTTTATATCCTCTCTTCTTCGACCATCATCAGTTATTTTGCTCCCCAAATAGCAAAACTCCTTTACTACTTTAAGTGTCTCATTTCCTAGTCTAATCCTTCAGCATCACCCGACTTAATTCGACTACATTGCATTATCCGTATTTTGCTTTTGTTGATGTTCATCTTATATCCTCCTTTCAAGACACTGTCCATTCCGTTCAACTGCTCTTCCAAGTCCTTTGCTGTCTCTGACAGAATTACAATGTCATCGGCGAACCTCAAAGTTTTTATTTCTTCTCCATGGATTTTAATACCTACTCCGAACTTTTCTTTTGTTTCCTTTACTGCTTGCTCAATATACAGATTGAATAGCATTGGGGATAGGCTACAACCCTGTCTCACTCCCTTCCCAACCACTGCTTCCCTTTCATGCCCCTCGAGTCTTATAACTGCTATCTGGTTTCTGTACAAATTGTAAATAGCCTTTCGCTCCCTGTATTTTACCCCTGCCACCTTCAGAATTTGAAAGAGAGTATTCCAGTCAACATTGTCAAAAGCTTTCTGTAAGTCTACAAATGCTAGAAACGTAGGTTTTCCTTCCTTAATCTAAGATAAGTCGTAGGGTCAGTATTGCCTCACGTGTTCCAATATTTCTACGGAATCGAAACTGATCTTCCCCGAGGTCAGCTTCTACCAGTTTTTCCATTCGTCTGTAGAGAATACGCGTTAGTATTTTGCAGCTGTGACTTATTAAACTGATAGTTCGGTAATTTTCACATCTGTCAGCACCTGCTTTCTTTGGGATCGGAATTATTATATTCTTCTTGAAGTCTGAGGGTATTTCGCCTGTCTCATACATCGTGCTCACCATATGGTAGAGTTTTGTCAGGACTGGCTCTCCCAAGGCTGTCAGTAGTTCTAATGTAATGTTGTCTACTCCGGGGGCCTTGTTTCTACTCAGGTCTTTCAGTGCTCTGTCAAACTCTTTACGCAGTATCATATCTCCCATTTCATCTTCATCTACATCCTCTTCCATTTCCATAATATTGTCCTCAAGTACATCACCCTTGTATAGACCCCCTATATACCCCTTCCACCCATCTGCTTTCCCTTCTTTGCTTAGAACTGGGTTTCCATCTGAGCTCTTGATATTCATGTAAGTGGTTCTCCTTTCTCCAAAGGTCTCTTTAATTTTCCTGTAGGCAGTATCTATCTTACCCCTAGTGAGATAAGCCTCTCCACCCTTACAGGCCTAAGTAGTTCTAAGTTCTAGGGGACTGATGACCTCAGATGTCCCATTGTGCTCAGAGCCATTTGAACATTTTGAAACTAATTTTGTAAACTGTTTGTGTGTCGACTTGGTAAAAGGGTACTGTGCACATGGGAGAATGGCGCTATCCAAAACCGTCGCCGAGGCAACTGGTGCAGCACGGGCTATAGATGGCAGGGACATTTGGAAGGACGAACAGACGTGTAACTGTGGAGCGTCTAACCACCCAGATGGACGAAGGAGCTGCCAACAGTTTCTCCTCAATTACTCTCCGCACCAGGAGCTCGGTTCACGCACGTGTGCTGACTGCTGTTCATTAGCGACGAAGAACTAGTACGCCAGTACCACAACTGAAAGTGCACTTCATGGCGACGTGTGGCCTTTATATGAAACACGTTTTACGCTCCATCGGTCAGATAGCCGCTGGCGCGTACGGCGTGAAACATCTGAAAGCAAACACCTTGTGAGACCGTCGGAAGGGTCCAGGATCAGGGGAAGAAACTTTATGGTCTGTGGAATGTCTTCACGTCATTCACTGGGTGATCTCGTCATTCTCGAAGGCACAGTGGATCAACACAAGTATGCATTTATTCTTGGGATCCACGTCCACTGCAACGTGCACTTTGTTCCTCCTCAGGTTGATGGCATCTATCAGAACGACAGTGCAGCATGTCTTTCACACAGCTTCCAGCGTTTGTGCACGGTTTGTTAGAGCACGAGGATGAGTTTACCGCACTCACCTGGCCGCCAAACTCCCCGAATCAAAACCAAATCGAGAATCTGTGGGACCGTTTCGATCGGGCTGCTCATATTTTTCAATAGTTGCCATTTTTCCATATTCGAATCTTGCTGCATCAGCTTGTGTATATTCGGTACGCCACTTGCACATTCGTCCAAAATAAGGCCTAGTCAAAGTGTTCCGTCGGCGAATCCATCGCCTCGGACGTGCACGGCGAAACCGGTTCGTCATCTTCATCCGACGATATGCATATAGTCTCCGCCTCGGCTTCCACGTCCGACGTGTCCGACGCCATCTCCTCCTTCATATTTAAACAATGAATTATATGGCAATCCGCATGAACTACATGTAATCGTGAAATCAATGCTTCATCACCGATATTAAAGTCATTCGACACAAATATGACAAGTCCCCTATGTTTAATAGTCATTCCAGGCTTGTTTTTTACATTAACAATTGGTCCCGTGTACGTTTTATTGAGAAGTATTTGGAATCCTTTCAGAACAAGAAGCGTGTTGCACGTTGCCTAACCGAGTGCCATCTTACGTACAATGGTTGGGCGGGCCGCGTGGTACGGTGGTATAATGAGGCCTTTCGGTCCAAAATGGTACGTAAGAAGCAATTGTATTTGTATGGAGACACGAATATTGGCAAATCCACTTTAGTCGAAAAAGTCCTGTCTCGCAAGCAACATGTTTATATGCCATTTTGTTCCGAATTCGGATTTGGCGGGTATGATGGACGTATACATCATGTTATATTGTTCGAAGAATTTGACTGGCTCCGTTGGCGTCCATTTGCTTCTATTCTGAAACGAATTGTAGAAGGTCGCCCTGTCACTGCTAATGTAAAAAACAAGCCTGGAATGACTATTAAACATAGGGGACTTGTCATATTTGTGTCGAATGACTTTAATATCGGTGATGAAGCATTGATTTCACGATTACATGTAGTTCATGTGGATTGCCATATAATTCATTGTTTAAATATGAAGGAGGAGATGGCGTCGGACACGTCGGACGTGGAAGCCGAAGCGGAGACTATATGCATATCGTCGGATGAAGATGACGAACCGGTTTCGCCGTGCACGTCCGAGGCGATGGATTCGCCGACGGAACACTTTGACTAGGCCTTATTTTGGACGAATGTGCAAGTGGCGTACCGAATATACACAAGCTGATGCAGCAAGATTCGAATATGGAAAAATGGCAACTATTTAAAAATATGACGAGAACGCCCAAAATTTCACTACATTTAAGCACTATGAAATAACCGATGAGTTTAAGTTTTTTGCTAACAAATATAATGCTGTTATTATTAATAAAATCGTGACATATGTATATAGAATTAACGTAAGGGTAGAGCGACTAACACTAGATGACAGAGCTAATAAAAAATTCTATGAAGATCAGGGCGCATTAGAAAAAGTTAGAATAGCGTGTACGAATAAATTGGGGCCATTTAGCTTGAAACCCGACAAATCTTCTGGTGTACCATGGAGAAAGTATAGTAGGCGTAATGCATTTAAGTTTGTAACCTATTGTAAACCAGAAAGTAGTGCGGAAATTGGAAAAGTTAAATCATGGGTAGATTTAGAAAATCAGTGTAAATGTAAAAACAAACTATTCCAAGGATCATCAATCTAGCTGGCCGTGACGCTGGAGTCGGCGTGGCTCTCCATTCCTCGCGGTACCTTCCCGATCCTAACTGACTCCCTTTCTGCATCTCTCGCGGCGATCCTCGCTCGAAAAGGTGGTCATTCAGGCTTTTAACAGGTGGTCACTGTGACTGGACAGTGCTATTTGGAAATATTTTTGAGCCGTGTATCGACTCGTGCTACACCTTGTCTTTAAATTGCATTGGTTTTCATTCTCTTCCCCTGACATCTTTGTTTGATATGTTGTCTGTCATTAAGTCGCTGCTTGGTTGTCTTTTTCGCTCTGCTATCGATATCTGCCATTTGCTTCCGGGAAACTGCTATGGAGGAAGTGAGAGCTTTGACCGGTCTGGTGGACACGGGAGGGCAGTGTGGCTCGCCAACGCCGACCAGGCGTGGTCGGTTGTACCGAGTCGCCACGTGATGTTTGTCGGTTGTACAGGGTGGCGCAGGGGAACTGGAAATTTTGAACGTTACAGTTGGCAGCACTGTAGCGCCGGCAGATGTTCGAAACTTTGCACAATTGATGTCAACGCATTGCCATTTGGTAACCATGGAGAATTGGACTGGTGCGGAACGTGCAGTAGCTGTGAGAGCGTTTTACAAAAATGGTGATAGTGCGACTGCCGCGCAGAGACACAGCACGGAACCACTGAGGCTCCTGAAGGTAGCGCTCCGCAGACTCCCCTTCCAGATGGATCCTGACCATCTGAAAGAGGAACTGGAGGACCTAGGCTACGGAATAAGGGCTGTATCTCGCATGAAGACGCCGAAGACAAATCGGCAAACGCCGCTGTTCATGGTCGTCCTGGTAGACAACGTAGAAAACAGGAAGATATTCCAATTAACTAGGGTCGCAAACATTACGAACGTGCAAGTTCCGCGGTAAAGGGCGCAGGGCACAGTACTACTCCTGCCAAGGGTTAACCCACGTGGCAAGATATTGCACAATGCCCCCACGGTTTGTGAAATGTTCAGGGGAGCACCAAAGTAGAGACTGCCCCACACCAAGCACGAACACGCCCAAGTGCTGCAACTGTGGGCTCGCCCATGTAGCAAGCTACAGGGGGTGCGTGGTCTTCAGGAAGGCTGACAACAAACAGACTAGGAACAACATACCGGCGAGAAAAAACACCACACCAGCCAGGAAAATCGAAAATGGCGTAAGTTACTCCAGCATTGCCAAGCCGCGAAATGACGCGCAAGCAACAGCGGGTGGCAAGTGCGCAGGCGCAAGAGGCGCGAACGCGCAAGCCACCGAGAGCGCAGCTAACACGAGCGAAACTGACGACCACAGAACACAACAATGACGCGAATAGCACCTCCACAAACATCGCTGAGGAACTCTGCGAGAGCGCCTTCTAATGACATCGGTAGCCGAAATGATGAAAACCCTACCGCAGCTCCTAGTAACTGCAATTACGACAGCCAACAAGGCCCAACAACCATCTGGAACCAATATAACCAATGAATAACGCCATTCATGGATTAACAGTTTGCGCCTGGAACGCAAATGGCATACGTACCCAAGGAGGGGAATTCAGGCAGTTTCTCCGGGACGAGGCAATAGATATATGCCTAGTTTCGGAAACTAAGCTAAAGCCAGGCATTTACGTACGCGCGGCGAATTACACATGCCACCGCACAGATAGGTTAACGCATGGAGGAGGCACTGCTATTTGTATTAAAAACTGCCTCAAACACCACATTGTGCAACTGCCAAGACTTCGCACGGTTGAAGCCACAGCAGTTGTAGTACAAACATCGACAGGCGAAACCACATTCGTTGCAACCTACCAACCACCAGGTAAACTACTGGACCCGGCGGACTTCGTGGCATTGTTGTCCATCCGCGGTAAAATCTTTATCGCGGGGGACCTCAATGCCAAACACGCCGAATGGAACTCCAGAGTGACCAACACGAGTGGACGTCGCCTGTTAAATGTGGTTCGACAGCACAACGCAGTCGCCCTGGGACCGTATGATCCCACCTCCTACCCTGCAAAAGGCGGCCGTCACGACGTGCTCGACATCGCACTGCTGAAGGGAGTGGGCAACCGCACAACTGCGACAACCCGAAACGCGCTCTCGTCGGATCACCTACCGGTAATATTCGACCTGGAGGTTCAAGGCGAGCTACTCCAGAGGCACCGAAGGCCACTAGGTAAAGTCAACTGGGAACAGTTTAGAGAGAGCCTGCAAGGTACCCTCAATGACATCCCAGACCCAGCTGAAATAGGTACAGATGAGGCAATCAGAAGACTTAATGCAGCTACAATACAGGCTGTAGCAAATGCGTCCCCCAGAGGCCCACAAAAAATTAAAGACTTCTCACGCCAGCTCCCCCCAGAGCTAATAGACGCTATAGCCCGCAAAAATAGAGTCTTTCGGGAATGGCAAGTAACCAGAAGTCCTGTCACTAAGCGTCTCCTCAACAGGCTCAGGAGAGAGTTGAAAGTGGCGGTGGAAGGCCATGGTAATAGGGAATGGGAAGGGAAAATAGCCAGCTTGCAGATAAACGATGGGTCAGCCTGGAAAACGACAAAGTACTTTCTGAGGAAAGGTCAAAGCATTCCTCCCCTACAAGTCAGGGGTGAGGCGATATGCGAGCCTGACGCCAAGGCCAGTGCCTTGGCCGATGTCTTTGCGGAGAACTTCACTCCTGTAGAGGATCCCATTGATGAGGAGCACACTCGTCTAGTGCAGCAACGGCTCCCAGTCTTCCTCGAAAGTGATGCAGGAACAAAGACTTCTCAGAGGAGGAAGTACAGGCACAATTGAAGCAGTTAAACCCGAGGAATGCGGGGGTGGGGGGGGGGTGGGGGGGGGTGGGGGGGGTGACCAGCTAGAAAATGCAATACTACTTCAGTTACCACAAGCCGCCATTCGCCCCATCACCGCGATCTTCAATCGAATCATGCAGACTGGCAACTTCCCCTCTGTATGGAAACATGCAGAGGTGATTGCCATACCAAAACAGGGCAAAGACACCAGGCTTCCACAGAATTACAGGCCGATCAGCCTTTTACCAGCAATATCTAAAGTATTTGAGCGCCTGTATTCTACAAGGCTAATGCTTCACGTAAATGCGGAGGAGCTGATCCCGCCGGAACAATTCGGCTTCCGACGTGGACATAGCACAGAGCAACAGCTGTTACGGCTTGTGGAGGATGCGACGGGTGCCCTGGAGAGTCGACAGTACGCAGGGGTAGTGCTGCTCGATGTCTCTAGGGCCTCCTCTACAAACTGTTTGCAATGGGGCTAACAGAGTCTCGCTCGCATTGTACGCCGACCACACCGCGTTGTATACCAGAAGCGCGAACGTGAACCTCATGCGCCGCCGCCTGCAGACGGCATGTGAAGCTCTAGGTACATGGGCCACAAAGTGACGCCTGAAATACAATGCCAGCAAAAGCCAGGCAATCATCATTACGAGGAAAAGAATCCCCATCGACCTACAACCGGTGCGGATCATGGGAGGCCCCATCACATGGACCCGCACTGCGAAATACCTTGGGGTGACCCTAGACAGGCGCCTCACGTGGGGACCACACATAAGGGACATTGTGGGTAAAGCCTATGGCAGATTGAGAGCGCTATACCCAATCCTGAACCCGAAGACAACCCTACCCACACGCTGCGGCATTACGCTGTTTCTCGCTCTTGTAAGGCCGGTGATGGAGTATGCGGCAGTAGTGTGGGGCAACGCGGCGGACTGCCACACCCGGAGATTACAGGGCCTCCAGGGTAGAGTACTTAGGATGATCATGAAAGTCCCGCGTGATTTTCCCACTAGGGAGTTGCATACCATCACTGGAGTGCAGCCAATAAAGGAAAGAATAAGACAGACCGCACAATTTTTCTATGAGAAATTACAGCAGTCAGAGAACAGACTGGTCTCGAACCTCTGGAACCAGATACACAGAAGGGGCACCACAAGATGGCCCGACGTGCTACGGCAGTAAAAACCACTACAGTAACGATTATTAACTAACATAAAATGCTCATCACAAAATAGGACCAACACACACGATAGGCCCAGTGAAAATCCATATTAGGAAACGCAGGAATAGTGCAAAGCACTTAACTTGCTTAACCTAGAGATAGTCAGGCACTATCCAACTAGGTAAAGAGCGGTAGCGCTAGCCGCGCAAAGAACATTTCGACAGCATTACCAGCTTGGACGTCATGAACGTGTCCCATCTGCGCATGCGATTACAACGTGGGTGCGTAATTTTGAAGAAACAGGATCTGCCTTGAAGAAGAAACCTCCAGGTGGCATTGCAACGGTACGTACCCCAGAGAACATTGCAGCTGCTAGAGCTGCAATCGAGACAAGTCCTCGCCGCTCCGTTCGACAGCATGCATCTACGCTAGGGATTAAGCAACGAAGCTTACAAAGAATACTGCACGAATTAGACTTCCATCCCTATAAGTTGCAGATTGTGCAACACTTACACGAACGAGACCCAGCGTCACGTATGGAGTTTAGTAGCCAGATATTGGCCAAAATCAACGAGGACGCGAATTTCCTTGGTAACTTAGGGATATCAGACGAAGCCCATTTCCACCTGAACGGATTCGTGAACAAACAGAATTTTCGTTATTGGGCACAGGACAATACTTGTGAGTTTCACCAGCGACCACTACATAGCGCCAAGGTCACAATATGGTGTACTGTATCATGTCATGGTGTTATCGGCCCTTATTTTTTTGAACGTGAGGATGGTAGTGCAGTGGCAGTAACATCCGCTCGATGTGCTGAAATGCTTGAAACATTCTGTACACCGAGACTGTACGAGCTTAATCTTAACGTCAAAAACACGTGGTTTCAGCAGGACGGAGCCACGTCACACACTGCTCGACAATCGATGGCAGCAGTTCGTCAATTGTTTGGAAGACGCATTATTTCACGTAACGGTGACATTGCATGGCCTGCGAGATCCCCTGATCTTAGTGTGTGCGACTTCTTCCTGTGGGGATATCTTAAAGGCGAGGTGTACCGTACACGTCCTGCAACAATCCATGAACTGAAGGAGAACACTGAAAACGAAATCACTGCCATTCCCCAAGATTTGCTACACCGCGCATTCCAGAGTTTTCATAACAGGCTGATAGTGTTTGAACGCCGAGTGGGAGCACATCTTTCCGATGTCGTCTTTAAAAAGTAAAGAGACACTTTTGGACATTTTGATTGTAAAGACATACTGAATAGAGTGCTGCAACGCTCCATGTTTGACCGGTCACGGCTCGCCTGTTGACGGGGGGACCGAGCAGCTCGTGTCCGGCCCCACACCACTCGGCTCGGCCACGTACTCGCGCCATGTCTGTTGTCCGGATTCCGGACACGCGGATAACCGAGCATGACCGGTCACCGCTGACGCCTCACCTCCCCTCGCCACGGCTCGCTGCTCTCTACTGTACTGTATGAGTCCAACGCCTCTCTCTCTCTCTCTCTCTCTCTCTCTCTCTCTTTTAATACAAAAGTAACATTTCCAAGAACGAGTACGTGACACAGCTAAATTCATAAAGCACCTGGAAAGTAAAATGATATTTCAATACAATCGCAGATAGAAGACGAGTCTCATTTCCAAACAAAAATATTTTTCCTTTCATTTATAGGACACATTAAATAAGTGCTTTCCCTGTAATCTAGAAGACAACCATCTTCATAAAGAAAGCATACAAAGAACATTAAACATTTACAGACGTAACTTGTCATACGTTTCAATTGTTTGCAACATAAACAAAATTATAGTTATTGTCGATCAGCAGGAAATCACTAACGCGTTCCGGATTTAATTGGCTGCGGCAATTTGTTAGTAACATGCCGGCTTTACTAAAGCACCTTTCACTAGGAACGCTTGTTGCTGCAACTATAGCTAAACCTGGCAGATCTGTTTCATGTCTGCTCCACCACTTTAAGATGTCATCATCATCATCTCCGGGGTGCATTAAAATGTACAGATCTACTTCATCTGCTGCGGATGATCTGTTGTTCCTCCATTCCTTGAAACGAGCTCTCTTTCTGGGTGGTGATGACTCAGTACTTGAAGGATCTGTGATAATAAACAAAAGAGACAAGTAATACAGAACTGATATGGAAATCGTCGAAACATTCCCGTAAGAGACCGATGACCACGCTGTTTGGTCTCTCTCCTCCCAAACAACTCGACCCCCATTCCCATAAAAACGAGATGTTTTACGTTAATGAAATATTATACGAGTCACAACATTCCCGTTTCTCTATAATACACTTTCCACTAACTATGCAAAAACGATTATGTTAACGATTGAATGTTGTACCTGCGTACGTAGCACACATTGGTCGCACATTGTTAAGAATTTCCTGCTTTTCACTTATTTCAAGCATATTAACATAACGGAAGGACGGCCAAAGAAACGATCTTTGTGAGGTTTCTTGCAACTGTGTTTCTTTAAATCAGTGGTTCCCGACTGGAAAAACAATAAAGTGGAGCAGTTTATGCACGATACATACCCAGTAGAACCACTGTTTTCATCTACAACCAACAGAAATGTACTCCATACTTGGCTTTTTAGACCTTCCCGTTTCTTTCATGTGTAAACATTGGTTTCAATCTTAAGTCTTACTACACTGGCTTCCTCGCGCTGCATGATTACAGAGAGAGACACACCACAAATAAGAGGGCCGTACTGGCTGCAGTGTCACACGGATAGTAACACGTGTAATGTGTTTGAAGTTATGTGCTACGTATTCGGTCACGGCTTCTATGCTCGGTCACTAGAACTAGTGCGGGCAGCCTATCCAGTTAGGGTGTGCTCGCCCCACCTCATATTTTGTGCTCGCTTACTCGGTCATGCAGGACTACTACTGAATAATGGCATACTGCATACATTCACTTTCGTTAATAAATTACTAGTTTTATGAATTTATTCATGGAAATGACGTTATTTCGAAATTTCCCGTTTCCCAGCGCCACCCTGTATGTAACGAGCGGGTGGAGTTGACGGAAGAGCTCCCCGCGGGTTGGTTGTATACAGAATCGCCCCACGAGTAGTTGCTGTTCATTTCACCCTGGTGGGACGTTAACAAGCTTCTTTAAGTCCTCCGTTCCAATACTGGAGTTTAAAAGGAGACACGTAACATGAAGAAGCGCTCACTACCCGTCAACGTTGCAGAGAAGACGTGAACTCCGGTGACAGAGCGTGTTGTCGCGTGACCGTGGCGTGTTGGGTACGCTGGCGACGCGTGCGCGGTCGGATGTGTGGGTCCTTGCCATCGGAGGTCGTGTATTGCCGGTTCGACCATAATTGCAAGTTAAGTTCGTGGAAGGTTTAACCATTAGGTAATAAGTTTGCGTAACCAGTGTCTCTTCTGCCTTGTGGCCTCCGGCGATCAGGTGTCCTGTCCCCGGCACCGGTGTAATTGAAGACAGTGGTCTTTCCTCCTCCTCTCGTTACTGCCCGATGGGAGGTGTAGGTTAGGCAGTATAATTGTTTCGCTATTCTGTCGTGTGTTACGAGTAAATCCATGCTTCTTGTTGGTTGAGCACGTGGTCGCTCATTCAGGACTGTGTGGTGTAATGTTTCCTTGCACGAGGTTAGCTCTAATTCTGTCAGCAAGTTAAGCCATCTTATTACAAGTTTTGGCTGGCTAAAAGTCGGTGCAGTGACCAGCCTGAGAGTGGCAATTGTGTTTACGGGCGTATTTAAATTGGTCAGTATTCTGTCTAGTCTGAGCATCCCTGAGTGGGTGATTTGTGGCCGCCTTACACGGATCCGTCATATCTGTTACGTTCTAATGATATCCCAGGATACTTTTGTTTAAAAACTTTTTTAAATTCCTCCATTCCTTTATTGCCAGTAATCGTGTGTTTGCTGAGACCTTTGATTTTTTTAAATGGTGGTGTTGGTAGCTTCACTACCTCACCGTACTTTATTAACAAAGTTCTGTATTTACCTTAGTAGCCTGTTTACTAATGTTCTTTTTTACTATACTTGAAAAAAGAGACAGCATTGGTCGTATATTTTTTACTATCGCAAAATCGATTTTCTGTCACTGAGTGACCATCTTCAGTGCTATATTGTATAACTTAAACTAGGATGCACTGTTGTCACTAAGCTTACGGCAATCACATAGATTGATGCCGTAAGCTTAGTGACAACAGTGCATCCTAATTTAAGTTATACAATATAGCACTGAAGATGGTCACTCAGTGACAGAAAATCGATTTTGCGATAGTAAAAAATATACGACCAATGCTGTCTCTTTTTTCAAGTATACCTGTTATCTGGTCATAGTGCACAAGACAACATGGAGTCGCCAATCAAGTTCTTTTTTACTGTTGTATTGCTATAATTTACTTGATTGCCGTTAGCGACGTATTTCGAAAGGCTGTTATTGCCGTACTGCTAGCTTGTGTGTGTTTTTTTTAAAAAAGAAATTTTTAAATTGTGGTATTGCTATGAATTACTTGATTGCCGTTAACTGCGTGTTTTGAAAGGCTGTTATTGCCGTACTGTTAGCTTCTGTGTTTTTTTTAAAAAATTTTTTTTAAGCTGTTGTATTGCTATAAATGACTTGACTGCCGTTTTTTAAAAGAAACTTTTAAACTGTTGCATTGCTATAAATTACTTGATTGCAGTTATCGGCGTGTTTAAAAGGCTGTTTATTGCCGTACTGCTAGTTTCTGTAAGATATGAATAAAACATTTGTGTGTGAAAATGTCAACTCGACAGTAAACTACTAGAAATTTGGCCCCGTTTCCCAACTTGTGGTGTGGCCTGTAGTAACCGTAACCACTGTGTGTGTGTCAATTTTCATTTTTCTCGTCCAGGTTGGTAGTTGGCATGTGGCTCTACTTTACAGAGTTTGTATTCGCATCAGGTTACCTAGCCTGTGTTGTGAGTGCTTACAGCACTGCTCAGTAACACAGGTATCCACATGGCGGCAGGACAGCGTGCAGTGAAACAAATGACTGCGAGCTACTCCCTCGGGCCCTGCCCGTGCGCCACCTGCTGAGTTCGCCCGCTGCGCGGCCATTCCGCCTCACTGACCCTATTTTTTTTTCATTTTTTTTACAGCCCGCAAATCTCTCTCTCTGTATTTCCCCGCCAGGGGTTTTTACTGCAGCAATAAATAATCGCCCACGCACGCTTTACTGTGGTAGGAGCAGCCGCGCCGAAATCACCGATGGGGGCCGAAGCGAAATGTGATTTCCTGCGGAACAAAATTGCTTTCGTTTGGCTTCGAGCGAGGCAGGAGTTCGCTGCAGAAACGTCACACACACACACACAAAAAAGGACTGAGAGGAGTTCGCTGTTATCAGTCACATCATGCATGCGTGGAAGGGGGTGTCTGCAACACGATGACAGAACACGGGAATCATCATTTATGGTTACTAAATCGTCCTGAAAGACCTAAGTCGAAACAAGGCCCCGGGAGTAGACAGCATTCCATTAGAACTACTGACAGCCTTGGGAGAGCCAGTCTTGACAAGACTCTACCATCTGGTGAGCAAAATGTATGAGGCAGGCGAAATACCCTCAGACTTCAAGAAGAATATAATAATTCCAATCAGAAAGAAAGCAGGTATTGACAGATGCGAAAATTACCGAACTATCAGTTTAATAAGTCACAGCTGCAAAATACTAACGCGAATTCTTTGCAGACGAATGGGAAAACTGGTAGAAGCCGACCTCGGGGAAGATCAGTTTGGATTCCGTAGAAATGTTGGAACACGTGAGGCAATACTGACCCAACGACTTATCTTAGAAGGAAGATTAAGGAAAGGCAAACCTACGTTTCTAGCATTTGTAGACTTAGAGAAAGCTTTTGACAATGTCGATTGGAATACTCTCTTTCAAATTCTGAAGATGGCAGGGGTAAAATACAGGGAGCGAAAGGCTATTTACAATGTGTACAGAAACCAGATGGCAGTTATAAGAGCCGAGGGGCATGAAAGGGAAGCAGTGGTTGGGAAGGGAGTGAGACAGGGTTGTAGCCGCTCCCCGATGTTATTCAATCTGTATATTGAGCAAGCAGTAAAGGAAACAAAAGAAAAGTTCGGAGTAGGTGTTAAAACCCATGGAGAAGAAATAAAAACGTTGAGGTTCGCCGATGACATCGTAATTCTGTCAGAGACAGCAAAGGACTTGGAAGAGCGGTTGAACGGAATGGACAGTGTATTGAAAGGAGGATATAAGATCAACATCAACAAAAGCAAAATGAGGATAATGGAATGTAGTCGAATTGCTGAGGGAATTAGATTAGGAAATGAGGCACTTAAAGTAGTAAAGAAGTTTTGCTATTTGGGGAGCAAAATAACTGATGATGGTCGAAGTAGAGAGGATATAAAATGTAGACTGGCAATGGCAAGCAAAGCGTTTCTAGAAATTTGTTAAAATCGAGTATAGATTTAAATGTCAGGAAGTCGTTTTTGAAAGTATTTGTATGGAGTGTAGCCATGTATGGAAGTGAAACATGGACGGTAAATAGTTTGGACAAGAAAAGAATAGAAGCTTTCGAAATGTGGTGCTACAGAAGAATGCTGAAGATTAGATGGGTAGATCACATAACTAATGAGGAAGTATTGAATAGGATTGGGGAGAAGAGAAGTTTGTGGCACAACTTGACCAGAAGAAGGGATCGGTTGGTAGGACATGTTCTGCGGCATCAAGGGATCACCAATTTAGTACTGGAGGGCAGCGTGGAGTTTAAAAATCATAGAGGGAGACCAAGAGATGAATACACTAAGCAGATTCAGAAGGATGTAGGTTGCAGTAAGTACTGGGAGATGAAGAAGCTTGCACAGGATAGAGTAGCATGGAGAGCTGCATCAAACCAGTCTCAGGACTGAAGACCACCACAACAACAAATCGTCCTGAAAGTAGACTTCGCTGTTTGCATTCAGTTACTGCTAGCATACTTTCCATTCCAAATTGCGTCCATCATTTCATCCTAACACGCGCGTGCTCACCTTTCCAGCTGTGTGGCAGCATCCCTGGTAATGTGCTATACATATTCTGATACATGTGTACATACAGGAATTGGACAGAAACGTAGAAATCCCGCGAGAAATACTTGCTTGAACATGAATACAGATCGTAGTCAACCCTATGATGCTGTCGTATTTGGCCACGAGCGGCAACCGTGCGGTGTCCTCAATACGTTGCAAGTGTCCGTTGCGGTCAAAACAGTGTTCTGTGTAGTTGTCAGTGCACTACACTGCAGCTAAGTGAATCAGAACGCGTGCAAACTGTTGGTGTTCGTGTGGTGGGTGCCCCTGAAACCAAGGTGTTTGGTACTCCAAGAGGCAAAGTATCAAAGAAGACGTTATCTGGTTAAGTCACAACACGGGCGCAAGTGTGTGTGGAGTGATCGTGGCAAACTGTCGTTGAAGAGGTTGGTTGGTTGTTTGGCGAAGGAGACCAGACAGCGTGGTCATCGGTCTCATCGAATTAGGGAAGGATGGGGAAGGAAGTCGGCCGTGCCCTTTCAGAGGAACCATCCCGGCATTTGCCTGGAGTGATTTAGGGAAATCACGGAAAACCTAAATCAGGATGGCCGGACGCGGGATTGAACCGTCGTCCTCCCGAATGCGTTGAAGAGGAATGCGACGAAAAATAAGGGGACGGCAGCTGCAGGAGCCACTCGTGAACCCTCTCAGAAAAAAAAAGTATTCCAAAAGCAGTCGTCAGTGATGCAAATAGCAGGAAAATGTGGTGCTAACGTTGTAAAATATGAATTTTTGAGCAATTAAAGAAAGTCGTGTGGGACCCTGCCCACTCGTCTAAAATAGGGTGCCTAGGTAGCTGTTTTCTCGGATAGCTAGACAACATTCAAGCAGATCTTATTAATGGAGTTTATTACAGTAAAGTAAGTTCACAATACTTAACTTTGCCTTTTTAGAAACAGGCGTCGCAAGGAACTGGCGACATGCAAATTATCAGTGTCCTTCGATATATACAATTTCCCTGCAAGCAATTCACACAAGTTCGTAAGTCACTGCTATAGAGTTTATACAATACTGGCCATTATAATCACTACACTACGAAGATGACGTGCTACAGACGCTAAATTTAACAGACAGGAAGAAGATGCTGTGATATGCAAATGATTAGCTTTTCAGAGCATTCACACAAGGCTGGCGCCGGTGGCGACACCTACAGCGTGCTGACAGGACGAAAGTTTCCAACCGATTCACCATACACAAACAGCAGTTGACCGGCGTTGCCTGGTGAAACGTTGTTGTGTTGCCTCGAGTAAGGAGGCGAAATGCGTACCATCACGTTTCCGACTTTGATAAAGGTCGGATTGTCGCCTATCGCGAAGTTGGTTTGGGTTGTTGGGTTGTTTGGGGGAAGAGACCAAACAGCGAGATCATCGGTCTCATAGGATTAGGGAAGGATGGGGAAGAAAGTCGGCCGTGCCCTTTCAAAGGAACCATCCCAGTATTTGCTGGAACGATTTAGGGAAATCACGGAAAACTTAAATCAGGATGGCCGGACGCGGGATTCAACCGTCGTCCTCCCGAATGCGAGTCCAGTGTGCTACCACTGCGCTACCTCGCTCGGCATCGCGAGGTTGGTCGAGATCCAGAGAATATGGAATCGGTGGGTTCAGGAGGGTAACACGAAACGCCGTGCTGGATCCCAACGGCCTCGTATCACTAGCAATCGATATGACAGGCATCTTATCCGCATGGCTGTAACGGATCGTGCAGCCACGTCGCGATCCCAGAGTGAACAGATGGGGACGTTTGCAAGACAACAACCATCTGCACGAACAGTTCGACGACGTTTGCAGCAGCATCGACTGTCAGCTCGCAGACCCTGGCTGCGATTTCCCATGACGCTGCATCACAGAGAGGAGCACTTCTACATCTACATCTACATCTACATTTATACTCCGCAAGCCACCCAACGGTGTGTGGCGGAGGGCACTTTACGTGCCACTGTCATTACCTCCCTTTCCTGTTCCACTCGCGTATGGTTCGCGGGAAGAACGACTGTCTGAAAGCCTCTGTGCGCGCTCTAATCTCTCTAATTTTACATTCGTGATCTCCTCGGGAGGTATAAGTAGGGGGAAGCAATATATTCGATACCTCATCCAGAAACGCACCCTCTCGAAACCTGGCGAGCAAGCTACACCGCGATGCAGAGCGCCTCTCTTGCAGAGTCTGCCACTTGAGTTTGTTAAACATCTCCGTAACGCTATCACGGTTACCAAATAACCCTGTGACGAAACGCGCCGCTCTTCTTTGGATCTTCTCTATCTCCTCCGTCAACCCGATCTGGTACGGATCCCACACTGATGAGCAATACTCAAGTATAGGTCGAACGAGTGTTTTGTAAGCCACCTCCTTTGTTGATGGACTACATTTTCTAAGGACTCTCCCAATGAATCTCAACCTGGTACCCGCCTTACCAACAATTAATTTTATATGATCATTCCACTTCAAATCGTTCCGCACGCATACTCCCAGATATTTTACAGAAGTAACTGCTACCAGTGTTTGTTCCGCTATCATATAATCATACAATAAAGGATCCTTCTTTCTATGTATTCGCAATACATTACATTTGTCTATGTTAAGGGTCAGTTGCCACTCCCTGCACCAAGTGCCTATCCGCTGCAGATCTTCCTGCATTTCGCTACAATTTTCTAATGCTGCAACTTCTCTGTATACTACAGCATCATCCGCGAAAAGCCGCATGGAACTTCCGACACTATCTACTAGGTCATTTATATATATTGTGAAAAGCAATGGTCCCATAACACTCCCCTGTGGCACGCCAGAGGTTACTTTAACGTCTGTAGATGTCTCTCCATTGAGAACAACATGCTGTGTTCTGTTTGCTAAAAACTCTTCAATCCAGCCACACAGCTGGTCTGATATTCCGTAGGCTCTTACTTTGTTTATCAGACGACAGTGCGGAACTGTATCGAACGCCTTCCGGAAGTCAAGGAAAATGGCATCTACCTGGGAGCCTGTATCTAATATTTTCTGGGTTTCATGAACAAATAAAGCGAGTTGGGTTTCACACGATCGCTGTTTCCGGAATCCATGTTGATTCCTACATAGTAGATTCTGAGTTTCCAAAAACGACATGATACTCGAGCAAAAGACATGTTCTAAAATTCTACAACAGATCGACGTCAGAGAGATAGGTCTATAGTTTTGCGCATCTGCTCGACGACCCTTCTTGAAGACTGGGACTACCTGTGCTCTTTTCCAATCATTTGGAACCTTCTGTTCCTCTAGAGACTTGCGGTACACGGCTGTTAGAAGGGGGGCAAGTTCTTTCGCGTACTCTGTGTAGAATCGAATTGGTATCCCGTCAGGTCCAGTGGACTTTCCTCTGTTGAGTGATTCCAGTTGCTTTTCTATTCCTTGGACACTTATTTCAATGTCAGCCATTTTTTCGTTGGTGCGAGGATTTAGAGAAGGAACTGCAGTGCGGTCTTCCTCTTTGAAACAGCTTTGGAAAAAGGTGTTTAGTATTTCAGCTTTACGCTTGTCATCCTCTGTTTCAATGCCATCATCATCCCAGAGTGTCTGGACATGATGTTTCGAGCCACTTACTGATTTAACGTAAGACCAGAACTTCCTAGGATTTTCTGTCAAGTCGGTACCTAGTATTTTACTTTCGAATTCACTGAACGCTTCACGCATAGCCCTCCTTACGCTAACTTTGACATCGTTTAGCTTCTGTTTGTCTGAGAGGTTTTGGCTGCGTTTAAACTTGGAGTGAAGCTCTCTTTGCTTTCGCAGTAGTTTCCTAACTTTGTTGTTGTACCACGGTGGGTTTTTCCCGTCCCTCACAGTTTTGCTCGGCACGTACCTGTCTAAAACGCATTTAACGGTTGCCTTGAACTTTTTCCATAAACACTCAACATTGTCAGTGTCGGAACAGAAATTTTCGTTTTGATCTGTTAGGTAGTATGAAATCTGCCTTCTATTACTCTTGCTAAACAGATAAACCTTCCTCCCTTTTTTTATATTCCTATTAACTTCCATATTCAGGGATGCTGCAACGGCCTTATGATCACTGATTCCCTGTTCTGCACTTACAGAGTCGAAAAGTTCGGGTCTGTTTGTTATCAGTAGGTCCAAGATGTTATCTCCACGAGTCGGTTCTGTGTTTAATTGCTCGAGGTAATTTTCGGATAGTGCACTCAGTATAATGTCACTCGATGCTCTGTCCCTACCACCCGTCCTAAACATCTGAGTGTCCCAGTCTATATCTGGTAAATTGAAATCTCCACCTAAGACCATAACATGCTGAGAAAATTTATGTGAAATGTATTCCAAATTTTCTCTCAGTTGTTCTGCCACTAATGCTGCTGAGTCGGGGGGTCGGTAAAAGGAGCCAATTATTAACCTTGCTCGGTTGTTGAGTGTAACCTCCACCCATAATAATTCACAGGAACTATCCACTTCTACTTCACTACAGGATAAACTACTACTAACAGCGACGAACACTCCGCCACCGGTTGCATGCAATCTATCCTTTCTAAACACCGTCTGTGCCTTTGTAAAAATTTCGGCAGAATTTATCTCTGGCTTCAGCCAGCTTTCTGTACCTATAACGATTTCAGCTTCGGTGCTTTCTATCAGCGCTTGAAGTTCCGGTACTTTACCAACGCAGCTTCGACAGTTTACAATTACAATACCGATTGCTGCTTGGTCCCCGCATGTCCTGACTTTGCCCCGCACCCGTTGAGGCTGTTGCCCTTTCTGCACTTGCCCGAGGCCATCTAACCTAAAAAACCGCCCAGCCCACGCCACACAACCCCTGCTACCCGTGTAGCCGCTTGTTGCGTGTAGTGGACTCCTGACCTATCCAGCGGAACCCGAAACCCCACCACCCTATGGCGCAAGTCGAGGAATCTGCAGCCCACATGGTCGCAGAACCGTCTCAACCTCTGATTCAGACCCTCCACTCGGCTCTGTACCAAAGGTCCGCAGTCAGTCCTGTCGACGATGCTGCAGATGGTGAGCTCTGCTTTCATCCCGCTAGCGAGACTGGCAGTCTTCACCAAATCAGATAGCCGCCGGAAGCCAGAGAGGATTTCCTCCGATCCATAGCGACACACATCATTGGTGCCGACATGAGCGACCACCTGCAGATGGGTGCACCCTGTACCCTTCATGGCATCCGGAAGGATCCTTTCCACATCTGGAATGACTCCCCCCGGTATGCACACGGAGTGCACTTTGGTTTTCTTCCCCTCCCTTGCTGCCATATCCCTAAGGGGCCCCATTACGCGCCTGACGTTGGAGCTCCCAACTACCAGTAAGCCCACCCTCTGCGACTGCCCGGATCTTGCAGACTGAGGGGCAACCTCTGGAACAGGACAAGCAGCCATGTCAGGCTGAAGATCAGTATCAGCCTGAGACAGAGCCTGAAACCGGTTCGTCAGACAAACTGGAGAGGCCTTCCGTTCAGCCCTCCGGAATGTCTTTCGCCCCCTGCCACACCTTGAGACGACCTCCCACTCTACCACAGGTGAGGGATCAGCCTCAATGCGGGCAGTATCCCGGGCAACCACAGTCGTAGTCCGATCGGGGGATGCGTGGGACGAGCTGGCCGTCCCCGACAAACCCCCATCCGGACCCCCACAGTGATGCCCATTGGCAACAGCCTCAAGCTGTGTGACCGAAGCCAACACTGCCTGAAGCTGGGAGCGAAGGGATGCCAACTCAGCCTGCATCCGAACACAGCAGTTGCAGTCCCTATCCATGCTAAAAACTGTGCAAAGAACGTCTGAACTAATCTACAGAGAGCGCAAACAAAACGACACAAAATTGAAGCGGTTATTAAAATACAAGATTGCCTAGTAAATGCAGTAATGCTGCCACTTGTGCACTGCTGACACACTGCTCGGCGGCGGAAGGAGACTACGCGATTTAACACTATTCGAGTACTAAAACGTGATGCTACAACTCTCAAATACTATAATACGCCCGAAATTTATGAATTAAACAATGCAAGTACCAAAAACACGCAAAGAAATTAAGAATTAAACTATGTAACAAATGAGTGAGCTAGGAGTATACGACTTGCTGCTGCAGCTGCTTATCCAACGGCGGCAGGGAGCACACTGACTGTGACCAACCGACACTGGCCGTTCAAAACAAAAACAGTTGACAGACGACTACGCGAATTTACACTATTCAGGTACTAAAACGCGATGCTACAACTCTCAAATACTATAATACGCCCGAAATTTATAAATTAAACAATGCAAGTACCAAAAACACGCAAAGAAATTAAGAATTAAACTATGTAACAAATGAGTGAGCTAGGAGTATACGACTTGCTGCTGCAGCTGCTTATCCAACGGCGGCAGGGAGCACACACTTGCTATGGTGTAATCGACAACGAACCTGGGTGCACGAATGACAAAACGTCATCTTTTCGGATGAATCCAGGTTCTGTTTCCAGCATCATGATGGTCACATCCGTGTTTGGCGACGTCGCGGTGAACGCACATTGGAAGCGTGTATTCATCGCCGTACTGGCGTATCACCCGGCGTGATGGTATGGGGTGTCATTGGTTACACGTCTCGGCCACCTCTTGTTCGCATTGACGGCACTTTGAACAGTGGACGTTACATTTCAGATGTGTTACGACCCGTAGCTCCACCCTTCCTTCGATCCCTGCGAAACCCTACATTTCAGCAGGATAACGCACGACCGCATGTTGCAGCTCCTGTACGGGCCTATCCGGATACAGAAAATGTTCGACTGCTGCCCTGGCCAGCACATTCTCCTGATCTCTCACCAATTGAAAACGTCTGGTCAATGGTGGCCGAGCAACTGGCTCGTCACAATGCGCCAGTCACTACTCTTGATGAACTGTGGTATCGTGTTGAAGCTGCATGGGTAGCTGTACCTGTGCACACCATCCAAGCTCTGTTTGACTCAATGGCCAGGCATGTCAAGGCCGTTACTACAGCCAGAGGTGGTTGTTCTGGGTACTGATTTCTCAGGATCTATGCACCCAAATTGCGTGAAAATGTAATCACAAGTCAGTTCTAGTATAGTATATTTCTCGAATGAATACCCGTTTATCATCCGCATTTCTTCTTGGTGTAGCAATTTTAATGGCCAGTAGTGTATTGCAGCTCGTCTTCTAGTGTACTAATACAGCCTTGGCTAGCTGGAGCAGCGCTTGTGTTCTCTTTGTATAGGTGCCGCTACTGTCGTGGTGTCGTCCTAGTCAGCATTCTATTGGCTGACGTCGTCTCACAGTCTTCTCTGCTGCAACGTTTCGGGCCGATGTACCGGCGCTTGATATTACGCCGGAAGAAGTCATCTGGTCGGATGTGTCTCGTTTCATACTCTTTCCAACTCCTGGTCGCGTGTACGTCCCAAGAGTGAAACATGACTGGTGTCCAATAATGATCTGAACAGCCGTGTCGTGGCATTCCATGGGTCCCGCGGTTCCTCTGCAAGTTCGCCTTCCTCCCAAGGAGGATGTGACCATTTTGGCTGATAAGGTCTATCCAGTGGTACACTGTTCATTTCTCAGTGCTGGTACTGTGTTCCAAGCCGATAGGGTCCCTGTTCACACAGCTCGTCCACGAATGGTTTTGTGAGCAAGAGCCAACATTCCTGGTAATGTGAACACTACAAATAATTCAATACCTTATTCAGTACGCGTAATGTAACTGATGATGATAAACAGAAGGCCGAAATTCTAAACCTAGCTTTCAAAAAATCGTTTACGATAGAGGACTGTAGCACCGTTTCCCATTTCAACTATCGAACAAACGAAAGGATGGGTGACACAGTGTTTAGTGTATCTAGGATTGTAAAACAGTTAAGATCCTTAGACGCCAGAAAGGCATCTGGCCCAGACGGTATCCACGTAAGATTTTATGTTGACTATGCTACAAATATAGCACCATTATTATCCGTCATCTATCAGAGATCATTGGAACGGCGGGAAGTTCCATGGAACTGGAAAAAGGCCCAGGTCATAGCAATCTATAAAAAGGATAGAAAATGGGATGCTCATAATTACCGGCCAATTTCACTGACATCGATTTGTTGTAGAATCGTGGAACATATTTTGTGTTCAGACATAATGACCTTTCTAGACTGAGGAGCTCATCTGCAGAAACCAGCACGGTTTTAGGAAACAGCGGTCATGCGGGACGCAGCTGGCTCTCTTTGTGCATGATATACAACAGGCTCTAGATACCGGCTCCCAGGTTCATGCCATATTTCTCGACTTTCCAAAGGCGTTCGACTCAGTTCCGCACTGTCACTTGCTACAAAAAGTGCGCGCTTACGGTCTATCCGATGACATATGCGGTTGGATAGAAAGTTTACTAACAGACAGGGAGCAGTATGTCTTCCTGAACGGGGTAACTTCAACAGAAACAATAGTAACTTCAGGTGTGCCCCAGGGTAGCGTAATAGGTCCTCTGGTTTTTACGATTTACATAAACGATCTGTTGATGGTATTGACAGCGGCATTAGACTGTGCCAATGATGCTATAGTCTACAGGAAAGTAGTATCACACGAAAGTTGTGAACAAATCAATGAGGATTTGCAGAAAATAAATGCGTGGTGTAATGACTGGCAGTTATCTCTCAATATTAGTAAATGTAACCTACTGCGTGTGACAAGGCGAAAATCCCCATTAATGAACGAGTACAAAATAAATGCCCAGTCTTTGGAAGCGATAACATCCGTCAAGTATCTGGGTGTGACTATTCGAAACGATCTCAAATGGAATGATCAGATTACACAAATAATGGGTAAGGCGAACTCTAGATTGCGGTTTATTGGTAGAATCCTGAAGCGATGCAGTCCTTCATCAAAGGAAATAGCTTACAGTACGTTAGTTCGTCCAGTCTTGGAGTATTGTTCGTCTGTATGGGGCGCTTACCAGTTGGGTGTCGTTCAAGAGATTGAGGTCGAAAGAAGAGCGGTAAGATTCATGACTGGTACATTTAGCCATCGCGAGAGCGTTACAAATCTCATAGAAAGTTTAAAGTGGGACACACTTGCAGATAGGCGATGCGCTAAACGGAAGGGGCCGCTCACAAAATTCCGAAATCTGATCTTCGCCGAGGATGTAGAGCATATATTATTACAATCAACTTTCAAATCGCGCAATGATCATCATTCAGAGATAAGGGAAATTAGAGCTCGTACTGAGGCGTTCACACAGTCGTTTTTCCATCGCGCGATTCGCGAGTGGAACAGGGGGGGGAAATATGACTTTGGCGCGAATTGTGCCCTCCACCACACACCGCTTGGTCGCTAGCGGAGTATGTATGTAGATGTAGATGTGATCGGCATATTCTAATCTTCAACTACATACATACTAAGCAAGGCAACATATGATACATGACAGAGTGTACCTCCGTTTTCTGTTTCATTCATGTACGGAGCACAGCAGGAACGCCTGTCCATACGATTCCGTATAGACCCTCATTTCTCTTATGGTGTCCCCAGTGTTCTTACGCGAGATGCACAATGGTGGCAGTAGAATCGCCGTTCAGTCTGTAGCCCTTGCGTTTTAAGTCACTCGCGAGCTGTTAAAGGAGCGACGTCCGTATAATTGCCCGCCGCAGCGCAGCGCCTTCCACGTTATTCGTCCCTCCTTCTCCCCCTCCCCCTCTCACTGCTTCGCGTTCCCCTCCCCTTCCACCTACAAGCAACCCCCCGCCCCCCACCCACATTCTTTCAGAACTTTTCACTGCAACGATAACTTTTCGGCGGCACGGCTGCCGCATCGCTTGACCTGGCACTGCGGAAAGCCAGCCGTTTAAACTCTTCCGCACGAATCTCCGCAGTCTCACCGTGATGGAGTCGCTAGTGTCGTTTACAGTTCGCTCCATGTTACTGTTTATTGATGTTCACATCTGCCGAATACAAACTCTCGTGATTTTCGAGATAATGTCGTGATTCGCCGATAGGCAGTTCGTATGAATCTGACATCTCTCGGAGCTCGGACTTGTGCCTTAAACTTCCACTCGATTCTCCATCAGTCTGGTTATAAGGTTGGTAAAATGGGGGTCCCACAGGGTTCTGTTTAGGATCTCATGCTTTTCTTGATGTACACTACTGGCCATTAAAATTGCTACACCAAGAAGAAATGCAGATGATAAACGGGTATTCATTGGACAAATATATTATACTAGGACTGACATGTAATTACATTTTCACGCAATTTGGGTGCTTAGATCCTGAGAAATCAGTACTCAGAATACCCACCTCTGGCCGTAATAACGGCCTTGATACGCCTGGGCATCGAGTCAGACAGAGCTTGGATGGCGTGTACAGGTACAGCTGCCCATGCAGCTTCAACACGATAGATACCACAGGTCATCAAGAGTAGTGACTGGCGTATTGTGACGAGCCAGTTGCTCGGCCACCATTGACCAGACGTTTTCAATTGGTGAGAGATCTGGAGAATGTGCTGGCCAGGGCAGCAGTGGAACATTTTGTGTATTCAGAAAGGCCCCTACAGGAACTGCAACATGCGGTCGTGCATTATCCTGCTGAAATGTAGGGTTTTGCAGGGATCGAATGAAAGGTAGAGCCACGGGTCGTAACACATCTGAAATGTAACGTCCACTGTTCAAAGCCCCGTCAATGCGAACAAGGGGTGACCGAGACGTGTAACCAATGGCACCCCATAACATCACTCCGGGTGATACGCCAGTATGGCGATGATAACTACACGCTTCCAATGTGCGTTCACCGCGATGTCGCCAAACACGGATGCGACCATCATGATGCTGTAAACAGAACCTGAATTCATCCGGAAAAATGACGTTTTCCCATTCGTGTACCCAGGTTAGCCGTCGAGTACACCATCGCAGGCGCTCGTGTCTGCGATGCAGCGTCAAGAGTAACCGCAGCCACGGTCCCCGAGCTGATAGTCCATGCTGCTGCAAACGTCGTCGAACTGTTCGTGCAGATGGTTGTTGTCTTGCAAACGTCCCCATCTGTTGACTCAGGGATCGAGACGTGGCTGCACCAGCCGTTACAGCCAAGCGTCATCTCTACTCCTACTGATACGAGGCCGTTGGGATCCAGCGCGGCGTTCCGTATTACCCTCCTGAAACCACCGATTCCATATTCTGCTAAAAGTCATTGGATCTCGACCAACGCGAGTAGCAATGTTGCGATACGATAAACTGCATTAGCGATAGGCTACAATCCGACCTTTATCAAAGTCGGAACCGTGATGGTACGCATTTCTCCTCCTTACTTGAGGCATCACAACAACGCCGGTCAACTGCTGTTTGTGTATGAGAAATCGGTTGGAAACTTTCCTCGTGTCAGCACGATGTAGGGTTGGTCACCGGCGCCAGCCTTGTGTAAATGCTCTGGAAAGCTAATCATTTGCATATCACAGCATCTTCTTCCTGCCGGTTAAATTTCGCGTCTCTAGCACGTCATCTTCGTGGTGTAGCAGTTTTAATGGCCAGTAGTGTACTTGTAAGCTAATTGATATATTCCACGTCCCAATGAGGTATTATGATCGATGCAATATATATTTACTAATTAAGTGAGCCGGCCGCGGTGGTCTAGCGGTTCTAGGCGCGCAGTCCGGAACCGCGCGACTGCTACGGTCGCAGGCTCGAATCCTGCCTCGGGCATGGATGTCTGTGATGTCATTAGGTTAGTTAGGTTTAAGTAGTTCTAAGTTCTAGGGGACTGATGACCACAGATGTTAAGTCCCATAGTGCTCAGAGCCATTTGAAGCCATACTAATTGTTTTAACTGTCCAGTGATTTGGAAATTGCGGCTGTGCGCAGCGGCCTAGTTCTGTCGCGGTGAGGAGTAGTGGAGTTGCAAGCTGGAATATCGTGAGTGGCCCAGGCGCGTTGTAAAGCTTTCGAGGTGAGGCGATGGACTGTGGAAGTGAGTGAAAGGATGGCGGCGGAGGAGGAGTAGGTGGGCGAGATGCGAAGGGGGAGGGAGGGGAGAGAAGCCGATGAGTTTGCACCAGGCCGCCTCGGGGAATTGTTTTCCAATATTGTTCCAGCCTCCCGTGCACTTCCCCGCGCTAACACTGGTCCCTGCATCGACCCGTGGGGAACACAAGCCGTATTACAAGTCTCGTTCCTCAGCACCCTGGCGCTTGTTAACTCTCCGCCATCGGTGGTCTGCTCTACTTAGGCTTTTGGCGTACTGCTTCGTGTTGATAACCAGAACTTCCGCACTATAACTGCTGGTCCTACACACTTAAAAATATAAATAAAAAGTAAAAAACAACGCTCAATTATTGGAATAGGACGGAAATCGGCAGATGTGGTGTACCCGCACAGACAAATAATTACAATTCAAGAAACGCTGGATGATTTATTCAAGAGAAAGTGCTTAGCACTGAGGACATAGTGTCCAATTTTGTCCAATTGGTGCCTTAGATTGACAAAAACACCAGCTGGTTTGAGGGCCCTGCCCATAATGCTCCAGCCGGCCGGTGTGGCCGTGCGGTTAAAGGCGCTTCAGTCTGGAACCGCGTGACCGCTACGGTCGCAGGTTCGAATCCTGCCTCGGACATGGATGTGTGTGATGTCCTTAGGTTAGTTAGGTTTAATTAGTTCTAAGTTCTAGGCGACTGATGACCTCAGAAGTTGAGTCGCATAGTGCTCAGAGCCATTTCAACCTTTTTTTTTTTTTTTTTTTGAGAGTTTCTACTGTTTCTCTTCGTGCTTGCCAAAGCCTGCCCAGGCCAGCGAAGTCGCCGGATCTCTTCCCAAATGGGAAAGTTAGGAGCATTGTCGGCAGGACACCCCCCCCCTCCCAAACTGCTCGGCATTTTGATGATCTAACGCGAAAGTTTGACAGAACCTGACAAGATATCCCTCAGCTCTGTCAATCAGTGCCAAGCGGAATAAGTGCTTGGTAGGGTCAGAGATGGACCGACGCGTTCTTCACCTGATTAGTTTGTGAAGCTCTTTATACATCACCCAATTTTTCTGAAATTGTAGTCATTTGTTTGTCTGTGTACACGTGTATTACATCTATCGATTTCCGACCCATCCGGATAATTACTTCGTAGTGCGTCGTTTTCTTTGTCTTTGAGACTATTTCACTTGCCGTCAAAAAAAATTTAGATGAAGCTTCGGACAGCTGGAAGACCGGAGGGAGGTATTTTAATAACGGACGACAAAATAATGGGATCACTACAATCAGACTCCAACTTAGTATATCCGTGTTTCAGACATTACGGGCTGTTTCACGCAAATAAGAGACCGTGCTGAAAAGTAATGTATCGGAATTTTTTATCCAGTTTTCAATATCGATTAAGGTATTACATGTAATGCATGGTAATATGTGGACCTTACCGCTTCGCTGACACAAGTTGCAATCCTCTGCCGCCAGAGCATTTCCAAGTGTAGAGAGAGACCTCTGCAGCTACTGGATCCGTGAGTACAGTCGCTTCAATGTCGGCATTTCGCGTAGTCTGAATCTGCGAAGGGGTAGCTTCGCAAAGGGTTCCGGACGATCCGGACTCTGAACTCGTATTAGAATATTAACCTCGTTGTTGTTGTTGTGGTCTTCAGTCCTGAGACTGGTTTGATGCAGCTCTCCGTGCTACCCTATCCTGTGCAAGCTTCTTCATCTCCTAGTACTTACTGCAACCTACATCCTTCTGAATCTGCTTAGTGTATTCATCTCTTGGACTCTCTCTACGCTTTTTACCCTCCACGATGCCCTCCAATGCTAAATTTGTGATCCCTTGATGCCTCAGAACATGTCATACCAACCGGTCCCTTCTTCTTGTCAAGTTGTGCCACAAACTGCTCTTCTCCCCAATTCTGTTCAATACCTCCTCATTAGTTATGTGATCTACCCATCTAATCTTCAACATTCTTCTGTAGCACTGCATTTCGAAAGCTTCTATTCTCTTCTTGTCCAAACTATTTATCGTCCATGTTTCACTTCCATACATGGCTACACTCCATACAAATACTTTCAGAAACGACTTCCTGACAAATCTATACTCGATATTAACAAATTTCTCTTCTTCAGAAACGCTTTCCTTCCCATTGCCAGTCTACATTTTATATCCTCTCCACTTGGACCATCATCACTTATTTTGCTCCCCAAATAGCAAAACTCCTTTTCTACTTTAAGTTTCTCATTTCCTAATCTAATTCCCTCAGCATCACCCGACTTAATTCGACTACATTCCAGGATCATCGTTTTGCTTTTGTTGATGTTCATCTTATATTCTCCTTTCAAGACAGTGTCCATTCCGTCAACTGCTCTTCCAAGTCCTTTGCCGTCTCTGACAGAATTACAATGTCATCGGCGAACCTCAAAGCTTTTATTTCTTCCCCATGGATTTTAATACTTACTCAGAATTTTTCTTTTGTTTCCTTTACTGCTTGCTCAATATACAGATTGAATAACATCGGGTAGAGGCTACAATCCTGTCTCACTCCCTTCCCAACCACTGCATCCCTTTTACGCCCCTCGACTCTTATTTCTGTACACAACTGACGTTTAAAATTATGTATAAAGGAGAACAATTTTTCTAATGCTTAGAGTGCCCTGTTATTGTAGTTAAAAGTGACTGAGAGAAAGAAAACGAAAATCCACATTTTCACAGCACGGCATAGCACAGCGTTTTATTTCCCGTAGTCGGTTCTACGAGGGTTGCCCAGAAAGTAATGCACCGCGTTTTTTTTTTTCTTCAACAATTCTTTCTAGAACTTAATGACAGTTACACACTCGAAATAATGGTATTTTATCTGCACGGCCTATTTTTCCACATAATCTCCATCCCGTTCTATGGCCTTCCTCCAGCGCGAAAGAAGGTTGTGTATGTCCTTTGTGTACCAATCGTTGTCCTAGCGGTAGAGCTAGTGGTTCACTGTGTGAATCACCTCCCCATCGTCATCGAAATGTCTTCCACGAACGGCATCCTTTAACGGCCCAAACAAGTGGAAGTCCGAGGGGGTAGGTCAGCTACCTCACGTGTGGCAGCCGTGGTTGGACTCCCTGACAGCTGAAAATCGTGGAGCTCCGCCGAACCGCCTTCTGATGGCTTCATCTTCCGTGTCCAGCCACTAACTGTGCTTCCGTTGACAGCAGATGCTCTATAGAGTTTGTACAAGCGTTTGTGAATATTCCTCACAGTCTCTTTCTCTGCAGTGAGAAATTCAATGAGGGCACGTTGCTCATAAAGTACATTTCCTACGCACGCTATTTTGAAACTGTCCTGCAGCTACTCTATCTGTCGGAAGTGACGGGAACTAGCCGCGCTCACTTAGGAGACTTCAAATAATATATACGTAACGTTTCGCATTCGTAGCATTCTTTTCGGCTGAGAAAAAAAAAATGCGGTTGATTAGTTTCTGCGCAACCATCGTAGAAGAGAACCACCCAAATGTTTATTAGAGTATCATGTAAGAAACTGAAGTAAATCATTCAAGAACTTTTCGACGTATTTTTTGTGATATGTAGCTTATATGATGGTCGAAGTAGAGAGGATATAAAATTTAGACTGGCAATGGAAAGGAAAGCGTTTCTGAAGAAGAGAAATTTGTTAACATCGGGCATAGATTTGAGCGTCAGGAAGTCTTATCTGAAAGTATTTCTATGGAGCGTAGCCATGTCTGGAAGTGAAACATGGATGATAAATAGTTCAAACAACAAGATAATAGAAGCTTTTGAAATGGGATGCTGCAGAAGAATGCTGAAGATTAGATGGTTAGATCATGTAACTAATGAGGAAGTACTGCATAGAATTGGGGAGAAGAAGAATTTGTGGCACAACTTGACTAGAAGAAGGGATCGGTTGGTAGGACATGTTTTGAGACATCGAGGGATCACCAATTTACTTTTGGAGGGCAGCGTGGAGTGTAAAAATCGTAGAGGGAGACCAAGGAATGAATACACTAAACAGATTCAGAAGGATGTAGGTTGCAGTAGGTACTGGGAGATGAAGAAGCTGGCACAGGATAGAGTAGCATGGAGAGCTGCATCAAACCAGTCCCTTGGCTGAAGACAGTGAGATAGCTTATATCCGTCTGAACGTTTATTAGAGTATCGTGTAACAATTTGAAATAATTCGGTCACGAACTTTTCGAAGTTTTTTGTAATAATGTTGAATATCAACTTGTTTTCATAGAGTAGCACAGTATTTAAACATATATTTATATACTGTATGTATAAAAATATATGTAGTCCATGTCCATTGGAAGGTTTATTAGAGAATCGTGTAAAAATCTGAAATAAGTCGGTCACGAACTTTACAATATCTTCGCTAAAACGTTTCCTCTTTAGCTTATATCCGTCTGAACGTTTGCTAGAGTGTAATGTAAAAATTTGATTTAAACTGGTCAAGATCTTTTCAAGATTTTTGGATATAGTGTTAAAGAGAGACATGTCTGCATATAGTACTGGAAGAAAGTAATATGAGAAATGAAAAGGTGACACTATTCCAGCCACGTACTGCTGCACTGTTGTCTGCCTTGACGTCTGCAAATGCGAGCAATCGGTGACCATCTGTATCTTTACTGTAGGACCCAGTATGAAGCCTTGAGGAACTGTACTCTCCACGGGAATCCAGAGAGCAGCGGCGTTAGAGTCGACGTTCTGTGTCCCGAGGGGAGGTACCGATGGGAGGACAATGACAGTGGCGAGGTGTATGTTGCCTTTCTCCTTCTCTGCATTCTGTGTGTCCTTTCAATTTCACGCGCCGACCTCGGGGGGTGCCGAGAGATTGTCCACGGAGCCAGCATGCCGAGACACGGACACTACAGGGCAGCAGAATCGATACTGAGGTCGACGGGGCGGCCCTGCCAGAGGCGCCGGTACCTCGCGCACCCCCTCCCCCTTCCTGCCCCACAAACACCACCACCCCTCCCTCCCCCTGGCAGCGAGCGGCGTCGCTGTGCTATATGTCATTCAGCCACAGGCAGCCGGCACCGATCACTGGCTATCGCCTCTCCCTCTGTTCTGTTCATCGAATACACGCAGAACAGATCCCTGACTCTCTGGGACGGCCAAGTACTGGCAGACACCACCTCAGCTGCAGAACTACGAGGGTGAGCCAAATGAAAACCTTAAATTTGTAATAACAAATCGAAATTTCACGCCGTTATCTTGTAACTTGGTAAGAGTGCAACAAACAGCGTGCAGAATGGCCTGTAGGTGGCAGCGTAGTGCAGATGCACACATACCGTCGCAGTATCAGTATAAAGATGGCCGCCCCACTTGCGACTTGCACCAGGGAAGAACAGCGTTCTGTTTTTCGGTTTTTGCGTAGTGAAGGTGTGAAACCTACTGAAATTCATCAACGAATGAAGGTTCAGTACGGTGATGCTTGTCACAGCAGCAAGTCTACGAATGGAGTAGGAAGTTCACAAATGGTGTGACTTGAGTGGAAGATGCTCCTCGTCCAGGTCAGACACAACGAGTTGTGACTCAACAGAACATTGCAGCAGTTGAAGCCATAGTGAAGGAAAACCGCGGATTGACACTGAATGACATTGCAGCATGTTTACAGGTCAGTCGTGGGTCGGCACACCACATTGTGCATGATGTGCTCCGGTTTCACAAAGTGTCTGCAAGATGGGTGCCACGACAGCTGACTCCTGAAATGAGAGAACGACGTGTTGATGCTTGTGAAGAATTTCTTCGGCGCTTTGAACGAGAAGGTGATGGCTTCCTTGCAAGAATCGTTACTGGGGACAATACCTGGGTTCACTTCCACCAACCGGAAACGAAGAGAGCGAGCAAGGAATGGCGCCATTACTCATCACGAAAACCAAAGAAGTTTCGAACAGAAGCATCAGCAGGGAAGGTTATGCTGACTCTCTTTTGGGACGAAAAAGGCGTCATTTTGGAGCTTTATATGCCTAGAGGGACCACTGTCACCAGTGCATCATACACAGATCTCCAAAAAAAAATCATCTGCGGCCTGCAATCAAATCAAAGCGACTTGGATTGCTGTCAGCAGGTGTCCTTTTCCAACATGGCAATGCAAGGCCCCACACTGCCCGTACAACAGTTGCAACAATCACAGACCTGCATTTTGAGTGTCTCCCTCATCCACCATACCCACCAGACCTTGCTCCGAGTGATTTCCATATGTTTGGACCACTGAAAGACGCAATGGGAGGAAAGAAGTTCCGTTCTGATGAAGAGGTACGCCACGCGGTGCATGAGTGGTTGCGCGAACTACCAAAAGAATTTTTTTCTAAAGGAATTTATGCACTTTGTAAGCACTGGAGGACTTGAATTGAGCGTTGGGGGAGATTGTGCTGAAAAGTGATACAGCTTTGTACCACTTCCGCACAATAAATAATATTTAAAAAAATATTTAAAGTTTTCATTTGACTCACCCTCGTATTAGCTAATACTTTCTCTGAAGATTTGTTTTATGATAGATTCTTACCCTGTGAATGAGAAAAAAATCGCTTGATTGCGTATTAACTATTCTTAAAATTCGGAAATCTATCTCCGTGTAAAGCCGTCCTCTCACGGGACGGGGAAACGCACGTGGACGAGGATATGGTGGCGTCAC
The DNA here is from genome assembly GCF_023864275.1 of Schistocerca cancellata. Classification (NCBI taxonomy): domain Eukaryota; kingdom Metazoa; phylum Arthropoda; class Insecta; order Orthoptera; family Acrididae; genus Schistocerca; species Schistocerca cancellata. Next base: position 153,064,449 of record NC_064637.1, on the reverse strand, counting down.
TGCGTGGAATTCCACGTTCCTCTAAACTGTGAAGCATGAAATGAGGAATCGCCTGTCGGATGTCAGCGTTCTGGAGAGGAACATGGCCAATGAGTGCGGCTTCGTTCTACGTCGTAAACAGAACATGGGAGCCTCCATACTGAATGGCGTTAAACAACTTGCTTGATGGGCTTTCATTCTCATAGAGTACGTGGTACAAATATGAGCTGTTTGGATGTATCAGTAAACTGAAGGCCTGCGATAACGCGTCATTTTAGCTACGATTTGTTATAATCAAATGACAGGAAAGTACTTATGGGTTGGGACAGACTTCGTCTACGAGGGTAATCCCAAAAGTATGGTCTCCAATTTTTTATAAGAACATAGACCTGTTTATTTCTCCAATGGTTTACATCAGTTTACAGCTTGAACATTTAGCTATTTTTCGACACAATCACCATTTCTGTCGATGTATTTTTGATTGTATGGCAGTTTTTGTATGCCCTTGCCATACCAGCTCGCCGCCATACTGTTTAGAAAGTTATAAACCTCTTCTTTCACCTCTTCGTCTGAGCTGAATCGCTTTCCGCCCAAATGTTCTTTTAACCTAGGGAACAGTCACTGGGTGCCATGTCAGGACTATAGGGTGGGCGGGTGATTATGTTCCACTGAAACTGTTGCAGGAGAGCAACGGTTTGCCGAGCGATGTGTAGGCCAGCGTTGTCACGGAGAATGTGTACGCCCTTGCTCAACATTCCTCTTCTCCGATTTTGAATTGTCCGTTCGAGTTTTTTCAGAACACCCCAGTACCTCTCAGCGTTAATTGTGGTCCCAGTGGGCGTAAAGTAGACCAACGATACCCCTTTCCCATCCCAAAACACGATTGTCATGACTTTACCGGCAGACTGTGTTTGTTTGAATTTCCGCGGTTTTGGCGAGGAAGGATGCCGCCACTGACGTGATCGTTGCTCGGTCTCAGGTGTAAAGCGGTATGCCCGGTATGGCCAGGTTTCGTAACCTGTGACAATTGAGGCCAGCAACACCATGGCGGCGAGCTGGTATGACATGGACATACAAAAACTGCCACAGCGTCTACAAAAATGCATCGACAAAAACGGTGATTATGTCGAAAAATAGCTAAATGTTCAAGGTGTAAACTGTAGTGTTGGCAGGAGAGCCAACACTGTGTTTCAAGAGGAGGCCGAAATGCACGCGTCAACTCACGCAGGTAGGCGGTAGGTCTGAAACAGGATACGTAATGAATGCTATAAAGAAAAGTACGTAGCTGCTGGAATACTTAACTTTAATCCATCATTTGTATACAGCGTTCTTGATGATACAAGTGAGACTCTCTATAGAAATGGTTAATGGCGCCTTGCTAGGTCGTAGCCATGGACTTAGCTGAAGGCTATTCTAACTATCTCTCGCCTAATGAGAGAAAGGCTTCGTCAGTGTAGTCGCTAGCAAAGTCGTCCGTACAACTGGGGCGAGTCCTAGTACGTCTCTCTAGACCTGCCGTGAGGTGGCGCTCGGTCTGCGATCACTGTCAGTGGCGACACGCGGGTCCGACATGTACTAATGGACCGCGGCCGATTTAAAGCTACCACCTAGCAAGTGTGGTGTCTGGCGGTGACACCACATAAATTGATGTAAACCAATGTAGAAATAAACAGGTCTATGTACTTATAACAAATAGGAGACCTTACTTTGGGGATTATCCTCGTATTTCATCTTTTTAGTGTTATAACTTGTGTGCTACGAATGTATACCGTCCCGATGCTACGGCACAATGATGAGCTATCAAAAGCGCGTCTTTTCTACTATTTGTAAAACGGTTCAAATGGCTATGAACACTATTGGACTTAACTTCTGAGGTCATCAGTCCCTTAGAACTACTTAAACCCAACTAACCTAAGGACATCACACACATCCATGCCCGAGGCAGGATTAGAGCCTGCGACCGTAGCGGTTGCGGGGTTCCAGACTGTAGCGCCTAGAACCACTCGGCCACTCCGGCCGGCTACTATTTGTATATTAAATATCAACTAAACATAGTTGTAGATACAGTCGAAGCCGTAGTATAGCTGATAGTGTCGTGAGCTCTGAACAGTGAAATGAAAGGTAGCTGGTTCGAAGAAATTTTTTCTCATCTTTTCGTTTCCGAAAGATTCTGGGTCTCTCCTTATTCATTTCATAGATGTATTTTCTCAAAAGTCCGTGTTATTTGTTATAAATAACGTATTTGCTGCAGTTCTTGTTGGAAAGGGCAACGACTGACTGGAACGTTTCCCCAGTGGCTAGAAATCTTAACGCGACTCTCAGTCGATGTCTGAAAGTAAAGTTGCACACTGGAAATTTTTGCTATTATGAAACTTTCTGTACAATATAAATACCTGTCTCAGGGTTTATGGACTGACTAATGTTTGTATCTTGCCGGCAAATATGTTTTTCAGTGCTGATGAGCTGCATCGAAAAACTCGTCTCTTCCATTCGCATGAAATAAAGAAACGAATCTCCATCTTTAAAAGTATGCGATGAAGTACGTTATTCAGATTGCTGGTAGTCAATGCAACATTGAGAATATGGGTATCACGAATGCGCAAACTGACATTAGACACTACACCTTATTTACATTCTTTAATGTTGCTTAAAATCCGTTTTGATTGCAAAAAAAATTTTTTTTTATTATTCATATGACCGGTTTCGGTTCATTCAGAACCATCTTCAGATCTGATATTTCAGTTACAGGAGTAACCCGTCCAAATCCAGCAACTTTCACTTTATGTGACGTAGCATGTGAAAGTTGCTGGATTTGGACGGGTTACTCCTGCAACTGAAATACCAGATCTGAAGATGGTTCTGAATGAACCGAAACCGGTCATATGAATAATAAAAAAAATTTTTTTTGCAATCAAGACGGATTTTAAGGAACTTTATAAAATCACTGATTGCTGTTATCCCATGAGACATTATGTCTGTTTTTGCAAAATGCATTATTTACATTCAATTTAAAACCGGAAATGGGATAAAAATTCAATTGACTTAACGACTAACATCTAGTAGTATGTATCTCAGATCGTTGTACAGCATTACGTAGTGAAACTTTCTGACAGATTAAAACTGTGTGCCGGGCCGAGACTCGAACTCGGGATCTTTCCCTTTCACGGGCAAGTGCTCTACCATTTGAGCTACCCAAGCATGACTCACGCCCAGTCGTCACAGCTTTACTTCTGCCAGTACACCGTCTCCTACCTTCAAAACCAAGTTTGGAGTTCGAGTCTCGGCCCGGCACGCAGTTTGCATCTGCCAGGAAGTTTCATATCAGCGCGCACTCCGCTGCAGAGTGAAAATCTCATTCCAGCATTACGTAGTGTTCCTCTACCAGCAATTCGCTGTTCATGGAGTCCGGAATATTCTTCGCGAGTTTCTCTGCTCTTCTTCGAGAGTAGTTAACAGAGGTAATGCAGCTGTTTTACATGAGTCCATTGTCAAAAAGAAACTGAGCGGTTTGCGAGTCAAATAAAGTCGACAACAGCCGCTGGAGAGCGCTGAGAGCTCAAACCACGTTAGCCAGACCGTGCCGTGTAGTGCGTCGCCGGCGCAGTCTCTAGTGAGGTCGGATTTCGCGTCCGCGTCCACGTCAACGTTATCAGCCGCGTCTCGTGTGAGGAAGGCTTAACCTATCTGGCTCTTCCAGCCGTGTTTGATTTATTATCATCAGAAGCATATTCGTTGTAGCAAGCCACTGAAGTCACAAAAAGGTTTGCGGCCAGGCATAGCTGCTACGTGTCGGTTTGCACACAGTATTAAGTTCGTTTCTAGTATTTGTAGACTTAGAGAAAGCTTTTGACAATGTTGATTGGAATACTGTCTTTCCAATTCTGAAGGTGGCAGGGGTAAAATACAGGGAGCGAAAGGCTATTTACAATTTGTACAGAAACCAGATGGTAGTTATAAGAGTCGAAGGGTATGAAAGGGAAGCAGTGGTTGGGAAGGGAGTGAGACAGGGCTGTAGCCTATCCCCGATGTTATTCAATCTGTATATTGAGCAAGCAGTAAAGGAAACAAAAGAAAAGTTCGGAGTAGGTATTAAAATCCATGGAGAAGAAATACAAACTTTGAGGTTCGCCGATGACATTGTAATTCTGTCAGAGACAGCAAAGGACTTGGAAGAGCAGTTGAATGGAATGGACAGTGTCTTGAAAGCAGGGTATAAGATGAACATCAACAAAAAGAAAACGAGCATAATGGAATGGACACTTAAAGTAGTAAAGGAGTTTTGCTATTTGGGGAGCAAAATAACTGATGATGGTCGAAGTAGAGAGTATATAAAATGTAGACTGGCAATGGCAAGGAAAGCGTTTCTGAAGAAGAGAAATTTGTTAACATCGAGTATAGATTTAAGTGTCAGGAAGTCGTTTCTGAAAGTATTTGTATGGAGCGTAGCTCTCTTTGGAAGTGAAATGTGGACGATAAATAGTTTGGGGAAGAAGAGAATATAAGCTTTCGAAATGTGGTGCTACAGAAGAGTGCTGAAGATTAGATGGGTAGATCACATAACTAATGAGGAGGTATTGAATAGAACTGGGGAGAAGAGGAGCTTGTGGCACAACTTGACTAGAAGAAGGGATCGGTTGGTAGGACATGTGTTGAGGCACCAAGGGATCACCAATTTAGTATTGGAGGACAGCGTGGAGGGTAAAAAACGTAGAGGGAGACCAAGAGATGAATACACTAAGCAGATTCAGAAGGATGTAGGCTGCAGTAGGTACTTCGTGATGAAGAAGCTTGTACAGGATAGAGTAGCATGGAGAGCTGCATCAAACCAGTCTCAGGACTGAAGACCACAACAACAACAACATTAAGTTCGGTAGCCTCCTGTATTTAGCTGACGAGTAACCAGCGGGAAAAAGCTAAATCTTGATTGACTACCTCTTTTCCGTATATTAATTTAGAAAGATGTCAAACAAAATGATAAAAGAGTCTCTTTTCAGTCAACTTATTAGGAAGTACTTATTAAATGACTAAATACAAAATAAGAAAACATAGAAGGGGCGATCAAAAAGTTTTCGTTCGAAGGCCGTACTGTCCAGTACTAGTATTCCAATCAGGCAAAATGACAATGAGAATTGAATCAATCATCCTATCGAAACACAATGTTGAATACACTCGTTTGATAAAACCCTGTGTCCTACTCCATGAAGAAAGCCGCAACATCGTCGTCCTTTTTTAAAGGACCGAAGGCTTGATAATGGCACGAGGACAGATCAGCACTATTGGACGTGTGCTAGAGCGTCTCCCACATGCGTTCCTCCGTAATGGATGAGGCTGGTGTCCCAGTCGACCGTCGTCTTATTTTGAATCGACCAGCACGGAACTTGATGCACCATCCCACACAGACGGTTTTCGATAGACATGCTGTCCTATTCACATTTTTCATTCTCCGGAATATGTCTACCGATATTTGTCCTTCAGCAGGGTCTTTGGACGCATTTGGTAATAATGTAACCATAGTGCACGTTTGCCCATTTGCCGCACGCACGTTGGAAAGAGACGGATGCCATTGTAATCCCTTGCCTACTTGTTGGAGCTTATACACTGAAGCGCCAAAGAAACTGGTATAGGCATGCGTATTCAACTACAGATATATGTAAACAGGCAGAACACGGCGCTGCGGTCGGCAACCCCTATATAAGACACCAGATGTCTGACGCAGTTGTTAGATCGGTTACTGCTGCTATAATGGCAGGCTATCAAGATTTAAGTAAGTTTGGACGTGGTGCTATAGTCGGTGCACGAGCGATGCGACACAGCATGTCCGAGGTAGCGATGAAGTGGGGATTTTCCTGATCGCCAATGTACTGTGAACATCGGGAATCCGGTAAAACCGGTAAAACATCAAATCTCCGACATCGCTGCGGCCGGAAAAAGATCCTGCAAGAATGGGACCAACAACGACTGAGGAGAACCGTTCAACCGGACAGAAACGCAACCCTTCCGAACATTGTTGCAGATTTCAGTGCTGGGTCATAGACAAGTTTCAGTGTGCAAACCATTCAACGAAACATCATCAATATGGGCTTTCGGAGCCGAAGGCCCATTCGCGTATCCTTGATGACTGCACGACACAAAGCTTTACGCCTCGCCCGGGAGCGTCAGCACCGACATTGGACTGTTGATGACTGGAAACATGTTGCCTGGTTGTACGAGTCTCGTTTCAAATTGTATCGAGCGGATGGACGTGTACGGGTATGTAGTGAACCTGATGAACACAAGGACTTTGCGTGTCAGCAGGGGACTGTTCAAGGTGGTGGAGATTCCGTAATGATGTGGGGCGTGTGCAGCTGGAGTGATATGGGACCCCTGATACGTCTAGATTCGACTCTGACACGTGACACGTACGTAAGCATCCTGTCTGATCTCCTGCATCCATTCATGTCCATTGTGCATTCCGACCGACTTGGGAAATTCCAGGTGGACAATGCTACAACCCACGCGACCAGAATTGCTACAGAGTGGCTCCAGGTACACTCCTCTGGGTTTAAACACTTACGATGGCCACTAAACTCCCCAGACATGAACATTATTGAGCATATGTGGGATGCCTTGCAACGTGCTGTCCAGAAGAGATCTCCATCTCCTCGTGCTCTTACAAATTTATGGTCAGCCGTGCAGGATTCATATTGTCAGTTCCCTCCAGCACTTCTTCAGACATTAGTCGAGTCCTTGCCACGTTGCGTTGCGGCCACTTCTGTGTGCTCGTGGAGGCCCTACACGATATTAGACCGGTGTGCCAGTTTCTTTGCTTTCAGTGTATATCTGCATCGGAGATGCGCTACGTTGCTAGTACTTTGTAGCAACGTCCTCACACAGAAACATTTTGACCGCCCCTTATATTACACTACTAGCCATTAAAATTGCTGCACCACGAAGATGACGTGCTACAGACGCGAAATTTAAGCGACAGGAAGAAGATGCTGTGATATGCAAATGATTAGCTTTTCAGAGCATTGACACAAGATGGCGCCGGTGGCGACACCTACAACGTGCTGACACGAGGAAAGTTTCCAACCGATTTCTCATACACAAACAGCAGTTGACCGGCGTTGCCCGGTGAACTGTTGTTGTGATGCCTCGTATAAGGAGGAGAAATGCGTACCACCACGTTTCCGACTTCGATAAAGGTCGGATTGTAGCCTATCGCGATTGCGGTTTATCGTATCGCCACATTTCTGCTCGCGTTGGTCGAGATCCAATGACTGTTAGCAGAATATGGAATCGGTGGGTTCAGGAGGGTAATACGGAACGCCGTGCTGGATCCCAACGGCCTCTTATCACTAGCAGTCGAGACTACAGGCATCTTATACGCATGGCTGTAACGGATCGTGCATCCACGTCTCGATCCCTGAGTCAACAAATGGGGCCGTTTGCAAGACAACAACCATCTGCACGAACAGTTCGACGACGTTTGCAGCAGCATGGACTATCAGCTCGGAGACCGTGGCTGCGGTTACCGTTGACGCTGCATCACGGACAGGAGCGCCTGCGATGGTGCACTCAACGACGAACGTGGGTGGACGAATGGCAAAACGTCATTTTTTCGGATGAATCCAGGTTCTGTTACAGCATCATGATGGTCGCATCCGTGTTTGGCGACATCGCGGTGATCGCACATCGGAAGCGTGTATTCGTCATCGCCATACTGGCGTATCACCCGGCGTGATGGTATGGGGTGCCATTGGTTACACGTCTCGGTCGCCTCTTGTTCTCATTGACGGCACTTTGAACAGATTTCAGATGTGTTACGACCTGTGGCTCTACCCTTCATTCGATCCCTGCGAAACCCTACATTTCAGCAAGATAATGCACGACCGCATGTTGCAGGTCCTGTACGGGCCTTTCTGGATACAGAAAATGTTCGACTGCTGCCCTGGCCAGCACATTCTCCAGATCTCTCACCAACTGAAAACGTCTGGTCAGTGGTGGCCAGGCAACTGGCTCGTCACGATACGCCAGTCAACTCTTGATGAAATGTGGTATCGTGTTGAAGCTGCATGGACAGATGTACCTATACACGCCATCCAATCTCTGACTCAATGGCCAGGCGTATCGAGGCCGTTATTACGGACAGAGGTGGCTGTTTTGGGTACTGATTTCTCAGGATGTATGCACCCAAATTGCGTGAAAATGTAATCAGATGTCAGTTCTAGTATAATATATTTGTCCAATGAATACCCGTTTGCCATCTGCATTTCTCCTTGGTGTAGCAATTTTAATGGGCAGTAGTGTAGTTGCCAAGTCACTTGTTGCCTTGTTGAGATGTCATGATGAATGCAATAGGATGCGAACGGCGCTGGCATTGAGCACGTCTATCTATATTGCTGCTGCGTACCAGTGCTAACATGCCAGGGATGGACAAAAGAATGGAATCGCTAGAAACACAACACACTGCCGTGCGTAATACGGTGTAGCAAAACTTGGTGGCATTCGAAGCAGCTTGAGCTCGTCTCAGAATGGATGACTACAGATTCCGTATGATTTTAGATGGAGTTTTGTAACATTCTACCTGCAGAATAGTGGCAGCTTGAGGTAAGGGAGATGGAGGTGGATAGAAATCATGCACTCTTCTTTCCGAAGTCTCGGTAACAATGAGATTATCTAGCGGCTGCGTTGGCCAGTCGAGATGAGACAATTCATCCTCGTGCTCACAGAACCAGTCCTGGATGATGCGAGCTGTGTGAACAGGGGCCACGTCGTCTTGGAACATAGCACCACCATTGGGCAACAAACATTGTGTCACGGGTTGGACCTGATCAGCCAGAACAGTCACATAATCCTTGGCCGTAATGTGACCGAGTAACTATGACACTCGTGAAACAAGGTATGCCTTCTCAAATCACCACCGACCTCCCACCATATTTCACTATTTCGGCTAGAAGCTGGTAACGCGGCTCTGTTCGAGGCGCCATGTCACGGACTGCGCGGTCCCTCTCGCCGGAGGTTCGAGTCCTCTCTCGGGCATGGGTATGTATGTTGTTCTTAGCACACGTTAGTTTAAGTAGTGTGTAAGTCTAGGGACCGATGACCTCAGCGGTTTGGTCTCTTAGGGATTCATCTACATCTACATCTACATTTATACTCCGCAAGCCACCCAACGGTGTGTGGTGGAGGGCACTTTACGTGCCACTGTCATTACCTCCCTTTCCTGTTGCAGTGGCGTATGGTTCGCGGGAAGAACGACCGCCGGAAAGCCTCTGTGCGCGCTCGAATCTCTCTAATTTTACATTCGTGATCTCCTCGGGAGGTATAAGTAGGGGGAAGCGCTCCCTCTCGAAACCTGGACAGCAAGCTACACCGCGATGTAGAGCGCCTCTCTTGCAGAGTCTGCCACTTGAGTTTGCTAAACATCTCCGCAACATTATCACGCTTACCAAATAACCCTGTGACGAAACGCGCCGCTCTTCTTTGGATCTTCTCTATCTCCTCCGTCACACACGTTTGAACACGACTCATCCGACAAAATGAGTTTTTTTGCTTGCCTCCTGTGGTGTCACAGCCAGACAGCACACTTGCTAGGTGGTAGCCTTTAAATCGGCCGCGGTCCGCTAGTATACGTCGGACTCGCGTGTCGCGACTGTCAGTGATTGCAGAGCGAGCGCCGCCACACGGCAGGTCTAGAGACACTTCCTAGCACTCGCCCCAGTTGTAGAGCCGACTTTGCTAGAGATGGTTCACTGACAAATTACGCTCTCATTTGCCGAGACGATAGTTGGCATAGCCTTCAGCTACGTCATTTGCTACGACCTAGCAAGGCGCCTTTATCATTTGCTATTTATCTTGTGATGCATGTACCGTCAGACCGATGTTTACCAATTATGGATTAAAGTTAAGTATTCCAGCAGCAACGTACCTTATTGGCTATATTAATTACATTGTCCTGTTCCAGACCTCACGCCAGCCTGCGTGAGCTTAAACGCGTGCTTTTCGGCTACCAATCATAGTGGCTTGGCTGTCTTGCCAAGTCACAACACCTCCATAGCCTAGAGTTGTCAAAAATGGTTCAAATGGCTCTTAGCACTATGGGACTTAACTTCTGAGGTCATCAGTCCCCTTAAACCTAACTCAACTAAGGACATCACATACATCCATGCCCGAGGCAGGATTCGGACCTGCAACCGTAGCGGCCGCGCGCTTCCAGACTGTAGCGCCTAGAACCACTCGGCCACTCCGGCCGGCCCTAGAGTTGTCGTCTTCGGCTCCACGTTGCCCTGTTACGGGCATTTGCATCAGTGATGAATCGTTTTGGAATTACAGCTCGCCTAGGAATTCGCTGCCAATAGGGCACCATTCCGTAATCTTCTTATTTTTCTTCTCAGTTCTCTTCCATGATCGTCAGTCACTCAGCAGACACTTTCGCCCGTGTTATGACCTAGCGGATGGCGTATTTCCACTTTCCCTGTATTCGGTATAAATCTTCGACCGGTGGCTCTTGAAACACCAGACACTCTGCCCGCGTTGGTTGCAGAAGCAGGCACCATACGAGCAACCAGCGATCTGTCCACGTTCGAATTCAATTACCTCAAGACGTTGCCATGGATAATAGGGTGTAGGAAAAGCGTTCCCATTCAAAACAGCTTCCAGTCGTCGCAGAATTGATAAATATAGCTCTGCATAGTATTCAAGGGAATTTGATACAGTTCTTCTCGCAAAATAGTGGCTTCTTCAGGGACCTGTAAAGGAGGTGGGTAGCGATCACACACCCTTTTCTACACAGTCTGCCGCAGACGCTCAGTAGTACTGAGTACTGAGATGTGAAGACAGTGTCAGCCAGGGAAGGATTGACGCCGGCCGCGGTGGCCGTGCGGTTCTGGCGCTGCAGTCCGGAACCGCGGGACTGCTATGGTCGCAGGTTCGAATCCTGCCTCGGGCATGGGTGTGTGTGATGTCCTTAGGCCGGTGGTGGAGTATGCGGCAGTAGTTTGGGGAAACGCGGCAGACTGCCACATCCGGAGATTACAGGGCCTCCAGGGTAGAGTACTTAGGATGATAATGAAACTCCCGCGTGATTTTCCCACTAGGGAGTTGCATACCATCACTGGAGTGTAGCCAATAAAGGAAAGAATAAGACAGACCGCTCAATTTTTCTATGAGAAATCACAGCAGTCAGAGAACAGACTGGTCTCGAACCTCGGGAACCAGATACACAGAAGGGGCACCACAAGATGGCCCGACCTGCTACGGCAGTAAAACCACCACAGTAACGATTATTAAGTAACATAAAATGCTCATAACAAAATAGGACCAACACACACGATAGACCCACTTAAAATACATATTAGGAAACGCAGGAATAGTGCAAAGCACTTAACTTGCTTAACCTAGAGATAGACAGGCACTATCCAACTAGGTAAAGAGCGGCAAGAGCGGCAAAAGGTTAGTTAGGTTTAAGTAGTTCTAAGTTCTATGGGACTTATGACCTAAGATGTTGAGTCCCATAGTGCTCAGAGCAATTTGAACCATTTTTGAAGGATTGACAATTAATTCTCGCGCTCACAAAACCAGTCCTCGAAGGTTGCGAGCTACGTGAGCAGGCGCCGTGTCATGTTGCAACAAAGCATCACCATGAGGCAACAAGCATTGTACCGTGCGATACACCCAGTCAGCCAAAATGGTCACATAATCCTTGACAATAATACGACCCTGCAGAGTAATCATGACGCCCGCGGAATATGGCTGCCCAAACCAACACGGAACCTCAACTGTATTTCAGTCTTGAGCCGTAAAACCGCCCACAACTTGGAAACAGTCTGAGAAAAACTCATCTGACCAATCGATTTCCTTCTATTGTTCCATAGTCGACATTTTATGGCTTCGGCACCTCGTTTTCCCGTTAATGGTATTTCCATCACAGATGAGTGGTTTTGTAATACCAGCTCGCCCTCTACTTCCCTGCAGAAGCTTCTCGCGCAGGCGCAGTGGCCTGTACCCGGGGTATAAACGAGCCGCCGTTTCGGATGTTCATATAGCTTCGGCGTGATTGTGTACTTAGCAATCGCACCTGAAGATGACTGCGAGATGGATCGCCGAAACATCGTGTAGTGAGGGCGATCATATCTGGCAGCATACCTGTGGAGAGCACAAACATGCTACTAGTTTGCTTGCGAATTATACAGCGCAAACGTTTTCTGTGGAAGACGGATATAAAGATAAATGACGGTAAGAAAGCTACTGCAGACAGTAGGTACCTTCTATCGCCGGTGGAGTTCAGGTATAGGACACATGGTGTATGTCTTCAAGTAACTTAGTCGTATAGTAAGAACAGCAACTGTACTTACTCCACTGCTAATTCGCAGTATTCCGATATTGGGGTAATGGAATTTGTCTGTCCTGTCGCCGGGTTTTGTGTCACATTCTGTAAATGAAGTGTATGTGTATAACACTCACGTAATTACCTTGTATGCAGGGTGAGTCAGCTAAAGCTACATCTACACTGCATCCGTATCTCTTTCGATCAGTTGTAGAGCGATTACGCCATCCGTTACGAGTGCGATAACTGGCGTTATAAATCGACAGCTATAAATTTAAAACTTAGTAGGATATGTCGCAACATCCTTACATATTTCGCTACGACTCACCGGAATGCTCACCTCGACGTATTCACTTCATACATTTGGTATGGCCTGTCTTAGTGAACACCTACAGTCCATCCGTAATTCTCCCGATCTGATACCGTATGACATCGGGGGAAAAATAAACGCCAAGACCACACTCTAAGTGCCTATAATTAAAGTGAAAGCCCGATATGGCAAACAAGGACGACCTTCAATTACGGACCGAAAAGCTTGTTTGAAGTCCGATATCTTAAGCCGACGGGACATTATGACTGCGGAAACTGACAAAGAGTTTTTGATTCACCTTTTGAGGTGGAACCGGAAGAACAAATATTTGAAAATACGGACATTAAACCTCCTGTGTGTGTTTATTGGGAAGTAATTATCAGTAAAAGTGTTTGAGTGCTAATCACGAGCGTAATGCTTTAAAAAAAAATCTTTCACAGTTCTTCAGTTAATGCATCTTTGGTAATTTTTTAAGAATTTTTATAAAAGAATTTCCGTTTTTATAAAATCCGTATCGTATTCATGGATTAATCCTTTTGGCCGGTTCCGCCTCAGAACCGATGGACGTCCAACGTTCCTCTTGCCGGTGGGGTTATACTGCATTGCCGCTTTAGTTATTCTATCGTCTGACATACGTTGGACATCAACTTTCCACTTCACTCGGTATTTTTCGGTTATATTTGTAACAGGTTCAACATTTAATTTCTGCCTAATATTGATATTTCATTTATGGTCTCTGATGATTCGATTCGTCGTAATACGAGTAAATCAGATGTTAGGGTACAACACTCGCTACCATAAAGCAACAAAGTTAACGCTGCTACTTTGTAGAGTTTTAATTCATATTTGTTTTAATTCATATTTCTTTCTGTGCATTATATTTTAGTGTACGTAATTGTGTAGTTGCACAGAAATGTCTGAATCTGGCCAATTTAGCTCTACATCATGTTACATGTCAAATTTACATTGCACCCTAAACATTTAAACTCACTCACTCGTTCAATTATTTGTCCGTCTATAACAATCTTGCTTCATCTGAGTTCCAGTCCTTGAAATTCCATCACTTTCGTTTTATCTGCTAATGTTTTTATTCCATGTTTAGCGCGAACCGTGGCAAGCGTACCTCGCGCGGCCATGTTTGATTATCCTAAAATCTGAATACTGCCTTAGCTGTCTTAGTGTACGATGAAGTTATTTAAAGGCATACACCGTGTGAAATTTTGTTGCAGTACACACCTCACTCAACAAAATTTCGAATCCTGTTCGTCGTTTTAGGGTGAGTATTTTGGTATAAGGTACCTGCGCTCTCCGGTAGCTCTTATCGCTCCCATTTATCTTCGTATCTGTCTTCGACTAAAAATGTTTGCACTACAGTGCGGATAGCGAGGGAAAGCGCTGTATATCTAGTTTGCAAACGAACTAGTAGCATATTTAGTAACACAACTTGCTGTTGACAACAATAGAGATCAGGTCACTCTTCGCCTTTCCGGCAATGTTAGTTGCACAGTGGTTGGAAATATGGAAATACTGCAACAAATGAATGTTCCAGCATACATGAAGACGCTAGCCAAGCCTACAATTTCCGCTGTTCTGTTTGACAGCGAACGGCATCTGTGGCATGTCTTCAATAAGTTGCAAGTATTAGTCGTGATCAGAGGAATGCTTCACGCAGTTGTGAGTGACACGGAAAAGTGACATATTTCATACAGTATTCGCGAACAGTTCTTCGAAGTATGGGATACAAGTGCTGCGTTCCCTTTTGCCAGGGAAATTATAAATCTCAAAAAGGCATGAAAGTGCACATGTTTCGATTTCCCAAATGTCTGAAGTTGAGAAATCGCTGGATTTCAGCTATTCCCAGACATGAATTTGTGTTTACATCATTCAGGGGTAAGTAAATGACAAAAAATTTGTAGCTTGTTATTTGTTTCCATTGGACCATATTTTCCGATTGTTTTTAAAAGCAGTTACGTATCATGTACCAGTATAATTTCTTTCTTAATTCTGGACCATTGCTGCGAGATTTATACGAAGCTGGATGTGAAATGTCTCTCGTATTTGCAACTATTGTCGCACACAATAGTTATATTAATTAGTGTGACTCGAAAATATTTAGTATTCCTTATAATTCCTACCAGATTATTGAGTTTCCAGTACTTTTATTTGGAAGAGCTACCTGAGGTAAAAGACAGAATTTAAAATTACAGTTTGTATTCAAATTTAAGGCAAATCGTCAAAATATACTACTGGCCATTAAAATTGCTACACCAAGAAGAAATGCAAATGATAAACGAGTATTCATTGGACAAATATATTATACCAGAACTGACATGTGATTACATTTTCACACAGTTTGGGTGCATAGATCCTGAGACATCAGTACCCAGAACAACCACCTCTGGCCGTAATAACGGCCTTGACACGGCTGGGCATTGAGTCAAACAGAGCTTGGATGGCGTGTACAGGTACAGTTGCCCACGCTGTTTCAACACGATACCACAGTTCATCAAGAGTAGTGACTGGCGTATTGTAACGAGCCAGTTACTAGGCCACCATTGACCAGACGTTTTCAATTGGTGAGAGATCTGGAGAAAGTGTTAGCCAGGGCAGCAGTCGAACATTGTCTGCATCCAGAAATGCCCTACAGGACCTGCAACATGCGGTCGTGCATTATCCTGCTGAAATGTAGGATTACGCAGGGATCGAATGGAGGGTAGAGCCACGGGTCGTAACACATCTGAAATGTAGCGTCCACTGTTCGAAGTGCCGTCAGTGCGAACAAGAGGTGACCTACTCGTGTAACCAATGGCAGCCCATACCATCACGCTGGGTGATAAGCCAGTATGGCGATGACGAATACACGCTTCCATGTGCTTTCACCGCGATATCGCCAAACACGGATGCGACCATCACGATGCTGCAAACAGAACCTAGATTCGTCCGACAAAAATGACGTTTTGCCATTCGTGCACCCAGGTTCGTAGTTGAGTACAACATCGCAGGCGCTCCGTGATGCAGCGTCAAGGGTAACCGCAGCCATTGTCTCCGAGCTGATAGTCCATGCTGCTGCAAACGTCGTCGAACTGTTCGTCCAGATGGTTGTTGTCTTGCAAACGTCCGCATCTGCTGACTCAGGGATCGAGACGTGGCTGCACGATCCATTACAGCTATGCGGGTAAGAGGCCTGTAATGTCGACTGCTAGTGATACGAGGACGTTGGCATCCAGCACGGCGTTCCGTATTACCCTCCTGAACCCACCGATTCCATATTCTGCTAACAGTCATTGGATCTCGACCAACGCGAGCAGCAACGTCACGATACGATAAGCCGCAATCGCGATAGGGTACCATCCGACTTTTATCAACGTCGGAAACGTGATGGTACGCATTTCTCCTCCTTACACGAGGCATCACAGCAACGTTTCAACGCCGGTCAACTGCTGTTTGTGTATGAGAAATCGGTTGGAAACTTTCCTCATGTCAGCACGTTGTAGGTCTCACCACCGACTCCAAACCTGTGTGAATGCTCGGAAAAGCTAATGATTTGCACATCACAGCATCTTCTTCCTGTCAGTTACATTTCGCGTCTGTAGCACGTCATCTTCGTGGTGTAGCAATTTTAAAGGCCAGTAGTGTATTTTACTTCTTGTAATAACAAAGGGCAGTTTTGTTCAGTTACTTTACGCAATGATATAAATTCCCACACACTACAAGGACATGTGGGAGAGGAAAGCACGAGTATTTCTATACGGTCTCAGTTCTGAAACTCGCAAAGTTCGTATAGCTGCAGAGTGCTTAACAGGAACGTTCCGATGCAGACCCGGCCGTCAGTATGTGACGTCACAAGTGTGAGCGCAGGCCGGTAGTCTAGGTGGTGGTGCTAGGGCACAGTTTGCTAAAAATATGAGCTACGCTTTACTGCGTGCATCATTTGTCGAAAAGAGGTCAGCGGCAGTGACAGTGAAGTTGGGTTCGCTTGTTGTCAAAGACGCGAAAGCGCGGATGATCGGAGTGCGGAAAACAATGGTCGTTACATCAGAGTGTTCCGCCGCTGCAGGAAGCGACATCCAGCCCTGCGCTGTCAGCACGCCCGCCTACGCCGCGCCGCTGAATGCCACGCACGCCTCCCCCCCCCCCCCCGCCCCCTCCTGGCGGCGGCCCTTTGAAGTCGCCCAGCCAGCTGTCTCTCTCGCATTATTGCCCGACATCCCCCGTGCAGGAAATTAGATCCGCGTGACATTCCATACTCGCGGCGTCACTGACAGAAACCAACTTCACTCTCCTCCCAATACCAGGGACACGAGTCGGATTTCAGAGATTACCGTAAATTAGGCAACAGACCAATACTGTTATACATTTGAGAAATGAAGCAATGTACTAATGAAAAATGCAGAGCGGAATACACTACGTGATCAAAAGTATCCGGACACCTGGTTGAAAAATGACTTACGAGGTCGTGGCGCCCTCCATCGGTAATGCTGGAATTCAATATGGTGTTGGCCCACCCGTTGCCTTGATGACAGCTTCCACTCTCGCAGCCATACGTTGTCAGGTGCTGAAAGGTTTCTTGGGGAATGGCAGCCCATTCTCCACGGAGTGCTGCACTGAGGAGAGGTATCGATGTCGGTCGGTCAGACCTGGCACAAAGTCGGCGTTCCAAAACATCTTCTGTAGGATTCAGGTCAGCACTCTGCGCAGGCCAGTCCATTACAGGGATGTTATTGTCGTGTAACCACTCGGCCACAGGCCGTGCAAAATGTACAGGTGCTCGATAGTGTTGAAAGACGCAATCGCCATTGCCGAATTGCTCTTCAACAGTGGGAAGCAAGAAGGTGCTTAAAACATCAATGTAGGCCTGTTACGTCATAGTGCCACGTAAAACAACAAGGAGTTCAAGCCCCTGCCATGAAAAACACGACCACATCATAACACCACCGCCTCCGAATTTCGCTGTTGGCACTACACGCGCTGGCAGATGACGTTCACCGTTCATTCACCCTGCCATCAGATCGCCACTTTGTTTACTGTGATTCCTCACTGCGCACAACGTTTTTCCACTGTTGAATCGTCCAGTGTTTACGCTCCTTACACCAAGCCAGTCATCGTTTGGCATTTACCGGCGTGATGTGTGACTTGTGAGCAGCCACTCGACCATGAAAACCAAGTTTTCTCACCTCCCGTCTAACTGTCATACTACTTACAGTGGATCCTGATGCAGTTTGGAATTCCTGTGTGAAGGTCTGGATAGGTGTCTACCCATTACACATTACGACCCTCTTCAACTGTCGGCGGTCTCTGCCAGTCAACAGACGAGGCCGGTCTGTATGCTTTTGTGCTGTACGTGTCCCTTCACGTTTCCACTATCACATCGGAAGCAGTGGACCTAGGGATGTTGAAGAGTGTGGAAATTTCGCGTACAGACGTATGACACAAGTGACACCCAATCACCTGACCACGTTCGAAGTCCGTGAGTTTCGCGGAGGGCCCGATTCTGCTCTCTCACGATGTCTACTGAGGTGTCTAATATGGAGTACCTGGCAGCAGGTGGCTGCACAATGCAGCTAATATGAAAAACGTATGTTTCGGGGAGTGTCTGGATACTTTTGATGACATAGCGTATCTTGCAGTAAACACATAGTATGTTGTTGGGCGATCATTCTGTTGTAGAAATAATTCAAAAGCGAAGATCGCTTAAACACTGTTTACTGGATAACCGTTTTCAACACACTAAAGGTGCCACCACACTCAGATCCGATGATGGCACCTTTAGTGTGTTGAAAACGGTTATCCAGTAAACAGTGTTTAAGCGATCTTGGCTTTTGAATTATTTCTACATAGCGTATCTATCGCCAGGACGACTTGACCTGCGTAGCGGTGATTTTGTTGATGGTACGCTGCGCAGGGCTCTGCATGAAATTCAGAGAACAACGTTAGTTAATTGAAGCTCGTCAGTATCATAGAACTTAAAAGATTTAAGGGGAGCAAGCCACGAGCGTTCCCAAAGGGCGTGAAAGGTACAAGGTGTTTCAAAAATGACCGGTATATTTGAAACGGCAATAAAAACTAAACGAGCAGCGATAGAAATACACAGTTTGTTGCAATATGCTTGGGACAACAGTACATTTTCAGGCAGACAAACTTTCGAAATTACAGTAGTTACAATTTTCAACAACAGATGGCGCTGCACGTGATGTGAAAGATATAGAACACAACGCAGTCTGTGGGTGCGCCATTCTGTACGTCGTCTTTCTGCTGTAAGCGTGTGCTGTTCACAACGTGCAAGTGTGCTGTGGACAACTTGGTTTATTCCTTAGAACAGAGGATTTTTCTGGTGTTGGAATTCCACCGCCTAGAACACAGTGTTGTTGCAACAAGACGAAGTTTTCAACGGAGGTTTAATGTAACCAAAGGACCGAAAAGCGATTCAATAAAGGATCTGTTTGAAAAATTTCAACGGACTGGGAACGTGACGGATGAACGTGCCGGAAAGGTAGGGCGACCGCGTACGGCAACCACAGAGGGCTACGCGCAGCTAGTGCAGCAGGTGATCCGACAGCGGCCTCGGGTTTCCGTTCGCCGTGTTGCAGCTGCGGTCCAAATGACGCCAACGTCGACGTATCGTCTCATGCGCCAGAGTTTACACCTCTATCCGTACAAAATTCAAACGCGGCAACCCCTCAGCGCCGCTACCATTGCTGCACGAGAGACATTCGCCAACGATATAGTGCACAGGATTGATGACGGCGATATGCATGTGGGCAGCATTTGGTTTACTGACGAAGCTTATTTTTACCTGGACGGCTTCGTCAATAAACAGAACTGGCGCATATGGGGAACCGAAAAGCCCCATGTTGCAGTCCCATCGTCCCTGCATCCTCAAAAAGTACTGGTCTGGGCCGCCATTCCTTCCAAAGGAATCATTGGCCCATTTTTCAGATCCGAAACGATTACTGCATCACGCTATCTGGACATTCTTCGTGAATTTGTGGCGGTACAAACTGCCTTAGACGACACTGCGAACACCTCGTGGTTTATGCAAGATGGTGCCCGGCCACATCGCACGGCCGACGTCTTTAATTTCCTGAATGAATATTTCGATGATCGTGTGATTGCTTTGGGCTATCCGAAACATACAGGAGGCGGCGTGGATTGGCCTCCCTATTCGCCAGACATGAACCCCTGTGACTTCTTTCTGTGGGGACACTTGAAAGACCAGGTGTACCGCCAGAATCCAGAAACAATTGAACAGCTGAAGTAGTACATCTCATCTGCATGTGAAGCCATTCCGCGAGACACGTTGTCAAAGGTTTCGGGCAATTTCATTCAGAGACTACGCCATATTGTTGCTACGCATGGTGGATATGTGGAAAATATCGTACTATAGAGTTTCGCAGACCGCAGCGCCATCTGTTGTTGAAAATTGTAACTACTGTAATTTCGAAAGTTTGTCCGCCTGAAAATGTACTGTTGTCCCAAGCATATTGCAACAAACGGTGTACTTCTATCGCTGCTCGTTTAGTTTGTATTGCCGTTTCAAATATACCGGTCATTTTTGAAACACCCTGTATGTACTCCATATTTAATTGGCATTTGGAGTGACATCTCGTTGCAATTATGGGAGCATATCATGATGCAGTTAGTATGTTTACTGCCAGTGTAAATATTATGTGCGGGTGATGGGTGTAAATGCGAACGTGCAGGCACTCTATTGTACAGGTGCTGGATGCCAATTTGTGGGCTCGAATTCCACGCCTGTTGCACTTGCTTGGTCAGTACAGGGCCGGTTAATGCTGCTTGTAGATGACGCCGGAGATGTCGTTCGATGATGTCCCAGATGTGCTCGATTGGAGACGGATCTGGTGGTCGACCAGGGCAAGGCAACATGTCGACACTCCGTAGGGCATGTTGGGTTACAACTCAGTGGTATGTGTGCAAGCGTTATTCTGTTGGAAAATACCTCCTCGAATGTTGTATATGAATGGCAGCACGACAGGTCGAACCACCAGACTGACGTACAGATATGCACTCAGCATGCGTGGGATAAGCATGAGAATGCTCCTACTGTCACACGGTTTGAGGTTAGTGGAATGCACGCTGCAAGCCGTGTGGCTCTGAGCCGTCCTTGTGGTAACAGATTTGTAACAGTTCGTTGTGTCACTGTGGTACCAACTGACGCTCAAATTGCTTCTGCAGATGCAGTACGATGCGCCAGACCCATAGGCGGAACACGCTGTTGCAGGTTCTGGACGTCGGCGCCGTAAAGACGCGTGTCGACACCTTGTGCGAGCAGTGCTGACTCGGTGAACGTCATCAGGCGACGAGAAAACCGGATACACGTTGGACCTGCTGTGCCATCAGGGACCACCGGGAACTGTCTGCTTGAGGAAGGACCACGGTCTGGCCAGACTACCTCTCACACCACGACACCGACATGAACGGTTAGTCTGGTGACGTGGAAGAGTCGGCTAGAGAGTGGAAAGGCGCTATGTTGCCTTCAGTGATGGTTTAATATTTTTCTGTGGGATCTAAAATTTAAAAAAAACCTCTCTCACACCGGCCTGATTTAGCTTCACTGATCAGGAGAGTAAAAATATGCGTATGTTAAGGGAATTTTCATTCACAAAGCAGGCTTATCACATTCACACAGTTCAATACTGTTCTGTTCTGATTAAATTGAGCTTAACTTACATTCCATAAGGCAGTGAAGCAATTTCGGTGCGACGAAAATTGTCAGTCGATCTCCTGAAAACATTTGCAATAATTATTAACTTTCGGTGATCACATGGGGAAGACCGGAGATCTGCTGGAAAGACCGTGTTAGCCCATTCATTGAAAGTAATAAACTGGATGTCTTCAGCGTACAAAACGGCAGGTTCGTCCAGTGTAAATCAGACGTTCCCCATTCATCCCGTGCAAACTGAGCGTAGTAAGCAGACACTGTCAATAATAATCAGTTAAATAATACGCGAACACACTTACTTTAGTTTAGTTCATGTATTAAATTCCTTCTCATACAGAATCTCATCAAGATATCGACTAGCTTAACAATACATATATATACATCCTCCTTCTTTCACGGCTAATCGGCAAGCATTCATTCTTTTCATAAGAGAAAACATAGATAGCAGAGAAGCTATTCCATGGAGTAAATGGACGCTCCAAGGAATAATAGGGCTTGAAACTACTTTGCATTGATAATCATCGTATATTAAAGTTTAGGAATCGGTAAGATAAGAAGAGATATTTCGAGATATGTACTGAGTTACATAATTTATAAAATTTCTGAAAATATCGCGGAGAGACCGCTGCAAGAGACATTACAATGGGAGCAGGCTCTGTCTCTATCCCACTGATGGACGTACACGTATATGGTGCAGGCCTGTTGAGTGGCCTGTTCTGCAGTGTATCTTTCCACGACACAGTGGTGCCACCCCAGGCTTCATGGAGTGGACAGCCATCAGTGACAACTCGCGGTCACATCTCATATTTCTGTAGGACAAAGTAACCAGCGTCCGCTACATTGCGCCGTTTGTCATCTTCGTTCTACTGCCATTTCTGTGACAGGAATGTGACGTGCTTTTCCAGCAGGACAACGCATGTTCAGATACGGCTGCTGTGACGTAACCAGCTCTTTTTGGCGTACAACAACTGCCGTGGCCAGAAAGATCACCAGATCTCTCGCCAATTGCACACTTATGGGACATGATGACGCAGGAATTCACTCGTCCACCACCTGCAAGAACCATTACCGAATTGCAAACAGACGCAAGACGCTTGGGACAACCTATCGCAGCATGCCATTCGGCACTTTTATGATTGTTTGCATCCGACAATATACGCTTCCAGGGGGGAATACACCTTGTATTGATGCGACTGTTTGGGCGGCCTTCACTGAGGTATCTTTCATTTGGTCTGAATTTGTTATCGTACAGTCCTACAACGGTTAATTATCCCCCACATCACTTTCCAATAAAATGTTCTCGGTCTTGGTGCTGGTGCATTTATCCAGAATGAGATTTTCACTCTGCAGCGGAGTGTGTGCCGATATGAAACTTCCTGGCAGATTAAAACTGTGTACCGGACCGAGACTCGAACTCAGGACCTTTGCCTTTAGCAGGCAAGTGCTCTACCAACTGAGCTACCCAAGCACGACTCAGGCCCTGTCCTCACAGCTTTACTTCTGCCAGTACCTCGTCTCGTACCTTCCAAACTTCGCAGAAGCTCTTCTGTGAACCTAGCAGAACTAGCACTCCTGGAAGAAGGTGATATTGCTGAGACATGGCTCAGCCACAGCCAGGGGGATGTTTCCAGAATGAGATCTTCACTCTGCAGCGGAGTGTGCGCTAATAAAAACTGTAGGAGATGAGGTAGTGGCAGAATAGAAGCTGTTGGGATGGGTTGTGTGTCGTGCTTGGGTAGCTCAGATAGTAGAGGCCCGCGAAAGGCAAAGGTCCCGAGTTCGAGTCTCGGTCCGGTACACAGTTTTAATCAGCCAGGAAGTTTCATATAAGCGCACACTCCGCTGCAGAGTGAAAATCTCATTCTGGAAACATCCCCCAGGCTGTGGCTAAGCCATGTCTCCGCAATAACCTTTCTTCCAGGAGTGCTAGTTCTGCGAGGTTTGCAGGAGGCTTCTGTAAAGTTTGGAAGGTAGGGGACGAGGTACTGCTGGAATTAAAGTTGTGATGACGGGTCGTGAGTCGTGCTTAGGTAGCTCAAAAAGGTTCAAATGGCTCACAGCACTATGGGACTTAACTTCTGAGGTCATCAGTCCCCTAGAACTTAGAACTACTTAAACCTAACTAACCTAAGGACATCACACACATCTATGCCGAAGGCAGGATTCGAACCTGCGACCGAAGCGGTCTAGGTAGCTCAGTTGGTAGAGCACTTGCCCGCGAAAGGAAAGGGTCCGGCAGGCCGCGATGGTCTAGCGGTTCTGGCGCTGCAGTCCGGAACCGCTGGACTGCTACGGTCGCAGGTTCGAATCCTGCCTCAGGCGTGGATGTGTGTGATGTCCTTAGGTTAGTTAGGTTTAATTAGTTCTATGTTCTAGGGGACCGATGACCTTAGAAGTTAAGTCCCATAGTGCTCAGAGCCATTTGAACCATTTTTTTGGCAAAGGTCCCGAGTCTCGGTCCGGCAAATCTGCCAGGAAGTTTCATGCTGCATTTTTATTTTGCGGCTGTGAGTTTTGTCTTCCACGTGCGGCAATGCCACATGAGTGAGAAATACATCTACATCTATATGATTACTCTGCAATTCACATTTAAGTGCTTGGCAGAGGGTTCATCGAACCACAATCATACTATCTCTCTACCATTCCACTCCCGAACAGCGCGCGGGAAAAACGAACACCTAAACCTGTCTGTTCGAGCTCTCATTTCTCTTATTTTATTTTGATGATCATTCCTACCTGTGTAGGCTGGGCTCAACAAAATATTTTCGTATTCGGAAGAGAAAGTTGGTGACTGAAATTTCGTAAATAGATCCCGCCGCGACGAAGAAAAACGTCTTTGCTTTAATGACTTCCATCCCAACTCGCGTATCATATCTGCCACACTCTCTCCCCTATTACGTGATAATACAAAACGAGCTGCCCTTTTTTGCACCCTTTCGATGTCCTCCGTCAATCCCACCTGGTAAGGATCCCACACCGCGCAGCAATATTCTAACAGACGACGAACGAGTGTAGTGTAAGCTGTCTCTTTAGTGGACTTGTTTCATTTTCTAAGTGTCCTGCCAATGAAACCCAACCTTTGGCTCGCCTTCCCCACAATATTATCTATGTGGGCTTTCCAACTGAAGTTGTTCGTAATTTTAACACCCAGGTACTTAGTTGAATTGACAGCCTTGAGAATTGTACTATTTATCGAGTAATCGAATTCCAACGGATTTCTTTTGGAACTCATGAGGATCACCTCACACTTTTCGTTATTTAGCGTCAACTGCCACCTGCCACACCATACAGCAATCTTTTCTAAATCGCTTTGCAACTGATACTGCTCTTCAGATGCCCTTACTAGACGGTAAATTACAGCATCATCTGCGAACAACCTAAGAGAAATGCTCAGATTGTCACCCAGGTCATTTATATATCAGGAACAGCAGAGGTCCCAGGACGCTTCCCTGTGGAACACCTGCTATCACTTCAGTTTTACTCGATGATTTGCCGTCTATTAGCACGAACTGCTACCTTCCTGACAGGAAATCACGAATCCAGTCGCACAACTGAGACGATACCCCATAGGCCCGCAGCTTGATTAGAAGTCGCTTGTGAGGAACGGTGTCAAAAGCTTTCTGGAAATCTAGAAATACGGAATCAACTTGAGATTCCCTGTCGATAGCGGCCGTTACTTCGTGCGAATGAAGAGCTAGCTGCGTTGCACATGAACGATGTTTTCTGAAACCATGCTGATTACGTATCAATAGATCGTTCCCTTCGAGGTGATTCATAATGTTTGAATACAGTATATGCTCCAAAACCGTACTGCAAACCGACGTCAATGATATAGGTCTGTAGTTCGATGGATTACTCCTGCTACCCTTCTTAAACACTGGTGCGACCTGCGCAATTTTCCAATCTGTAGGTACAGTTCTATCGGTGTGCGAGCGGTTGTATATAGTTGCTAAGAAGGGTGCTAGTGTATCAGCGTAATCTGACAGGAACCTAATCGGTATACAGTCTGGACCTGAAGACTTGCCCGTATCAAGCGATTTGAGTTGCTTCGCAACCCCTAAGGTATCTACTTCTAAGAAACTCATGCTAGCGTGGTCAAGTGACGTCACAAAACTCGTAAAGCTCCACATAAACGTCAACTGTGTCGACCCGTGTGGAGATGGCTTTACGGTGAATCGAGTCAGATGCACGAGGCGAGAGTCTGTCACCTGCTGTGTGGCCGTCGCCCCGTGTTCGAGCTGGGAGGTTGCGCTGCCTGCCCCTTAGCCTCTCCGGGCGTCCCCCTCTGCCCTGTAGGCGGGCGGTGCTCACGCACAGGTGCGGGCCGGGTGGTACGGGGGTGGAATCGATTTCCGGGGTGCCGCCTGCCTCCCGTGCGGTCCTCCACGCACAGTGTACGCAGCAGGGGGGGGGGGGGGGGCGACGGTGGGCCGAGGTCAGCGTGGGGTGCGCGTTTCGGCTTAACCCCGCCACGTGGATGACCGAACCGGCACGGTCCACAACTGGCGTCCCTCAACCAGCTGTCCCGCCGTTTACTTCGGCCCTCTACGTCTGCACCCTGCGAGGGGTTGTGCAGCAGAGAAATGGCTCTGAGCACTATGGGACTTAACAGCTATGGTCAACAGTCCCCTTAAACCTAACTAACCTAAGGACATCGCACAACACCCAGTCAACACGAGGCAGAGAAAATCCCTGACCCCGCCGGAATCGAACCCGGGAACCCGGGGGCGGGAAGCGAGAACGCTACCGCACGACCACGAGCTGCGGACTGTGTAGCAGAGAGCGAGAGAGGATCGACTATGTGGACTCATTAGGGATGCGAGAAACCGACCCTCTAAAACAACATCGGTATTTTAGTTCTGAATAACCGGTATTTTTCGGTATTTGTTTGGTCTCGGTTATAAGGTGGAAGGAGTATATAGAGGGTCTATACAAGGGCGATGTACTTGAGGACAATATTATGGAAATCGAAGAGGATGTATATAAAGATGAAATGGAAGATATGGTACTGCGTGATGAGTTAGCACTGAAAGACCTGAGTCGAAACAAGGCCCCCGGATTAGACAACATTCCATTAGAACGACTGACAGCCTTGGGAGAGCCAGTCCTAACAAAACTCTACCATCTCATGAGCAAGATGTAACAGACAGGCGAAATACCCTCAGACTTCAAGAAGAATGTAATAATTCCGATCCCAAAGAAAGCAGGTGCTGACAGATGTGAAAATTACCTAACTATAAGTTTAATAAATCGCAGCTGCAAAATACTATCGCGAATTATTTACAGACAAATGGAAAAACTGATACAAGCCGACCTCGGGGAAGATCAGTTTGGATTCCGTACAAATGTTGGAACACGTGGGGCAATACTGACCCTACGACTTATCTTAGAAGAAAGATTAAGGAAGGGCAAACCTACGTTTCTAGCATTTGTAGACTTAGAGAAAGCTTTTGACAATGTTGACTGGAATACTCTCTTTCAAATTCTAAAGGTGGCAGGGGTCAAATAGAGGGAGCGAAAGGCTATTTACAATTTGTACAGAAACCAGATGTCAGTTATAAGAGTCGAGGAATATGAAAAGGAAGCAGTGGTTGAGAAGGGAGTGAGACAGGGTTGTAGCCTATCCCCGATGTTATACAATCTGTATACTGAGCAAGCAATAAAGGAAACAAAAGAAAAGTTCGGAGTAGGTATTAAAATCCATGGAGAAGAAATAAAAGCTCTGAGGTTCGCCGATGACATTGTCATTCTATCAGAGACAGCAAAGGACTTGGAAGAGCAGTTGAACGGAATGGGCAGTGTCTTGAAAGGAGGATATAAGATGAACATCAACAATGGCAAGGAAAGCGTTTCTGAGGAAGAGAAATTTGTTAACTTCGAGTATAGATTTAAGTGTCAGGAAGTCGTTTCTGAAAGTATTTGTATGGAGTGTGGCCATTATGGAAGTGAAATGTGGACGATAAATAGTTTACACAGGAAGAGAGTAGAAGCTTTCGAAATATGGTGCTACAGAAGAATGCTGAAGATTAGATGGGTAGATCACATAACTAATGAGGAGGTATTGAATAGAATTGGGGAGAAGAGGAGTTTGCGGCACAACTTGACAAGAAGAAGGGACCGGTTGGTAGGACATGTGTTGAGGCATCCACCGATTTAGTATTGGAGGGCGTCGTCGTAGAGGGAGATCAAGAGATGAATACACTAAACAGATTCAGAAGGATGTAGGTTGCAGTAGGTACTGTGAGATGAAGAAGCTTGCACAGGATAGAGTAGCATGGAGAGCTGCATCAAACCAGTCTCAGGACTGAAGAACACAACAACAAACTAATTTGTTTCAATGTCGCAGAAGCTTCGTTCTCCTATCCTGTTACCTGGCCGTGGGGCATAGCTCTATAACAGTGGCAGGGAGAAATTGTCTTAACGGTGTACTGCACCAGAAGCCGTTTCTCGAACTCACAAACTCGGCCTACCGGAACAACAGGGACAACTCCGCCTTTCCAGCAGTACCGACGAGGCCTTTAAAAACTGGCGACGAGGGTTTACAAAAATCAGGACAGTGTGCGTGCCCACCAAAGTGCTTTGGCAATCGAGAAATTGAGGGATTTGCGCTATTAAATGCTAGAACGTACACCCTGTTCCTCAGATTTGGCTCCCTCGGACTTTCATGTGTTCTCAAGACTGAAGAAATTTCTCACTGGTCAGCACATTTCGTCCAGTCTAGAAGCCATTGTGGCTGTAGACGTGTACTTTGCAGCACTGCTGGTGGAACACTACAGAACGGAGATAACGGCATCGAGACATCGCAGGATGAAATTTACTGATATTACAGGAGATTATGTTGAAATATAAAACTTCTTCGAAAGCATAAATCTGTCGTTTTCACTCTTCAGCCGAGAAGTTTTCAGGCTGTCCTCGTAATGCACTCTCCTCAAAATTAGCCAAGAAGTAAGCAGAAAAATAATTGGAAATCGTACAGCACTCTGGCATCGCAGCGAACATGTCCGTGGTAGTTATGCGGTACTTACATGTATTGTATTGAGTTGCTTGGCTTGCGTAACACAAACAGAAATCATGTAGAATTAGCGGAACAAGTCTGAAAAACGACCAATGAGCATATAAGTGGCCCACGGTTTCACTCACGACGACAACTGTGGTGTCACCGCCCGACACAACACTTGCTAGGTGGTAGCTCTTAAATCGGCCGC
The DNA here is from genome assembly GCF_023864275.1 of Schistocerca cancellata. Classification (NCBI taxonomy): domain Eukaryota; kingdom Metazoa; phylum Arthropoda; class Insecta; order Orthoptera; family Acrididae; genus Schistocerca; species Schistocerca cancellata. The sequence continues at coordinate 153,035,968 of NC_064637.1, read as the reverse complement.
GGTCCGCTAGTATACGACGGACCCGCGTGTCGCCACTGTCAGTAATTGCAGACCGAACGCCACCACACGGCAGGTCTAGTGAGACGTACTAGCACTCACCCAGTTGTACAGCCGACGTTGCTAGCCATGGTTCACTGAGAATTACGCTCTCATTTGCCGAGACGATAGTTAACATAGCCTTCAGCTACAGTTGCTACGACCTAGCAAGGCGCCGTATTCCATTTATATTGCGAGTCTATTATTGTATCACCAAGAGCAATGTTCTACAAATGTGGATTAAAGTTAAGTATTCCAGAAGCTACGTATTTTTCTTTATAGCATTCATTACGTATCCTGTTACAGACCTCACGCCCGCCTGCTTGAGTTTAACGCGTGCATTTCGGCCTTCTCTAGCTACACAACAACAACAATGACTAATTACAAATTAAACAACTGAAGCTTGCAATTTGACGTATACACGTGCTGCAGTTTTCTGTGTATTTCTCTACTGTAACAACTTCTGCCAACGAAGTGAAACAATTATTTTCTGCTTACTGATCGAAAGCATGCATGATCTTGTGTCTGCACTGTGACATGTGTTGCGATAATAATGGGAATGTTCATTCGAGATCTAACCTGACATTATTTATCAATTCTAAGAACCGTTACAAGAAAAATAAACGTTTTCTGTTACATTCATGAAACTATGATCTTTAGTTTCCTCTGTTATTGTGGACAAGGAGGTACTGGCGTTTGCTGATGACAAAGGAACCTCATTTGTTCGACTAGTTAACTTAATTTCTTTAAAGTTCTGCGTACACATTTTCGACATCACTTTTTGATCTTTTATCATTTACTTTTTTCAATATTTGTGGAATTATTTTCGCAGATAACTAAATTTTCTTGCAGTGCACAGTACGTTTTTAAAGCTGTGGCTCTTGCTCAATATATTGCGCAAATCATCACTACTGATCTTAGACATTCAGTATTATGGTGCAATTCTCAGCATTGCGCAATAAGTATCGAACGTCTGTGGGCCCTTTGACGCTCTAGTTAGTCTTGTTATCTCACGTTTATATAATTTGGTGTTATCTGACACAGTGTGCTTTATATTTTTGTAGTGAAGTCCGAGTCATGTTTTGTTCTTGTAACTTTGTCAGATAACTGTGACTGAGCAAACAGGCTGCGTTTGATACGAATAAAAAACGTACTACAATGAAATGCAGTCAGCAAATTCGAATTGAGACTAGTGCAGCCATGAAGATTTGCAGAAGTTTATGGAAGTGAGGGCTGGATTTTAAACTTATAATTTTTTATACACCTTATTTGGCGAATTTGAGAATCTCATAGTGCCCGAAAAGCTTACGTTAATAAGTATTACATGAACGACTGACAGGTATCCACTTAAAGATTTTAGTATGTTGTTTTGATAGCACACCAAATTGCAAGCATGTTTGTTTAGCGTAAGGTGAGTACTGGTTCATATTTTTTATATTATTAATGCTAATGCCACTACTTACGCTGAACACTCCAGAATTATGTCCTTCTTATGATTAAATACACAGTATTCAAAGAATTACAGAATATCTGTTTTTTTCTTAGTTCAGACACCAATAATGTTAGACTTTCACTGAAAATTGAAAATCTCAAATTGAAAAAAGTGAACATAATGTCCTTCATATGATTGAATACACAGTATATCTGTTTCTTCCTTTGATCATTCAGCAATAATGTTAGACTTTCAAGGAAAACTGAAAATCTCAAACTGAAAAAAGTGAATCATAACTTCCTCCTTATGATTACGTGCACAGGTTTCAACGAATTACAGAATATCCGTTTCTTTCTTTGTTCATGCACCAGTAATGTTAGTCTTTACCGAAAAATGAAAAACTCAAACTGAAAAAAGTGTGTCATAACGACTGAGTAAATTCTGTTGCATAACAACACAATAATGAAGGCGAAATGGCATATTATTGTTCCTGGAAATGTAGAATTTTGAAAATCACATTATTTCCCAATGGACTCGGCAGTGCAAAATCTCCAATTTAGCAGAATTTCAGACGATCAGTGCTAGACATGATGGAGGAAAATTTTGTTCTGTTTGTAAAGTCTATAGCCTCAAATACCAGGAGGAAGCACAGCATCCCCTCTAGACTGCCCCATGTTCGGAAGATGCAAGTTGTTTGAAAATGCACCATTCACTGTCACCGCCTATGTCATTGTATAGTGGTTTGATGAAACCGGTTACCACTCCATGTAGAGGCCATAAGTGGCCCATCGGGACCTTCCGACCGCCGTGTCATCCTCAGTGGAGGATGCGGATAGGAGGGGCATGGGGTCAGCACACCGCTCTCCCGGTCGTTATGATGGTATTCTTGGCCGAAGCTGCTACTATTCGGTCGGGTAGCTCCACAATTGGCATCACGAGGCTGAGTGCACCCCGAAAAATGGCAACAGCGCATGGCGGCCTGGATGGTCACCCATCCAAATGCCGACCACGCCAGACAGCGCTTAACTTCGGTGATCTCACGGGAACCTGTGTATCCACTGCGGCAAGGCCGTTGCCAATGAAACTGGTTACCATCGAAATAAATGTTTTTGCAGTCGAGACTGCTTGTAAAAGTACTTTTAGCAAGTCCACTGTCTCTTCGCAAAACATGTTCTCAAAAATTACAGATGGAAGAGCAGTTGAACGGAATGGACAGTGTCTTGAAAGGAGGATATAAGATGAACACCAACAAAAGCAAAATGAGGATAATAGAATATCTGACAGCAAGAAAGAGAAGTGACCCAGAAACTATCAATAATTAAGAAACTACTGTGCTATATTAAGAAAAGTTATTAAACAATCCAAAAGTATGTGTATCATGTCTGAAATCAGCAACTCTGATAATAAAATTAAAACAATTTGGAATATTATTAAAAGAGAAACAGGTCAACCAAGAGCACAGGAAGACAGTATTACCATCAAATTGAATGAAAACTTTATGAACAAAAAGTCAGAAGTTGAAAATATTTTTAATAATCATTTTCTAAATGTTGTGGATATAGTAGTGTTCATTAGAAGATGCTAGGCAGTTAATGGAAGAGGCCATACTGTAGGGAAGCAGCCTACTCACGCTGTAGTAAATTCACATCAGTTTCCATTGTGTGCCAGCCAGTCTGCTGTAACTAGTTCTGACGTCATAAATGTTGCGCAATACCTTAAAAGTCAAGCAAATGACCTAAAACTTTGCTAGCATGTCAGGAATAATACTAAATTAATGTGTGTTAAATATCAGTTCGATAACTTCAGCCATTTTCGAAATTTGGACGTTTTTCTAAAAAAATCATTGGCGCAACAGAAAAGAGCTAGAGACTTCAAAATTTATATTTAGATTCATCTTTCATAATGATTTAATAAAAACAGTACTTTGGATTTCACAAATTAAGACTTTAGTGGAAATTCATGATTTTCTGGTTTTCGTCTCAAAACTGAAGGAAGCAAGATAGATTAAGTAGGCTAATAAATAAGGCTAGGATGTTTAGATTTAAATAGGTTGGAGGTCCGCTATGACTGTGAAGATGTGAAAAGTTTCTTTTGAATACCAATAAAATTATAGCGATAGCGGATCTCAAAAGGGTCAGTTCAGAGCTCATCTGCTGCGTGCAGTGTAATTTAATTAATTCTCTCGCCCAAAATATTTAACTTAGCCACGTCAAAATTTTATTATCAATACTTACCTGCGTGCTGAATGCACGTTTAAATTAAGAGCTTCATCGGCCATCAGCAAAAGAAGCTATAAATTATTATGTAACTTGAAGTGGTGCGTTACTAGCCCAGCGGCTAGTCGGGAGAGCCGATTTGATCAGGCGTTCTCTTAGCCGTCCGCACCGCGACTATATATATAAGAGCGCTGCGCAAGGAAGGAAGGCCCCAGTTCTCTCCAAACGCTGAATAGCACGTCAGCTGTGTCGGGAGTCACGTCGCTTCGGTAGCACTGCTACAAACAGCCTCGGGTGCCGTATTAAGTTACTAGAGATACGCAGAACCATGAAATCATTTCAAGTGAAGGGTTAATTCTGGGATGATTTTCATTATCTAGCCTCAGTTGGCGTATTGTCGTATTTTCACGTGCCGTCGCGGGACAGACATTCTACCAATTATTTAGCGTGGCGTTTGATGAAATATTCTCATCAAATTTTGGCGAGCATTCTTTTTAACATTTAATTCGGACATTTATAGTTGCATCAGCGCATTAGACTCTGAACTGCTCTGTTAGTTAGGTTGTAGGGATACTTGTGTTTTTTTATCAGTGAATTTCAGAATATACTCAACTATTTTGGAAAATCGTTTTGATTAGAAATCCCGGACAATCTCCTAATTCCTCAGAGCTATAAGCTGCAGCTATAATGGTATTCTCAGATGAAGTGGGCACTAGGATCTCTAATTACCGGCTTCATGTTTGGTTAAATCACTTTCTGGGAGCTAAAAAAAGTAAATAGAGAGCCAGTGTTGAGAACGGCGAAAGACAGCATTAACAACATTCTAAAAGCCTGAAACTGATTCAACATTCAAACATTTATACAGCAATTATTTTAATTTTCACGAGTTACTCGCCGCCCCACAATACCTATGCAATTTGATACAATTGAAATCTCACCCACTTCTCCATCTGAAATTAGGAAAATAATGAACTTGCTTAAAAGCAAAAACTCACATGGAATTGATGCCATTTCCAGCAAAATACTAAAAGCTTGTTCTCAACAGATAAGTAAGATTCTCAGCCACCTGTGTAATAGCTCTCTGGAACAGGGCATTTTCCTGATAGACTGAAATATGCTATTGTTATACCTTTGCATAAAACAGCGGATGGATCTGATGGCAACAATTACCATCAAATCTCCCTTCTAACAGCTTTATCCAAAATTTTTGAGAAAGTAATGTATTCAAGAGTAGCTTCACATATCTGTAAAAATGAAGTACTAACAAAATGTCAGTTTAGTTTCCAGAAAGGTTTTTCAACAGAAAATGCCATATATGCTTTCACCAATCAAATCTTGAATGATCTGAATAACCGAACACCACCCAACGGGATTTTTTGTGATCTCTCAGGGGCTTTTGATTGTGTAAATCATGAAATTCTGCTAGACAAGCTCAAGTATTGTGGCATGAGTGGGACAGTGCACAAATGGTTTAATTCATACCCAACTGGAAGAGTGCAGAAAGTTGAAATAAGTAGTTCTCAAATATGCAAAGATCAGCACATTCCTCAAACTGGGGAACTATCAAGAATGGGGTTCCACAAGGGTCAGTCTTGGGTCCTTTGTTGTTCTTAATATATATTAATGACTTGCCATTCTATATTCATGAAGAGGAAAGTTAGTTCCCTTTGCTGATGATACAAGTATAGTAATCACACCTGACAAACAAGAATTAACTGATGAAATTGTCAATAATGTATTTCAGAAAATTACTAAGTGATTCGTTGTAAACGGACTCTCACTGAATTTTGATAAGACACAGTACATACAGTTCCGTACAGTGAATGGTATGACACCATTAATAAATATAGACCTTAATCAGAAGCATATAGCTAAGGTAGAATATTCAAAATTTTTAGGTGTGTCCATTGATGAGAGATTAAATTGGAAGAAACACATTGATGATCTGCTGAAACGTTTGAGTTCAGCTACTTATGCAATAATGGTCATTGCAAATTTTGGTGGTAAACATCTTAGTAAATTAGCTTACTACGCCTATTTTCTCTCATTGCTTGCATATGGAATCCTTTTTTGGGGTAATTCATCACTGAGGAATAAAGTATTTATTGCACAAAAGCGTGAAATCAGAATAATAGCTGGAGTCCACCCAAGATCATCCTGCAGGCGTTTATTTAAGGATCTAGGGATATTCACAGTAGCTTCTCAGTATATATACTCTCTTGTTAAATTTGTTATTAACAACCAAAACCAATTCAAAAGTAATATCAGGGTGCATAAGTACAGTACTAGGAGAAAGGATGATCTTCACTATTCAAGATTAAATCTAACTTTGGCACAGAAAGGGGTGAATTATACTGCCACTTAAGTCTTTAGTCACTTACCAAATAGTATCAAAAGTCTGACAGATAACCAACAAGTATTTAAGAAGAAATTAAAAGAATTTCTGAATGACAACTCCTTCTACTCCATAGAGGAATTTTTAGATATAAATTAAGAAAAAAAGAAAAAAAAACAAAACAATTATAAAAAAATTTAAAGAAGTTGTTATATTAATTTAATTATGGTGTTACATTAACTTAAGTATGTGATGTATTGGAAAATTTGACTCGTTCCACATGATTACGAAATATCGTATTCATGATCCATGGAACTAGTATTAATCTAATCTAAAATCTAATCTAGTCGAATTAAGTCTGGTGATGCTGAGGCAATTAGATAAGGAAATGAGACACTTAAAGTATTAAAGGAGTTTTGCTATTTGGGGAGTAAAATAACTGAGGCTGGTCGAAGTAGAGAGGATATAAAATGTAGACTGGCAATGGCAAGGAAGGCGTTTCTGAAGAAAAGAAATTTGTTAACATCGAGTATAGATTTAAGTGTCAGGAAGTCGTTTCTGGAAGTATTTGTATGGAGTGTAGCCGTGTATGGAAGTGAAAGACGGACGATAAATAGTTTGGACAAGAAGAGAATAGAAGCTTTCGAAATGTGGTGCTACAGAAGAATGCTGAAGATTAGATGGGTAGATCACATAACTAATGAGGAAGTATTGAATAGCATTGGGGAGAAGAGAACTTTGTGGCGCAACTTGACTAGAAGAAGGGATCGGTTGGTAGGACATGTTCTGAGGCATCAAGGGATCACCAATTTAGTACTGGAGGGCAGCGTGGAGGGTAAAAATCGTAGAGGGAGACCAAGAGATGAATACACTAAGCAGTTTCAGAAGGATGTAGGCTGCAGTAGGTACTGGGAGATGAAGAAGCTTGCACAGGATAGAGTAGCATGGAGAGCTGGATCAAACCAGTCTCAGAACTGAAGCGTACCACCAGAACAACAACAATATCTTGAGGCGCATGAAATACATTCGACGCCAGTTTATTTTCCCCAGTCCTGTACAAAAGTGTCGCATAACTGTATGTGGCTAAATAGTCTTAGCTTGAAATCTCTAAGAAGGTAATGAAGTGAAGTACAGTTAGTGTGAGGCTGACAGGTGCGGGGTACTCACGCTTTCCGCACTGGCTGTGTCCGTCGGTGAGCGGGAACTCCGGCAGGCAGGCGCAGACATCCTTGCCCGGCAGGCAGAACGAGTTCGGCGCGCCGCACTCCTTCCGATCCTTGCAGGGCTCCCCCAGGCGCCGCCGACCCGGCTCTGGAGGGCAGGAGACCAGTGTCAGAGGCGGCACCACACACCACGCGCCAGAGCAGCGTCAGGCGGCGTCAGACGCCACGCTAACACACTACAAGCCAGAGTGAGCGAGTGTACTGCGGTGGTTGCAGGCAAGGTACTAGTGGAGGTGCTTCACTGTGGTCTCCCCCGGCCACCAATCAAGAGTCACCTCTGTATCTGTACTGTGTGGATGGTTGTGACGAGCACCTGTAATGCAAAGTGTCAGCTTTGTGCTGTTACGGGTGACCTGACGGGATACCAATTCGATTCTACAAAGAGTACGCGAAAGAACTTGGGCCCCCTTGTAACAGCCGTGTACCGCAAGTCTCTAGAGCAGGCTCATCCAAGAACTGAGCCCCGCGGACGCAAGACAGTGTAGTTCAGCGCCCCGTCCGCGACCGTGTGTCGCTAGTGTCGACATAGGAGCGAGAGAGAGAGAGAGAGAGAGAGAGAGAGAGAGAGAGAGAGAGAGAGAGAGAGATAGAGAGAGAGAGAGAGCTGCAGAACGAGTGAGACCGCACAGCACTGCTCTGCGCTGGACTGTCCGGCGGTAAGATCTAACGTAAAGCTTAGGGTTAGGTTGTTTGGGGAAGGAGACCAGACAGCGAGGTCATCGGTCTCATCGGATTAGGGAAGTGTTGTGGACTGACAAGACAGCCAGTCCACAGTGACGGGTAACCGAAAGGCACGCGTACACACACGCCGGCTGGCGTGAGGTCTGAAACAGGATACTTAATGAATGCTATAAAGAAAAGTACGTAGCTCCTCGAATACTTAACTTTATTCCATCATTATGGTACATCGCTCTTGACGATACAAATGAGACTCTTTAAATACAAGCACTGTAAGGCTAATGGCGCCTTGCTAGGTCGTAGCCATGGACTTAGCTGAAGGCTATTCTAACTATGTCTCGGCAAATGAGAGAAAGGCTTCGTCAGTGTAGTCGCTAGCAAAGTCGTCGTACAACTGGGGCGAGTGCTAGTACGTCTCTCTAGACCTGCCGTGTGGTGGCGCTCGGTCTGCAATTACTGACAGTGGCGACACGCGGGTCCGACATGTACTAATGGACCGCGGCCGATTTAAAGCTACCACCTGGCGGTGACACCACAGGAAGGATGGGGAAGGAAGTCGGCCGTGCCCTTTGGAAGGAAGCATCCCGGCATTTGCCTGGAGTGATTTAGGGAAATCGCGGGAAACCTAAATCAGGATGGCCGGACACGGGATTGAACCGTCGTCCTCCCGAATGCGAGTCCAGTGTCTAACCACTGCGCCACCTCGCTCGGTATCTAACGTAAACAAAATATTCTATTTTACAATTAATTTTATGTAAAGGATATTGAGTCTCATTCTTACTGTTAGTAGTTACAAGTATTTTTTGTTATACTTCTTGCTACAATTTCTGTATCTCTTTTCAGGGTTTAGAAATCGGATCCTTAGTTTGCGGTTTTGTACGTAATAATTTTAACTGACCAAGTTTGAAAACTTATTAGAATAGAATTAAGGTTATAAAGCTCTTTAATTCTTACAGTCAACATTATTAAAGAAGACAATTAACATTTTACACGTTTTTCTTTTTCGAGGAAACGACTTTTCTAGGCTTGGTACAATATTCGGTGAGACTGCTAACCTCAAAGAATTGGTCAAATTTTTATCGCCAAGGAATGAACGGTTCTTCGTTTCAGCAAGCTTTAAAAGAGAGAAAAAGCGCTCATAAATATGCGTGGAACCAAACAGTGAGAGAACTTTGGCCGCGTGCTTGTGCAAAAGAGGATATTTCTCTCGTGGAAGACAGGTGTAAAAGTCATCCAAAGTTTTACACATAAGAAAGCGGTCCTTCAGGCGGATATGGCACTGTAGGTCAATCAGCTCTAGTTGAAGCACTCGTGAGACGTCCTCTGCCCGAAGGGAAAACGGGCGAACAAATATATCTGCCGGCTGGCGTTCGGGCGGTCCGCACGGCCAGCTAAGCGGCACGGCTCGGCCACAGCAGCAACACACGAATTCGCCCGGGGGGCTGGCCGCGGGCGCTGGCACCCCAGGGGCACAGTTTGGACGAGCCTGCTCTAGAGGAACGGAAGATTCCAAATGATTGGAAAAGAGCACAGGTAGTTCCAGTTTTCAAGAAGGGTCGTCGAGCGGATACGCAAAACTATAGGCCTATGTCTCTGACATCGATCTGTTGTCTGACAACTTTCTCCTGTGCAGCCTAGATCTACGTAGTCGTCTCACCGTAAATAGATCCACTTGGATATCCCTGCACTTTCTTGTGCCACTGAAAAATGATAGATCGCCAATGGCCTAACCAATTAATATACTGTCCGAAGAAAAAAGTGGAGCACCGAGAAGGGAAACGAAATGAAACATCACGGGTTGGGACGGTATGTTATGTTATGTTATCAACTCGAGTAAAATTTACAAAGAACTTGACAGTAGGAGCCAACGTATCAGTATGGCGTTGCATACCTTCTGGCCTGGATGCTTGCAGAGGCTCAGATGGGAAGGGTGTCATAAAGCCATTGTGTATTCTCCTGATGGAAGCTGGCACTCTCTAGGTGAAACTGGTCTTGGATATCGCGGATACTGGCATTGGGGCGAAGTTGACGTCGGAGCTTGTCTCAGAAGCGACAGCCGCCAAAGTATCTCATCGTCACATAGGCAGTTTATAAAGATACGTGTCATGTGTGGACAAGCATTGTTTTAATTACTATTAAAAACAGTCTTGATCACGATTTATTTAACAAGGTGACCGGTTTCGACCACTTCTGTGGTCATCTTCAGACCATTGAGTAGGAACCCCTTTCTGTTGTGATTCTCCAACAGAAAGGGGTTCCTACTCAATGGCCTGAAGATGACCACAGTAGTGGTCGAAACCGGTCACCTTGTTAAATAAATCGTGATCAAGACTGTTTTTAATAGTAATTATTTACAAGACATTGATCACTGCTGTTCCCGTAATGCATTCAAAAGTAAGCATTGTTTTGCTGAAAATTGGCACCACAATACTATCGCGTGAGAGTTGCAGCACAAGGGCGCAGGATGCGTATCATGTCATTTCTGGAAACCCAGAATATACTCTGTAGGAATCAACATGGATTCCGCAAACTGCGATCGTCTGAGACCCAACTCGCTTTATTTGTTCATGAGACCCAGAAAATATTAGATACAGGCTCCCAGGTAGATGCCATTTTCTTCGACTTCCGGAAGGCGTTCGATACAGTTCCGCACTGTCGCCTGATAAACAAAGTAAGAGCCTACGGAGTATCAGACCAGCTGTGTGGCTGGATTGAAGAGTTTTTAGCAAACAGAACACAGCATGTTGTTATCAATGGAGAGACGTCTACAGACGTTAAAATAACCTCTGGCGTGCCACAGGGGAGTGTTATGGGACCATTGCTTTTCACAATATATATAAATGACCTAGTAGATAGTGTCGGAAGTTCCATGCGGCTTTTCGCGGATGATGCTGTAGTATACAGAGAAGTTGCAGCACTAGAAAATTGCAGTGAATTGCAGGAAGATCTACAGCGGATAGGCACTTGGTGCAGGGAGTGGCAACTGACCCTTAACATAGACAAATGTAATGTATTGCGAATACATAGAAAGAAGGATCCTTTATTGTATGATTATATGATAGCGGAACAAACACTGGTAGCAGTTACTTCTGTAAAATATCTGGGAGTATGCGTGCGGAACGATTTGAAGTGGAATGATCATATAAAATTAATTGTTGGTAAGGCGGGTGCCATGTTGAGATTCTTTGGGAGAGTCCTTAGAAAATGTAGTCCATCAACAAAGTAGGTGGCTTATAAAACACACTTTCGACCTATACTTGAGTATTGCTCATCACTGTGGGATTCGTACCAGGTCGGGTTGACGGAGGAGATAGAGAAGATCCAAAGAAGAGCGGCACGTTTCGTCACAGGGTTATTTGGTAAGCGTGATAGCGTTACGGAGATGTTTAGCAAACACAAGTGGCAGACTCTGCAAGAGAGGCGCTCTGCATCGCGGTGTAGCTTGCTGTCCAGGTTTCGAGAGGGTGCGTTTCTCGATGAGGTATCAAATATATTGCTTCCCCCTGCTTATACCTCCCGAGGAGATCACGTATGTAAAATTAGAGAGATTCGAGCGCGCACGGAGGCTTTCCGGCAGTCGTTCTTCTCGCGAACCATACGCGACTGGAACAGGAAAGGGAGGTAATGACAGTGGCACATAAAGTGCCCTCCGCCACACACCGTTTGGTGGTTTGCCGAGTATAAACGTGGACGTAGATGAAGATGTGAAGGGAAAGGTGTCGTCACACAGCCTGCTTCTCGCTAATAACACCGAGGGGGCCTCTGAGGCTAACGTCCCCATCTGGTGGCAGGGTCACCATAAACTGCACAACAATAGCTCATATACAACCATTCACTAGGAGAAAGATCCCTACCAAATGACTGGAAAGTTGCTCAGGTCACTCCAACATTCAAGAAAGGTAGAAGGAGTAATCCACTTAATTACAGGCTCATATCATTGAGGTCGATGTGCAGCAGGATTTTGGAACATATATTGCGTTGGAACATTATGAATTACCTCGAAGAGAACGATCTATTGACGCGCAGTCAACACGGATTCGAGAAGCATCGTTCTTGTGAAACACAACTAGCTTTTTATTCGCATGAAGTGTTGAGCGCTACTGACAAAGGATTTCAAATTGATTCCGTATTTCTGGATTTCCGGAATGCTTTTGACACGGTACCACACAAGCAGCTTGTAGTGGAATTGCGTACTTATGGAATACCGTCTCAGTTACGCCACTGGATTCGTGATTTCCTGTCAGAGAGGTAACAGTTCATAGTAATTAACGGAAAGTCATCAAGTAAGAAGTGATTTCTGGCGTTCCACAAGGTGATGTTATAGGCCCTTTGCTGTTCGGTACCTACGTAAACGATTCAGGAGACAATCTGAACAGTCTTAGGCTGTTTGCCGATCACGCTGTCGTTTATCGACTAATAAAGTCGTGAGAAATTGCAAAAAGATTTAGAAAAGATGCCTGTGTGATGAGAAAATTGACAAGTGACAGTCAACAACGGAAAGTGTGACGTCATCCACATGAATGCTAAAAGAAATCCTTTAAACTACGGTTAAACAATAAATCAGTCAAATATAAAGGCCGTAAATTCAACTAAATATCTAGGAATTACAACTACGAACAACTTAAACTGGAAAGAACGCACAGAAAATGTTGTGGTGAAGGCGAACTAAAGACTACCTTGGCAGAACACTTAGAAGATGTAACAGATGTACTAAAGAGACTGCCTACACTACGCTTGTCCGTGCTCTTTTGCAGTACTGCTGTGCGGTGTGGGATCCTTGCCGGATATGATTAACGGAGTACATCGAGAAAGTTGAAAGAAGAGCAGCAAGTTCTGTATCATCGCGACATAGGGGAGAAAGTTTCACTGAAATGATACAGGATTTGGCGTGGACATCATTAAAAAATAAAGGCGTTTTTCACTGCCACGGAACCTTCTCACGAAGTTCCAATCATCAACTTTCTCCTCCGCATGCGAAAATATTTCGTTGACGCCGACCTACGAAGGGAGAAACGATCAGAATAAAAAAGTAAGGGAAATCAGAGCTCGCACGGAAAGATATAGGTGTTCGTTTTTTTTTGCGCACTGTACTAGATTGGAATAACACAGAATTATTGTGTAGGCGGTTCGGTGAACGCTCTGCCAGGCACTTAAATATGATTTCTATAGTATCCATGTAGATGTAGATGTAGACGTGGCCTCACACCATCAGAGACTGCGTAGAGCTTCGGACTCGAACGCAGGACGTTGGCGCAAAGACTGGTGATCCGGAACGTTACGCTGGCACGTTTCGTCCCCTTGCCGGCCAAATATGGCAGCGATAGTTTTATCCACCAGGATGCGAATCGGATTCCTTCCGAATCGAACAGGCGTGCATTAGCCACCTCGGCTACAGTGGCGGCTACGAGGTATGTACTCAGATTCAAGTAACTTCGTGAGTGAAGGGTTGCAGTGGTGAGGGAAGTGTCGCTACGGAGCACCCTGCCGCGCTTGACAAGACTCTGGGTACAGAACTCGTGCGACACAAAGCTAGCGTGCCAGAAACGCTTTATGGTGTTGCGCGCCGGGTGGGTCTGTCCCTTCGTTCAGAAGAGATGGCCGCATCAGTTCGCCGTCACACGGCAACCGGTTCGCCTTGCGTCTTCTATTCGCTGTCTCTCCACTGCATAACATGGCACTGCAGTCTTCATCCACTAGACCTACATAGAAATCCTTCGTAACCAGGTACATCTGATTACATGCAATGCCATCAAAGTCATATCAGGAGAGTCAAATGATGAAGCACAGTTCTCATAAACTGTACCTACAGGGTTGCGGGCACCGGTAGTTATTACACTACTGGCCATTAAAATTGCTACACCAAGAAGAAATGCAGATGATAAACGGGTATTCATTGGACAAATATATTATACTAGAACTGACATGTGATTACATGTTCACGCAATTTGGGTCCATAGATCTTGACAAATCAGTACCCAGAACAACCACCTCTGGGCATTGATACGCCTGGGCATTGAGTCAAATAGAGCTTGGATGGCGTGTACAGGTACAGCTGCCCATGCAGCTTCAACCCGATACCACAGTTCATCAAGAGTAGTGACGAGCCAGTTGCTCGGCCACCGTTGACCAGACGTTTTCAGTTGGTGAGAGATGTAGAGAATGTGCCGACCAGGGCAGCAGTTGAACATTTTCTGTATCCAGAAAGGCCCGTACAGGACCTCCAACATACGGTCGTGCATTATCCTGCTGAAATGTAGGGTTTCGCAGGGATCGAATGAAGGGTAGAGCCACGGGTCGTAACACATCTGAAATGTAACGTCCACTGTTCAAAGTGCCGTCAATACGAACAAGAGGTGACCCAGACGTGTAACCAATGGCACCCCATGCCATCACGCCGGGTGATACGCCAGTATGGCGATGAAGAATACACGCTTCCAATGTGCGTACACCGCGTTGTCGCCAAACACGGATGCGACCATCATGATGCTGTAAACAGAACCTGGGTTCATCCGAAAAAATGACGTTTTGCCGTTCGTGCACGCAGATTCGTCGTTCAGTGCACCATCGCAGGCTCTCCTGTCGGTGATGCAGCGTCAAGGGTAACCGCAGCCACGGTCTCCGAGCTGATAGTCCGTCGTGGAACTGTTCGTGCAGATGGTTGTTGTCTTGCAAACGTTCCCATCTGTTGACCCAGGGATCGAGACGTGGCTGCACGGTCCGTTACAGCCATGCGGATAAGATGCCTGTCATCTCGACTGCTAGTGATACGAGGCCGTTGGGATCCAGCACGGCGTTCCGTATTACCCTCCTGAACCCACCGATTCCGTATTCTGCTAACAGTCATTGGATCTCGCCCCACACGAGCAGCAATACGATAAACCGCAATCGCGATAGGCTACAATCCGAACTTTATCAAAGTCGGAAACGTGATGGTACGCATTTCTCCTCCTTACACGAGGCATAACAACAACGTTTCACCAGGCAACGCCGGTCAACTGCTGTTTGTGTATGACAAATCGACTGGTAACGTTGTAGGTGTCGCCACCGGCGCCAACCTTCTGTGAATGCCCTGAGAAGCTAATCATTTGCATGTCACAGCATCTTCTTCCTGTCGGTTAAATTTCGCGTCTCTAGCACCTCACCTTCGTGGTGTAGCAATTTTAATGGCCAGTAGTGTACAATAGCACAGTTAAGAAGGAGGTGGAAAACATTCCTGCGAGTCCCTTCCTAGGTTTCACTAATTCCCAATGACGCGAAAGAAAGAGAAGAAAATTTTATTTTTAGGTACTGTTGCACAACAGATAGTCAAGGAATGTATTATCAGAAGGTAGTAGAGACTGAGGTTCTTGGTGTATCATCTTTGCAAATGAGACTGAAAAAGTGGAGAAAAGGTCTGGAAGACAGAAAGATGAAAACCATGGGAAGGAAACGGAGTACCTAACCTAGGTTGGAGTTGGGGAGAACTGATCCAGTTGCGTGGAGTAAACTTGAAGAAAGTCAATGGCTTCAGTTTCTTTGGTTGAAAATGTCTAATGATGGCAATGCGGAAATGGCAATAGCATGTAGAGTGAAGATAAGTTGGAAGAATTTGAAAAGGTCGTCAGGCGTACAGTGGGGTAAATCACAAGACTAAAGGAATGGTGCAGAAGCCAATAGTACGACCTGCAGTTTTGTATGGAGCAGAGGCATGGACCAAGTAAGGGACACTGCAAGGCAAAGGATGAGGCTGAAATGATAAGGTTAATAAGAATTTATGGCGTCACCAGAGGCAGTAAAATCAGAAACGAGAGGAACAAAAGGCAGTGTTAAAGTGGCGGATATATCAAAGAAGGTTTAGGAGAGGAGTGCAATGTTATGGCCACATCACCAGAAGGGATGACACCTATGTACGCGTCAGAATGGTGCAAATGGTAATGGTATGTCATAGTGTAGGTGCTATGACATGGTGCAGGTCTGTAATTTTGTGGGCCCGTTCTTTTACCTTTCTTATATGCTGGAGTCACCTGAGATTTTTTCCAGTCGCTTGGGGCTTTGTGCTGGCCGAGAGATTCTACATCTACATCTACATCTACATCTACATCCATACTCCGCAAGCCACCTGACGGTGTGTAGCGGAGGATACCTTCAGTAGCTCTATCGGTTCTCCATTCCATTCCAATCTCGTATTGTTCGTGGAGAGAAGGATTGTCGGTATGCCTCTGTGTGGGCTCTAATCTCTCTGATTTTATCCTCATGGTCTCTTCGCGAGATATACGTAGGAGGGAGCAATATACTGCTTGACCCCTCGGTGAAGGTATGTTCTCGAAACTTCAACAAAAGCCCGTACCGAGCTACTGCGCGTCTATCTTGCAGAGTCTTCCACTGGAGTTTATCTATCATCTCCGTAACGCTTTCGCGATTACTAAATGATCCTGTAACGAAGCGCGCTGCTCTCCGTTGGATCTTCTCTATCGCTTCTATCAACCCTATCTGGTACGGATCCCACACTGCTGAGCAGTATTAAAGCAGTGGGCGAACAAGTGTACTGTAACCTACTTCCTTTGTTTTCGGATTTCATTTCCTTAGGATTCTTCCAGTGAATCTCAGTCCGACATCTGCTTTACCGACGATCAACTTTATATGATCATTCCATTTTAAATCACTCCTAATGCCTACTCCCAGATAATATCCGGAATTAACTGCTTCCAGTTGCTGACCTGCTATATTGTAGCTAAATCATAAGGGATCTTTCTTTCTATGTATTCGCAGCACATTACACTTGTCTACACTGAGATTCGATTGCCATTCCCTGCACCATGCGTCAATTCACTGCAGATCCTCTTGCATTTCAGTACAATTTTCCATTGTTACAACCTCTCGATATACTACAGCATCATCCGCAAAAAGCCTCATTGAACTTCCGATGTTATCCACAAGGTCATTTATGTATATTGTGAATAGCAACGGTCCTACGACACTCCACTGCGGCACACCTGAAATCACTCTTACTTCGGAAGATTTCTCTCCATTGAGAATGACATGCTGCATTCTGTTATCTAGGAACTCTTCAATCCAACCACACAATTGGTCTGATAGTCCGTATGCTCTTACTTTGTTCATTAAACGACTGTTTACGAGA
Organism: Schistocerca cancellata; assembly: GCF_023864275.1. NCBI lineage: Eukaryota > Metazoa > Arthropoda > Insecta > Orthoptera > Acrididae > Schistocerca > Schistocerca cancellata. The sequence continues at coordinate 153,018,930 of NC_064637.1, read as the reverse complement.
TTTTCGATAAATGCAAGCTAGGTGAGGGACAATGCCGTAGGGTACCCTTGTGAAATCGAATTGGGATTCCATCCGAACGTGGTGTGTGTGTGTGTGTGTGTGTGTGTGTGTGTGTGTGTTTGTGTGTGATGGGTATTCTGTTGAATGGTAATATAATATGAGTATAGATGTAATTACATAGCGGTATGAGTAGCGCATCAGCTGTTTACAGTATTTACATATTATATTTACAATGTTTATATCGTACGTAATTTTTTTATGCTGTGTGCCAATTTCTGTACTTGTCTACAACGTGAAATGCCCTGTAGCAAGGTGCAAGGTGTCGTGAAATCTGCTGGTGGTGACGTTGAGAACGTATCGTGTGAGCCGAAAATAGTAGGGATGGTGGTGAGGGTGAGGCGTTGCAGTCAAGTGGCAGTGATAACTTTTTATTAGGCCGTTTGTCATGAAAGGGTACAGTACCGCCCGACATTGAAAATAGGTACAACGTTGTTCGTTATTCTTGTCAGAACAACATTTTTTTGTAATAATAATTTCACTTAATACACCGAAGCCGGATACCAGTGTGGCAAAGAAGGACAATTTATTTATGTAATTGATCACAGGTGCACTCCCACAAAATAAATCCCTGCATCCAATTTGGTGAGATCTGCGAAATGAATGAATGTATGGTCGTCTGCTAACCACAGATAGTGGAAGTGCAATATATAATCATCTTTGAGACGGTCCTTTGGTCACCTTTGGTGGAACCAAAGAGATGAAATTTACCTGAGCTTTGAGCGCCTGAAATGTGGCTGACCAATACGGTGACAAGGTGCTCCCCCATCTCGGCGGAGGGGCGGGATGACCTGAAGAACGGCCATGTTTCAGCACTGGATCTTGTGTTGGTAAGACCTGTCTTAGGTGTGCTCCGTAAAGACAAAAGAGTGGACAGATGGTATGCATGTGAAATACTTAAGAGTAGTTTGAAATAATTATTTCTCTATTTCAGGAACTTTTGGGGGGAGAATTAAATGACAGGCAGGGGATGTTAGTAATCTTCGGAAGCAACCAACGGTCACAATGAAACCACGTGTAGCAATAAGTTGAAATATTTGCGAGTGCTAGTACTAAGTTGAAATACTTACGAGTGCTAAAGTTAAGCTGAATTACTGGCATGTGTTGGAAATATTTAAGAAATGGCGTGTGCAGGACTTGAAATTAGAGACGAGTACTTCCACGTGGTGAGTACTGTGTGAGTCTCAATCTGTGTATGAGACAAAGGATAAAGAGAAGTACTCATCCATGGTATCAGTTGAGGACTCGCGTGTGGGACGAATATGATCTTAATATTACTTTGCATGTTATGTTTCTGTGTGATGCTAGATTCAAACTCTAATACTCTGAGAGAGAAGCAAGGTGAGCCAGCCGTCTATCTAGCAACGCCACTTGGCTTGCATTGCACAGGAAGACGTGCATATGTCCTCCAGAGTTCGTAGTAGGAAAGAAAAGTTACGAAGTGGTGCAGTGTCGGGTGAAACTGGGATGAATACTAACTGTAGTGGGAAAGTGAAGTGATTCTAACGTTGTGACTATTCTTTTTGATGTATTGTATGTTGCCAGTGTGATGTATTTCATGTAATTTAAGTATGTGTGGTTTGCATGGGAGAGTAGCAAGTTAGGTTCGGAGGCAGTGAGTTATGCATGTTCGTTTTTGTACCGCTCGATCTGGAGTAAATTTGCGTGATGATGGGTGTGAGAGTCGAAGTGTGAGATATAGCAAAAGATCCACCATCCTATCCAGAAAGTGCACTGTAGCGTTAGATCATTACGAGACCATAAGATTGAGAATCACCAATGTAAATCCATGCCCACTGGGCTGAGTTTCTCATGTGTAACTATTGTATAAAATGTAATGGTGTGTTTAGTTTATCTCTGAATCATAATAGAAGTTATTGGAATCAAAAAGATAGTGAAAATAAAAAGATTGATGGCCTTGTTTTTCGAATAGTGTGTAGTCATGATACCCAGAATGTGTGCGGCATTAATATTCAGTGCGATGGCCACGTATTGTTCAAAGCCGTTGAGCAAGAAAGAAAATGTGGTACTGCCAGAGTGTGTGTAAATTACTAATAGTCAGATGTGCGTTATCCGTTTCCGTTGCGTAATATTCAAACAGGAGAATAATTTGTAGCTTAACTGTGGGTACTAGAGCTCATAATTAGTCACTGAGAAAGAAGAATAAATCCACTCGTTTGGCAGACCACTCATCTTGCAGGCCTGACTGCTTGATGCCACAGTATGAGGAGGGTATGTGGGTGCCTCTCAGTCGGTACACCATGTCGATATCAAAATTTAGATAAAGTTTCGATGTCTCGATGTATCGCTGCCTCCTCCGGCGGCGAAGCGACGCTCAGCGGTGGGGGGCGAGCAGAGAGTGCGGACGTACCGATGCAGGCGGCGTGCTGGCCACCGTCGCCGTCGCCCTCGCCCCCGGCGCCGCCCCCGGCGCCGCCCCCGACGCCGCCCCCGCCGGCCTCCTCGACGCTCACGTTGACGGCGACCAGACCCTCGGAGCAGCGGCAGCGGCCCTGGACGCAGACGGTACGCGGCGTCGCGACGCCGCACTGCTCGTCGAAGTGGCACTCCTCTCCCAGCCTGGCCGCTGAGGCACACACGGCAGAGCCGCTGCTGAAGGCGCCCCCGCGTTTCCACACACTGCACTACACTACACTACTCTACTGCACACTCATCCAAACACGTCTCCCTACTTCCAGTCCGACACAGTATGCCGCTACGTAACACCGCTTCCTATCAGTCGTCCAATACGTCTCTTATAGCGCTAGGCTCAAAAGGTTCTACAGAATGTGTGCAAAACAATACTCCGCTGACAAGAGTGGAAGGACCGGTAAGGGAAACATTAGTTACAAGATTTTAAACATGGCTGAAACAGCAACTGTTGAAATTCTTCACGATAAAGGGTGACAGCCAAAACAGTTGCAGGATAAAGATTTATCAAAATTCTTGACCAAGGTTTCGGTATATATAAATATACCTTCATCAGAAGTAAAAAATCCTGAAGATGAAGACACTTTCAATAGCAAAACCTTAGCATCGGAAATGATTTTTTTTTCTTTATTGTATTTCAATTCCCCATCGGGGTGGGCTGGCTGCAGAATATGTGCTGCTCTTCAGCTGAAAGACGTAGAACAAATAATAGAAGACAGTGAAAAATATACAGAGAATATGGTGAAAATAGATATAAAAAAAGGGGAACATCATGGAAGGCAATAGACAAAAAAAGGGGCGACTGTAAAATGGACATAAAAAAACTGTAAAATAGTAGCGCACACAAAAAGCCACACACTGCGACAATTAAAGGAACACGAGGCACAGTATGACCGGAGCATAAAAAGTATCGACGGATGGCGTAGCACATAACAAACACTGACAGCGAACCTCATGGCAGCACACAATTAAAATCACACCTCTTGACGCACAGGAGAAACAGCACTATACACAACACTGATGTGGCACACTGACGAGGATCAAGATGGAGGATCTGCTAGGCGCAAGGAGGCCGGAAGAAGGGTGGGAGGGAGGGAGGGGAAGAGAGGGGGAGATGGGCGGGGGCGCGCTGAAGAGGGCCAGGTAGGGAGGGATGTGGGAAGGAAAGAGGCAAGTATGGGGTGCAGGGTCTCAGGAGGGGGGGGGGAGGAAAATCCGCTCTGGGAGAAGGAGGGGAGAGGAAAAAAGGGGCCCTGAGGAAGGGGGGGGACAAGGCCAGGTTATAGTTGGAAGGAATGGTAGATGTCACGGCGAAGTTCGTCATCCGGGAGGGGGAGGCGCTGGAAATTGCCCTGATGGAGATGGAGTGTGCGGAGGTGGAGAGGGGGAGGCATACAGCGATAGAGGCGCGACAACGGGTGGGGGGTGGAGAGGAAGGAGGAAACCAGAGGGTGGGGGGGATCGAGCCTGTGGACAATGTAAAGGATGCGGAGATGTTGGAGGAACAGGAGGAGGTGGGGGAAGGGGATCAGTTCATACAGGAGCTGTGTTGGGGAAGGAAGTCGGATACGGAAGGCAAGGCGTAGTGCATGGCGTTCATGGATTTGGAGGACTTTGTAAAAGCGGGTGGGGGCGGAGATCCAGGCAACGCTGGCATAACAGAGGATAGGACAGATGAGGGATTTGTAGGTGTGGAGGATGGTAGAAGGATGCAATCCCCATGTCCAACCAGACAGGAGTTTCAGAAGTAGGAGGCGGGAATGGGCTTTCTGCTGGATGGTCTGGAGATGAGGGGTCGAGGTGAGATGTCGGTCAAGGGCGAGGCCAAGGTATCTCAGGATGGGGCTGAGCTGGATGGGACGACCATAAAGGGTGAGGTAGAAATCATGGAGACGAAAGGAGCGGGTGGTGCGGCCTATTATGATAGCCTGGGTTTTGGAGGGATTGAGACGGAGGAACCACTGGTTACGCCAAGTGGTGAACTGGTTAAGGTGGGTTTGGAGGGTACGTTGGGACCGTTGAAGGGTAGGATAGAGAGCCAGGAAGGCGGTGTCATCAGCATGCTGGAGAAGGTGGACTGGTGGGGGTGGCTTGGGCATATCAGTCGGAAATGAGAAACACTAAAGCTTAAGTAACAGTGAAATTACCAGAGTAATACAGGCACAAAATCTTTTAGTTACTGACTAAAATTACATCATGAATTGGAGATTAATAAAACAATTGTGCCAAAGGCGTTGTCAATAATTAAGACATCTTCTCCATTTGTACAACATGATTATTGGGCACAGGGTCAATCCAAACAGTTTAGCACCAGTACTTCACCTGTGAACTATGGAGGACACAGTTAAATTGGTTCCATATTTTCTATTTTACATAAATGTTTTTAAATTATCTGATACGTTTTATTTATTATGACAGAAGGTTTGAATTAGCACAACTTTTAATAATTTTGATGCACTTATGTAGGTATCCATGGATTTTAATATCTGCGAGTGTCTGGCACTTACCACAAGTGCCCTCTCTCTGCGAAATCATCTGCCCTAGTGCTTTCATACTCTCATCTCGATAGTTCATAGGCGAAGTACTGGTGCTAAACTGTTCGCATTGACCCTGTGCCCATAATCATATTGTACAAATGGAGAAGATGTCTTAATTATTGACGACGCCTTTGGCACATCTCCAATTCATGATGTAATTTTAGTAAGGAACTAAAAGATTTTGTGCCTGTATTACTCTGGTAATTTCACTGTTACTTAAGCTTTAGTGTTTCTCATTTCCGATATCCAAGCCAAGGCACACTCCCGCCTCTGTCTCCACAAGCACCTTTCCGGCCGTACTTGGGGTCTGGACCCCTCCACCATCCTCCATAGCTATAAATCCCTCATTCGCCCTATCCTTTGCTATGACCACCCTACCAGGATCTCCGCTCCCCCTACCTTTCACAAATCCCTTCAGATCCTAGAACGCCATGCCCTTCGCCTTGCATCCATCTCCCCTCCCCCATATGGAACCTGTACGACCTTATTCCCTTCCCCCACCTCCACCTCTTCCTCGAACGGATGCGGATCCCTACACCTCCCGTAAACTCGATCCCCCTCACCCGCTGGTCTCTCCCATCCTCTCCCGCCCCTGCCCGCTGCCGCGCCTGTACTTCCACATCCCACCTGCTCTCCATCTCTCCACACCCTCTCCCAAGGTGACTTCCGCTAGCTCCCCCTCCCTGATGATGCCCTCCTCCCCTCCATCTACCTCTCCTACCAACTTTGATCCTACCTCCCTCTTCCCGTGTTTGTTCCTTTGGGCACCCTCTCTCCCTTCTCTCCCCATTCCCTCCCTCCTCCCTCTCTCCCCACTCCTCCCCCGGGTTTCCCCCACCCCCTACCTCCATTCCTCCTACCGTCTCCTCTACCACTGGCATCTTTGCTCTCCCCTCTCCCTCCCCGACACCCTTCTTCCCCTCTCGGCAGGTCCCCGGACACGTTACGTGGACATTCGTGCTCCGGAGATCATCGCCACCAGTTTCTCGTGTGTGTGCCATCGTGTTTGTGCTTAGTGTTCGCCGTCACGCCCCTACGTTCACCTGTGCCATCGCAGTCGTCAGTGTCTGTGCGCTGTGCCAATAGTTTTTAGTGTGTTTTTCGTCGAGAGTGGACGGCTTCGTGTTTTTTTGTATTCTGTGTCCACTGTTTTATGCCCGCCAACTTGTTCAGTCTTTTGTGTGTCTTCTTTATATTTTTTTCATTGTCAAACCTGAGACTGAAGAGCAGCGTAGGAAAAAAAATCATTTCCGATGCTAAGGCTTTGCTAATGAAAGTGTCTTCCTGTTCAGGATTTTTTACTTCTGATGAAGGTATATTTATATATACCGAAACCTTGGTCAAGAATTTTAATAAATCTTTATCCTGCAACTGTTTTGGCTGTCATCCTTTATGGTGGAACATTAGTTAAAGAAGGGAGTGAGGCAAGATTGTAGCCTACCCCTCAAGGTCAGAGGGCGAGCCAGTGCTAAGAAAAGAAGTGGTCACTGAATGGTGGAAGAAATGTACAGAGTAATTAAGCTCAATGGGGACAAACTGTAGGAAGCCATCATATGGCGCGACAAACGTCAGCAGGGTTGTAGCCTACCCCTCAAGGTCAGAGGGCGAGCCAGTGCTAAGAAAAGAAGTGGTCACTGAATGGTGGAAGAAATGTACAGAGTAATTAAGCTCAATGGGGACAAACTGTAGGAAGCCATCATATGGCGCGACAAACGTCAGCAGGGTTGTAGCCTACCCCTCAAGGTCAGAGGGCGAGCCAGTGCTAAGAAAAGAAGTGGTCACTGAATGGTGGAAGAAGTGTACAGAGTAATTAAGCTCAATGGGGACAAACTGCAGGAAGCCATCATATGGCGCGACAAACGTCGCCGTTGCTGCTGCCCGGGATAGCGGTATGACAGCACCACGCTTTGCTGCCTGTCGGGTAGTCTATCCTCGGGCGAGACCTAATTCGATGCGACAGCACGGAGCTGGCGATTTGTCCTCACGTTCTGACACGCCTTTCCGCTAGTGGTGCGTTCTGCAAGTACGGCACGCTGCGTGTTACGAATCTAAACTTGCAGAGATGCTCTGTGCACCCATGTGCGTCTGTCTTTCGCATGCCTTGTAATTTTTCACCCACACGTATTCCGAAACGCTGGAGGTACTTACAAACAGCCCTCTACTGTGCACGATGTGACTGTCGAGAATGGGTATGTGAATTAGAGCGAGGTGGAGGCATTCGCAGGCATTTAGAAACGCGAAGTATATTCGGTTTTGATTAAACATTCGAGAAAGATCTGTTCTCGACGGATTCCGTGCAATTTGATTGAAGTTTGCAAAGGGGTCCGTAGGCCCTTACTATGACTTTGCACTCGTCACAGGTCGATAGGGCGAGCAATCGATTGTGACGTGTTGCGAGAGCGAGTGTCGTGATGCACTAGAGGGGTTGGCGGGAATGGTGTGTGTGTGTGGAGGCCATTATTGGAATACAGGGTTTTTAACCGAGAAGGGTGTCACCATCGCCGTGGTTAGACCCCTAAATAATAAATAAATACCGGGAAAGTGATGAAGTATCTCTGTGAAAGTGATCAGCGACGTTACTAGTACCGATATTTGGTTTCTCGTCTACTGCGCCGGCCTAACCTTGGATTGCAGTGTTGGATGCAGTGATGGATTAGCGTGTGACGATAATGGCAAGTGAAGAAAGCCTGTGCTGAAAATTTGCCGTAATTAGATATGTATGACGAAGGCAGTGGCTGTCTCCTTTTTGTGTTTCGAGAAGAATGTAAGTTCGTAATTAGTAAAACTGTGTTGGTGTTCCTTATTACCATACATTCAGTAATATAGTTTTGAACAGGACTAACTGGAAAGTAACAACTTCCGTAGCAGTCAGTTCCGATAACAAGCCCCATTAGCTTCACGGTCATGTCAATAATAAATATTGGGCTGCTATTCGATCAGATCAGGTCGGGATGAAAACGGAGGTCTTAACAAGTTCAAAAGGAGGCTTGCGGGTGTCGGAGAAATGAACTGCTCAACATATTCGACCGAGGAATTACAAAACCGAGGACTTACAAAATCGCTTCAGTAAAGAGGTCATTGGAAGTGAATTATAATGAGAGTCAGTGTACAGAAAAATGTTGATGGAGTGCATGAAAATATTCGAAACAAATTCTTGACTAAAAACCTGGATCGGAAAAGACGAAAGGGCAGACCACGTATGAGATGCACGGATATTGCTGACCGGATTAGGTGAAATCACCCAATCCACGAAGGGAGAAGAAGAAGACGGCTAACGCTGAATGTTATGCAAAGATTTGTTTGCCATAAGACGACGATTAAAGAGGTAAAAATACGCGAAAACATCGCATCATTCATCATCATTATCACAATGCCAGCTGTCTAGTGCGCGACAAGGAACTGATTAACTGACGGAGAAAAAACTGGAAATTACTGTCTAACTGCCAGTATTCACCTGATGTATCGCCTACCGACTCTGCTTCCCTGTGCCAAACAAAGACGCGTGATGGAGTGCACTACGCTTTACATATCCTCACGAGGCTACTGAATCCTTCCGAAAGCGCGTTCTCAGCTAACAACATCACAGTAGAAATTAAAATGTTTCGAGAACATGTTCGAATGCCGATAAAGTATATAATACTTAAACGCGAATATTTTGAGAAACACTAAAATGATTTGAATCAAGAAGGTGTATTTCTTTGATTGTGTTGCATAGCGTCTGCAAAGTAATACTGGCCCGGAAAGTACTCTGGTGTGCGGAACTTAAGGACGAGAGTAAGTTTCGCGTGATGTGTCAATACCAGGTAACATACACTCCTGGAAATTGAAATAAGAACACCGTGAATTCATTGTCCCAGGAAGGGGAAATTTTATTGACACATTCCTGGGGTCAGATACATCACATGATCACACTGACAGAACCACAGGCACATAGACACAGGCAACAGAGCATGCACAATGTCGGCACTAGTACAGTGTATATCCACCTTTCGCAGCAATGCAGGCTGCTATTCTCCCATGGAGACGATCGTAGAAATGCTGGATGTAGTCCTGTGGAACGGCTTGCCATGCCATTTCCACCTGGCGCCTCAGTTGGACCAGCGTTCGTGCTGGACGTGCAGACCGCGTGAGACGACGCTTCATCCAGTCCCAAACATGCTCAATGGGGGACAGATCCGGAGATCTTGCTGGCCAGGGTAGTTGACTTACACCTTCTAGAGCACGTTGGGTGGCACGGGATACATGCGGACGTGCATTGTCCTGTTGGAACAGCAAGTTCCCTTGCCGGTCTAGGAATGGTAGAACGATGGGTTCGATGACGGTTTGGATGTACCGTGCACTATTCAGTGTCCCCTCGACGATCACCAGTGGTGTACGGCCAGTGTAGGAGATCGCTCCCCACACCATGATGCCGGGTGTTGACCCTGTGTGCCTCCGTCGTATGCAGTCCTGATTGTGGCGCTCACCTGCACGGCGCCAAACACGCATACGACCATCATTGGCACCAAGGCAGAAGCGACTCTCATCGCTGAAGACGACACGTCTCCATTCGTCCCTCCATTCACGCCTGTCGCGACACCACTGGAGGCGGGCTGCACGATGTTGGGGCGTGAGCGGAAGACGGCCTAACGGTGTGCGGGACCGTAGCCCAGCTTCATGGAGACGGTTGCGAATGGTCCTCGCCGATACCCCAGGAGCAACAGTGTCCCTAATTTGCTGTGAAGTGGCGGTGCGGTCCCCTACGGCACTGCGTAGGATCCTACGGTCTTGGCGTGCATCCGTGCGTCGCTGCGGTCCGGTCCCAGGTCGACGGACACGTGCACCTTCCGCCGACCACTGGCGACAACATCGATGTACTGTGGAGACCTCACGCCCCACGTGTTGAGCAATTCGGCGGTACGTCCACCCGGCCTCCCGCATGCCCACTATACGCCCTCGCTCAAAGTCCGTCAGCTGCACATACGGTTCACGTCCACGCTGTCGCGGCATGCTACCAGTGTTAAAGACTGCGATGGAGCTCCGTATGCCACGGCAAACTGGCTGACACTGACGGCGGCCTTGCACAAATGCTGCGCAGCTAGCGCCATTCGACGGCCAACACCGCGGTTCCTGGTGTGTCCGCTGTGCCGTGCGTGTGATCATTGCTTGTACAGCCCTCTCGCAGTGTCCGGAGCAAGTATGGTGGGTCTGACACACCGGTGTCAATGTGTTCTTTTTTCCATTTCCAGGAGTGTAGAAATAACTGCTGCAGTATATTAAAGAAGATGGCTGAAAGAAATATGCAGTGAGACGAACACAAATGACACTTTTATTCAAAGACTGTAATCACTCTGAGGTTACCGTAAATCACATTGCTCCCCTGTACATTACAAAGGGGGACGTGGCTCTTAATAGTGTGTGTGACCACCACGTACAGCAACGCATCCTCTGCAAAGTGCTCCGATTCAGGCCGCGATCTTAATAAGCAGTTCTTCTGGTAGGGTGTTGCGTTCCCCCACCAGCGCGTATGACAACTGCTGGACGGTCTTTCGTGCATGTGGACGTCCTCTGTAGTGTCCCTTTTGCAATATTCACCATTATCGAAATGAAACATAAGTAAAAATGACTGTATGTGACTCAAAATGAACTGCAAACATTGATTTATCTGCGAAAGGTAATAACACGAACTGTAAAAATATACAATATAGATCGACAGATACAGAAATTGTATTGTATGAGATTATAATGTGTAAGTAATTAAAAGAAGTATTACTATCTTTCTAAGAGTATAAGACACAATGCATCGCTCATTCTTCTGTCTAGTTTGTTTTGTTCTGTTCGTTCTCGTGTTAGCTGGAATAAGGTACGCAAGCTATTGTGCTGCGCTAGCATTTGTTTCTGTCGTAACGTAACTGCAAATATTTAATGGTGTAAACTGTGTCCTAGTAAGAATATATTAGTATAAAGTGATCTCCGTGTGTTATTTCAAGAAACTACGCCACATTTATCTTATGAAAAGAATATTTAATGAAAATTATTTAGCATGTTCCCAGCTGCTGCGGAGCGAGTAACAGTGATCTCTGACTGTTAACAATTAGCCGCCATTACGGGGTACATTTAAAAATATTATTTCACAGCACAATGTCTGACAACCGGAGCGGAAGAAATTACGTAAAAATATTCAGTGAGATTAATTGAAGGAATCCAGTGAAATAATTTTATTAAAACTTGTCTATTTTCTGTGATAGTAATAATTTCAGATCAGTGAACTGGAGCTGAGTAATACCACGCTATTGCATTTACAGTAATTTGTAGGAAGCCTGGCGCTCGATAAAACCAGATATAATACGTAATTGCCAACCTACGAAATTCATTATTTTGCTTGTTAGATCTCTTTTGTATTTTTTTGAAAGTTAAACGTAAAAACTAACTTCACTAAAAATCAGTAACAGATCACGATAAATCAAAGGACAAACAAATTTACTAGGAGAGTGTTTCCTCTAAATAAATAGTTACATTATTTTTTGTAAGAGATATAATACCTCCGCAACGCATCCCTCACATACTCAATGAGATTTAAGTCGGGGGTAGGGCAGGGCAGTCCATTCACCAAGTGTCCTGTGGTTCCAAGACCTCCTCCACATTGCCTGTTCGATACGGTCCCGCAGTGTCATAAAAAAAAAAAAATGAAATCATGGCCCAATATATCCTCCCTGAAAAGACGCGCACGGAGAAGCACGTTTCCTAGGCACCCCACATTTGACCAGTAGGCAAGATGTCATTTGTTTTCATCTCATAACGGATTATTTTAGTTACCTCCTGAGGCGTAGCGCCATATAAAGATCCTGCCTTGGAGGCGGTTAAGTGGGAGATGTATCTCAGAGCTGGAGAGTGACAGATGGTGACGAGAGACTGGATGCGCACGTAATTTATGTACCAGCCGATAGAGGACAGTATTGGATAAGGGACTGATTTAGTTTCGATTGTGCCCAGTAGAGTGCACTAAAGTAATAGAATGTTTTTCAAAAGCTATTATAGTATTTTCATAAAGTGTTATTATGTCTTTTTGTGTATGTAAAATGTTATAAATGTGTTTTAGCAGTATGAATGATGCGTGAGTGTGGATTAATGTTCATATGAACGAGTTATGTAGTAGGATTTAGTATGGGAACATTTCGAAGCAGTATGGATATGAACAAAGGGGATTTTTGTAGAATAGATTTGTAAAGTAAGTTTATGGTAAATGGAAAGTTAATTCAGGTATAAATAACATTAGTAAATAGCTTAATGCATAAACAAAACTTCAGCATATTAGATAGTTACGTCGGTAAAAAGTGCAGTCGTTAGGTTTGCTATTTTGCGATTGGTTATGAATGAAAAGCGCGGACTGACGCGGGAGAATGTTGTTTTGCTATTGGCTGTTAAGTAAACTGACCAATGGTAAAGCAAAGTTCTTCGCGCGCCTTTCTCTGCTGGTAGAGAAGACTGAGAGTACTCTAGGGAAGAGTCGAAGCTTAGCCATGAAACAGATCGGACGTGTGTAGTAGTAGTTGCGATGGAAATGATAAGTTGCCGGATCTAGCAGTGTTTAGTGCATCAAAAGTGTTGTAAAGTGACGGCATAATTATTCCGATGTGTGTGTAGAAATTTCGGAATTTTTAAGAGAATTTTGTGACGAGAAAACACATATATTCCACGTGGCGTGTTGAGCAGGTCGGTGGCTAAAAACTGTGACTGCATTTCGTACCGACAGACTTAATATTTCGCGAGCGTTCTCAATCAAAAACAATTAGTATTTTTGTAGCTATTACGTTATCGGGAAATGCAACACCATAAACTTGCTAACGTGAGTGAAAGGGATTGTGGGTGACTGTGTTAAGACTAGCACGGGATTGGCAGCGATACTTGTTCACCTAAGTTTCAGAATATATTAATTGAGGGCAAAATTTCCAAACTTTCATTTCGTGTTTCTCCCGAAACGTAGATTAGTGACTTAAATTGCAGCCTGGTACACGTCGAACTACAGTAGGTTTCACTTGGATTTCCTACTGATGATCTGCTGAGACAATGTTCACAGGTAGGTGCAGGTCCGTCGTAAAGGGACGGAAAGAACCGTGTCGCCGCACTTCCTTCTGTACTATACTCTAGAGGTTCTTTATGCTCCAAGTTTCATGGAGCTATATTGTTTGACAGCGAAGCATCATGCGGAAGTTTCTTTCGTCCTGACGTTTTGCATATTAGTGTATTTCACGCACCGTACGACAGGCAACCCAGCTTACATCATCTGCTCCCGTACCAGAAAAATTCACTGACTACCTACATAAACTTTTCATTCATAGGCCATAATCGCAGGACTGGGCAGCACAAACGAAAAGCGCAACATCGGAAAGTATTGCAGATAATTGTTCGTCCAACAGTGATCGCTTCTTCGTTGGCACCAGCAGAAATTCTGAATGCTTCAATATTTTCAGTAGCTCTTTCTTCTTTATGTACAAAGCAGTTTCCTGCAACGCTGTGTGCGAGACTGAAATCTGTGAAATGAGTGCCACTCGGTTTCACTGTTGCAGTGGAAAGAAAAAAGAAACATCGTTGACCTTTGGAGTGGGATGGGAAAATTAGCGAAAAGCGTTGCAGCAGTGTTTGTACATTTAGTTTTGCTTTAGCAGGCGCATTATAACGATATGCTATTGTGAAAACAATTTTTTGAACATGAGGTTATCGTCATTGGTGACAATGATGTTTGAAAGTATACGTTGTTCACAGTTAACCACATGCGTTGCAGCAGCGGAGAAACAGTTTGTACCCAATGTTCTGAAATGATACAGAGTATTCTTAATTTTTTAATTACATATGGCGTAAGTATCTAATGGTGTAAATATACACTACAAGTGATAGCCTATATTCCTGCGCAGCGTCATAGTTTCGTTTTTGGAGCGAGTAGAAAGCTATTATGGCAGACATGCACATCACTTCCAAGATCAAGCATCTTTGCAAATCTGTAACAGAGGGGTTTATTTTGGCAATATGGAAAGCGATTGGCATAGTTGCGATGAGTGATGAAGAGCGAGATCTTTAAGCGCACGCCACAGACGTAATGAACACAATTTCGTTTGCCTTACCACAGAAATTTGTCCTTGCTCAAACTGTGGAGTAGATATTATAATACATTGCAAGTTTACTGACATACTTCATTCCAAGTTCTTACGAAAATTGCAACCATCTATGTATTGTCACACATGAACACAGAATGTGAGCCATTAGCCATTAGATTAATCAAAACGGTCTAACGTGTCTGTTTAATTATTTGTCACTACGCAGTTGTGGAGCTAAACCCTTTTCCGCTCTACAGAATATGTTCTGCTTTCTGTAGTCCTATGCCATTTTGACATGAGAAACAATCCTGTGGGGCGACAAAATGTAGAGAAACTACTTTGCGCTCTCGGTTATGGTAGAGAAAGAACTCTTATTCTTCCCAAGAAACGTGGAACATTACACGGGATTCGCCGCTTGAAGCCACGTTTTTTCAATCAGCACGGACTTACCACGAAAAATCCAAAAAGGCTTAAATATAATAAGTGGTTATAGTGTTCCATTTCTGTCCTACATTGAATGCTCATTAAAAGTTATATCAGCACCATGGATTTGAAATAAAAAAAATAATCCGTTTATAAAGACACATTTTATTTCAAATAAACACAGAAGTTTCTACTTGGAAGACGAACTGTAATCTTTCTCACGCTGTGGCAGAACACACAACGACAGTCCACTTTACACTATGTTTTTCTGGTCTTTTTTGTCAGCCTTTACGGTAGACCTGGAAAAGCTTAATTCGGGCTGTTGCGTCATAGGGATGTTAAACTAAGTGCTGAGGACAAGTGAAAGTTATAAAATCTCCCACGGAATGGATTATTTACTGCGCAAAGGGTTTAGTTGTTCAATGTATCCCATAACTACCTCGTTAATACTCTTCAGACTACTTACGGAGGATTCGCTGAAATTCGAATAAGCTTTCATAAATAATGCGAATAGCATCGGAAGTAACGACTTCCTTCTAAGATGCACTTTATAAAGAAACGAAGGATTGTGAGAGAATTAAGTAAGTTGTAACAGGATAAACAATTTAAAAACTAACATTGGGATTGTTAGCGCAGTAATACACGATCTATAATTCAGAACAGTTAACGTGTTCAGTAGTTGGAAAATCACTAGATACAATAAAAATATGGTGCTTTCTAGGCACAAGTTAAGGCGTTTTTTTACGAGGCGTGGAGTAAACTTCTCATCTTTATTAGTCCTAGTAATTCTCTCAATTTACAAAAGACAATATAGATGGTTCAGCAATCTGTTGAAACCTAGAGAAATGGTACGTATTTTTGTGGGGATGACGAGTCGTGGGTGAATTAAATTTAGCACGCACATTTGCTCCAGGGATTCGTCGACTTTTCTTTTGGGTTGTCAATAGATTATTGAATCAGGGAGAGAGAAATGAGATAACTATATTTTTTTGTAGATAGTAAGATGGTGAAGTTGCGAACTTAAAATTATGTACACTCCTGGAAATTGAAATAAGAACACCGTGAATTCATTGTCCCAGGAAGGGGAAACTTTATTGACACATTCCTGGGGTCAGATACATCACATGATCTCACTGACAGAACCACAGGCACATAGTCACAGGCAACAGAGCATGCACAATGTCGGCACTAGTACAGTGTATATCCACCTTTCGCAGCAATGCAGGCTGCTATTCTCCCATGGAGACGATCGTAGAGATGCTGGATGTAGTCCTGTGGAACGGCTTGCCATGCCATTTCCACCTGGCGCCTCAGTTGGACCAGCGTTCGTGCTGGACGTGCAGACCGCGTGAGACGACGCTTCATCCAGTCCCAAACATGCTCAATGGGGGACAGATCCGGAGATCTTGCTGGCCAGGGTAGTTGACTTACACCTTCTAGAGCACGTTGGGTGGCACGGGATACATGTGGACGTGCATTGTCCTGTTGGAACAGCAAGTTCCCTTGCCGATCTAGGAATGGTAGAACGATGGGTTCGATGACGGTTTGGATGTACCGTGCACTATTCAGTGTCCCCTCGACGATCACCAGTGGTGTACGGCCAGTGTAGGAGATCGCTCCCCACACCATGATGCCGGGTGTTGGCCCTGTGTGCCTCGGTCGTATGCAGTCCTGATTGTGGCGCTCACCTGCACGGCGCCAAACACGCATACGACCATCATTGGCACCAAGGCAGAAGCGACTCTCATCGCTGAAGACGACACGTCTCCATTCGTCCCTCCATTCACGCCTGTCGCGACACCACTGGAGGCGGGCTGCACGATGTTGGGGCGTGAGCGGAAGACGGCCTAACGGTGTGCGGGACCGTAGCCCAGCTTCATGGAGACGGTTGCGAATGGTCCTCGCCGATACCCCAGGAGCAAGAGTGTCCCTAATTTGCTGGGAAGTGGCGGTGCGGTCCCCTACGGCACTGCGTAGGATCCTACGGTCTTGGCGTGCATCCGTGCGTCGCTGCGGTCCGGTCCCAGGTCGACGGGCACGTGCACCTTCCGCCGACCACTGGCGACAACATCGATGTACTGTGGAGACCTCACGCCCCACGTGTTGAGCAATTCGGCGGTACGTTCACCCGGCCTCCCGCATGCCCACTATACGCCCTCGCTCAAAGTCCGTCAACTGCACATACGGTTCACGTCCACGCTGTCGCGGCATGCTACCAGTGTTAAAGACTGCGATGGAGCTCCGTATGCCACGGCAAACTGGCTGACACTGACGGCGGCGGTGCACAAATGCTGCGCAGCTAGCGCCATTCGACGGCCAACACCGCGGTTCCTGGTGTGTCCGCTGTGCCGTGCGTGTGATCATTGCTTGTACAGCCCTCTCGCAGTGGCCGGAGCAAGTATGGTGGGTCTGACACACCGGTGTCAATGTGTTCTTTTTTCCATTTCCAGGAGTGTATAAATGAAAAGCGCAAAAATACGGTTGTTGTACAGTATGAATCTGTTTTAATGTTCGGCTACAAATCCATCATTTGGCTATAAATAACTATAGTTATCAAAGAGGATCCAGTACTGGTGAACAATTTTGAAAAAGCGATTACACGTGGGAGCGAAGTGGTGGAAGAGAGTTAACGTCATTTCTGACAGTGAAACTGCACCAAAATTAAAAATATTTCAGTAAACAAATGTGAGAGGGAAGTACCAGACAACTTGGAGAGAAGTTCACACTTACGCAATGTACTGTCTGATTAATTTCAGATAAATTCAGACTTGTGCATGGTGCAGTTTGAGTAATTTCGTTTTAGCAAAATGTGTTTCAGCACTTTTCGTACCACCTTGAGTGATTTTGTTTGTTTATTTACTTTCTGGCATGACGTTATCAGTCGTGTGTTCAAATGGCTCTGAGCATTACGGGACTTAACTGCTGACGTCATCAGTCCCCTAGAACTTAGAACTACTTAAACCTAACTAACCTAAGGACGTCACGCACATCCATGCCCGAGGCAGGATTCGAACCTGCGACCGTAGCGGTCGCCCGGTTCCAGACTGTAGCGCCTAGAACCGCTCGGCCACCCCGGACGGCCATTCGTGTGTGTTTGTAATTTAATGTGTACTATGCCTTCGACAGCTTACCGTGATTTTATATGTTGTTGCCTTATTTATGAAGTGTTAATACGTAAAGGAAGTAAGATTACAGCTTAAAAAAAAACGTGACTAGCTGTAAAATGCATAGTACAGGTAAACCTACCAACATAAGTGACTTATAGCGCCATGTAAGAAAATAAGTAAATAGAATGATTGTTGATACCATTTAGGCACCAAGGCGATTTTAAATTACAGTATTTTAAGGAAAAGTTCAGATCGCAATGACTTATTTTCATTTAAATGCGAATTTGAGAGAACCTACTGAAGACAGTACAGAAAGTGTCGAAACGATTTTTTGTACAGCTAAAGTAATGAAACGGTATCTTATGTAAAGCGGAATATTGCTCCAATTTTTGTGAGGAAGCACGGAAAATGCTGAGAGCTGCGCGATCTATGATTAAACCAGAAAACATTAAGAGTGAACAGGGATAAAAACAATGTCAGTATAGGTGGTATGTCCTATTGGCATTCATTTACTGATTAGTTTAAATGACGTAGAATTATGTCACAGTTTCGCTGCCAAAGGTAAATAGTGTCGATGCAGAAGTGGCGAGGACAAGGCGCAGCGCAGCGGCTCAGGCAGCGTTATTCACTGACAAGGAGACGGCACGACCGTGGGGTCGGGGATTTGTCCGAAATTTTGTGTGGTGAAAGAGGACCCCTAACACCTCACGCGGTTAAAATATTAGGACGCACTACACGGAAAATACCGGGAAAAATCGATCCAAAGTTTCTTAGGTGCCTTATGAGTATAAAATGTTAGTCCATTGCCGAGCCGCCGTCTGGCCTAGATGGTTAGGGCTCAGACATTTACGTCAGAGGTCTCGGGTTCGATTCTTCTTCCGTCACTTTTCTTTCTTCTGTTTCATTTTCTTTTGTTACTTCACCAATTATTCAAATAGTTTCTCAAATCTGCAATATTTTTAAAACATTATTTTAGCTCAAGAAGGTAAAGTTTTTCATTCACTGAAAGATATTCGTGCTCGTTGTTCTATTTCGTTTTATGGGGTTTCAAGGTTTAAGGGGGCTTCGTAAGGGTCCCCTTCGGATTATACCGGTAATCTGCACATAGGGCTGTGCGCGAGCCGTGTGAAGTAAACTGCAGTTTGTTTTTCGATTTCGTCGTGAACAGAAGTGTCTGTTTCAAATTTCAGCGTGTTATTCCGACCCGAGGTTGAACATACCGACTGAAGAAGTTGCTGGCTCATCTGGAATACGAGAAGAAATTCCTGAAGAATCCATTCATAGTGATCTATAAAAATTACGATTGAAGGACGCATCGGTGTATTATGAAAAGCTGTTAACGGAAAATAATTTAATTTCATCGACATCTTCGGAAGAAATCTCACGCGATGCTAAGTTATTGGCCGGAGAAGTTTATAATAATACAGGGTGGTTCAAAAAGAATACCACAACTTTAGGAATTTAAAACTCTGCAACGACAAAAGGCAGAGCTAAGCACTATCTGTCGGCGAATTAAGGGAGCTATAAAGTTTCATTTAGTTGTACATTTGTTCGCTTGAGGCGCTGTTGACTAGGCGTCAGCGTCAGTTGATGCTAAGATGGCGACCGCTCAACAGAAAGCTTTTTGTGTTATTGAGTACGGCAGAAGTGAATCGACGACAGTTGTTCAGCGTGCATTTCGAACGAAGTATGGTGTTAAACCTCCTGATAGGTGGTGTATTAAACGTTGGCATAAACAGTTGACAGAGAATGGGTGTTTGTGCAAAGGGAAAAGTTCTGGGCGGCCAAGAACGAGTGATGAAAATGTAGCACGCATCCAGCAAGCATTTGTTCGCAGCCCAGGAAAATCGACTCGCAGAGCTAGGAGAGAGCTGCAAATTCCACAATCAACTGTATGGAGAGTCCTACGAAAAAGGTTAGTTATGAAACCTGAACGTCAACTACTCGAGGCGATGGATCGGCCGCCAGGCAGCCCGTGACAGAGCACTTCATCACTGGCCTCCAAGAAGCCCTGATCTTACCCCCTGCGATTTTTTCTTATGGGGGTATGTTAAGGATATGGTGTTTCGGCCACCTCTCCCAGCCACCATTGACGATTTGAAACGAGAAATAACAGCAGCTATCCAAACTGTTACGCCTGATATGCTACAGAGAGTGTGGAACGAGTTGGAGTATCGGGTTGATATTGCTCGAGTGTCTGGAGGGGGCCATATTGAACATCTCTGAACTTGTTTTTGAGTGAAAAAAAAACCTTTTTAAATACTCTTTGTAATGATGTATAACAGAAGGCTATATTATGTTTCTTTCATTAAATACACATTTTTAAAGTTGTGGTATTCTTTTTGAATCACCCTGTACAATGGATCTTTTGGGTGAAAAAACGTTCGTAATTGAAGAGGAAGTAATTCACGCTCATGAGGAATGCGAAGAATGTGAGGAGAACGACGAACAGATGTCTCAAAAATTAATTGTTTGTTTTTAGATAATTACCACTGCGGTTCTCGTTTACAATTATTATATATATATATATATATATATATATATATATATATATATATATATATATATATATAAATTGAATGTTTCACAATCGACTTTATCATTCTGATTAAAAACCCAATGTTTCTCCTCATATACTTAACAATGAAAAATGGAGAGGGGGAGGAGGAGATTAGTGTTTTTAACGTCCCGTCGACAACGAGGTCATTAGAGACGGAGCGCAAGCTCAGGCGAGGAAAGGATGGGGAAGGAAATCGGCCGTGCCCTTTCACAGGACCCATCCCGGCATTTGCCTGAAGCGATTTAGGGAAATCACGGAAAACCTAAATCAGGATGGCCGGAGACGGGATTGAACCGTCGTCCTCCCGAATGCGAGTCCAGTGTGCTAACCACAATGAAAAATGGAAAACCCACCGCCATGCATTGTGTTGTTGGACAAAAAGAAAATAATTTTTATTCAATAATGTAGCTAATTTGTTAAAGATAATGTAGGTTTGGCAAACTTTCTGAATAACTGGTGTAGGTAGCGCGTTGGCACGGTTTGCGACGGCGGCGTTAGGTGGCGCGGCGCGGCAAGCGCTGGCAGCTGCGCGCCTGTGAGGTAGGCAGCCGCGGCGGACACACAGAGAGAGACCAGAGTGCTGGGCTGTCTATCTATTTACGCAGCTCGCAGCGGTCGCGGTCGTCGGCGGCGGCGACGCGGCCCTCGAGGCAGGCGCAGCGGCCGTCCTCCGGCCTGCAGAAGGCGCCCGGCACGCCCACGCACTCCGCCCCCGCCGGCAGCTCCTCGCCGCACTCGTCGCCCAGCCGGTGCTGCACCGCCGTCGGCGTCGCCGCCTCCGCGCCTGCGAAACCACACTCCCGCTACACACTGCATCACCGCTGCACAGTACACCACTACTGCTCTACTCTGTACTCCCACTGTCTGCCTGTCCAGTCGCAGTCAGTCCACAGAGTTTTGGACAAACATGCTTGTGGAGAGATGGCAGTTATAAGAGTCGAGGGACATGAAACGGAAGCAGTGGTTGGGAAGGGAGTGAGACAGGGTTGTAGCCTCTCCCCGATGCTAGTCAATCTGTATATTGGGCAAGCAGTGAATGAAACAAAAGAAAAATGTGGTGTAGGTATTAAAATCCACGGAGAAGAAATAAAAACTTTGAGGTTTGCTGATGACATTGTAATTCTGTCAGGGACAGCAAAGGACTTGGAAGAGCAGTTGAACGCAATGGATAGCGTCTCGAAAGGAGGATATAAGATGAACATCAACAGAAGCAAAACGTGTTCAAGAACGAATCACGCCACCTCCTCACGTCACGAAACACAGCCAGCCAATGAACGGAGAACGACGTTGCCAGAGCTCGACTGCAGTTCAGAGTACGGACGAGTGTCTTCAGTTTTAGAAACGTTCACTCATAAATAAAGTAGTTGAACAAAAGCAATGTCTTGACAGCAGACTTTCTTTTATAGAAAGTTCGGAAAAAGCATTCTTTATATCAATTGCTTCATATTCTATTAATTAATTAAACCAAACAAGCAATAAGCCTCCTAATTCAGACGATAGCAAGGAAAGGTGTTTGTATCATTCTCACGAACAGCTTTTTCGCAATGAAGAACAGCGGTAATTGTTTATTTCCTATTGTACTTCAACGAAACGTAATTCATAATCATACCAACAGTGTCTATCAGTATTTTGCGTGATGTTTTAAAGTCCTCCGGGTGATGTATGAAATGACGAGCTCGGTTAGCATAATAGTTAAAGTATATGGCTGCTAAGCGAAAGGTTCTGAGTTCAAACCTTGATCGGTGCTTAATATTTCTTTATTTAAAAACAATATCGAAGTGTCTTACTTCATGAATTTTATTCGTTTGAATGTAATTTTTTTAAATTTCTAGTGGCAACTAAAATCGACCATACGGAAAGTATACGCTATGGACTTTTACCTCTGCAAACTCTTCAAAATTTCGTGCAGTGGTTTACTACATCTATTGCTGCATAATAACTGCGTTGAACAAAATTAAGTCATTTATGGGGGCAAGGTATCAGTCAAGAAGATGCGTAAAAATCAAATTTTTGGGCCAAATAGTTTTTGTGAAATCGAATGACAAAGTGTGTCAAAGCAGTCGAAACACCATGTGTCTGCACAGGCGAGCAGTGCAACGTGACAAAATCGCGCACGTCGCGGAATGCGGGGAGCACGTCTCTGTAGCAGCGAAAGGGTTAATGCGGCTGTGGTGGCTTTACTTCATAAACTGCGCGCTCCCCCCTAAACGTAAGTTTGCGAACTATACTATGGCGCTGCTTCTCTTGGCGCGTACAACTGGCAACGCAGCAATCTCCCGCGTCTGGGCGGGCATGCGCGAACCGCCAAGATAAAAGAATTGAACTATAGTAAGAGTCCAACAAAACTTCATTCCATTCTCCTTCCCCTCGCATCTCCTGACTCCATCTGTTTGGGTCAGTGATCGATTCACACTGCAGGAAGCAGTACGTGTGTGATGGTAGGGTTATTGACGCGGGAAGACATTATCTCGCGCGTCAACCAGTAGAGTGGTACAGTGTGGGCGTACAGGCCGTCCCAGTAGGTACCGTAAGAAAAAATGTGTTCCATTATTTATCGAACGTCCGTCGTATTTTATTTACTGACAGACAAAACTTCAGGAACTTACTGTCCTAAATGTTGCTACGATAATACGTGACAGCTTAATCCGGAATCCACTACCACATCCGTACTCTGCAAATCACGTCGAAGTGTATCGCAGGGCGCAAATTCTATTTCATAACTTCTTACGGGTTATTTCCTGTTCCATTCACGTGTTGACTTCTCGAACACTACATGCTTAAATGCCCCAGTTGAAGATGTGCGATATCTTGGGCAACATATAAAAGCGGATTTTTTACAATCACAGGGTAGTGTAGTTTCAAATGAAGTGTACTACCACCTGTACCCACGATCGAGCCTATGTGATCACTCCATTTCATGTCCCCACTCACAAATTCGTATGGGATGAATGATTTTAAGTGCGAATCACCGATCTTGTGTCATACGATAGTTCGTTTACCGTTTCATGAAGTGCATTGTTTTACATTTTTCAACTTCCTTATGTTGTCATAGTTCTGAAACCTTGACTGAATGTACGTGCCGGTTTTTAGAAAGTACTTCGTTGTGGATAAAAACATCGTCTGCGAAAAATCTGTGGTTACTGTCAGCATTGTCCGCAACGTCAATAATGTACGGAATGAACAGCTAGGGTCGTAACATACCTCTCTGCGGCACGCCTGAAGCTGATTCTACGTGTGTCGATGTCTCTCCATCGAACATAACACGCTGTCTCTTCTCTACAAAGGAATCCTCAGTCAAGTGAGAAACACTGTGGATACCCATATAGTCGTAGTTTAGCTTGTAAACGTTGCAGCGTTAATGAGACAAATACTTTATGGAACACGTGTGGTACTGCATGTACAGGGTGTTTCAAAAATGACCGGTATATTTGAAACGGCAATAAAAACTAAACGAGCAGCGATAGAAATACACCGTTTGTTGCAGTATGCTTGGGACAACAGTACATTTTCAGGCAGACAAACTTTCGAAATTACAGTAGTTACAATTTTCAACAACAGATGGCGCTGCGGTCTGGGAAACTCTATAGTACGATATTTTCCACATATCCACCATGCGTAGCAATAATATGGCGTAGTCTCTGAATGAAATTACCCGAAACCTTTGACTACATGTCTGGCGGAATGGCTTCACATGCAGATGAGATGTACTGCTTCAGCTGTTCAATTGTTTCTGGATTCTGGCGGTACACCTGGTCTTTCAAGTGTCCCCACAAAAAGAAATCACAGGGGTTCATGGCTGGCGAATAGGGAGGCCAATCCACGCCGCCTCCTGTATGTTTCGGATAGCCCAAAGCAGTCACACGATCATCGAAATATTCATTCAGGAAATTAAAGACGTCGGCCGTGCGATGTGGCCGGGCACCATCTTGCATAAACCACGAGGTGTTCGCAGTGTCGTCTAAGGCAGTTTGTAGCGCCACAAATTCACGAAGAATGTCCAGATAGCGTGATGCAGTAATCGTTTCGGATCTGAAAAATGGGTCAATGATTCCTTTGGAAGAAATGGCGGCCCAGACCAGTACTTTTTGAGGATGCAGGGACGATGGGACTGCAACATGGGGCTTTTCGGTTCCCCATATGCGCCAGTTCTGATTATGACGAAGCCGTCCAGGTAAAAATAAGCTTCGTCAGTAAACCAAATGCTGCCCACATGCATATCGCCATCATCAATCCTGTGCACTATATCGTTAGCGAATGTCTCTCGTGCAGCAATGGTAGCGGCGCTGAGGGGTTGCCACGTTTGAATTTTGTACGGATAGAGGTGTAAACTCTGGCGCATGAGACGATACGTGGACGTTGGCGTCATTTGGACCGAAGCCGCAACACGGCGAACGGAAACCCGAGGCCGCTGTCGGATCACCTGCTGCGCTAGCTGCGCGTTGCCCTCTGCGGTTGCCGTACGCGGTCGCCCTACCTTTCCAGCACGTTCATCCGTCATGTTCCCAGTCCGTTGAAATTTTTCAAACAGATCCTTTATTGTATCGCTTTTCGGTCCTTTGGTTACATTAAACCTCCGTTGAAAACTTCGTCTTGTTGCAACAACACTGTGTTCTAGGCGGTGGAATTCCAACACCAGAAAAATCCTCTGTTCTAAGGAATAAACCATGTTGTCTACAGCACACTTGCACGTTGTGAACAGCACACGCTTACAGCAGAAAGACGACGTACAGAATGGCGCACCCACAGACTGCGTTGTCTTCTATATCTTTCACATCACTTGCAGCGCCATCTGTTGGTGAAAGTTGTAACTACTGTAATTTCGAAAGTTTGTCCGCCTGAAAATGTACTGTTGTCCCAAGCATATTGCAACAAACGGTGTATTTCTACGCTGCTCGTTTAGTTTTTATTGCCGTTTAAAATATACCAGTCATTTTTGAAACACCCTGTATGTGACCGGCGTGATCCAAGCCTTTTAGGACGCGTCTGGAAAAAGAGCCAATCGAATTGGTTTTCAAATGATCCATTCTATGACCGTTGCCGCGGAAGAAGTATTTATTAACCTTATTATGTTTGTGCTCAGAACATGCTATAAGGTCCTGCAACAGACTGTTATAAAACATATAAAATGGTAGTTTTTTGCGTCAGTTGTGCTATACTTTTTGTAACGTGTGGAACTTCTCTTTTCTTACAATTACTGGTCACAGTTTTTTCTTCTAGTGATCTACTGTGTTATGGTCAAAAGACGATCTACCACAGCCACAAATTCTGTATAGAATTTCATAGGTATTCCATTAGGCCCTGGAGATTTTTTCATTTATAGTGATCTTAGCTGTAACCTTAAATGCTCTGACACTAATAACGACATCACTCATCTCTGAAGTGGTGCGAGAATTAAGCAGTCAGTACTCCCGGATTATCCTTTGTAAGGATAATGGAGTTTAGCATTTCTGTTTCCTCTTTGGTGTTCTCAGTACACTTTGGAAGAGGCACATCGTCAATACAGGGAAATGCAGACCTGCATTGCTAATGTATTCCGGAGTACTGAATTGCCTCTACGGTCGTTACTTGTCACCATTGTTCACGTTGTCAACACGCTTGAGAGACTCACTTCAAGGTTCGGATATGCCCGCACTGTTAGTTTACGCGAGAAGGCATCTCAACATGGGAAGCTCTGCGCCCATGACGATTAGTTTGCCCTCTGGGCGTCGAAAACGTACAACAATACGAAACCTCCTAGCAAGGTGCTGCCCGATTAAGCTGGACAACAAAACACCTGGAAACGGAGCCGGATCCGTGGCATCGGGTTCTCGTCACTGGCTAGTAGATAAGGGGTGGTCCATTGATATTGACGGGGCCAAATATCTCACGAAATAAGCATCAAACGAAAAAACTACAAAGAACGAAACTCGGCTATCTTGAAGGGGGAAACCAGATGGCGCTATGGTTGGTCCGCTAGATGGCGCTGCCATATGTCAAAAACTCCGTTTTTTAAAAATAGGAACCCCCATTTTTTATTACATATTCGTGTAGTACATAAAGAATATGGATGTTTTAGTTGGACCACTTTCTTCGCTTTGTGATAGATGGCGCTGTAATAGTCACAAACGTATAAGAACGTGGTATCACGTAACATTCCGCCAGTGCGGACGGTATTTGCTTCGTGATACATCACCCGTGTTAAAATGGACTGTTTACCAATTGCGGAAAAGGTCGATATCATGTTGATGGCTATTGTGATCAAAATGTCCAACGGGCGTGTGCTATGTATGCTGCTCGGTATCCTGGACGACATCATCCAAGTGTCCGGACCGTTCGCCAGATAGTTACGTTATTTAAGGAAACAGGAAGTGTTCAGCCACATGTGAAACGTCAACCACGACCTGCAACAAATGATGATGCCCAAGTAGGTGTTTTAGTTGCTGTCGCGGCTAATCCGCATATCAGTGGCAGACAAATTGCGCGAGAATCTGGAATCTGAGAAACTTCGGTGTTGAGAATGCTACGTTAACATCAATTGCAGCCGTACCATATTTCTATGCACCAGGAATTGCATGGCGACGCCTTTGAACGTCGTGTACAGTTCTGCCACTGGGCACAAGAGAAAATACGGGACGATGACAGATTTTTTGCGCGCGTTCTATTTAGCGACGAAGCGCCATTTACCAACAGCGGTAACGTAAACCGGCATAATATGCACTATTGGGCAACGGAAAATCCACGATGGCTGCGACAAGTGGAACATCAGCGACCTTGGCGGGTTAAGGTATGGTGCGGCATTATGGGAGGAAGGATAATTGCCCCCCTTTTATAGATGGCAATATAAATGGTGCAATGTATGCTGATTTCCTACGTAATGTTCTACCGATGTTACTACAGGATGTTTCACCGCATAACAGAATGGCGATGTACTTGAATAGTATATTTCATGACAGTTGGATTGGTCGTCGAAGCACCATACCATGGCCCGCACGTTCACCGGATCTGACGTCCCCGGATTTCTTTCTGTGGGGAGAGTTGAAGGATATTTGCTATCGTGATCCACCGACAACGCCTGAAAACATGCGTCAGCGCATTGTCAATGCATGGGCGAACATTACGGAAGGCGAACTACTCGCTGTTGAGAGGAATGTCGTTTCACGCATTGCCAAATGCATTGAGGTTGACGAACATCATTTTGAGCATTTATTGCATTAATGTGGTATTTGCAGGCAATCACGATGTAACAGCATGCGTTCTCAGAAATGATAAGTTTACAAAGGTACATGTATCACATTGGAACAACCGGAATAAAATGTTCAAACGTACCTACTCTCTGTATTTTAATTTTAAAATAAACCTACCTGTTACCAACTGTTCGACTGAAATTGTGAGCCATACGTTAGTGACTGTTACAGGGCCATCTATCGCAAAGCGAAAAAATTGGTCAAACTAAAATATTCATATTTCTTTACGCACTACACGAATATGTAATAAAATGGGGGTTCCTATTTAAAAAACGCAGTTGATATCCGTTTGACTACGGCAGCTCGATCTAGCGGGCCAACCATAGCGCCATCTGGTTTCCCAAGTTAGACAAGCTTCGTTCTTTGTAGTTTTTTCGTTTGACGCTTATTTCGTGAGATATTTGGCCCGGTCACGATCAATGGACCACCCTGTAGTTTGCCCGACGCCTGATGATCGTCATGAATGGCGGCTACCAGCGCACGCCTCAGACGGAAGTCCTACCATGTGAGCAGGGAGGCGGCTCTGAACTACCAGGTGGTGTTAATACCGTGGCTCGGAGTCACACGTCACGATAATCCAGTCGTTTGTTCGTCTGCTGTCATTATTTCGTCACGTTGGAATTAGTCGCATCAGTCACCAAGTCGGTAGTAACTTTCTATCACACATCTGCCAGTAAACCCCTCCACAAACCCTCCCTTTAAAGAATCAAACTGAAATCTGTGAAACAGCTCCAAACATATGATTTCTTTACAAATGAGTTAATCTGTTACATATTTAATGTTGTTGCTGTGGTCTTCAGTCCTGAGACTGGTTTGATGCAGCTCTCCATGCTACTTTATCCTGTGCAAGCTTCTTCATCTTCCAGTACTTACTGCGACATACATCCTTCTGAATCTACTTAGTGTATTCATCTCTTGGTCTCCCTCTACGATTTTTACCCTCCGCGCTGCCCTCCAATGCTAAATTTGTGATCCCTTGATGCCTCAGAACATGTCCTACCAACCGATCCCTTCTTCTGGTCAAGTTGTGCCACAAATTTCTCTTCTCCCCAATTCTATTCAATACCTCCTCATTAGTTATGTGATCTACCCATCTAATCTTCAGCATTCTTCTGTAGCACCACATTTCTGGGGAACACTGTTGGGAACATGAGTTACGAATAGAGTTAGTAGTATAGAAATAATAAACTGGAATTTCTTGCCTGACGCTGAGGCTTTACTGCATGAATGGTGACAATGTAATAAACGATAAAATTTTCTTTTTCGTGTGATTATTTTGCGGGGGAGGGGGATTAAAGCGAGAAAAGAGAATTTTACAAATTTGCTTGGCGATGTTTTCATCTTGGAGCTTCCAGATCTCGGCAATATTACCATCTTCTCCTGCTGCTATGTTATCTTCCATTTGTTTGATGATTCTCTCCATGTCTTCTGTTGTGGGTGGATTAGAATTTTTCTGTAGGGTTTCTTGCAATTCAGAAGTTCATCAAAGTATTGTTTGAGGATTTTGCAATTTTCTTTCGTGTTCGTTTCGAGGGATTCATCTGTTCTTCGGAAGCAGAGGTTAGGAGGCTGATAACGCCTCATATTTTCTTTGAATGTTCTGTAAAAATTTCTACTCTTATTTCTCTTGAAATTATCGTCAATTTCCTTCAACCTGTTCATTTACATTCATCTACATTTATACTCCGCAAGCCACCCGACGGTGTGTGGTGGAGGGCACTTTACGTGCCACAGTCATTACCTACCTTTCCTGTTCCAGTCGCGTATGGTTCGCGGGAAGAACGACTGCCGGAAAGCCTCCGTGCGCGCTCGAATCTCTCTGATTTTACAATCTTGATCTCCTCGGGAAGTATAAGTAGGGGTAAGCAATATATTCGATACCTTATCCAGAAACGCACCCAGTCCAAACCTGGACAGCAAGCTACACCGCGATGCAGAGCGCCTTTCTTGCAGAGTCTGCCACTTGAGTTTGTTAAACATCTCCCTAACGCTATCACGCTTACCAAATAACCCTGTGACGAAACGCGCCGCTCTTCTTTGGATCTTCTCTATCTCCTCTGTCAACCAGACCTGGTACGGATCTCACACTGATGAGCAATACTCAAGTGTAGGTCGAACGAATGTTTTGTAAGCCACCTCCTTTGTTGATGGACTACATTTTGTAAGGACACTCCCAATGAATCTCAACCTGGCACCCGCCTTACCAACAATTAATTTTATATGATCATTCCATTTCAAACCGTTCCGTGAGCATACTCCCATATATTTTACAAAAGTATGGAACGTAGTCGAACTAATCCGGGCGATACTGAGGGAATTAGATTAGGAAATGAGACACACAAATTAGTAGTTGAGTTTTGCTATTTGGGGAGCAAAATAACTGATGAAGGTCGAAGTAGAGAGGATATAAAATGTAGACTGGCAATGGCAAGGAAAGCGTTTCTGAAGAAGAGAAATTTGTTAACATCGAGTATAGATTTAAGTGTTAGGAAGTCGTTTCTGAAAGTATTTGTATGGAGTGTAGCCATGTATGGAAGTGAAACATGGACGATAAATAGTTTGGACAAGAAGAAAATAGAAGCTTTCGAAATGTGGTGCTACAGAAGAATCCTGAAGATGAGATGGATGGATGACATAACTAATGAGGCGGTATTGAATAGAATTGGAGAGAAGAGAAATTTGTGGCACAACTTGACTAGAAGATGGGATCGGTTGGTAGGGCATGTTCTGAGGCATCAAGGGATCACCAATTTAGTATTGGAGGGCAGCGTGGAGGGTAAAAATCGTAGAGGGAGACCAAGAGATGAGTACCCTATGCAAATTGAGAAGTGTGTAGATTGCAGTAGGTACTGGGAGATGCTTACACAGGATAGAGTAGCATAGAGAGCTGCATCAAACGAACCTCTGGACTAAAGACCACAAGAACAACAACAAGATATGTGGACTGAATGACAAAACAAATTGAAGTTATTGTTAGCAAGGACCGTAGTAATTGATAACGTGAATCATTTATTCTAAATTAGAAATAATCTAGAATGAATGTATCACTCTGCAGTGGAGTGTGCCCTCTTTTTAGAAACCTGCTTGCAAACTGAAGAATGAGTATTTGGGCGGGACTGGAGTCTAAAACATTCCCCTTCGTGGGGAATGCTCTTTTGATTGAGGTATCCCGGCATGAATCACGAGTCGCACTTGCATCTGTTAGGGCAGTTTAAGATTCTGGGCTAAGCCAACGGCCAAGAAATTTGGAGAAGTGACCCGATATTCACACGGCCTCAAGCTTTTCATTTGATATTAGATTATGAATAAACACAAAATGTGTTCTCTACCTTCGACCCTTAAGGTAGCAGCTATTCTCCCAAATGCTAGACATTCGTGGCTAATGTTTCTTCCACAATGGACTACTTTCATTTTAGAATGACATTGATGACTTTTCCATTAAACATCCTATTTGAAATCAATCAGCCTAAAATGACATCTTTAACAGACATACATGAATAGAACATTAGATCTGCACTATGCTGTTTTATCTCCATCTATCTGGCGCTCTTAAAACCAGGTGGCCAGTGACTGACTGAAGTGGGGTACGGTATTTCAAATCGCGATTATGCGCAGCGTGCCCCTCCTAAGAGACTCGAGCGATTTTCTCTTGAGTTTCAGAAGATATTAGCAGTTTCGATTTTGCAGCGTGTAGCTGGAGTCAGCCCAAACAAATACTGCCCTCCACGTCTTCGTGCGATGTCCAGTGTCGACGGAAAGCGTCGAGATCGATTTGTTT
Organism: Schistocerca cancellata; assembly: GCF_023864275.1. Lineage (NCBI taxonomy): Eukaryota > Metazoa > Arthropoda > Insecta > Orthoptera > Acrididae > Schistocerca > Schistocerca cancellata. Next base: position 152,987,744 of record NC_064637.1, on the reverse strand, counting down.
CCTGTTGCGAACATTATGATTTTTAAGGTTTAACTTTACTTGACGGTTCGATAGAGCGGACCCAATTCCTTCTCTAGATTGTCGCACAGATGACAAAATGGTAGATATCGAAATAGATGACAGAGGGATAGAAAAACAATTAAATCGCTCAAAACAGGAAAGGTCGCTGGACCTGAAGGGATACCAGTTCGATTTTACACAGTGTGCGCGAAGGAACTTGCCCCCCTTCTTGCAGCGGTGTACCGTAGGTCTCTAGAAGAGCGTAGCGTTCCAAATGATTGGAAAAGGGCACAGGTCATCCCCGTCGAACAGATGTGCAGAACTATAGACCTATGTCTCTAACGTCGATCAGTTGTAGAATTTTGGAACACGTATTATGTTCGAGTATAATGACTTTTCTGGGCACTAGAAATCTACTCTGTCGGAATCAGCATGGGTTTCGAAAAAGACGGTCGTGTGAAACCCAGCTCGCGCTATTCGTCCACGAGACTCAGAGGGCCATAGACACGGGTTCCCAGGTAGATGCCGTGTTTCTTGACTTCCGCAAGGCGTTCGATACAGTTCCCCACAGTCGTTTAATGAACAAAGTAAGAGCATATGGACTATCAGACCAATTGTGTGATTGGATTGAAGAGTTCCTGTTGTGAATAGCAACGGTCCTGCAACACTCCCCTGTGGCGCACCTGTAATCACTCTTACTTCGGAAGACTTCTCTCCATTGAGAATGACATGCTGCTTTCTGTTATCTAGGAACTCCATGACTGCGGTTACCCTTGACGCTGCATCACAGATAGGAGCGCCTGTGATGGTGTACTCGACGACGAACCAGGGTACACGAATGGCAAAACGTCATTTGTTTGGATGAATCAAGGTTCTGTTTACAGCATCGTGATGTTCGCATCCGTGTTTAGCGACATCGCAGTGAACGCATGTTGGGAGCGTGTATTCGTCATCGCCATACTGACGTATCACCCGGCGTGATGGTATGGGGTGCCATTGGTTACCTCTTGTTCTCATTGACGGCACTTTGAACAGTGGACGTTAGATTTCAGATGTGTTACGACCTGTGGCTCTACCCTTAATTCGATCTCTGTGAAACCCTACATTTCAGCAGGATAAAGCACGACCGCATGTTGCAGGTCCTGTACGGGCCTTTCTGGATACCGAAAATGTTCGACTGCTGCCCTGGGCAGCACATTCTCCAGATCTGTGACCAATTGAAAACGTCTGGTCAATGGTGGCCGAGTAACTGGCTCGTCACAATACGCCAGTCACTACTGTTGATGGACTGTGGTATCGTGTTGAAGCTGCATGGGCAACTGTACCTGTACACGCCATCCAAGCTCTGTTTGACTCAATGCCCAGGCGTATCAAGGCCGTTATTACGGCCAGAGGTGGTTGTTCTGGGTACTGATTTCTCATGATCTATGCACCCAAATTGCGTGAAAATATAATCACATGTCAGTTCTAGTATAATATATTTGTCCAATGAATACTCGTTTATTATCTGCATTTGTTCTTGGTGTAGCAATTTTAATGGCCAGTAGTGTAATTTGGGCCCTTCTATCGAATGAATAGGTAAAATTCTGAGCATTGGTACAATTTGTTTTGTGTGGTCATTTGACTTCAGGTCGCTCCGAACCTTTTTTTTGTGACGTGTTGTGTCCAAAGAGTGATCACCTTGGCGATGGTTCTTCTGGTAAGGGAAATAGTTTCAATTTATTGTTTACCCGTTTGCAAAGGTACTTGGGGCCTCTACGGTCGTTGGTCGTTTAGTCCTGCGAGGGCGTTGGTTATGTATTAGTAAAAGTGACTAACTTTTTACATGTAAGATACAGAATAGCTAAACATTGCATCATTTTTGATAGTCTTATGGAGTTGAAATAATGGCTCCAGGAGCCTTGTATTTGTGCCAGTGTCGTGATAGGGCCAGGTCTACGTTCTCAAGTTGGCGAAAATTTCCACGATATTCGTCTAATTCGTTAAAAAAGAAACGAGTTGCCTTGTCTTTCATCTCCTCAGCGATGTGTTTTTCTCCAGTCAACTCGTCCTGGCTCACCCTGGGACGCCTAGACCACTTCAAGCACCTGTTGTATAGTGGTTGCAATCTGGGTATAGTAGAGTCACATGTACTTCCCCAAGACGCGAGCCGTACAGCAGGGAGGGTTGTACCGTTGCTCTATAAAGTTTCAATTCCGTTCATAGGTTTATATTCCTGCTCGTGAAACATCACGTGAGTGCCCGGATCAGTTTCATAGTATTCAATTTTCTACCTTGTATGAATAGGGTCACCCCTTTATCCAATGTCACTCCCAGGCATTTCGTTGTCGTAGCCCAGGGTACTGACTGTCCAGTGATGGCAAGTTCAAAAATGGTTCAGATGGCTCTGAGCACTATGGGACTTAACTTCTGAGGTCATCAGTCCACTAGAACTTAGAACTAATTAAACCTAACTAACCTAAGGACACCACACACATTCATGCCCGAGGCAGGATTCGAACCTGCGACCGTAGCGGTCGCGCGGTTCCAGATTGGAGCGCCTAGAACCGCTCGGCCACTCCGACCGGCGATGGCAAGTCGCATCCTCAGTTCAGGCCGTTTATTCGTAAACAGTGTTGCTGCAGTTTTCGTAGGGTGACTTTTTTGCTCTTCACCCTTTGTTCCGTGACGTCAAGTTGTCGCTGCATCCTGTTGAAAAGTTGTTCGATCTTCCTTTCAGACGTTAGAAAGGCTCATCAGCGTACAGACTGGCGGTGACGTCTTGAGTGGCAGGAATGTCGTTCATATACAAATTAAAGAGGCATGGCGAATCACTGATCTCTATGGGATGCCGGCTGAGCCAGTTTTCAGTAATGACTTCTTCCCATTTGTTTGTACAAAGAGACGTCTGTCCTGCAGAAAGCTGTAAATCAGCTTGATGTAACAGTCGGGTTGACAGGTTTCATCGACGAGTTTGACTATAAGCTTGTCACAGCACACCCAATCGTATGCCTTTTAAATATATAGGACAACTCCAACTGTGGAGTTTCGTCTATTCAGGTTGAGTGGTATGAATTCTGTGATCCGAAGCAGCTGAAGGTGACTGGAAGCCATGCTGTCCGTGACGGATGATGTTGTTTCCTTCCAGATGGTCTCTGAGACGCTGTAGCAGCAACCTTTCCTATATTTCCACGAGTGCAACAACAGACCAATCGGTCGGTAGCTGCCTGGCGACGTTGGGTTTTTTCCTCACCGCCTTCCAGTCTGCAGGAAAGTAGTCGTTGAGTAAGTGCTGGACCGTTACCCCTAAGTGTTTTACAGTAGTTATGGGAAGAGACTTGACAACCTGAGGCTTTCAGGTGACATTATGCTTTTGGCAAATTAGTTTCAAGGACTACAGACGGTGCTATGGGATCTCGTCTCGGAATGTCAGGAGGTGGGGCTGAACATAAACTTTCCAAGTCAGAACTCATATCAGAGAATACGGACGTAGGAGCTAAAACACTTCGACGCATCGAGCTAGGCTGAAAAGTATTGGGACGACATTTAACAATCTTCAGGTCACGTCGGTAAAACTGTAAAAAATACTTTTTGATCGGTATGTAATTCCGGTGTTGACTTACGACTGTGAGACTTTGACACTTCACGAATATACAAGACGGAAACTTACAAAGAGACCATCCAGAAATCAGATTTTTTTATATACAGGGTGTTACAAAAAGATACGGCCAAACTTTCAGGAAACATTCCTCACACACAAAGAAAGAAAATATGTTTTGTGGACATGTGTCCGGAAACGCTTACTTTCCATGTTAGAGCTCACTTTATTACTTCTCTTCAAATCACATTAATCATGGAATGGAAACACACAGCAACAGAACGTACCAGCGTGACTTCAAACACTTTGTTACAGGAAATGTTCGAAATGTCCTCCGTTAGCGAGGATACATGGATGCACCCTCCGTCGCATGAAATCCCTGATGCGCTGATGCAGCCCTGGAGAATGGCGTATTGTATCACGGCCGTCCACAACACGAGCACGAAGAGTCTCTACATTTGGTACCGGGGTTGCGTACACAACAGCTTTCAAATGCCCCCATAAATGAAAGTCAAGAGGGTTGAGGTCACGAGAGCGTGGAAGCCATGGAATTGTTCCGCCTCTACCAATGCATCGGTCACCGAATCTGTTGTTGAGAAGCGTACGAACACTTCGACTGAAATGTGCAGGAGCTCCATCGTGCATGAACCACATGTTGCGTCGTACTTGTAAAGGCACATGTTCTAGCCGCACAGGTAGAGTATCCCGTATGAAATCATGATAACGTGCTCCATTGAGCGTAGGTGGAAGAACATGGGGCCCAATCAAGACATCACCAACAATGCCTGCCCAAACGTGCAATCACGTCATCAACACAGATTTTCTGTGAACAATTGCGTGCGGATTCTCGTCAGCCCACACATGTTGATTGTGAAAATTTGCAATTTGATCACGTTGGAATGGAGCCTCATCCGTAAAGAGAACATTTGCACTGAAATGAGGATTGACGCATTGTTGGATGAACCATTCGCAGAAGTGTACCCGTGGACGCCAATCAGCTGCTGATAGTGCCTGCACACGCTGTACATGGTACGGAAACAACTGGTTCTCCCGTAGCACTCTCCATACAGTAACGTGGTCAACGTTGCCTTGTACAGCAGCAACTTCTCTGACGCTGACATTAGGGTTATCGTCAACTGCACGAAGAATTGCCTCGTCCATTGCAGGTGTCCTCGTCGTTCTAGGTCTTCCCCAGTCACGAGTCATAGGCTGGAATGTTCCGTGCTCCCTAAGACGCCGATCAATTGCTTCGAACGTCTTCCTGTCGGGACACCTCCGTTCTGGAAATCTGTCTCGATACAAACGTACCGCGCCACGGCTATTGCCCCGTGCTAATCCATACATCAAATGGGCATCTGCCAACTCCGCATTTGTAAACATTGCACTGACTGCAAAACCACGTTCGTGATGAACACTAACCTGTTGATGCTACGTATTGATGTGCTTGATGCGAGTACTGTAGAGCAATGAGTCGCATGTCAACACAAGCACCGAAGTCAACATTACCTTCCTTCAATTGGGCCAACTGGCGGTGAATCGAGGAAGTACAGTACATACTGACGAAACTAAAATGAGCTGTAAGATGGAAATTAAGCGTTTCCGGACACATGTCCACATAACATCTTTTCTTTATTTGTGTGTGAGGAATGTTTCCTGAAAGTTTGGCCGTACCTTTTTGTAACACCCTGTGTATAAATCGTGAAGTCCAGAACTCAACATTTCTAAGCAGTTAGATGAAGCTACCAAAAACTCTCGCGAAAATTGACGTTGAATTTCTCTGAGCACCTTTAATATCCCAAGGAACAGGACATTCTTTCGACAGGCAACGTACCTCTGTGGTATAGGCTGACAAAAGTCATGGGCTAGTGATGTGCACATGTACAGATGGCTGTAGTGTTGCGTACACAAGGTATAAAAGACATTGGCGGAGCTGTCATTTGTACTCAGGTTATTCATGTCAAAAGGTTTCAAAGTGATTATCTGTTGTGGACTGACAAGACAGCCAGTCCACAGTGACGGGTAACCGAAAGGCACGCGTTTACACACGCCGGCTGGCGTTAGGTCTGAAACAGGATACGTAATGAATGTTATAAAGAAAAGTACGTAGCTGCTGGAATACTTAACCTTAATCCATCATTTGTATACAGCATTCTTGATGATACAAGTGAGACTCTCTCTAGAAATGGTTAATGGCGCCTTGCTAGGTCGTAGCCATGGACTTAGCTGAAGGCTATTCTCTCTCGGCTAATGAGAGAAAGGCTTCGTCAGTATAGTCGCTAGCAAAGTCGTCGTACAACTGGGACGAGTCCTAGTACGTCTCTCTAGACCTGCCGTGTGGTGGCGCTCGGTCTGCAATTACTGACAATGGCGACACGCGGGTCCGACATGTACTAATGGACCGCGGCCGATTTAAAGCTACCACCCAGCAAGTGTGGTGTCTGGCGGTGACACCACATTATCGCCGCACAACGGGAATCAACAGGATTTTAATACAGCATGGTAGTTGGGGCTAGAAGCATGGGGCTTTTCATTTCGGAAACCGTTAGGGACTTCAAATTCCGTGATCCACTGTGTCAAGAGAATGCTGAAGGTACCACATTTCAGGCATTACCTTTCGCCACGGGCGACGCTGCAGCTGACGGTCTTCACTTAACGACCAAGAGCAGCGGCGTTTGCATAGAGTTGTCTGTGCGAACAGGGAAGCAAGACTGCGTGAAATAACCCCCAGAAATTGATGTGGAACGTGCGTCGAACGGATCTGTTAGCACCAGTTCACGATGGGAGTGGTGACTGGGTGGGGGAAAGGAGGAGGCTGGGGGGGGGGAGGGGGAGGGATAGGGTAGTATGGTGGGTGCTGCAGGTTGGGTTGTGAGCAGGGGTGAGGTGGGGAAGGGGAGGGAAGTAACGGAAAAAGAGAGAAATAAATCAATAAAAACAGAGACTGGGTGTGGTGGTGGAATGATGGCTGCGTAGTGTTGGAATGGGAGCAGGGAAGGGGCTGGATGCTACTAACGAAGGTTAAGGCGAGGAGGGTTATGGGAACATACAGGGTGTTTCAAAAATGACCGGTATATTTGAAACGGCAACACAAAGTAAACGAGCAGCGATAGAAATACACCGTTTGTTGCAGTATGCTTGGGACAACAGTACATTTTCAGGCAGACAAACTTTCGAAATTACAGTAGTTACAATTTTCAACAACAGGTGGCGCTGCGGTCTGGGAAACTCTATAGTACGATATTTTCCACATATCCATCATGCGTAGCAATAATATGGCGTAGTCTCTGAATGAAATTACCCGAAACCTTTGACAACGTGTCTGGCGGAATGGCTTCACATGCAGATGAGATGTACTGCTTCAGCTGTTCAATTGTTTCTGGATTCTGGCGGTACACCTGGTCTTTCAAGTGTCCCCACAGAAAGAAGTCACAGGGGTTCACGTCTGGCGAATAGGGAGGCCAATCCACGCCGCCTCCTGTATGTTTCGGATAGCCCAAAGCAATCACACGATCATCGAAATATTCATTCAGGAAATTAAAGACATCGGCCGTGCGATGTGGCCGGGCACCATCTTGCATAAACCACGAGGTGTTCGCAGTGTCGTCTAAGGCAGTTTGTACCGCCACAAATTCACGAAGAATGTCCAGATAGCGTGATGCAGTAATCGTTTCGGATGTGAAAAATGGGCCAATGATTCCTTTGGAAGAAATGGCGGCCCAGACCAGTACTTTTTGAGGATGCAGGGATGATGGGACTGCAACATGGGGCTTTTCAGTTCCCCATATGCGCCAGTTCTGTTTATTGACGAAGCCGTCCAGGTAAAAATAAGCTTCGTCAGTAAACCAAATGCTACCCACATGCATATCGCCGTCATCAATCCTGTGCACTATATCGTTAGCGAATGCCTCTCGTGCAGCAATGGTAGCGGCGCTGAGGGGTTGCCGCGTTTGAATTTTGTACGGATAGAGGTGTAAACTCTGGCGCATGAGACGATACGTGGACGTTGGCGTCATTTGGACCGCAGCTGCAACACAGCGAACGGAAACCCGAGGCCGCTGTCGGATCACCTGCTGCACTAGCTGCGCATTGCCCTCTGTGGTTGCCGTACGCGGTCGCCCTACCTTTCCAGCACGTTCATCCATCACGTTCCCAGTCTGTTGAAATTATTCAAAGAGATCCTTTATTGTATCGCTTTTCGGTCCTTTGGTTACATTAAACCTCCGTTGATAACTTCGTCTTGTTGCAACAACACTGTGTTCTAGGCGGTGGAATTCCAACACCAGAAAAATGCTCTGTTCTAAGGAATAAACCATGTTGTCCACGGCACACTTGCACGTTGTGAACAGCACACGCTTACAGCAGAAAGACGACGTACAGAATGGCGCACCCACAGACTGCGTTGTCTTCTATATCTTTCACATCACTTGCAGCGCCATCTGTTGTTGAAAATTGTAACTACTGTAATTTCGAAAGTTTGTCCGCCTGAAAATGTACTGTTGTCCCAAGCATATTGCAACAAACGGTGTATTTCTATCGCTGCTCGTTTAGTTTTTATTGCCGTTTCAAATATACCGGTCATTTTTGAAACACCCTGTAGGATGTATTGCAGGGGAAGTTCCCACATGCACAATTCAGAAAAGAAAGTTGTTGGTGGGAAGGATCCATATGGTACAGGCTGTGAAGCAGTCATTGAAATGAAGGATATCATGTTCGGCAGCAACAAGGTGGTCCACTTGTTTCTTGGCCGCAGGTTGTCAGCAGCCATTCATGTGGACAGACAGCTTGTTGCTTGTCATGCCTACACAGAATGCAGTACAGTGGTTGCAGCCTAGCTTGTGGGCCCCATGACTGGTTTCACAGGTAGCCCTGCCTTTGATGGGATGTTAGGACGGTGCGGCGAAATTTTGTCGTTAATTGGCTACGGCAGCAGACGATCGACACGAGTGCTTTCGCTAACATCGCCTGCAGCGCCGCCCTTGTGGGCTGCTGCCCGTACGGGCGACTGGAAAACAGTTGGCTGGTGAAATGAGTCCCGAGTTCAGTGGATAAGAGCTGACGATAGCATTCGAGTGTGGTGCAGACACCGCGAACTTGTCAAGCTGGTTCAAAATGGTTCAAATGGCTCTGAGCACTATGGGACTCAACTGCTGTGGTCATCAGCCCCCTAGAACGTAGAACTACTTAAACCTAACTAACCCAAGGGCATCACATACACCCATGCCCGAGGCAGGATACGAACCTGCGACCGTAGCAACAGCGCGGCTCCGGACTGGAGCGCCTAGAACCGCACGGCCACCGCGGCCGGCTGTCAAGCTGGTGGTGGGTTCAAAACGGTGTTGGCTGTGTCCGCATGGAATGGCCTGGGTACTCTCGTCCAATTGAACGGATCACCGACTGGAAATGGCTGTTTGGAGACCATCTGCAGTCGCCCATGGACTTAATGTTCCCAAACAGCAGTGCGCCATGTCGTCAGGCTCAATTGTTCGCGACTGGTTTTGGTAACATCCTGGACAATTCTAGCGAATGGTTTGACCACCCACATCACCCGATACGAATCCCAACACAAACATTTATGGGACATAATCGAGGAGTCAGTTGTGCGCAATATCCTGCGCCGGCGACACTTTCGCAGTTATGGACGGCTGTAGGGGAAGCAGGGCTCATCTTTCAACTACTTGTTGAGTCCACGCCACTTCGACTGGTGCACTTCGTCAGGCAAAAGGAGGCCCGACAGGATATCAGAAGGTATCCAGTGACTTCTTTCACGTAAATATAATGATCTCCTGCCTGTGTGCTGGGTTCGATTCGTGGCCCATGAGAATTCTTGAAACTAAGGTGCATGCTCTATGACCATTCCCGTGAAGCGTAAAATACAGGGCTATTACAAATGATTGAAGCGATTTCATAAATTCACTGTAGCTCCATTCATTGACATATGGTCACGACACACTACAGATACGTAGAAAAACTCATAAAGTTTTGTTCGGCTGAAGCCGCACTTCAGGTTTCTGCCGCCAGAGCGCTCGAGAGCGCAGTGAGACAAAATGGCGACAGGAGCCGAGAAAGCGTATGTCGTGCTTGAAATGCACTCACATCAGGCAGTCATAATAGTGCAACGACACTTCAGGACGAAGTTCAACAAAGATCCACCAACTGCTAAGTCCATTCGGCGATGGTATGCGCAGTTTAAAGCTTCTGGATGTCTCTGTAAGGGGAAATCAACGGGTCGGCCTGCAGTGAGCGAAGAAACGGTTGAACGCGTGCGGGCAAGTTTCACGCGTAGCCCGCGGAAGTCGACGAATAAAGCAAGCAGGGAGCTAAACGTACCACAGCCGACGGTTTGGAAAATCTTACGGAAAAGGCTAAAGCAGAAGCCTTACAGTTTACAATTGCTACAAGCCCTGACACCCGATGACAAAGTCAAACGCTTTGAATTTTCGGTGCGGTTGCAACAGCTCATGGAAGAGGATGCGTTCAGTGCGAAACTTGTTTTCAGTGATGAAGCAACATTTTTTCTTAATTGTCAAGTGAACAGACACAATGTGCGAATCTGGGCGGTAGAGAATCCTCACGCATTCGTGCAGCAAATTCGCAATTCACCAAAAGTTACCGTGTTTTGTGCAATCTCACGGTTTAAAGTTTACGGCCCCTTTTTCTTCTGCGAAAAAAAAGTTACAGGACACGTGTATCTGGACATGCTGGAAAATTGGCTCATGCCACAACTGGAGACCGACAGCGCCGACTTCATCTTTCAACAGGATGGTGCTCCACCGCACTTACATCATGATGTTCGGCATTTCTTAAACAGGAGATTGGAAAACCGATGGATCGGTCGTGGTGGAGATCATGATCAGCAATTCATGTCATGGCCTCCACGCTCTCCCGACTTAACCCCATGCGATTTCTTTCTGTGGGGTTATGTGAGAGATTCAGTGTTTAAACCTCCTCTACCAAGAAACGTGCCAGAACTGCGAGCTCGCATCAACGATGCTTTCGAACTCATTGATGGGGACATGCTGCGCCGAGTGTGGGAGGAACTTGATTATCGGCTTGATGTCTGCCGAATCACTAAAGGGGCACATATCGAAAATTTGTGAATGCCTAAAAAAACTTTTTGAGTTTTTGTATGTGTGTGCAAAGCATTGTGAAAATATCTCAAATAATAAAGTTATTGTAGAGCTGTGAAATCGCTTCAATCATTTGCAATAACCCTGTACATAAAGAAGGAAAATATCTGTAGTGTACAGGTCGATATCCTGCATCATTTAAACATAAAATTCGTCAAACATGTACTAATCATGTATCTCTCATTTTGATGAAAAAATTTCTTTCTTATTTGTAATTATACATCATACGTGTAAGTCCACTTTTCATTGCGAATATAAATTCTTAATTACTGATGTTCTACAGAAGATTTTTAATAACAATTGTTTAAATTAAAAAAAATCACAAATTGAATTATTTTCCATCCTTATGTATTTTACGTCCCACGAAGATCGTCGTAGAAGATGCACCTCAGCTTGAAAATTAGCGTCAGGCGCGATTTAACCCAGGAGGCCTTCATCGCTGGTGAGCATTCTACCACAGATTCACGTGGCCTAGCAAGAAAACTGCCTCGCTTTAGGGCAATACAGATGCTCAGGAAACTTGAAAGTGGATTTTCTCGATTGTTTTTGAGAGTTGCTCCGAAATGCTTTTGGTGACTGATGTTTTAATACTGTACTTCGCCGGCCGAGGTGGCCGTGCGGTTCTAGGCACTACAGTCTGGAGCAGAGCGACCGCTACGGTCGCAGGTTCGAATCCTGCCTCGGGCATGGCTGTGTGTGATGTCCTTAGGTTATTTGGTTTTAATTAGTTCTAAGTTCTAGGCGACTGATGACCTCAGAAGTTAAGTCGCATAGTGCTCAGAGCGATTTGAACCAGCCATTACTTTTTCTTCATGTATTACGAATATAAAAAGAAATAACAAAAATGTTTTTGCGTGAGATGCTTTTGTTAACTATTTCCGGAGCAAAGTAACTGGAGGTGACGGGAGTGGAAATGACACAATACAGAGTCTGGCAATCGTAAGAAACGCGTTTTGGAAAAGGGGAAACTGGGAACGTAATTTAAGTGGTACGAAACTTTTTGTGCAGGAATTTGTCTGGGCTGTAGTGTTGCGCGCGGCACACACATACGCACACACGCGCGCACACACACACACACACACACACAGACACACACATGTACGCATATGTTGACCGACAAGCACTTTTTGATATGTTTGATGAACAAGAGTTAGCTCCAAAGTCCCTTAACCTCATCAAAGAAACATTGATCGATACTACCTCCAAGGTGAAATTCATGGGTGAAATATCCCAGCCCTTCCTGATCAAATCTGGCGTCCGACAAGGTGATGGTCTGTCTCCTCTCCCATTCAACCTTGTGCTGGACAAGATCATCCGCCAATGGGAAGAGGAACTGAAGAATAAAAACTGCTGGAAACCTATACAAATGGCGCGAGTCAAGGATGGCACTAGAATTTAATGTTTAGTTTTTGCTGACGGCTTAGCCTTACTAGCGGATGATGAAATAACAGCAATCGAACACGTTTAAACCCTTAAAGAATGTGCAGAGAAAGCTGATCTGCAAGTATCTTTCATAAAATCTGAATTCATCGCCACAAAAACTGACGCCCAAAACTTGACTAAAAATACCGATATTTTTAAATACTTATGTGAAGTCTTTGAACCTACGAGGCGAGAGAAAATAGCACAAAATATTCGCCTCCAAAAAACTAAAGAGAGCCTATGGAAGAACCTACAAGGTGTACAATAAAAATGCTTGTCCAAAAACATTAAAATTAGCACTATAATACAGTATTGAAACCTGAAGTCCTGTATGCCAGTAAAACCCTAACACTCCACATCAAAAGTTATCTAGAAAACTTATAAAGGAAGAACGTAAACTCATCAGAAAGATACCAGGGCCAAAGAAAACAGAAGAGGGCTATAGACTACCATCTCGTCAAACAACTGAGAAATTGTCCAACCTTGGGGCAGAAAAGGGCGATTAAAATTTTGTGAGCACATCTCTAGGCTTCCCAAAAGAAGACTTAGGCAGAAAATTCTTAAAACTTTACCCAGGATACAAGAGGTATAAATGGACCTACAAATAGGTCAGATTTTTGGACAGAAAGGTATTTAAGCAGGAAGTTGACTGATGGGAAATTAAACCAGAGAACGAAGCTGTGAAGAGAGCAGGAACAAAATGGACAGAGGAAGGGAAGAGAGCCCACGCAGAAAAAATGAGAGTAGTGTGGGGAAAAAGGAACAAGAATATAAGAAATTTAAATTTCAGTTGTTTGACGCCACTTCTTCGACCTGCGTGTCATTACAACAAACGGCGACCGCTTCTCCCCGGACGGTCACCCATCCGTGCACATTGTTCATCGTCGGAGATTGAACGAGAACCGGCGTCATCAACGTGACAGTGCCATTCGTTGGTGGACGAGAAATGATCAGGAGAGAGCAGAGGTTTTAAAATGTGATGCTACAGAATAATCGCGGGGAATAGATGGATAGGTGAGGAGTTACTGAATCGAATCGTAAATAAGAGTTTTACAATATTAATTATAATCCGTCTTGATTGCTGTTTATTCACGTGACCGGTTTCGGTTCCTCTAGAACCATCTTCAGATCTGCAATTTCGATGATGGGAAACCGCAATCACTTGTTATACAATGTTAATTACAATCCGTCTTAACTATATACGACGGTAGTATGTGTTCCCGAAAGGACAGTTACCGTGGATGACCATGCAGCTTTGCTAGAAATGAAATGATAATTAAATGGACACCCTAGCTGCAAACAGGCGTTGATGTACTTCATTGGGGACATGTTGAAAATGTGTGCCCCGACCGGGACTCGAACCGGGGATCTCCTGCTTACATGGCAGACGCTCTATCCATCTGAGCCATCGCGGTAGGTTACATCTCACGGGGAGCGTGCAAGGGATAAGTCCCTGCAGACGCACTGTCCTCTGTGCCCGCGGTGGCTCAGATGGGCAGAGCGTCTGTCATGTAAGCAGGAGATCCCGGGTTCGAGTCCCGGTCGGGGCACACATTTTCAACATGTCCCCAATGAAGTACATCAACGCCTGTTTGCAGCTAGGGTGTCCATTTAATTAACAATCCGTCTTGATTGCAAAAATCTTTATTCACATGACCGGTTTCGTTTCCTCTAGAACCATCTTCAGGTCTGCAAATTTCGGTTACCGAAACCGTCGTGTCAATAAACATTTTTGCAATCAAGACCGATTATAATTAACATTGTATAACCAGTGATTGCGGTTTCCCATCAGCGATTATGTCTGTTTTTGCAAAATTTTGAAAAGAGTTTTATCGCACAACTTGTGTAAAAGAAGGGGTCAGTTGATAGGGCACAGACAGAGACATCGAGGAGAGATCAGCTAGGCAGTGGAAGAAACTTTGGGAGTGAAAGTTGCAGAGGAAGAGCAAAACTTGACTGTGGTAAGCGGGAGGTGTGTTTAATTACTTACGCAGGGATAGGGAGGCTTGTGCAGAATAGCGTGGAGAGCTGTATCAAACCAATCTTTGGACTGAGTAGCATAACAACAACAGTAACAACAAGTAGAACAAATAAATAATTTTGGCAGTGTAACCATAAAGAAATTATGAAGCGTTTCTATCTTTCATCATATAGTCGCGTCCATCTTTCAGTTTCAGAGGTTGTTTGCTGTTTCCGGTGGCTTGTTGCAGAGAAATTTGTTTGACTCGTTACCGCAGCTGCTGTTATGAATTTGTTGCACTGATGGTAGCTCCATACCAGTACGGTCGCGTGCAGCGCTGAGCGTGCGTCGTGAACGCCGATCCATTGTGACCGCTGTCGGTAATGCAGTGGAGCATTAAAGAGGGCTTTTATCTGTCGTAAACGACTCTTTTCTTTGCTGCGGGGGAACTTTGTAATAATCGGCGGTGTGACACATTCTGCGTGCGCTATTTACTGGCTAGCCCAGCGTGCAGCCAGTAATTGTATGGAATTTTTTGGAACTATGGTTTCAACTATGTTTACTGCTCTCAGTGCATGGCGGACATACTACAGACAAAGATTATTGCAGGCTCTGTGCTTACGCCGTTCACAGAGCTGACTTTATGGGCCAATAAAATTTTAGTAGTCTACTTATGTGAAATTTAAATAACGCAAAACTAACTGTATACCTCATACCAGAGTTTACGTGCAAAAAATGTTTTGTATGTGCTTCAGTACTACAACATGTGCTGCCAGAACATTCTGACGATAACGGAGACACTTCATAGCAGCTTTCTCCCTGCTACGTCACTTTATAAATTACGATTTCGGCTCACATCGGATTTTGCTAGCGTATTTTACCTGCAGCCTACAAGTAGGATAGTTTTGAACCTCTGTATCCCGGAAACGCGTAAAGACATCAAGAAAATTTTCAAGGTTGTTCGAGATCGGGACCTTAATGTCAGATTTATTAATGCACTGAGGCAAGACAGCAAATATTAAATTTCCTGTACAATACTGATTTATCCGTTTGTCTGTATCAGATATCGGTACGCATACGACAGCATGCATTACCAATATAACCAAAATTCCCGCGCATAAAAACGGAATTCATTCAGGGTTTAAAACCAGGTTCCATTTCTTTTATACAAAGTTAGGGTCAAGTGTCTTGGATAGCCCTCGGGCTAAGGATCACTCAATACCCAACAGAAGGATCGACTTACTGTAACTATCCTCCTTGTTGCATTTGATGTGGTCTGCAGGGGACCTTAACGGGCTTATGGGGAGCTGTTCATGAGAAAACCGAAAAATGCGGTAACACCATATTTTCGCCGTCAGCAGCGAATATCTAACTGCTAGCGGTAAATCGCTCAAATTTTAGTGGTACATTCTTTATGCACTTATCTAGAAGTTTACTCCACCCGTTTGAAAAATCTTTCTGCCTTATGGAGAAACATCCCAAAACACGATTTTTGGCTACCAAAAACGAGTCGCAAGTTCCAAAAGGCCTAGGCACAGAAAATATATGTAATTATTTTCAGTGTATTCCTAAAGTCCCGATCTCGAACAACCTTGAAAATGTTCTTGATGTCTTTACGCGTTTCCGGGATACAGAGGTTCAAAGCTATCCTACTTGTAGGCTACAGGTAAAATACGCTAGCAAAATCCGATGTGAGCCGAAATAGTAATTTATAAAGTAACTTAGCACGGAGAAAGATGCTATGAAGTGTCTCCGTTATCGTCAGAAAGTTCTGGCAACACATGTTGTAGTACTGAAGCACATACAAAACATTTTTTGCACGTAAACTCTGGTATGAGGTATACAGTTAGTTTTGCGTTATTTACATTTCACGTAAGTAGACTACTAAAATTTTACTGACCCATAACGTCAGCTCTGATGTAGCAGACAAAAGAAGACAACCAGCGAAAAAATGCCCCTGTCGGAATTAAAAGAAGACCAATATACCCTTGTTTGACAGATTCTGAGCTGCGCCATTCTACCATCTTCAGCATCTTTAGCATATGTCGCAAAATTTTTGCATGTGAACATGTTCGTGCTTTTTTTGATGAGAGAAAAGGCAGTAGCTGTGAGAAAGACACGGAAGAGTAATAAATACTAGAAGATAATAGACAGCAGGTGTGGAAAGACAGAGAAAAAGAGTCGATGGCTCTGTGAGAGAAAAACAGAGATACAGTGATAGTGGAACATATCTGACACTGACAGATCATTTCTAGGTAAAGAGTGAACCACACGGAGTCAGTGGCAGAGGAATATACACTACTGGCCATTAAAATTCCTACACCTTGAAGATCGCGTGTTATAGACACGGAATTTAACCAACAGGAAGAAGGTGCTGTGATATGCAAATGTTAGCTTTTCCGACCATTCACACAAGGTTGTCGCCGGTGGCGACACCTACAACGTGCTGACGTGAGGAAAGTTTCCAACCGATTTCTCATACACAAAAAGCAGTTGACCGGCGTTGCCTGGTGAAACGTTGTTGCGATGCCTCGTGTAAGGAGGAGAAATGCGTACCATCACGTTTCCGACTTTGATAAAGGTCGGATTGTAGCCTATCGCGATTGCGGTTTATCGTATCGCGACATTGCTGCTCGCGTTGGTCGAGATCCAATGACTGTTAGCAGAATATGGAATCGGTGGGTTCAGGAGGGTAATACGGAACGCCATGCTGGATCCCAACGGCCTCGTATCACTAGCAGTCGAGATGACAGGCATCTTATCGGCATGACTGTAAGGGTTCGTGCAGCCACGCGTCGATCCCTGAGTCAACAGATGGGGCCGTTTGCAAGACAACCATCTGCACGAACAGTTCGACGACGTTTGCAGCAGCATGGACTATCAGCTCGGAGACGATGGTTGCGGTTACCCTTGACGCTGCATCATAGACAGGAGCGCCTGCGATGGTTACTCAACGACGAACCTGGTTGCACGAATGGCAAATCGTCATCTTTTCGGATGACTCCAGGTTCTGTTTACAGCATATGATGATCGCATCCGTGTTTGGCGACATCGCGGTGAACGCACAATGGAAGCGTGTATTCGTCATCGCCATACTGGCGTGTCACCCGGCATGATGGTATGGGGTGCCATTGGTTACATGTCTCGGTCACGTCTTGTTTGCATTGACGACACTTTCAACAGTGGACGTTACATTTCAGATGTGTTACGACCCGTGGCTCTACCCTTAATTCGATCTCTGCGAAATCCAACATTTCAGCAGAACAATGCACAACCGCATGTTGCAGATCCTGTACGGGCCTTTCTGGATACAGAAAATGTTCGACCGCTGCCCCGGCCAGCACATTCTGCAGATCTCTCACCAATTGAAAACGTCTGGTCAGTGGTGACCGAGCAACTGTCTCGTCACAATACGGCAGTCACTACTCTTGATGAACTGTGGTATCGTGTTGAAGCTGCATGGGCAGGTGTACCTGATTTCTCAGGATCTATACACCCAAAGTGCGTGAAAATGTAATCACATGTCAGTTCTACTATAATATATTTGACCAATGAATACTCGTCTATCATCTGCATTTCTTCTTGGTGTAGCAATTTTAATGGTCAGTGGTGTATTATGCAAATAATATAAATTGGAGGAACATATAAACATAATTCTCTGATAAGACGCAAAACCACTATCGCCACGACGTCAGTGGGAACTTTCGTGATTTGCTGATGTGTCACTGTTGACTACAAGCAATTGTGCATCACGCGCATCCAAAACGGTTCAAATGTCTCTGAGCACTATGGGATTTAACTGCTGAGGTCATCAGACCCGTAGAACTACTTAAACCTAACTAACCTAAGGACATCACACACATCTATGCCCGAGGGAGGATTCGAACCTGCGACCGTAGGTGTCGCGCGGTTTCAGACTGTAGCGTGTAGAGCGATCGGAGTAACACCCTAACCTACGAGCGAGATGGCGCTGGGGCTGGCACACTGGATTTCCGTACGGGAGGACGCTGGTTCAGATTCGCGTCCGGCGGTGTAGGTCTCATTCTGGTGGGGGCCAGGACACATGGGGGAATGAAAGGGCAGACGTAGCAGGCTAGAAGGCGTGTCGCTATCCTCAGCCTGGTTAAGTCCACAACTGGGACGTGGCAGCCACGCCGACGGGGCGAAGTCCTTCTCAGATGTTCTAATGTGTGTGAAATCTTATTGGACTTAACACCTAAGGTCATCAATCCCTAAGCTTTTTTTTTTTTTGGTCATCAGTCTACTGACTGGTTTGATGCGGCCCGCTACGAATTCCTTTCCTGTGCTAACCTCTTCATCTCAGAGTAGCACTTGCAACCTACGTCCTCAATTATTTGCTTGACGTATTCCAGTCTCTGTCTTCCTCTACAGATTTTGCCCTCTACAGCTCCCTCTAGTACCATGGAAGTCATTCCCTCATGTCTTAGCAGATGTCCCATCATCCTGTCCCTTCTCCTTATCAGTGTTTTCCACATATTCCTTTCCTCTCCGATTCTGCGTAGAACCTCCTCATTCCTTACCTTATCAGTCCACCTAATTTTCAACATTCGTGAATAGCACCACATCTCAAATGCTTCGATTCTCTTCAGTTCCGGTTTTCCCACAGTCCATGTTTCACTACCATACAATGCTGTACTCCAGACGTACATCCTCAGAAATTTCTTCCTCAAATTAAGGCCGGTATTTTATATTAGTAGACTTCTCTTGGCCAGAAACGCCTTTTTTGCCATAGCGAGTCTGCTTTTGATGTCCTCCTTGCTGCGTCCGTCATTGGTTACTTTACTGCCTAGGTATCAGAATTCCTTAACTTCATTGACTTCGTGACCATCAATCGTGATGTTAAGTTTCTCGCTGTTCTCATTTCTATAACTTCTCATTACATTCGTATTTCTCCGATTTACTCTCAAACTATACTGTGTACTCCTTAGACTGTTCACCTTGTACTTTAATTCCACTCCTGAACCTTTCTTTTATTTCCATCATTGCTTCCTCGATGTACAGATTGAAGAGTAGGGGCGAAAGGCTACAGCCTTGTCTTACACCCTTCTTAATACGAACATACGAACACTTCGTTCTTGATCGTCCACTCTTATTATTCCCTCTTGGTTGTTGTACATATTGTATATGACCCGTCTCTCCCTATAGCTTACCCCTACTTTTTTCAGAATCTCGAACAGCTTACACACTACTTAACCTAAATTATCCTAAGGATAAATACACTCACACCCATGCCCGAGGGAGGACTCGAACCCGCGCCGGGACCAGCCGCACAGTCCATGACTGCAGCGCCTTAAAGACCGCTATGTTAATCCCGCTCGGCGAAGTCCTTCTCACTGGTCTGCCCATAGGCCACAGCCTTATGGCGCTCATGGCTTCTTTCTACGGTGACAGAACTTCGTGTTGTGTTGTGCTTGGGCGTCCAGATCACGGTGCACCACATTTTACTGGGT
Organism: Schistocerca cancellata; assembly: GCF_023864275.1. Lineage (NCBI taxonomy): Eukaryota > Metazoa > Arthropoda > Insecta > Orthoptera > Acrididae > Schistocerca > Schistocerca cancellata. The sequence goes on along the minus strand of NC_064637.1, from coordinate 152,968,187 downwards.
TGTATTTTCTATCCAGACTAGAGGGCAACCGGCCATGGTGGCGGAGCGGTTCTAGGGACTACTGTCTGGAGGTTCGAGTCCTGCCTTGGGCATGGATGTGTGTGTCGTCCTTATCTTAGTTTCAAGTAGTTCTAAGTTCTAGGGGACTGATGACCTCAGAAGTTAAGTCCCATAGTGCTCAGAGCCATTTGAACCTTTTGAATTTGACAAGAAGGCAGCAACTCACCTGACGTCCAATTGGGCCCGTATTTTAAATCAGAGAATTACACGAATGTGGTACTTCTTTTAAGATTTGGGTATAGAATAATAGCTAGTTTTATTCAAGATTGCGATACACCACGTTATTCTCCGCTCTTTTGGCTACAAAACCCAATTTTTCAATATAATCTCCGATCAATATGACGGTCTTACGCCACCTTACTGTGTGGACCTGTATGCTGGCACAGTACCACTCTACCGTTCCACGTCAGAGCCGACGTCTTGTAACCTCCCCCTTCATTCAAGTACTGCTTCATTGGTCCGAAGAGATGGAAGTTGGAATGTGTGTAGCCGGCGAGAAACCTAGCGGGCAGACACCTTTTAGAACCGCAACTGGTGGGCGAGTGTGTCAGCACTGCCGCCAGAGACGCTCAGTTGCACAGCGAGGTGTTTGATTGTCATCTGTCAATCATCTCGAAAAAGAGTGTCCGTACTTTCCAAGTCTCTAGAGGAACAGAAGGTTCCAAATGAAAAAGAGTGTCCGCACGTTCCAAGTCTCTAGAGGAACGGAATGTTCCAAATGAAAAAGAGTGTCCGTACATTCCAAGTCTCTAGAGGAACGGAAGGTTCCAAATGAAAAAGAGTGTCCGTACGTTCCAAGTCTCTAGAGGAACGGAATGTTCCAAATGAAAAAGAGTGTCCGTACGTTCCAAGTCTCTAGAGGAACGGAAGGTACCAATTGAAAAGGAGTGTCCGTACGTTCCAAGTCTCTAGAGGAACGGAAGGTTCCAAATGAAAAACAGTGTCTGTACATTCCAAGTCTCTAGAGGAACGGAAGGTTCCAAATGAAAAAGAGTGTCCGTATGTTCCATGTCTCTAGAGGAACGGAAGGTTCCAAATGAAAAAGAGTGTCCGTACATTCCAAGTCTCTAGAGGAACGGAAGGTTCCAAATGAAAAAGAGTGTCCGTACGTGCCAAGTTCTAGAGAAACGGAAGGTTCCAAATGAAAAAGAGTGTCCGTACGTTCCAAGTCTCTAGAGGAACGGAAGGTTCCAAATGAAAAAGAGTGTCCGTACGTTCCAAGTCTCTAGAGGAACGGAATTTTCCAAATGAAAAAGAGTGTCCGTACGTTCCAAGTCTCTAGAGGAATGGAAGGTTCCAAATGAAAAAGAGTGTCCGTACGTTCCAAGTCTCTAGAGGAACGGAATTTTCCAAATGAAAAAGAGTGTCCGTACGTTCCAAATCTCTAGAGGAACGGAATTTTCCAAATGAAAAAGAGTGTCCGTACGTTCCAAGTCTCTAGAGGAACGGAAGGTTCCAAATGAAAAAGAGTGTCCATACGTTCCAAGTCTCTAGAGGAACAGAAGGTTCCAAATGAAAAAGAGTGTCCGTACGTTCCAAGTCTCTAGAGGAACGGAATGTTCCAAATGAAAAAGAGTGTCCGTACGTTCCAAGTCTCTAGAGGAACGGAATTTTCCAAATGAAAAAGAGTGTCCGTACGTTCCAAGTCTCTAGAGGAACGGAAGGTTCCAAATGAAAAAGAGTGTCCGTACGTTCCAAGTCTCTAGAGGAACAGAAGGTTCCAAATGAAAAAGAGTGTCCATACGTTCCAAGTCTCTAGAGGAACGGAAGGTTCCAAATGAAAAAGAGTGTCCGTACGTTCCAAATCTCTAGAGGAACGGAATTTTCCAAATGAAAAAGAGTGTCCGTACGTTCCAAGTCTCTAGAGGAACGGAAGGTTCCAAATGAAAAAGAGTGTCCATACGTTCCAAGTCTCTAGAGGAACGGAAGGTTCCAAATGAAAAAGAGTGTCTGTACGTTCCAAGTCTCTAGAGGAACGGAAGGTTCCAAATGAAAAAGAGTGTCCGTACGTTCCAAGTCTCTAGAGGAACGGAAGGTTCCAAATGAAAAAGAGTGTCCATACGTTCCAAGTCTCTAGAGGAACGGAATGTTCCAAATGAAAAAGAGTGTCCGTACGTTCCACGTCTCTAGAGGAACGGAAGGTTCCAAATGAAAAAGAGTGTCCGTACGTTCCAAGTCTCTAGAGGAACGGAATGTTCCAAATGAAAAAGAGTGTCCGTACGTTCCAAGTCTCTAGAGGAACGGAAGGTACCAAATGAAAAGGAGTGTCCGTACGTTCCAAGTCTCTAGAGGAACGGAAGGTTCCAAATGAAAAACAGTGTCTGTACATTCCAAGTCTCTAGAGGAACGGAAGGTTCCAAATGAAAAAGAGTGTCCGTATGTTCCATGTCTCTAGAGGAACGGAAGGTTCCAAATGAAAAAGAGTGTCCGTACATTCCAAGTCTCTAGAGGAACGGAAGGTTCCAAATGAAAAAGAGTGTCCGTACGTGCCAAGTTCTAGAGAAACGGAAGGTTCCAAATGAAAAAGAGTGTCCGTACGTTCCAAGTCTCTAGAGGAACGGAAGGTTCCAAATGAAAAAGAGTGTCTGTACGTTCCAAGTCTTTAGAGGAACGGAAGGTTCCAAATGAAAAATAGTGTCCGTACGTTCCAAGTCTCAAGAGGAACGGAAGGTTCCAAATGATTGGAAAAGAGCACACGTAGTCCCGGTTTTCAAGAAGGGTCGTCGAGTAGATGCGTAAAACTATAAGCCTATATCTCTGACGTCGATCTGTTGTAGAATTTTAGAACATGGTTTTTGCTCGCGTATCATGTCATTTCTGGAAACCCAAAATCTACTGTGTAGGAATCAACATTGTTTCCGGAAACAGCGATCGTGTGAGACCCAACTCGCTTTATTTGTTCATGAGACCAAGATAATATTAGATTCAGGCTCCCAGGTAGATGCCATTTTCCTTGACTTCCGGACGGCGTTCGATACAGTTCCGCACTGTCGCCTGATAAACAAAGTAAGAGCCTACGGAATATCAGACCAGCTGTGTGGCTGGATTGAAGAGTTTTTAGCAAACAGAACACAGCATGTTGGTCTCAATGCAGAGACGTCTACAGACGTTAAAGTAACCTCTGGCGTGCCACAGGCGAGTGTTATGGGACCATTGCTTTTCACAATGTATGTAAATGACCTAGTAGATAGTGTCGGAAGTTCCATGCGGCTTTTCGCGGATGATGCTATAGTATACAGAGAAGTTGCAGCATTAGTAAATTGCAGCAAAATGCAGGAAGAACTGCAGCGGATAGGCACTTGGTGCAGGGAGTGCCAACTGACCCTTAAAATAGACAAATCTTGTTGTGGCGTATCACTACAGCCACGCCACTCGGAAGTAGCCGAAATGCACGCGTTACACACGCCGGCTGGCGTGAGGTCTGAAACAGGATACGTAATGAATGCTATAAAGAAAAAGTACGTAGCTGCTGTAATATTTAACTTTAATCCATCATTGTGGTACATCGCTCTTGACGATACAAATGAGACTCTTTAAATACAAACACTGTAAGGCTAATGGCGCCTTGCTAGGTCGTAGCCATGGACTTAGCTGAAGGCTATTCTAACTGTCTCTCGGCAATTGAGAGAAAGGCTTCGTCAGTGTAGTCGCTAGCAAAGTCGTCGTACAACTGGGGCGAGTCCTAGTACGTCTCTCTAGACCTGCCGTGTGGTGGCGCTCGGTCTGCAATTACTGTCAGTGGCGACACCCGGGTCCGACATGTACTGACCGCGGCCGATTTAAAGCTACCACCTAGCAAGTGTGGTGTCTGGCGGTGACACCACAAATCTAATGTATAGCGAATACATAGAAAGAAGGATTCTTTATTGTATGATTATATGATAGCAGAACAAACACCGGTAGCAGTTACTTCTGTAAAATATCTGGGAGTCTGCGTGCGGAAATATTTGAAGTGGAATGATCATATAAAATTAATTGTTGGTAAGGCGGGTACCAGGTTGAGATTCATTGGGAGAGTCCTTAGAAAATGTAGTCCATCAACAAAGGAGGTGGCTTACAAAACACTCGTTAGACCTATACTTGAGTACTCCTCATCAGTGTGGGATCCGTACCAGATCGGGTTGACGGAGGAGATAGAGAAGATCCAAAGAAGAGCGGCGCGTTTCGTCACAGGGTTATTTGGTAAGCGTGATAACGTTACGGAGATGTTTAGCAAACTCAAGTGGCAGACTCTGCAAGAGAGGCGGTCTGCATCGCGGTGTAGCTTGCTGTCCAGGTTTCGAGAGGGTGCGTTTCTGGATGAGGTATCGAATACATTGTTTCCCCCTACTTATACCTCCCGAGGAGATCACGAATGTAAAATTAGAGAGATTCGAGCGCGCACAGATTCTTCAGACAGTCGTTCTTCCCCCGAACCATACGTGACTGGAACAGGAAAGGGAGGTAATGACAGTAGCACGTAAAGTGCCCTCCGCCATACACCGTTCGGTGGCTTGCGGAGTATAGATGTAGATGTAGATGTAGATATAGGAGGAGTCACAGCTGCGTGCGTTCAGCCGGTACGCGGGAGGTTTGACAGGTGTGGACAACCATATTGCGATGATGACAGACGCCTTCCCCAACAGCCGTGCCTTTGTTCACCGCCAGGTCTTCGTACGTAGACATTCTGCAACCGTCTATGGATACCTGTGTTGCTCTGGTTTTCTGTCAAAAGTAAGTCAATGATAGCCCTCTGCTTGGAACTCACCTCCGTTAAGGAACCATCTTGAAGGCTACGTATAGCGCCGTCACCTATCGGAACTTCACGGAGCTAAAGCGGCCTTAAGACGAATATTCCGCGATGTCAAAGAACAAATTCTGGTATTTTTTAACCTAAATTGACCGAGAAAGCAAATGCGTTGAATTACTTATTGAACGCTCCTCGTTTAACCACCTTTCACGTACCACTGACGCGATGAAAATATACACCAGAGCCCGAATTGGGAGAAGAGGACCGAGCATCTAGGGTTGCTAAAGCAAAACAAAAAAAAAAAAAAAAAACGACTAGTTGTGTAGTTGGTGCCAGTATGTTAGTACACTACTGGCCATTACAATTGCTACCCCAAGAAGAAATGCAGATGATAAACGGGTATTCATTGGAGAAATATATTACACTAGACCTGACATGTGATTACATTTCCACGCCATTTGCGTGCACAGATCCTGAGAAATCAGTACCCAGAACTACCACCTCTGGCCGTAATAACGGCCTTGATACGCCTGGGCACTGAGTCAGAGCTCTTGGAAGGCGTGTACAGGTACAGCTGCCCATACAGCTTCAACAGGATACCACAGTTCATCAAGAGTAGTGACTCGCGTATTGTGACGAGCCAGTTGCTTGGCCACCATAGACTAGACGTTTTCAATTGGCGAGAGATCTGGAGAATGTGCTGGCCAGTGCAACAGTCGAACATTTTCTGTATCCAGAAAGGCCCGTACAGGACCTGCAACATGCGGTCGTGCATTATCCTGCTGAAATGTAGGGTTTCGCAGGGATCGAATGAAGGGTAGAGCCACGGGTAGTAACACATCTGAAATGTAACGTCCACTGTTCAAAGTACCGTCTATGCGAACAAGAGGTGACCGAGACGTGTAACCAATGGCACCCCATACCATCACGCCGGGTGATACGCCAGTACGGCGGTGACGAATACGCGCTTCCAGTGTGATTTCACCGCGATGTCGCCAAACACGGATGCGACCATCACGATGCTGTAAACAGAACCTGGATTCATCCGAAAAAATGAGGTTTTTCCATTCGTGCACCCAGGTTCGTCGTTGAGTACACCATGGCAGGCGCTCCTGTCTGTGATGCAGCGTCAAGGGTATCCGCAGCCATGGTCTCCGAGCTTATAGTCCATGCTGCTGCAAACGTCATCGAACTGTTCGTGCAGTTGGTTGTTGTCTTGCAAACGTCGCCATCTGTTGACTTAGGGATCGAGACGTGGCTGCACGATGCGCTACAGCCAGATGCCTCTCATCTCGACTGCTAGTGATACGAGGTCGTTGGGATCCAGCTCGGCGTTACGTATTACCCTCCTTAACCCCTACGATTTCATACTCTGCTAACAGTCATTGGATCTCGACCAACGCGAGCAGCAATGTCGCGATACGATAAACCGCAATCGCGATAGGCTAATATCCGACCTCTATCAAAGTCGGAAACGTGATGGTACGCTTTTCCCCTCCTTACACGAGGCATCACAACAACGTTTCACCAGGCAACGCCGGTCAACTGCTGTTTGAGTATGAGAAATCGGTTGAAAACTTTCCTCAAGTCAGCACGTTGTATTTGTCGCCACCGGCGCCAACCTTGTGTGAATGGTCTGAAAAGCTAATCATTTGCATATCACAGCATCTTCTTCCTGTCTGTTAAATTTCGCGTCTGTAGCACGTCATCTTCGTGGTGTAGCAATTTTAATGCCAGTAGTGTATGAAAATGAATGAGGAGGGCTGAGGTTGTGGATGCCCCCAGAAGGGCGATGTCCTGGAGTGAGGATTACCCCGTCCCACACACACACACACACACACACACACACACACACACACACACAGATGCACACGTGCCTGGTGCGCCCCACCCACGCATCGGCCACGGTGGCCCTTTTATTGACTCTGCAGAGGTCGGGTGCGGAGCCGGCAGCGCCGGCGCTAATGGCCCTGATGGGGAACGCCGCTCCAGGGCCGCCTCTAAGCCGATAACCGCCGGCGGAGAACTTAATCACTCAGCTCGCTCCGGCACCAGCAGCAGCGCGTCGCCACAGCTGGAATTTTAGCCTCGCCGGGGGCGATACGGGGATACCGTCCGATGCTGTCAAGAACGCGCACTCCAGCGAGTTTGGGGTGCAGTGCGGTATGCTGCACTAAGAACTGTATCCACAGTTGCCACTTTCCACCGTAACCGACACTGACTTGATGATGGCCGGCCGGGGTGGCCGAGCGGTTCTAGGTGCTACAGTCTGGAACCGCGCGACCGCTACGGTCGCATGTTCGAATACTGCCTCGGGCATGGATGTGTGTGATGTCCTTAGGTTAGTTAGGTTTAAGTAGTTCTAAGGTCTAGGGGACTGATGACCTCAGAAGTTAAGTCCCATAGTGCTCAGAGGAATTTAGACAACTTGATGATGTGCCAGCTGTTGCAACCCGTACTGGACCGAATACACTTGTCGCGTCCACAAAAGTGGTTCTTGCCACGGATTGTGCGACAGGTATTCAGACGGCTGAATATGGTGTAAATTGCTCTAAGCACTATGGGACTGAACATCTGAGGTCATCAGTCCCCTAGACTAACAACTACGCTTCTGGCTATTAAAATTGTTACACCACGAAGATGACATGCTACAGACACGAAATTTAACTGACAGAAAGAAGATGCTGTGATATGCAAATGATTAGCTATTCAGAGCATTCACACATGATTGGCGACGGTGGCGAAACCTACAACGTGCTGACATGAGGAAAGTTTCCCACCGATTTCTCATACACAAACAGCAGTTGACCAGTGTTGCCTGGTGAAACGTTGCTGTGATGCCTCGTGTAAGGAGGAGAAATGCGTACCATCACGTTTCCGACTTTGATAAAGGTCGGATGGTAGCCTATCCCGATTGCGGTTTATCGTATCGCGACATTGCTGCTCGCGTTGGTAGAGATCCAATGACTGTTAGCAGAATATGGAATCGGTGGGTTCAGGAGGGTAATACGGAAACGCCGTGCTGGATCCCAACGACCTCGTATCACTAGCAGTCGAGATGACAGGCATCTTATCCGTATGGCTGTAGCGGATCGTGCAGTCACGTCTCGATCCCTGAGTCAACAGATGGGGACGTCTGCAAGACAACAACCATATGCATGAACAGCTCGACGACGTTTGCAGCAGCATGGAATATCAGCTCAGACACCGTGGCTTTGGTTACCCTTGACGCTGCATCACAGCATGCGCCTGCAGTAATATACTCAATGACGAACCTGGGTGCATGAATGACAAAACGTCATCTTTTCGGATGAATCCAGGTTCTGTTTACAGCATCATGACGGTCGCATCCGTGTTTGGCGACATCGCGGTGAACGCCCATTGGAAGCGTGTATTCGTCATCGCCATACTGGCGTATCACCCGCCGTGATGGTATGGGTTGCCATTGGTTACACGCCTCGGACACCTTTTGTTCGCATTGACGGCACTTTGAACAGTAGACGTTACATTTCATATGTGTTACGACCCGTGGCTGTACCCTTCATTCGATGCCTGCGAAACCCTACATTTCAGGAGGGTAACGCACCACCGCATGTTGCAGGTGCTGTACGGGCCTTTCAGGATAAGCAATATGTTCGAGTGCTGCCCTGGCCAGCACATTCTCCAGATCTCTCACCAACTGAAAACGTCTGGTCAATGGTGGCCAAGCAACTGTCTCGTCACAATATGCCAGTCATTACTCTTGATGAACTATGGTATCGTGTTGAAGCTGCATGGGCAGATGTACCTGTACACGCCATCCAAGCTCTGTTTGACTCAATGGCCAGGCGTATCAAGGCCGTTATTGCGGCCAGAGGTGGTTATTCTGGTGACTCATTTCTCAGGTCCTATGCACCCAAATTGCGTGAAAATGTAATCACATATTAGTTCTAGTATAATATATTTTTCCAATGAATAGCCGTTTATCATCTGCATTTCTTCTTGGTGTAGCGATTTTAATGGCCAGTAGTGTACTTAAACCTAACTAACCTAAGGACATAGCACACAGCCATGCCTGAGGCAGCATTCGAACCGACGACCGTAGCAGCAGCGCGGTTCCGGACTGAAGCGCGTAGAGCCGCTCGGCTACAACGGCCGACAATCGGCTGACCGATGTGAGAGGCCAACTTGATTGTTTGGCGATTATTCCGTGATGTGGATGTAGCTCACTGGAGGATGACGAGGACAATAACCGAGAAAGGTACTGTTAATCTTTAAGTTTATTCTGAATCTCAAGTTAAAGGTTGACTTTGCCAACTTAGGTGCTTCCACGCTGAAGTGACGGCCTAAGACGGACACAATTGTCCCTCTTTGTGCATGATATACCACAGGCTCTAGATAGCGGCTCCCAGGTTGATGCCATATTTCTTGACTTTCGAAAGGCGTTCGAGTCAGTTCCGCACTGTCGCTTGCTACAAAAAATGGCATATGCGGTTGGATAGAAAGTTCTGTAACAGACAGGGAGCAGTATGGCGTCCTGAATGGGGTAACTTCAAGAGAAACAAGAGTAACTTCAGGCGTGCCCCAGGGCAGCGTAATAGGTCCTCTGCTTTTTACGATGTACATAAACGATCTGGTTGATGGTATTGACAGCGGCCTTAGACTGTTTGCCGATGATGCTGTAGCCTACAGGAAAGCAGTATCACAAGAAACTTGTGAAGAAATCAATGAGGATTTGCAGAAAATAAATGCGTGGTGTAGTGACTGGCAGTTATCTCTCAATATTAGTAAGTGTAACCTACTGCCTATAACAAGGCGAAAATCCCCATTAACGTACGAGTACAAAATAAATGATCAGTCTTTGGAAGCGGCAACATCAGTCAAGTACCTGGGTGTGACTATTCGAAATGATCGCAAATGGAATGATCAGATTACACAAGTAGCGGGTAAGGCGAACTCTAGATTGCGGTTTATTGGTAGAATCCTGAAGCGATGCAGTCCTTCAACAAAGGAAATAGCTTACAATATGTTAGTTCGTCCAGTCTTGGAGTATTGTTCGTGTGTATGGGACCCTTACCAGGTGTGTCTGATTCAGGTGATCGAGAAGGTCCAAAGAAGAGCGGCAAGATTCGTGACTGGTACATTTAGCCATCGCGAGAGCGTTACAAATCTCATAGAAAGTTTGAAGTGGGACACACTTGCAGATAGACGACGCGCTAAACAGAAGGGTCTCCTCACTAAATTCCGAAATCCAATCTTCGCCGAGGATGTAGAGCATATATTATTACCACCAACTTTCAAATCGCGTAATGATCATCGTTCAAAGATAAGGGAAATAAGAGCTCGTACCGAGGCGTTCAGAGAGTCGTTTTTCTCTCGAGCGATCCGCGAGTGGAAGACAGGGGGGGAAATACGACTTTGGCGCGAATTGTGCCCTCCGCCACACACCGCTTGGTGGCTAGCGGAGTATATATGTAGATGTAGATGTAGACGCATTGATGTTTATCAGAGTTCTGCTTGTTAATTGAATTCCTTTTACGATTATAAGATCAAGAGAGGGTTGCTGCACCTACCTTCTTTCGACTGGCTCCAATCTAACACTCTCGCGCCTCTGTCCACGACCTCCTCTCGCCCGTACTGTCGCCTCAGCGACGCCTCTGACTACACCTCTTACAAGTTCCTCTCTGGGGCATGAAGTAGCGACGAAGACTGCACACCGCCTTATTGGCTATCTAGACTCGTTATTCTACAGAACTTTTTCAGACCCTTTGTGGAAGGAAAAGGAATTAATTCCCTACATGGCTATCCAATACTTCCTAACACTTTAATTGGCTTCGCACGACCTAGCATAGTCCCACCAAATGTCTCCTCTCTTTCGCTGTTGTACCTTCTGATCTCTGCCTCGCATTTATTGCCTCAGGACTTTGCTTCTAATCAAGCTGCGGGCCTATGGGGTATCGTCTCAGTTGTGCGACTGGATTCGTGATTCCCTGTCAGGAAGGTCGCAGTTCGTAGTAATAGACGGCAAATTATCGAGTAAAATTGAAGTGATATCAGGTGTTCCCCAGGGAAGCGTCCTGGGACCTCTGATGTTCTTGATCTACATAAATGACCTGGGTGACAATCTGAGCAGTTCTCTTCTGTTGTTCGCAGATGATGCTGTACTTTACCGTCTAGTAAGGTCATCCGAAGACCAGTATCAGTTGCAAAGCGATTTAGGAAAGATTGCTGTATGGTGTGGCAGGTGGCAGTTGACGCTAAATAACGAAAAGTGTGAGGTGATCCACATGAGTTCGAAAAGAAATCCGTTGGAATTCGATTACTCGATAAATAGTACAATTCTCAATGCTGTCAATTCAACTAAGTACCTGGGTGTTAAAATTACGAACAACTTCAGTTGGAAAGACCACATAGATAATATTGTGGGGAAGGCGAGCCAAAGGTTGCGTTTCATTGGCAGGACACTTAGAAGATGCAACAAGTCCACTAAAGAGACAGCTTACACTACACTCGTTCGTCCTCTGTTAGAATATTGCTGCGCGGTGTGGGATCCTTACCAGGTGGGATTGACGGAGGACATCGAAAGGGTGCAAAAAAGGGCAGCTCGTTTTGTATTATCACGTAATAGGGGACAGAGTGTGGCAGATATGATACGCGAGTTGGGATGGAAGTCATTAAAGCAAAGACGTTTTTCCTCGCGGCGAGATATATTTACGAAATTACAGTAACCAACTTTCTCTTCCGTATGCGAAAATATTTTGTTGAGCCCAACTTACATAGATAGGAATGATCATCAAAATAAAATAAGGGAAATCAGAGCTCGAAGAGAAAGGTCTAGGTGTTCGTTTTTCCCGCGCGCTGTTCGGGAGTAGAATGGTAGAGAGATAGGTATTATTGTGGTTCGATGAACCCTCTGCCAAGCACTTAAATGTGAATTGCAGAGTAATCATGTAGATGTAGATGTAGATGTAATCATCCTTTCCTGACTAAGGACATTGCTTGATTAATTCTGTTTTGTAACCCGTTCCTTTGTTGTCTACGGATTTCGCCTCATGAAGCTTGTTAAAAACACTGCCGGAAAAAAATAAGTACACAAAACGACTTCGATTTTGATCGTACGATGGCATATGCCACCTGGGGGATAGCAGATATAATGGTTGGTGTCCTCCAGCAGCGTTTTGGCATAGCTATCAGAGCGCCACCTGTGTCTACCTTTTAACGAGGAATTCTCCTAGCCAGAAGGCTCAGTGTGGTGCAGACGTGTGAAGCAAGCAGGCAACCACGCCACGAAGATGCGATCGTGCTTCCTACAGTCAAGAGAGCGACTTTGAACAGGGTCAAATTCTGGCCATCCGAGCGGCGGTATGGTCCTTTCGGTGAACTGCCACAGAAGTTGGACATGCTGCGTGCAGTTGTGCAACGATGCCGGTATCTGTGGTCACGTGAACATTATCACGACTATAGACGAAGTTCTGGACGTCCACACAGCACAGACGCGCGCCCAGATCGTCGTATTGTAAGGGCAGCAGTGGCAGATCAGACGACTTGTCAGCCCAGGCGTGTCAACACTGTTACCAACTGGTTATTAGCAATGGGAGTATGGGCACGCACACCTGTAGTCCGTCTTCCACTACGCCACTACATCGACGTGCACAGGTCGAATGGTGCCGTGAGAGCATCACTTGGAAGGTGGAATAGCGCGCCGTGGTCTTCAGATTCTGCCAGCACCAAGTGATGGTCATTTGCGCGTATGACGTAGACCTGGTGAGCGCCGTCTCGTAGAGTGCATCAAAACAAGTCACACTAGCCCCACCTCGGGCCTTATGGTGCGATGAGCTACACCTGCCTAATATCTACATCTACATCCATACTCCGCAAGCCACCTGACGCTGTGTGGCGGAGGGTACCTTGAGTACCTCTATCGGTTCTCCCTTCTATTCCAGTCTCGTACTGTTCGTGGAAAGAGGGATTGTCGGTATGCCTCTGTGTGGGCTCTAACCTCTCTGATTTTATCCTCGTGGTCTCTTCGAGAGATATACGTAGGAGGGAGCAATATACTGCTTGACTCCTCGATGAAGGTATGTTCTCGAAACTTCAACAAACGCCCGTACCGAGTGTAGTGTCCCCACAGAAAATACTCTCTACCACGCACCAATTAATTATTGTCAATCAAACCATCCACATTCATTCACTTTGGAAAAGTTATCTGGTCTGATTTTCTCGTAATGTATGCGGCGACAGCTCGACGACGCCAAAGTATTTTCTAGGGCGTTTATTCTTTGAAATAACAGACATGCATATATGCACTCTCCATGGTTGTTAGAGGGGTAACTAGAGCAGCTTCTGGAGTATCTGTTGAGGGATTGACGTGTTTCTGAGAGATACATATTCTGCTTTTCTTCTCGCTAAAGCGTGCCAAGTAACATTTGTGCCGCTAGCGGTTTGTTTAAGGAGAAAGAGACTGTAAAAGGAAAACAATTAAGGCGTGGAATCACCGGAGATCTGGATATGTAATGGACATGGATTTAGTACACAATTTCCTCCATAAATAAGGTTTGTGATTTTTTTGTTCTGGAGTGAAAGAACGAATGAGTTTTTTCTGAATCATTTGATGATCACGTTGGCCCTATAATTAGTGGGGAAGTTTCAGCTGTGTCGAAGAGAGCCTGCAATAACTGAGTCTGTGTTAAATCGTCCAAAAGGCTTCGTACACATCTGGAATTCGCAATCTTTCGTAAAAGGAACAAATTGTCCAAACGATTGATTCTCCCGACTGACTGCAGTGTTTAACAGTAATAATAAATGTAAAGATCTCTTACAGCAAGCCAGCCGCTGATTACCAAGACGAAGGACTCCACCAAAGATCCTATTTGGCTGATTTCACGTAATGAAATATTATATTAAAAACTTTACATAGATAAAGGGGAGAAAGAGAGAGAGCGAATGAAAATAGAGATAATACTAATAATCCTCCATTAGTCTAATTTTTCGCCTGTCTTATCACGGATCAGCCAAGAACGGGGAGGGCCTTACTTTACTGTACAGATTTATGTGTGAAGGTGAAGGGGTCTTAAAGGCAACAGATACACGTCTATACAGACAAGACATTACACAGAGATAGCGGCTAGCTGCATTCATCAGCTATTCTTAGATAAAGAGACGGCAACTTATTATCCCCACATTAAAAAAGGTTAAACGAGCTACTGAGCGTCTCTCTTGCAGAGTGTTCCACTGGAGTTTATCTATCATCTCCGTAACGCTTTCGCGATTACTAAATGATCCTGTAACGAAGCGCTCTGCTCTCCGTTGGATCTTCTCTATCTCTTCTATCAACCCTATCTGGTACGGATCCCACACTGCCGAGCAGATTCAAGCAGTGGGCGAACAAGTGTACTGTAACCTACTTCCTTTCTTTTCGGATTCCATTTCCTTAGGACTCTTCCAATGAATCTCAGTCTGGCATCTGCTTTACCGACGATCAACTTTATATGATCATTCCATTTTAAATCACTCCCAGTGCGTACTCCCAGATAATTTGTGGAATTAACTACTACAGTTGATGACCTGTTATATTGTAGCTAAATGATAAGGGATGAAAAAGTGGTACGCGACTACGAAATTCGTTAAGGAGATTATTTAAAGACTCTTCAAGCACGTTTAAAATGCATTACTTGTGACGACGTGATCAGAGACGTTTATTGTCGGGTTAAGTGAAAATGTTTCCGACAACATAATTCGAACTTTGGGTTAGCTGGGAAAAATACTCTTGGGAAACTATTATGGTTGTGGAACCCATGAAAGTTGTACGCAACGGAAAGCTATAGTTTACGTAATTCGCCATTTTATAGAATTGTGAAACGCGTGTGCGCGGAACATTAAGAGAATCTTATCCTTGGACGGTTGCGGGGGTAACTGATACAAACAACGCGCCAGCACAAAAAATAGTTCGCTTATTAACCACCAGATATTAATTAACGGGGATCTAAAATACAAAAGAGGATAGGACCATCACCTCCAATCCCGATTCATATTTCATATTTAATTAGCGAAAAGAGAAGTGTTAATAAACAAACTACATTTCAATTTTTTCCACGATTTTGGCTTCATTACGTAGTCCTGACAAGATGATAAACAATATCTGTGGAAGTTGTTTGCAACGTATCGTCATAATATTTAGCCAACCAATATTGTGGGACACCGAAAATGTAAATGCATGAAATTGTTCTTACAGCGGATGTATAATGTGTGAGTGCGACGAACTATACTGAGAAAGTGAACATCCATTACGTACTTGCGTGTTTATCTGCGAAAATTGTCCTTGTCGGTACATCAGCATAGAGTTCGAATAGAGTCGCTGGAACATTGCAAACCATTCAGATTAATCGAACATCTAAATACGCATAATGCTGGTACCACCAGGATGTGTTCTTTCTCCTGACCATCTGGAACAGCGCTACCGCTGCGGTCGCAGGTTCGAATCCTGCCTCGGGCATGGATGTGTGTGATGTCCTTAGGTTAGTTAGGTTTAAGTAGTTCTACGTTCTAGGGGACTGATGACCTCAGATGTTGAGTCCCATAGTGCTCAGAGCCATTTGAACCATTTTTTACTCCTCACCCCCGTGGCAGTAATTGAATTAATAATGTGCCGGGAAATACATTTAAATCAATTGACGACCATTGAGCTAGCGTCACGAGTTTTCAAACGTCCACTGCCATGGATGAAGGCGAGTGACACCACGAGTGTTAACGTCGATCGAGGGGTGTCGTCGTGATCGTATTGAATGGCATTGAGCGGTTACAGCCATTATGCTCAAGCTGCTCAAAACATGACTGTACCGTGTATGGAAGCTGGTAGAGACACTGTTATGAAGTTTAGGAGACTGATTTGGGATAAAAATGATGTATACAGTATTAAACACTGTCTGAACAGACCACGAAATCCAAATGGTACCGACTGGCCGCCGTGGCAATCTTAGCCCTGTTCACGTATTTCTGTAAGAGTCGCCAGTTGAGGATTCGCACGAGTCACTTCTCGTCCCATCATATCCCACTCATGCTCGATTGGAGACAAGTCCGGAGATCGTGCTCACCATGGAAGTTGCTGCACATCTTACAGAGCACGTTAAGTTTCATGGGCAGTGTGTGCCTCTTGGAACAACACATCACCTTCCTGTTTCAAGAACGGCAAAAAAATGGGTTTAACAACGTTATACACTTACCGAGCGCTGGTTAGCGTCCCCACCAGAGACACGAAAGGTAGATGCCGTGTTTCTTGACTTCCGCAAGGCGTTCGATACAGTTCCCCACAATCGTTTGATGAACAAAGTAAGAGCATATGGACTATCAGACCGATTGTGTGATTGGATTGAAGAGTTCCTAGATAACAGAACGCAGCATGTCATTCTCAATGGAGAGAAGTCTTCCGAAGTAAGAGTGATTTCAGGTGTGCCACAGGGGAGTGTCATAGGACCGTTGCTGTTCACAATATACATAAATGACCTGGTGGATGACATCGGAAGTTCACTGAGGATTTTTGCGGATGATGCTGTGGTGTATCGAGAGGTTGTAACAATGGAAAGTTGTACTGAAATGCAGGAGGATCTGCAGCGAATTGACGCATGGTGCAGGGAATGGCAACTGAATCTCAATGTAGACAAGTGTAATGTGCTGCGAATACATAGAAAGAAAAATATCATTTAGCTACAATATAGCAGGTCAGCAACTGGAAGCAGTTAATTCCACAAATTATCTGGGACTACGCACTGGGAGTGATTTAAAATGGAATGATCATATAAAGTTGGTCGTCGGTAAAGCGGATGCCAGTCTGAGATTCATTGGAAGAATCCTAAGGAAACGGAATCCGAAAACAAACGAAGTAGGTTACGGTACGCTTTTTTGCCCACTGGTTGCATACTGCTCAGCAGTGAGGGATCCGTACCAGGTAGGGTTGATAGAAGAGATAGAGAAGATCCAACGGAGAGCAGCGCGCTTCGTTACAGTATCATTTAGTAATAGCGTTACGGAGATGATAAACCCCAGTGGAAGACTCTGCAGGAGAGACGCTCAGTAGCTCGGTACGGGCTTTTGGTGAAGTTTCGAGAACATACCTTCACCGAGGAGTCAAGCAGTATACTGCTCCCTCCTACGTATATCTCGCGAAGAGACCATGAGGATAAAATCAGAGAGATTAGAGCCCACACAAAGGCATACCGACAATCTTTCTTTCCACGAACAATACGAGACTGGAATAGTAGGGAGAACCGATAGAGGTACTCAAGGTACCCTCCGTCACACACCGTCAGGTGGCTTGCTGAGTATGGATCTAGATGTAGATGTAGATATGACCAATTTAGATACTATTGCATAGTGTGTAAAGTAGATGAACAGTTCGGGGAAGATCACGGTTTCCATCAGCGTGACAATGCACTAAGCTATAAAGCAGCACATGTGGGACAATTTTTTGTGGACGATAACACAATGGATCGGACTGACCTGCCCATAGTCTCCAACTGAACCCAATGGGAAACATTTGGGATTAGTGTGTACCTCAACTTCGCTCCAGGCGCCAGAGTCCAAATTGACTACCTTATCTGCTTTCGCCTCTTGAGGAAGATTTGGCTGCCATTCCCGCACAGACATTCAGAAATCTCATTGGAAGTCCCCCTTGTCAGAGTTCAAGACGAAGATTCGACATAACCCGTATTAATGTCCAGTAATAGGTTGCGTGTTGGGCGCTGTCTTTTTAGCCATCGTCATTTCTTAAGTGGTGATCTCCAACCACTTTGTACTCATTGTTGTCAGCCTTTGACGGTTCGCCATTTCCTGACCAAATTCCCTCTCTTTAACCACTTACGTTCCTCTGTATGTTTGCCGTCTGACATACCGGCTTAGCGAAAGACGCGCGGGCTGTCCACCCCGTTTTGCTTTTATCCTGTCATAATAATATGACGAAGGACAATTTAATCTTTGGTTCGGGACCTCTGCTGTCTACACGCCGCATTTTTTGGACCTTTCTCCAAGAGGGAATCCTTGTTTTTAGCTGTCACTCCTTGTGTCCATTGGTCTTAACGTGTGGTCTCTTTTAACTTCTTTCACTTATTAGTGTTCAAAGCTTATAACACGGGTGCCTATGACCACAGTTGTTTTTGCGCAAAAAATTAAAAAATGAGATATCCAGAGACGTTTAGTTAGATAGTGTATTAGTCCCTGCCCCCCGCCATACGATCGGGGGGTGGGTTACGATAAGAATACCAGAATTACTCTCAACCAAACACCTAAGTTGGATGTAAAAGTAGTGTGTTAGTACGTACATGGCACTTTTCACATACACTTCTTTTTTATTACCTACATCTACCTTTATACTCCGCAAGCCATCCAACGGTGTGTGGCGGAGGGCACTTTACATGCCACTGTCATTACCTCTCTTCCCTGTTACAGTCACGTATGGTTCGCGGGAAGAACGACTGCCGGAAAGCCTCCGTGCGCGCTCGAATCTCTCTAATTTTACATTCCAGACCTCCTTGGGAGGTATAAGTAAGGGAAGCAGAAACGCACGCTCTCGAAACGTGGACAGCAAGCTACACCGCAATGCAGAGCGCCTCTCTTGCAAAGTCTGCCACTTGAGTTTGCTAAACATCTCCGTAACGCTGTCATGCTTACCAAATAACGCCGTAACGAAACACGCCGCTCTTCTTTGGATCTTCTCTATCTCCTCCGTCAACCCGACCTGGTACGGATCCCACACTGATAAGGAATACTCAAGTATAGTTCGAATGAGTGTTTTGTAAGCCACCTCCTTTGTTGATGGAGTACATTTTCTAAGGACTCTCCCAATGAATCTCAACCTGGCACCCGCCTTACCCACAATTGATTTTATATGATCATTCCACTTCAAATCGTTCCGTACGTATACTACCAGATATTTTACAGAAGTAACTGCTACCAGTGTTTGTTCCTCTATCATATAATCATACAAAAAAGGATCCTTCTTTCTATATATTCGCAATACATTACATATGTCTATGTTAAGTGTCAGTTGCCACTCCCTGCACCAAGTGCCTATCCGCTGCAGATCTTACTGCATTTCTCTGCAATTTTGTTATGCTGCAACTTCTCTGTGTTCTACAGTATCATCCACGAAAATCCGCATGGAACTTCCGACAATATCTACTAGGTCATTTGTATATATTTTGAAAAGCAATGGTCCCATAACACTCCCCTGTGGCACGCCAGAGGTTACTTTAACGTCTGTAGACGTCTCTCCACTGAGAACATCATGGTGTGTTCTGTTTGCTAAAAACTCTTCAATCCAGTCACACAGCTGGTCTGATATTCCGTAGGCTCTTACTTTATCAGGCGACAGTGCGGAACTGTATCGAACGCCTTCCGGAAGTCAAGGAAAATGGCATCTACCTGGGAGCCTGTATCTAATATTTTCTGGGTCTCATGAACAAATAAAGCGAGTTGGGTCTGACACGATCGATGTTTCCGGAATCCATGTTGCTTCCTACAGAGTAGATTCTGGGTTTCCAGAAACGACATGATACGCGAGCAAAAAACATGTTCTAAAATTCTACAACAGATCGACGTCAGAGATATAGGTCTATAGTTATGCGCATCTGGTCGACGACCCTTCTTGAAGACTGCGACTACCTGTGCTCTTTTCCAATCATTTGGAACCTTCCGTTCCTCTAGAGACTTGCGGTACACGGCTGTTAGAAGGGGGGCAAGTTCTTTCGCGTACTCTGTGTAGAATCGAATTGGTATCCCGTAAGGTCCAGTGGACTTTTTTGAGTGATTTCAGTTGATTTTCTATTCATTGGACACTTATTTCGATGTCAGCCATTTTTTCGTTCGTGCGGTGATTTAGAGAAGGAACTGCAGTGCGGTCTTCCTCTGTGAAACAGCTTTGGAAAAAGGTGTTTAGTGTTTCAGCTTTATGCGTGTGGTCCTCTGTTTCAATGCCATCATCATCCCAGAGTATCTAGATATGCTGTTTCGATCCACTTACTGATTTAACGTAAGACCAGAACTCTAGGATTTTCTGTCAAGTCGGTACATAGAATTTTATTTTCGAATTCACTGAACGCTTCAGGCATAGCCCTCCTTACGCTAACTTTGACATAGTTTAGCCTCTGTTTGTCTGAGAGGACGTTAAATACTGAGAAATGTTTCCCTGTTTTCTGCACCGGACGCGGAATCAATCTCAAGGAGCTCGACCATTCGTCGCCTGAAGTACCTCTGGTACATCGCAGCTAGAAGCGTAGTGAATAATGCAACAAGGCAATCGGGAAGGTGGCGTCTACAAAGCGATCCTCTCTGACTTGGAGAACGGCTTCTCTCCCAGTGACAAATTACGACTTCCGATCTCATTGCCTCTGCGCGAAAGTAAATCTTTTAGAGGCGCCAGAATTGCAGAGAAGATCTACATGCCGTCATCGGCGTTACGGAGTGATAGGATTGCTTTGTTTCCGACGTGATTCACAAGCGGCGCTTGAAAAAGTGTTTGGCCGTCATCGGTGTGTTCACACGCACACATGAAGTGCTACGGAAACCCTTCGTGTATCCCAGCCTGAATTACAACGATCCCGAGGCCAAATTTGAGCTTATCATTGCTAAGAGTTACTGTAACTGTTTGTTTTTAGTTGGAAATCTGAAGACTGAAGTGTTCAAGCTGTGCGCGCTAGTGTGTCGTGTCCAAAGCTCTCCACCTCCGTTAAAGCAGCTCACTGCTTTCAAATGGGGCTTTTCCTTTCGGAATTTTTTTCCCCTCCCCCACTCCTGCTATTATATTCGTTATGAAACTGGTGATTCATTGATGATATCTGAACAATATGAGTCCTTTTCACGCTTTCCCGACGGATCTGTTGCAAATACGCTTCTCGGGTTTGCCGCCGGATCGTATTGTGTTGCGCCTTGCAGCAGCTACCACCACCTGATGATGTCGAGCAGTTGCATCGAAGAAATATTGTACGATTTACACAATACGATCCGGCGGCAAACCCGAGAAGCGTATTTGCAATATGAATCCTATCAATCTAATCTTCTTTTTAGTCAAGTTATGCCATACAGTTCTTTTCTTCTTGATTCGTGTCAGTACCTCGTTTGTCTATATACGAGGGCAGTTCAATAAGTAATGCAACACATTTTTTTTCTCGGCCAATTTTGGTTGCAAAAACCGGAAATTACTTGTGGAATATTTTCAAACATTCCCGCTTCGTCTCGTATAGCTTCATTGACTTCCGACAGGTGGCAGCGCTGTACGGAGCTGTTAAAATGGCGTCTGTAACGGATGTGCGTTGCAAACAACGGGCAGTGATCGAGTTTCTTTTGGCGGAAAACCAGGGCATCTCAGATATTCATAGGCGCTTGCAGAATGTCTACGGTGATCTGGCAGTGGACAAAAGCACGGTGAGTCGTTGGGCAAAGCGTGTGTCATCATCGCCGCAAGGTCAAGCAAGGCTGTCTGATCTCCCGCGTGCGGGCCGGCCGTGCACAGCTGTGACTCCTGCAATGGCGGAGCGTGCGAACACACTCGTTCGAGATGATCGACGGATCACCATCAAACAACTCAGTGCTCAACTTGACATCTCTGTTGGTAGTGCTGTCACAATGGTTCACCAGTTGGGATATTCAAAGGTTTGTTCCCGCTGGGTCCCTCGTTGTCTAACCGAACACCATGAATAGCAAAGGAGAACCATCTGTGCGGAATTGCTTGCTCGTCATGTGGCTGAGGGTGACAATTTCTTGTCAAAGATTGTTACAGGCGATGAAACATGGGTTCATCACTTCGAACCTGAAACAAAACGGCAATCAATGGAGTGGCGCCACACCCACTCCCCTACCAAGAAAACGTTTAAAGCCATACCCTCAGCCGGTAAAGTCACGGTTACAGTCTTCTGGGACGCTGAAGGGGTTATTCTGTTCGATGTGCTTCCCCATGGTCAAACGATCAACTCTGAAGTGTATTGTGCTACTCTTCAGAAATTGAAGAAACGACTTCAGCGTGTTCGTAGGCACAAAAATCTGAACGAACTTCTCCTTCTTCATGACAACGCAAGACCTCACACAAGTCTTCGCACCCGAGAGGAGCTCACAAAACTTCAGTGGACTGTTCTTCCTCATGCACCCTACAGCCCCGATCTCGCACCGCCGGATTTCCATATGTTTGGCCCAATGAAGGACGCAATCCGTGGGAGGCACTACGCGGATGATGAAGAAGTTATTGATGCAGTACGACGTTGGCTCCGACATCGACCAGTGGAATGGTACCGTGCAAGCATACAGGCCCTCATTTCAAGGTGGCGTAAGGCCGTAGCATTGAATGGAGATTACGTTGAAAAATAGTGTTGTGTAGCTGAAAGATTGGGGAATAACCTGGTGTATTTCAATGCTGAATAAAACAACCCCTGTTTCAGAAAAAAATGTGTTGCATTACTTATTGAACTGCCCTCGTACATCAAGGACTGACGGCCAGGGTGGGCAATGGGCAGCATCTGCGGGTGTTTGCCGATGATGCTGTGGTGTACGGGAAGGTGTAGTTGTTGAGTGACTGTAGGGGTATACAAGGTGGATTAGACAAAATTTCTAGCTGGTGCGACGAATGGGAGCTTGGTGTAAATGTACAAGAATGTACGTTAATGCAGATAAATAGGAAAAAAATTCCATAATATTCGAATACAGTATTGGCAGTAGGTTACTTGACACAGACATGGATATTAAATATCTAGGGGCAAAATTGGAAGGGGATACGAAATGGAACGAGTATGTAAGGTGAATGGTCGACTTCGGTTTAGTGTGAGAATCTGAGAGAACTGTAGATCATCCATACAGGAGACACCGTATAGAACCCTAGTGCGACTCATTCTTGAGTACTGCTCGTGTGTTTGGGATTCCCGCCAGGTCAGATTGAAGGAAGTCATCGAAGAAATTCAGAGGCAGCCTGCTAGGTTTTCTACCGAATGGTTCGACAAACAGATGACTGTTACGGAGATGTTTAGGACACGTTTGTCACGCAACGGAAAAGCCGCCGACATCCTAAGAGCGTTCTTAGCGGTATATGCACTGAAGAGCCAAAGAAACTGGTACATCTGCCTAATATCGTGTAGAACGGAGAAGTGCCGCAACACGACGTGGCATGGACTCGACTAATGTCTGAAGTAGTGCTGCAGGGAAATGGCACCATGAATCCAGCAGGGCCGGCCGTTAGGGTACGAGTGGGTGAAGATCTCTTCTGAACAGCTCGTTGCAAGCCATCCCAAATACGCCCAATAATGTTCATGTCTGGGGTGTTTGGTGGCCAGTGGAAGTGTTTAAACTCGGGAGAGTGTTTCTGGAGCCACTCTGTAGCAATTATGGACGTGTGAGGTGTCGCATTGTCCTGCTGGAATTGCTCAAGTCCGTCGGAATGCACAATGGACACGAATGAATGCAGGTGATCACACAGGATGCCTACGTATGTGTCACCTGTCAGAGTCGTATCTAGACGTATCAGGGGTCCAAGTGCACACGCCCCACACCATTACAGGGCCACCACCAGCTTGAAGAGTCCCCTGCTAACATGCAGGGTCCATGCACTTATGATGTTGTCTCTATACACGTACACGACCATTCAATTTGAAACGAGACTCGTCCCAACAGGAACCAAGTTTCCAGTCATCAACAGGCGACACGTACAGTTCTGTGTCCTGCAGTCATTAAGGGTACAAGAGTGGGTCTTCGGCTCCGAAAGACCACATCGATGATGTTTCGTTGAATGGATCGCAAGCTGACACTTGTTGATGACCCGGCACTGAAATATGCAGCATTGTTCGGAAGGGTTGCATTTCTGTCGCGCTGAACGATTTTCTTCAGTCGTCGTTGGTCCCGTTCTTTCAGGATCTTCCTCCAGCCTCAGCGGTGTCGGAGATTTGATGTTTCGCCGCATTTATGATATTCGCACTACACTCTTGAAATGGCCGTGCGGGAAAATGCCCACTTCATCTCTACCTCGGAGATACTGTGTCCCATCGCTCGTGCGCCGAGTATAACACAACGTTCAAACTCACTCAAATCTTGATAAACTGCCATTGTAGCAGCTGTAACCGATCTAAAAATTGAGCCAGACACTTGTAGTCTTATATAGGCGTTGCCGACCGCAGCGCCGTATTTTCCTTGTTTATATACCTCTCTGTATTTGAATACGCAAGCCTATGCCAGTTTCTTTGGCGCTTCAGCGTATATTATTCTTAACTGAATGCAATATACAGATGTAAAGACAATATCTGGTTCACCTCAGTGGAGTGTTATACGGTGGGAGGCTGCCTGGGGCTCTTTGTAGACTGTAGTGTCTACTGTACAAGAAGGTGGTTACGTCAGGAGACTGCATAGAAATACGGGAAGCCCAGCGGAGGATAGGCGATTGGCGCAGTGGCTGCCAGGTGGTCCTGGACGTAAATAAATGCAACGTCCTCAGGTGTAGCGCCATTTGAAGGACTTATTTCAATAGTGCTACAAGTCCATTACCTCCACTTTTGTGTATATAATGCTTCTGCAATTAATGAGCCAAACAAACAGAAAGAAAGGTTCATCTCTAGCAAGAAGCCATATGCTTGCATATTTCTGGTATCTCAACTGCAGATTTTTCAGCGCTCATTTAACTTTAGGTCTCTGTATCTCAATATGAACAAAAATTGACTTGTACCACTATTGAAATTAGCCCTTCATCTCGCCTACAGAAGTCAGGCTACGGCAATAGACTATGAGCCATGATTCTTGCGTGACAGATGTGCGCTCCGGTCCAGAAGCAGTCCATAGTAGTGACGGCTCTGGACGAAAGATGTCAGCATGTTACGGACTAGAAAATTCTAAGCAGACAAAATAATGTATTTTGGAACTGAAACTTTATCTTCTGTGAATATTATGACTTCTATTAATTATTACTGCTTTCTTTGGGATTGGAATTATTATATTCTTCTTGAATCCCAAAGAAAACAGGTGTTGACAGATGCGAAAATTACCGAACTATCAGTTTAATAAGTCACGTCTGCAAAATGCTAACACGAATTCTTTACAGACAAATGGAAAAAACTGGTAGAAGCCGACCTCAGGGAAGATCAGTTTGGATTCCGTAGAAATGTTGGAACACGTCAGGCAATACTGACCCTACGACTTATCTTAGAAAATAGATTAAGGAAAGGCAAACCTAGGTTTTTGACGATGTTGACTGGAATACTCTCTTTCGAATTCTGAAGGTGGCAGGGGTAAAATACAGGGAGCGAAAGGCTATTTACAATTTGTACAGAAACCAGATGGCAGTTATAACAGTCGAGGGGCACGAAAGGGAAGCAGTGGTTGGGAAGGGAGTGAGACAGGGTTGTAGCCATTCCCGATGTTATTCAATCTGTATATTGGGCAAGCAGTAAAGGAAACAAAAGAAAAATTCGGACTAGGAATTAAAATCCACGGAGAAGAAATAAAAACTTTGAGGTTCGCTGATGACATTGTAATTCTGTCAGAGACAGCAAAGGACCTGGAAGAGCAGGTGAACGGAATGGACAGTGTCTTGAGAAGAGGATATAAGATTAACATCAACAGAAGCAAAATGAAGATAATGGAATGTAGTCGAATTAAGTCGGGTGATGCTGAGAAAATTATATTAGGAAATGAGAGGTTTAAAGTAGTAAATGCGTTTTGCTATTTGGGGAGCAAAACAACTGATGATGGTCGAAGTAGAGAGGATATAAAATGTAGACTGGCAATGGCAAGGAAAGCGTTTCTGGAGAAGAGAAATTTGTTAACATCGAGTACAGATTTAAGTGTCAGGCAATCGTTTCTGAAAGTATTTGTGTGAAGTGTAGCCACGTATGGAAGTGAAACGTGGACGATAAATAGTTTGGACAAGAAGAGAATAGGAGCTTTCCTAATGTGGTGCTACAGAAGAATGCTGAAGATTAGATGGGTAGATCACATAACTAATGAGGAGGTATTGAATAGAATTGGGGAGAAGACAAATTTGTGGCACAAGTTGACTAGAAGGGATCGGTTGGTAAGGCATATTCTGAGGCATCAAGGGATCACTAATGTAGTATTGGAGGGCAGCGTGGAGGGTAAAAATCGTATTGATATGTTTAGTTATTAGTGTGAATGAATATGCAAATTCAAAGTAACGTAATAAATCAGTATCGTTATACCTATTAACTGTGTAAATAGTAGCAATGGAATTTGTCTTACACAGAAAAGGAATCACACTCTCAGGGGAAAATTGTAAAGTGTAATTCGCCAGTTTATGGTGCTGGGGGAATCGAGAAACATTTTACGATCGCTCAGTTATCTAAAGATGGAGTTATTTTGATAGCTGGGTGTTTTTCTAAAATTTGCTCTTTTAATAAATTGCTAATAAAAGCGATTCTTTTGCGATTGGTTCGTAGTAAAAGCCGCTGGATGGCGTCGTTTTCTACTGACAGATGACTGACTACACCGTTTCTCAACCAAAGAGAAGAGAGTACGTTCTGAGGTATTATGTAGGATGCTCTTGTCTTGGAATAAGCTTGTCATCTCTGTTCGTCTCATTGCACAGTGCTTTGAGTACCCTTCTGTACTATCTTGTAGCAGTTCTTTCGATGTATGGCCCAAGTTCCATCGAGTCGGGCGTGTGTGTATGTGTGTGTGTGTGTGTGTGTGTGTGCTCGAGGGGGGAGGTTAGTGAATAAACATGACCCACAGGTAATGTGTCAATGTCTCGCTCGTTTGAGTTCGCACTTCTGCTACGCTGCTGAATTCCATATTTCGTCGTCAGGCCATAAATTTCGAGCATCCGCACTGTGGAGTCCAAAGGGATTACTCGGTGCCGCATCGCCCCCCTTAATACAGCGAAATAATTCCAGTTTTCTGCCGGTGGCGTCCGCTGTTCCCAGAACCCTTCGGGGCCCAGCTTTCCTCTTATTTGCTTAGCGGATTCCGACTTGTGGTTAAACGCGGGATGTTTATGCGTCTCCAGAGAAGCCACCCAAGTCGCAGCGCAGTGTCCGCTTTCTCCGTCCGGTTTCGCGTAGTCACCGTTCCTATGACAACACACACTCGGCAGTAACTAGAAACTGCCACCGAGTTCCGCTCAGCGTGCAGAAATCAAATGTATGTAGTATGAGTTGTCAGTTAATCCCGTCACATTAATAAAGCGGCGGGTCAGATCGTCTTCCGGATACCTATACTACTGGCCACTAAAATTGCTACACCACGAAGATGACGTGCTACAGACGTGAAAATAAACCGACAAGAAGGAGATACTGTGATATGCAAATGATTAGCTTTTCAGAGCATTCACACAAGATTGGCGCCGGTGGCGACACCTACAACGTGGTGACATGAGGAAAGTGTCCAATCGATTTCTCATACACAAACAGCAGTTGACCGGCGTTGCCTGGTGGAACGTTGTTGTGATGCCTCGTGTAAGGAGAAGAAATGCATACCATCACGTTTCCGACTTTGATAAATGTCTGATTGTAGCCTATCGCGGTTGCGGTTTATCCTATCGCGACATTACTGCTCGCGTTGTTCGAGATCCAATGACTATTTGCAGAATATGGAATCGGTGGGTTCAGGAGGGTAATACGGAACGCCGTGCTCAATCCCAACGGCCTCGTATCACTAGCAGTCGAGATGACAGGCATCTTATCCGCATCGCTGTAACGGATCGTGCCGCCACGTCTCCATCCCTGAGTCAACAGATGGGGACGTTCGCAAGACAACAACCATCTGCACGAACAGTTCGACGACGTTTGCAGCAGCATGGACTATCAGCTCGGAGACCGTGGCTGCCAGTTACCCTTGACGCTGCATCGCAGACAAGAGCGCCTGCGATGGTGTACACAACAACGAACCTGGGTGCACGAGTGACAAAACGTCATTTTTTTGGATGAATCCAGGTTCTGTTTACAGCATCATGATGGTCGCATCCGTGTTTGGCGACATCGCGGTGAACGCACATTGGAAGCGTGTATTGGTCATCGCCATACTGGCGTATCACCCGGCGTGATGGTATGGGGTGGCATTGGTTACACGTCTCGGTCACCTCTTGTTCGCACTGACGGCACTTTGAACAGTGGACGTTACATTTCAGATGCGTTACGACCCGTGGTTCTACCCTTCATTCGATCCCTGCGAAACCCTACATTTCACCAGGATAATGCACGACCGCATGCTGCAGGTCCTGTACGGGCCTTCCTGGATACAGAAAATGTTCGACTGCTGCCCTGGCCACCACATTCTCCACATTTCTCACCAATCGAAAACGTCTGGTCAATGGTGGCCGAGCAACTGGCTCGTCACAATACGCCAGTCACTACTCTCGATGAACTGTGGTATCGTATTGAAGTTGCGTGGGCAGCTGTACCTGTACACGCCATCCAAACTCTGTTTGACTCAATGCCCAGGCGTATCAAGGCCGTTATTACGGCCAGAGGTGGTTGTTATGGATACTGATTTTTCAGGATCTATGCACCCAAATTGCGTGAAAATGTAATCACATGTCAGTTCTAGTATAATATATTTGTCCAATGAATACCCTCTTATCATCCTTATTTCTTCTTAGTGTAGCAATTTTAATGGCCAGCAGTGTACATTCAGGATTTCGTAATTTCCATAATTCTATTATGGCGAATGCCGGGTTTGTTCCTTTGAGAGGGGCAGAGGCAAATTGGTTCCGCATCCTTCTCCAGTCCGAGTTTCTGTTCCGTCCCTAATAACATAATCGTCGACACGACGCGCCAAAGCCTAAAGTTCCTTCTTTCACACTGATAAACATAACAGTTATGAAATTCCTGAGATTGTGTACGACAATACGGACATGTCACATTACGAAGCGTTATGAGTCTGGGACGAACAGAACGTTATTAATAAACTTTAAATTGTGGGCCGTCATTGACTGTAACTTTTAGGTTACGGATATACAGTTAAACCACATATTCTTTAAACAATCGAACTGCCACGAATAAAACAGCTCGAAACGTCTGGTTACAAATGTGATTCCGAAGATAAAGGAACCACTTCGTGGCATTCGCTTCAGAACTGTTCCAGAGATTCGACAGGCGGTACACCGCTTCATTTGCACCATCAACAGAACAGGCTCTGCTGACGGTATACTACGCCTTCCACATCGCTGGGATCTGGTTCCACACAACGCTGGTGACTACTTTAAAGGTCGGTAACAGGTGCAAACATGGAACTCTTTTGTATCGGTTGCGAATAAACAGTTGCCACTATTTAAATTCAAACCCTCCTAATTGCTAAATAAGGAGCTACTGCATCAGAATGCCCTGAAAGGAACCTGACAGGTATACAGTCTGAACCGCAGGCCTTGCCTTTATTAAGTGATTCAAGCTGCTTTGCTACACCGAGGATATCTACTTCTATGTTTCTCATCTTGGCTCATCTTGATTGGAATTCAGGACTATTTACTTCGTCTTCTTTGGTGAAGGAGTTCCGGTTAACCGTGTTTAATACCTCTGCTTTAGTGACAATATCATTAATGACTCCACCTTTCTTATCGGGCAGTGAAGGTATTGATTGCATCTCTCGACTGGTGTGCACAGAATATCTTTGCGTTTTCTGCCAGATTATGAGACAGAATTTCGTTGTGGAAAAAACATCTCGCATCTCGCATTTCGAACTTCTGCAAAACTTTGCGAATCTTTGGGATTTTGCGTTCATTTAAATTTAGCACGCTTTTTTTGTTGCTTCTGCAACAGTTATCTCACCCTTTTTGTGTACCATCTGGGATCAGCACCATCACTTATTAATTTATGTGGTATATATCTCACAATTGCTGTCAATACTAAGTCTTTGAAATCCTTCCACAATTTTTCTACGCTTACATGATAAGATCGGAAGGAATTAAGAGCATTTTTATCAGCTTTTTTTAAAAATATATTTACCTTGCGTTTTTTTTATGGTTGTGAGTGTTATGGTACTCAGCCTAGCAGCAACTGCCTTGTGGTCGCTAATCCCTGTATCCTTCACTGTACTTCCTATTTGTCCAGGATTATTTGTTGCTAAGAGTTTAAGTATGCTTTCCCAAACATTTACACTTCGAGTGGGCTCATGAACTAACTGTTCAAAATAATTTACTAAGAAAGCATTCAGTACATTTTCCGATGACGTTTTATGAGTGCCGGCCGGAGTGACCGAGCGGTTCTAGGCGGTACAGTCTGGAACCGAGGCACCGCTACGGTCACAGGTTCGAATCCTGCCTCGGGCATGGATGTGTGTGATGTCCTTAGGTTAGTTAGGTTTATGTAGTTCTAAGTTCTAGGGAAGTTGCAACAAAACGACTATTCAAGTTAGTGTGTAGAATATATGAGTCTGGCGATATACCATCTGATTTTCGGAAAAGCATCATCCACACAATTTCGAACATGGCAAGAGCTGACAAGTGCGACAATTATCGCACAATCAGCTTAACAGCTCATGCATCGAAGCTGCTTACAAGAATAATATACAGAAGAATGGAAAAGAAAATTGAGAATGCGCTAGGTGACGATCATTTTGGCTTTAGGAAAAGTAAAGGGACGAGAGAGGCAATTCTGACGTTACGGTTAATAATGGAAGCAAGGCTAAAGAAAAATCAAGACACTTTCATAGGATTTGTCGACCTGGAAAAAGCGTTCGACAATATAAAATGGTGCAAGCTGTTCGAGATTCTGAAAAAAGTAGGGGTAAGCTATAGGGAGAGACGGGTCATATACAATATGTACAACAACCAAGAGGGAATAATAAGAGTGGACGATCAAGAACGAAGTGCTCGTATTAAGAAGGGTGTAAAACAAGGCTGTAGCCTTTCGCCCCTACTCTTCAATCTGTACATCGAGGAAGCAATGATGGAAATAAAAGAAAGGTTCAGGAGTGGAATTAAAATACAAGGTGAAAGGATATCAATGATACGATTCGCTGATAACATTGCTATCCTGAGTGAAAGTGAGGAAGAATTAAATGATCTGCTGAACGGAATGAACAGTCTAATGAGTACACAGTATAGTTTGAGAGTAAATCGGAGAAAGACGAAGGTAATGAGAAGTAGTAGATATGAGAACAGCGAGAAACTTAACAACAGGATTGATGGTCACGAAGTCAATGAAGTTAAGGAATTGTGCTACCTAGGCAGTAAAATAACCAATGACGGACGGAGCAAGGAGGACATCAAAAGCAGACTCGCTATGGCAAAAAAGGCATTTCTGGCCAAGGGAAGTCTACTAATATCAAATACCGGCCTTAATTTGAGGAAGAAATTTCTGAGGATGTACGTCTGGAGTACAGCATAGTATGGTAGTGAAACATGGAGTGTGGGAAAACCGGAACAGAAGAGAATCGAAGCATTTGAGGTGTGGTGCTATAGAAGAATGTTGAAAATTAGGTGGACTGATAAGATAAGGAATGAGGAGGTTCTATGCAGAATCGGAGAGGAAAGGAATATGTGGAAAACACTGATAAGGAGAAGGGACAGGATGATAGGACATCTGCTAAGACATGAGGGAATGACTTTCATGGTAGTAGAGGGAGCTGTAGAGGGCAAAAACTGTAGAGGAAGACAGAGATTGGAATACGTCAAGCAAAAAATTGAGGACGTAGGTTGCAAGTGCTACTCTGAGATGAAGAGGTTAGCACTGGAAAGGAATTCGTGGCGGGCCGCGTCAAACCAGTCAGTAGACTGATGATCAAAAAAAAAAAAAGGTCCTAGGGGACTGATGACCTCAAAAATTAAGTCCCATAGTGCTCAGAGCCATTTGAACTAGTGTCCTGCCCAAAGGCATGTTTCTCACGTGCTAACTCTCCATGCTCTCCTGTCTTCTGTTGTCGTCTTCATGTCCGCGTAATATCCGCTTCCCTTTGTGTCGTTTATCATCCTGCGACTCCTCCTTCCACTCAATCTTCTCTGACAAACTAGTTCTTCCAGAGCGTCTGTTAGTAAGCATTCCCGTCTCAACGAAAGTTCCATCGAGTTCTTCCTCCATTGTCTCATAACCGGCAGCGGTCTTATGAAGAGAATGAACATTGCCTCTGTATTTACTGCTTGAAACGATACAACCAGTCAAAAAGAAATCAAGAATGGGCCCAGTTCCCTAGACATAAAAACTGAGCTCACGACGATTGTGCCACAGTAGTCCACATATACTAACAGGCGGAAGTTCGCTAAAATTTTTTTTGACTACCAGGAAAATTGTTGTTTTACCATGATGATCGCTGTAAGTAAGCATGGTGAAGGAATATAAACTTTGAGGTTTGCTGATGACATTGTAATTCTGTCAGAGACAGAAAAGGACCTGGAACAGCAGTTGAACGGAATGGACAGTGTCTTGAAAGGAGGACATAACATGAACTTCAACAAAAACAAAACGAGGATAATGGAATGTAGTCGAATTAAATCAGGTGATGCTGAGGAAATTAGATTAGGAAATGAGACACTTAAAGTAGTAGATGAGTTTTGCTATTTGGACAGAAAAATAACAGATGACGGAAGTAGAGAAGATATATAATGTACACTGGCTGTGGCAAGGAAAGCGTTTCTGAAGAAGAGAAATTTGTTAACATCGAGTATAGATTTGTCAGGAAGTCGTTTCTGAAAGTATTTGTATGGAGTGTAGCCATGTATGGAAGTGAAACATGGACGATAAATAGTGTAGACCAAAAGAGAATAGAAGCTTTCGGAATGTGATGCTACAGAAGAATGCTGAAGATTAGATTGGTAAATCAAGTTACTAATGCGGACTAATGAGGAAGTCATGAATGAAATTGCGGAGAAGAGGAATTTGTGGCGCAAATTGACTAAAGGAAGGGATCGGTTGGTTGGGCACGTTCTGAGGCACCAAGGAATAACCAATTTAGTGTTGGAAGTACGGAGGATAAATATCGTGAAGTGAGACCTAGGAATGAATACATTAAGCAGATTCAGAAGGATGTAGGCTGTAGCAGTTACTCGGAGATGAAGAGGCTTGCACAGGATAGAGCAGCGTGGAGAGCTGCATCAAACCAGTCTCTGGACTGAAGACCACCACAACAACAACAACAACAATACGCATAAACGCGCCGCTAAACCTGCTCCCTACATGGGGCACGTTTACGCATATCGACTTGAGACCAAATAAAATTATTTTGCACTCTTAAATATAATGTTGAGTTAGAAGTATTCATACCAAGTCAATATTTAATGACCATGTTACAAACTTCCTGGCAGATTAAAACTGTGTGCCCGACCGAGACTCGAACTCGGGACTTTGCCTTTCGCGGGCAAGTGGTCTACCATCTGAGCTACCGAAGCACGACTCACGCCCGGTACTCACAGCTTTACTTCTGCCAGTACCTCGTCTCCTACCTTCCAAACTTTATAGAAGCTCTCCTGCGAACCCTGCTGAACTAGCACTCCTGAAAGAAAGGATATTGCGGAGACATGGCTTAGCCACAGCCTGGGGGATGTTTCCAGAATGAGATTTTCACTCTGCAGCGGAGTGTGCGCTGATATGAAACTTCCTGGCAGATTAAAACTGTGTGCCCGACCGAGACTCCAACTCCCGAGTTCGAGTCTCGGTCGGGCACACAGATTTAATCTGCCAGGAAGTTTCATATCAGCGCACACTCCGCTGCAGAGTGAAAATCTCATTCTGGAAACATCCCCCAGGCTGTGGCCTCCCGAGTTCGAGTCTCAGTCGGGCACACAGTTTTAATCTGCCAGGAAGTTTCATATCAGTGCACACTCCGCTGCAGAGTGAAAATATCATTCTGGAACCATGTTACAAGACCAAACAATTTTAAACATGATAAATCTAGTCAAAAAATTAAGAGAAATTCTGAAAGAAATACTCGTGAATGTGACCATCTACCGTATTCCTTCAAAGGTGAACTAACTACCTGCAATGAACACACGAAAATTTGGCCCAGTCTCCCCTACTCCTTCAATGATGAATTAACTACCTGTAATGATTATGTGTAAATGAATTAACTACTTGTAATGAATACACAGAAATGTGCCCAGTCTATCATACTCTTTCAACGATGCATTAACTACCTGTAATGAATATGCATAAATGTGGCGTAGTCTCCCCTACTCATTCAACGATGAGCTAACTACCTGTAATGAATACATGTAAATGTGGCATGGTCTCCCCTACTCCTTCAATGACGAATCAACTACCTGTAATAAATACGTGCAAATTAGGCCCAATCTCCCCTACTCCTTTAAGGTGGGTAGGACGTCAAACGGGCTGACTTGGAGCAGGAGAGGCACCACAGGACATTTTAATTTCTACTGTCTATACTTTTACAAATAAATTCATAAAACTTTGTCAGTATGACCAGGAAGAATTCAGGACTCACACTGATAGCAGTGGAAGTTCAAAAACGTAGCAAAATACCTTTTTTTACATGTGAAATTTCATCATTTTTTTCCCTTACTACTGGCTGCATTTGTTTTCCGTAGGTACATTTTTCTTCCTAAGTAAGCGAGATTCTTCGATTAATTTTGCACAGCATACTAGCAGTACTTACAGGTGTATGAAACTCTAGAATTTTCCAAATCTATTAAAAACAGTGGTAAAAATTGAGATAATTAAATATAAAATTTGAGTTAATTCTAAACATGAAGTTTAAAATGTAACAGTTCGTTCATTTTTTCATAAATTAAATAGACTCTAGAGTTTCATACACATGTAACTATAGTTTATATGCTGTAAAAGGTACCTATAGCAACAAATGCAGCCAGTAGTAAGTGAAAAAATGATGAAATTTCACATGTAAAGAATCTATTTTGTTACCTTCAACTTTTATAGTCCTGTCCTCCTCAGTTGCGCGCAATATTACGGTATATTAATAATTTTTATTTATGGACCGTCTGACAGGAACTGAATAAAACACAATTTTAGTGCCATACGCGTTTCGCCTTTATTTTCTGCAAGGCATCATCAGTGGCCTGGAATATGTACATACAATGACAAAAATGTAAATAAAATAGCTAACATATGTACATATTCCAGGCCACTGATGATGCCTTGCAGAAAATAAAGGCGAAACGCGTATGGCACTAAAATTGTGTTTTATTCAGTTGCTGTCAGACGGTCCATAAATAAAAATTATTAATATACCGTAGTATTTTGTTACGTTTTTGAGCTTCCACTGCTATGAGTATGGATCCTGAATCCTTCCTGATCATGCTTTCAAAGTTTTATGAATTTATTTGTAAAAGTATAGACAGTGGAAATTAAAATGTCCTGTGGTGCCTCTCCTGCTCCACGTCAGCCCGTTTGACGTCCTACCCCCCCTAATGATGAACTAACTACCTGTAATGAATACGCGTAAATGTGGCCCAGCCTCCACTATGCCTTCAACGATGAACTAACTACCTGTAATGAATATGCGTAAATGTGGTCCGGTTTCCCCTACGTCTTCAACAATGAACTAACTACCTGTAATCTCACTTGTCAATAAAATGACCCTGTCCTAAAGGGAAGTTGCACTTTTTTCCGGCAGTGTGGTAATCGAGTATGCCGGTTCACGTTCACGGGAACCTGAATGAATGGGTCAAAACTATTGAAAATAGTCTCAGAACCACCTAAAACCGTTAAGTACACCCTCCACACACCACAGGTTAGTGGCCTCGTGGGGCGACAGAGTTTTGCGGGGTGTCTGGCTGCAAAGTCCATTGCATGCAGCTCCCTTCTCAACATTGGTTCGGAAACTGGTTCAGATGTACCTGCTTTCACTGACAGCAGAAATTTCTGTCGGGTTGGAAACGATTGTCATTGCTAATGCGAGACACTTGTCTGCCGTCCCTGTCGGTTAGGATACTTTAACCACCGGTGTCCTCATGCCATATCACAGGATTGCAGGTGGTGCACCGTTTCTTGCAGACTGGAAACAAGTGGCACAGCCTCGCCGGGGACTCGAGAGGAGCTGCTGCCGTCTGTGAATCCTGGCACACCTCAACTAGCTTTCCCAGTCTTAACGGAAAGCTCCTCCGAATAATTTACGGCGCAGTAGAAGCGAGTGGCGTATCTGGCGTCCTGCAACCGAAGACTGAAGGTAGTCACCGATCGCTTTTCAAGTTGTTACAAACAGAAAGAAACAGAAAAGTTTATAGTGAAAATCTCCTTGTTGTTTCTCAAAATGTTCGGCGTTTAAATTTATACATTTTCGACGCGATCGCAACAATGTGGAAACATTTTTGTTTTTCCGTTCTAGTGTTCGTTTTGGAAAGTTCAAATGGTTCAAATGATTCGGAGCACTATGGGACTTAACTTCTGAAGTCATCAGTACCCTAGAACTTAGAACGACTTAAACCTAACTAACCTAACAACATCAACACATCCATGCCCGAGGCAGAACTCGAACCTGCGACCGTATTAGTCGCGCGGTTCCAGACTGTAGCGCCTAGAACCGCTCGGCCACTCCGGCCGGCGTTTTGGAAAGATTCGACAACTTCTAGAAGTGATGAAAGTCGCCGTTCTCGATTTTTGACACGACGTAAAGGAACAAGAAGATTTCGTTACGAGATAACTCAGTCGAATATCGTCAATGAGACATTTATTTTACGCTTTTCTCCGTGAAAGAGTGTATGCTTTGACGTGCTGAATTGCCGCGTTGAAGAATGGCGTCAAGTTTTCCGTGGTTTTTCTGATTTCATCGATGACTTACGTTACAGAATTGTTTGTATATCATTCAACATTAGCTATTCTTCCATCGTCTTAGGCAACGGTACGACTTTTCAAGCGCAAGCAACGAACCACATTTCTTGGATTCTGTTCATTATCAAACACCTTAGCAGGTGATTATTGCTTAGCTTCCGGCTCGGACGAATAGACGAGGGGTGCTCAGTCAGTAATGTAACACTTTTTTTTCTGGAATCTGGTTGGTTTCCTTCAGGATTCCAACAAAATACATTATTCCTCACTCTTTTGGCTGCAAAACCTTATTTTTCAACGTAATCTGCGTTCAGTGCGACAGCGTCAACCCACCTTAGTGGGAGGACCTGTATGCTAGCATAGTACCACTCTACTGATCGATGACGGAACCGACGTCTTGCTTCATCAATAATCTTCCCATTATCCACGTACTGATTATGGAAGTCGGAATATGCGAGATACGGGCTGTAGGGTGGATGAGGAAGAACAGTCCAATAAGGATTTGTGAGTTCCTCTCGAGTGCGCAGATTTCTGTGAGATCTTGCGTTGTCACAGAGAAATTCTTTTACATTTTTATGCCGACGAACATGCTGAAGATTTTTTTTCAGTTTCCTGAGGGTAGCACAATACACTTCAGAGTTGATCGTTGCACCAGGAGGGAGGACATCAAACATAATAACCCTTTCAGAGTACCAGAAGATCTTCGCCATGACTCTACCGGCTGAGGGTGTAGCTTTGAATTTTTCCATCGGAGGAGAGGCGGTGTGGCCCTTTCCATGGATTGCCGTTTTGTTTTCGGTTCGGAGTGATGAACCCATTGTCGGTGACAATGTTCGACAAAAAATTATCGCTATCTGCCTCGTAACACGCAAACAGTTCCTCACAGACAGTCATTTGTTGCTCTTCATGGTCTTATGTTAGGCAACGAGAAACCCATCTGGCGCACACCTTTGAGTACACAAGCTGGTGGACGGTTATGTCGGCACTACCAACACAGACATCCAGGTGTGCAGCGAGATATTTGACTGTGCTCTGTTGCCTTCGAATGAGAATGTCCACACTTTCCAGCGTCGCAGGAGCCGCAGCTGTGTGCTGTAGGAGATCGGACAGGTAAGCAATTATGACAGAAGTCTCGCCCAACGACTCACCGTGCTTTTATTCAATGCCATACAGGTTTGCAAGGATGACAGAAGCCTCGCCCAACTACTCACCGTGCTTTTATTCAATGCTATACAGGTTTGCAATTATGACAGAAGTCTCGCCCAAAGACTCATCGTGCTTTTATTCAATGCCATACAGGTTTGCAAGGATGACAGAATCCACGCCCAACGACTCACCGTGCTTTTATTCAATGCCACACAGGTGTGCAAGGATGACAGAAGCCTCGCCCAACTACACACCGTGCTTTTTTCAATGCTATACAGGTTTGTAAGGATGACAGAAGTCTCGCCCAAAGACTCATCGTGCTTTAATTCAATGCCATACAGGTTTGCAGGGATGACAGAAACCTCGCCCAACGACTCATTGTGCTTTTATTCAATGCCATACAGGTTTGCAATTATGACAGAAGTCTCACCCAACGACTCATCGTGCTTTTATTCAATGCCATACAGGTTTGCAAGGATGACAGAAGCCTCGCCCAACGACTCACCGTGCTTTTATTCAATGCCATACAGGTTTGCAAGGATGACAGAAGCCTCGCCCAACGACTCACCGTGCTTTTATTTAATGCTATACAGGTTTGCAATTATGACAGAAGTCTCGCCCAAAGACTCATCGTGCTTTTATTCAATGCCATACAGGTTTGCAGGGATGACAGAAACCTCGCCCAACGACTGGCCGTGCTTTTATTCAATGCCATACAGGTTTGCAAGGATGACAGAAGCTACGCCCAACGACTCACCGTGCTTTTATTCAATGCCACACAGGTGTGCAAGGATGACAGAAGCCTCGCCCAACTACACCGTGCTTTTTTCAATGCTATACAGGTTTGTAAGGATGACAAAAGCCTCGCCCAGCGACTCATCGTGCTTTTATTCAATGCCATACAGGTTTGCAGGGATGACAGAAACGTCGCCCAACGACTCATCGTGCTTTTATTCAATGCCATACAGGTTTGCAAGGATGACAGGAACCTCCCCCAACGACTCGCCGTGCTTTTGTTCACTGTCATGTCTCCGTAGATACTCTGAAGGTTGCCTATGAATATCTGCGACGCTCCGGTTTTCCTCCAAAAGAAACTCAATGACTGTCCTTTTGTTGGAAACCTATCCGAATTTCACGAAACTACAGGGGCTGACGCGAGAGTATTCCACCATGGTCCACAACAAACTCAGCTTCCTTTCACCCTTAATTGACCGAGGAAAAAAGTATGCATTACATATAGAGCGCCCCTTGTACAACTTTGATCTCTTGTTACGATGTTGTATACTGATGTTTCATTTCCTCGGTTAAACTTTTCAAAATTTCCTTAGGGAAATGACACATCTACATGCACACACACTCCGCGGCCCACCATGCGAGACGAAGGGTACTTTCGTGTGACAACGTCACTGCCCCCTTTTCCGATTCCGGTGCTTCGCGGGGAGAACGATCGCTGGTAAGCCTCTGTATGGTCTCCAATCTCTGTATTTTACTTTCATGGTCTCTTCGGTACGTATACGCAGCAGGGAGCAATATGTTGGTTGAGCCTTCTAGGAACTCATGCTCGAGGAACTTTAACAGTCACAGTCTGACGAAGAACGCCTCTCTTGCAGCGTCTGCCGCTGAAGATGGTTTACGATATCAGTGACGCTGTCGTGCACGCTAGATGAACCTGAGGCGAAGCGCGCTGCTCTTCTTTGGCTCTTCTCTGTTTCTCCCATCAATGACGTCTGCTACGGATCCCAGCCTGACGAAAAATTAAAGCATTTGTCGAACGAGGTTTTTGTAAGCTACTTCTTTTGTTGATCGACTACTACATTCCCTGAGGATTCTTGCAAAGAATTTATCTGGCACCTGCTTCACCTGCGATTAATTTTGTGTAGTCATCGTTACGTACGCGTCCACCTAGAAATATTATGGCTGTATCTGCTTCAAGTAACTGTTCTGCAAATTGTGTAATCATACAGTAATGGATCTTCCTACCTGTTTATGAACAATGCGTTATATGATGGATTCGTCGGGAATAGATCTTTTTCACACCTAAAAATTCACACAAAATCAAATGTAACGTAGTATTCGATATACCTAAGAATGCGTCTTTCTGACAGTACATCACTGGTCGATACCCTTCGAAAATGTTGTACACAGCTTCCATGTCTATTGAAACAACAGCCGATACTGGTCGTCCTCCACGAAATTCGTGCCTTATAGAAGAGTAGTAGTTGTAGTAGTTGAAGGGTTTTGTGGGCGCACGACAGCAAGGTCTTCAGCGCCCGTTCAGTATCATAGTGAGACGGGTGTCAAGAAAAAAACTCAGAACATTTACATCAAACGGAACATAAAACACAGGGAACAATCATGGAAAAATATGTGCTCACCCACACCGAAGCGTGGGATGAAGCAGGGCGTCAGCAGTAAAACATGGACAACACAGGAAGAAAAAGGTAGAGGGAGCTAAAACAATGGAGCAGATGGAAGTGGCTGGCTGACCGCAAGGAAAAAAGGGAGGAGTCAGCCACTCTGCAATACACTAAAACCGCCAGCCTAAAAGTTTAGGCCAGAGTCCAGACACATCACAAAACTTAAAAACCCTAGACACACACGTCTCATCGTTAGCTGAAACACAGGGCAGATCCCCATCAACTTGTGCTTCTGCCCTTGCATCACGGTATAAAACGCAGTCTGTTAAAATGTGCCGGACAGAGATGTGCACACCACAAGTATCACAAAACGGAGGATCCTCCCGCCGTAATAAATAGCTATGTGTGAGAGGACAGTGCCCGATCCGAAGACGTGTGAGGGCCACCTCTTCCCGCCTGAGCAGCCGGCAGGAGGAACGCCACGGCCGAGTGGTCGACTTTACCGACCGCAGTTCATTGGCCGTCACCGCCAGCCATTCGTCCTCCCACTACTCCATGCACTTCCTGTGGAGTGCAGCGATGACTGACTGCAAGGGGATAGGACACTGGACCACATCCTGCTCTGTGCAGGCCTCCTTGGCAGCCCGATCAGCCTGTTCATTGCCCCATATGCCGACATGACCAGGCACCCAGCAGAAGGATACCTCTTTACCCCGCCGTTGGAGCAAGTACAGTTGGTCATGTATCAGCTGGACCATCGCTTCAGTCGGGTACAGGTTCTGCAGTGACTGTAAGGCACTAAGAGAATCGGAGCAGAGAAGAAATCGATCGCCCCGAACACGATGCATCTGCTCCAGTGCTGTCAGGATCGCGCGGAGCTCCGCTGCGAAAACGGTATATTCAGCAGGGAGGCGAATCCGGCTAACATGATCAGGGAACACCACAGAACAGCCAAGGAAAGTCTCCTGTTTGGAGCCATCAGTATAAACGACAGTGAAACCGTGATGCACATCTAAAATGTTAAAAAACAGAGATTGGAAAGTAAAATCTGGTGTGCCAGCTTTCTTAAAATTAGTCAAATCTAAAATAAGTTTGGGTCTCCGGAGGAGCCAAGATGGAGATCTGCGCCAACCGCGACGTAAAACACGAAGACCAGCCATAGACATCGCACCGAGGCAATCCTGTGCGCGAATCCCATAGGGCTGCGTCGCACGTTGCCGGTTATGAAACAATCGTGCCAGAGGAGGCTGAGCAACGGCATGGTATGCAGGGGTGTATGGTGTGGACAAAGTTTTATACGCCTGGCGCACTGTGAGTAGCCGTCGCCGCATATGAAGTGGCGGTTCACCAGCCTCTGCACAGAGGCTGGGTATGGGGCTAGTTCGGAATGCCCCAGTGGCCAATCGAAGCCCTTCATGGTGCACAACGTCCAACATTTTTAAGTAAGAAGGCCTCGCAGACCCATACACCGTGCACCCATAATCGAGCCGAGACCGCACAAACGCCCTGTAAAACTGGAGCAGACAAGTCCTGTCAGCTCCCCATGTACTGTGGCTAAGACATTTTAAAATACTTAAAGCCTTAAGTGACCGCCGTTTCAGGTCTTTAAGATGAACGGCCACAACGAGTTTGTAGAGGTAACTGATCTGAAAAATTCAAAAGAGCGGTTAGCGGTTTCAGGCATTGGTGTCGATTTAGGCCTTTACGAAGATCGTAGAAAGCTATCCAGAGTTACCGTTTCCGTGAAATGTTTTCTTCCTCCAAAACACACACACACACACACACACATATTAATTCAGAGCAGTATTTGCTCCTATGCCCTTAATTATAAGTGGGATGTATTCGAATCTCTGTCCTCCCCTACTGTTTTTACCCTCTACAGCCCCCTCTAGTACTCGTAACATGGAGGTTATTCTCTGACGTTTTAACACACATCCTATCATTTTGTCCGCATCACTGTTTTCCATATGTTCCTTTCTTCGCCGATCTTGCGGAAAACCTCCTAAATCCTTACCTTGTGAGTCTACCAAACTCCCAACATTCCTCTGCGACACTCAACTGAAACATTTCATTTCTCTCCTGTTCCGGTTTCCCCACTATCCATGTTTCACTACCGTACAATGCTGTGCTCCAAACGTACATTGTCGCAAGTTCCTTACTCAAGTTATGGCCTATGTCCGATGCCTGTAAACTTCTCTTGGACAGTAATACCCTCTTTGCCTGTGACGATCTGCTTTTTATGTCGGCATTGCTTCGTCCGACACAAGCTATTTTGCAAATGTTCAAATGTGTGTGAATTCTAAGGGACCAAACTGCCGAGGTCATCGGTCCCTAGACTAGCACACTACTTTAAACTAACGCTACGAACAACACACACACACACACACACACACACACACACACACACCCATGCCTGAGGGAGGACTCCGCGCAATCCTTGACATGGCGCCTCAAACTACGCGGCCACTCCGCGCGGCGGCTATTTTGCTTTCAAGGTACTAGAATTCCCTAACTTCGTCTACTTCAATCACAAATTTTGATGTTGAGTTCCTCGGTGTTCTCATTTCTGCTACATCTCATTACTTTTTTTTTATTTTACACATCCAGTTCTGTAGGACCAAATTGAGGAACAAATCTCCAAGGTCATGGAACGTGTCAGTACATGAAATAACAACATAAAAGTAATAACATATATTATAAAATGATATTCATCATTTGGATTTGAAACTCCTTGTGTTTACCGTGTTTGCAGTTAAAATTGTAGGATGTGAGGTTTATGTTTATGAACCAAAAAAGACAAAAATGGCTCTGAGCACTATGGGACTTAACAGCTGAGGTCATCAGTCCCCTAGAACTTAGAACTACTTAAACCTAACTAACCTAAGGACATCACACACATCCATGCCCGAGGCAGGATTCGAACCTGCGACCGTAGCGGTCTCGCGGTTCCAGACTGACGCGCCTAGAACCGCACGGCCACACCGGCCGGCCCCAAAAAAGACAAGCCACAAATTTAAGTAAGCGCAGTCAACTATGTAACACAGGAAACAGCTTAGTTTTTCAAGGAACTCCTAAACAGAATAGAAGGAGTGACCCATGAGGAAACTCTTCAGTTTCGATTTGAACGCGCATGGATTACTGCTAAGATTTTTAAATTATTGTGGTAGCTTATTGAAAATGGATGCAGCA
Organism: Schistocerca cancellata; assembly: GCF_023864275.1. Taxonomy (NCBI): domain Eukaryota; kingdom Metazoa; phylum Arthropoda; class Insecta; order Orthoptera; family Acrididae; genus Schistocerca; species Schistocerca cancellata. Next base: position 152,925,090 of record NC_064637.1, on the reverse strand, counting down.
GTATACCGCACACCTTTCTGCACAAGAGTCAAGGAAGTGCGATCCAAATGCAGATTGGATTCCTGTCTAGTATCACCTAAGTGAAAGCTGCTAATTCTTGGGAATAAGCTGATATTATAAGCAAGAAACGACAGTAAAGACTATGTATATTGAAAGGCCAATGTCAGAATACTCAGATTAATGAACGTGGATGGACAAGAGGTTCGCGAACTTACACCACTTACTGTCCGAACTACCCGTTTCTGAGCCAAAAATATCCTTTGAGAATGGGAAGGGTTACCCCAAGATAATACCATACGACATAAGCGAAAGAAAATAAGCAAAGTAGACTACTTTTCGGTAGAACGATCACTTACTTCAGATACCGTTCGAATAGTAAAAATGGCAGCATTAAATATGTGAACAAGATCCTGAACATAGGCTTTCCATGACAGTTTGGTATCTATCTGAACATCTTCAAATTTGAACAGTTTCACTAATGCATATGCCCATTCTGTGAAATTAAAACGTCGTGTTTTTTTGAATTGTGTTAGAAAGTGTAATAACTGAGTCTTACTGTGATTTAGCGTTAGTCTTGTCTTTTTCCGGTTTACTCTCAGTCACTAGCGATTAGACTGTTCATTCCACCCAACATATCGTACATTTCTTCTTCACCTTGGTATAGCAGTATCATCACCAAATCTTATCATTGGTATCGTTTCTGTCTGAATTTTAATCCCACTGTTGAACCCTTCTTCTATTTCCGTTATTGCTTCTTCAATTTATAGATTCTACGTTAGGAGCGGCAAGAATGCATCCTTATCGTATCCATTTCTTCGTGTTCCAATTTTATTGCTCCCTCTTGCTTCTTGTTCGTATTGTATATTAACCGCATTTCCTTACAGCCAGTCCAATTTTTCTCAGAGTTCCCAATATCTATTGAGAAAGTTTAAAACAATAGTTATATCACATCTGAATAGTGCCATCCAAATGCCTTTTGCAAAAACTTAAAACTTTCCAGTCATGTGTGTTGTTGCAGAAAGGGAACTATGTTGGGTGTATATGTAGAAGTTAACTGGCAAATTAGCTTTTTAGCAGAATGTGCAGCCGATCGTCTGTAGGTTACGTTTGCTGTGTTTACGCGTCGTCGTATCTGAGTCTCTCGTTTCCTGATACGGAATGGCCCTTGCTGTTGGACTGCCAGTTACGTCGCGCGAGAGCCTGAAAAGCGCCATAAAGTTAGGCCGCACAGGGGGCAGTGCCGCATTGCGGTTTGCCTGCTCCACAGGCGCGCAGCGCTTCCACCTGTAACTGCCTATGCGCTATCAAACGCGACGGAGGCAATCGTTAAGTTGTAACGGTTGGATCCATCGGGACTGTATTGCATCTTACGAGCCGACCTGGCGAACGATATAATGTTGCGAACGTCCGTCGAGTGTGTGGGACCTGAGCAGCCGATATCAGTTTCATTAAAACCCTTCCTATTGCACAGCCGCGTCGTAATGGGACCTAAAATTCTCTTTAGGTATTTTTCCAACTGGTTTGACGTGCTGTCTGTATATAGAGCACTTCAGACCTACAGAAATATTCTGCAAGATAGTGGAAGGTACTGTCGATAAATACGGGTCCTGTGTAGCTAATGTTACACCGTTCAGCCTATAAAATGGTGGCAAGTTTTAGTAACAGTGATGTGGATCGCAGTCACGTACCATTTTGTCCAAAGCAGACCACAAAAGCTGAACGATGTTGAGATCTGGTGATTGTTGTGGACAGTGGAGATGGCAGAATTCATCCTCGTATTCATAAAATCAGCCCTGGATGATGCGAGGTGAGTGGACAGGGGCCCTGCCATCTTGGAACACAGCATCACCATTGGGGAACAAACACTGTACCATGGGATAGGTCAGATCAGCCAAAATGGTCACTCATCGTGCTTTTATTCAATGCCATCCAGGTATGCAAGGATGACAGAAGCCTCGCCCAACGACTCGTCGTGCTTTTATTCAATGCCACACAGGTTTGCAAGGATGACAGAAGCCTCGCACAATGACTCATCGTGCTTTTATTATCAATGCCATTCAGGTTTGCAAGGATGACAGATGCCTCTCCCAACGACTCACCGTGCTTTTGTTCAGTGTCATGCCTCTGTAGACACTCTGAAAGTGCCTATGACTATCTGCGACGCTCTGGTTTTCCGCCAAAAGAAACTCAATGACTGTTCTTTCGTTGGAAACCTATGTGAACTTCACGAAACTACAGGGGCTGATGCGAGAATATTCAAATGGCTCTGAGCACTATGGGACTTAACATCTTAGGTCATCAGTCCCCTAGAACTTAGAACTACTTAAACCTAACTAACCTAAGGACATCGCACACATCCATGCCCGAGGCAGGATTCGAATCTGCGACCGTAGCAGTCCCGCGGTTCCGGACTGAAGTGCCTAGAACCGCACGGCCACCGAGGCGGGCCGAGAATATTCCACCATGGGCCACAACAAATTCAGCTTCTTTTCACCCTTAATTGACAGAGAAGAAAATGATTATCGACAGTAAAGGAAGCTAGGAGAGTAACCATGAGGCCAATAGAATACCACGATATGGCTGCCCAAATCACCACTGAAGTCACGTCATGTTTGACGCTTGGAACGTAAATTCGGCCGGAGACTGCGAACAGCGAACAATGTGAAACAGGGCACATACGACCGGCTGACTTGCTCTGTAGTCCAAGTTTTATAGATTCGGCACCACGTTTCCATGTTACGCTCATTTGCATCACTGATGAGTAGTTTGGGAGTTCCAAAAAATGGTTCAAATGGCTCTGAGCACTATGGGACTTAACATCTGAGGTCATCAGTCCCCCAGAACTTAGAACTACTTAAACCTACCTAACCTAGGGACATCACACACATCCGTGCCCGAGGCAGGATTCGAACCTGCGATCGTAGCAGTCGCGCGATTCCGCACTGAAGCAGCTCGCCTTACAATTCCCTACGTATGGAGCCCCCTCCATAGTCATGGTTCGCGAGTGCGATATTCAGTTCTGTAGTGGCTTTTGCAGCTGTCGTCGTCCTATTTTTCGTCACATTCATTTTCAATGACCGCCCGTCACGGTGACTCAACACATACTTTGGTCTGCGTTGTGACTTACTGACCTTTCTCCGCATTCTCTGAATGCTGGATAAATCTTCGATAGTGTAAAGTCTTGAAACACCTAAGACTTCGGCTATCTTGGTATAAGCACGAACAATTTTACCACGTTCGAGTCGACTTAGCTTCGAGATAAGCCACTCACAACTATACAGAACACTTGCAACGTATTGAGGACACTGCACAAGTGCCGTCTGTGATCAAATACAACGGCACAATATGCAGGCTTGGCCAACAACTGCATTTATATTCGAGCATCCATTTCTCGCCGTCGACCCTGTGTATATAAGAGAACGTCGGACTGCACGCGATAATGAATTCGATAGGAACAGTAAACAGGAACAGGTGCAAATAGGTCTTGCGATCTGAGGGCTGCGTAGAAACTTAATTGTGTATGTAGATAGCTGGTCCATCCAGAGAATCGAGAATGATGACGATTTTTGCCTGTTAATGATATTGGCAAGATATCGGGCCCGGGAATCCCAAAACTTTGCACAATTTTAAGTTTGAGGTCGCATAAGAACTGACAAAGAAATATTTTTTGTGTGCTATAAACACATAAAAAAAGTGTTGCATCACCGCGGTTCCCAGAACTCCTGATGACAGACGTTGACTGTGGATATTGTATCACAGACACAGTCCCTTTGACTGTTCAGAGATGTCACTAAACCCGCCCAAAGATGTAAACAATCATGTAAGTTGGCCGGAGTGGCCGTGCGGTTCTAGGCGCTACAGACTGGAACCGCGAGACCGCTACGGTCGCAGGTTCGAATCCTGCCTCGGGCATGGATGTGTGTGATGTCCTTAGGTTAGTTAGGTTTAAGTAGTTCTAAGTTCTAGGGGACTGATGACCACAGAAGTTAAGTCCCATAGTGCTCAGAGCGATTTGAACCATTTGAACCGCTACTTGCGGAGTATGGCTCGGAGGAACCCTGACAGCAAGGCCACCATGTTGAATAACGCTTTTCGTGCAGCCACAGGACGTCGTGATACGACTCGAACTGTGCGCCATAGGCTGCATGATGCGCAACTTCAGTCCCAACGTCAATGGCGAGGTCCATCTTTGCATCCACGACACCAGGTAGCGTGGTGCAGATGTGCCCAACAACATGCCGAATAGACCGCTCAGGATTGGCACCACGTTCTCCTCACCGATGAGTGTTACATATGCCTTCAACCAGACAATCGTCCGAGACATGTTTGGAGGAAACCCGGTCAGGCTGAATGTCTTAGACACACTGTCCAGCGAGTGCAGCAAGGTGGAGGTTCCCTGCTGTTTTGGGGTGGCATTATGTGTGCCCGATGTACGACACTGGTGGTAATGGAAGGCGCCGTAACAGCTCTACGGTACGTGAATGCCATCCTCCGACCGATAGTGCAAGCCCGCAGCTCGTGGTCGTGCGGTAGCGTTCTCACTTCCCGCGCCCGGGTTCCCGGGTTCGATTCCCGGCAGGGTCAGGGATTTTCTCTGCCTCGTGATGGCTGGGTGTTGTGTGATGTCCTTAGGTTAGTTAGGTTTAAGTAGTTCTAAGTTCTAGGGGACTGATGACCACAGAAGTTAAGTCCCATAGTGCTCAGAGCCGTTTGAACCGATAGTGCAAACATATCGGCAGCACATTAGTGAGGCATTCGCCTTCATGGACGCATCCGCCGCATCTTGTGAATGACTGCCTTCAGGATACCGACATCGCTCGACTAGAGCGGCCAGGATGTTCTCGAGACATGAATCCTATCGAACATGCTTGGGATGGATTGAAAAGGGCTGTTTATGGACGAAGTGACCCACCAACCATTCTGAGGGAGTGGGACAATCTGGACCAACAGTGCCTTGATGAACTTGTGGATAGCATGCTACGACGAATACAGGCATGCCTCAATGCAAGAGGACGTGCTACTGGGTGTTAGAGGTACCGGTGTGTACAGCAATCTGGACCACCATCTCTGAAGGTCTCGCTGTATGGTGGTACAACGTGCAATGTGTGGTTTTCATGAGGAATAAAAATGGCGGAAATGATGTTTGTGTTGATCTCTGTTCGAATTTTCTGTACAGGTTCCAGAACTCTCGGAACTAAGCTGATGCAAAACTTTTTCTGATTTGTGTAATTACAGATTAACAATTTTAGACTTTTTCCTTTAGTTGTACTGCGTAACTTTGATTATTGCCAAATTTCATGGGCTCTAGTTCAACGGAAAGCGCCCTGTAGCTTTATAGGTTTTTGAAGAGTGAGAAACGAAAATGTACAGCACAAGTTGCAGGACACTGTCCTGAGACGTAAACGAAAAAGTTGCTGCTTGAAGACGGGTCTGGAAACGCTTTGTTTCCATGTTACAACTCATTTTCTCCAACTCACCAGTCATCGGACACACACAAGAACAGAACGCAGCAGCGTACCACATGCAACTGTTACTCACAGGAGATGTTCAGTATGCCCTCCGTGGGCGTTGATACACGCATCAGCCCGTTGTCGTAGTGACTTTCAGATGCGCTGATGTGTCCCAGGCGTATTGCGCTTGGTTTCACAGCCTGTCATAACACGGGCACGGTGACTCTGAACATGTGGTACTCGGGTTCCATACACGAGAGCTTTCAAAGGGCCCCACAAATGAAAGTCCAGTAGGTTTAGCTGCGGAGAGCGTGGTGCCAGGCAACTGGCCCATCACCTCCTGTCTATCTGTCACCGTGTCTGTTATTTAGAAGCCGACGGGCATTAGCACTAAAATGAGAAGGTGCTCGATCATGCATTAAGTTACATGTTTTGTAGCACAGCTAAAGGCACATCTGCTAACAGATCTGGTTGAATATTCTCTACGAAATTACGGTGTCTGTTGAGGACGGGTGGAGGAAGATGAGGCTGTACCAAAGAGTGACCGACAATGCCGGCCCAAACATCAACAGAAAATCTTTGTTGATTACTTGGTCCAACAGTAGTTGTGAGGACTGACGTCTGCCCTTACCTGCCGATTGTGAAAATTTACAGTCTGATCTCGTTGAACCTCGTTAGAGAAAATGAGTTTTTACACGGAAACAAAACGTTTCCAAACCCATTTTTCATATAACATTTTTTTTTGTCTGCGTGTATGGAATGTGTCCTGCAATTTGTGCTGTATGTATTTGTTACACCCAGTATATGACGTAAATAGTCATATATTTTGACTGCATTGACTAAGAAGTTCAACTTTTTACACCGCCACGAGACCGTAGACGTTAGTATTCGAAAGAAATTTTAACTTGGTAGGTCAATACGTTCGTGAGAAAAAGGGTTTGTAACACACGAAGAGACAGACAGACGGACCGATAACAAAGTGATCGTGTAAGAGATCCGTTTTGCCGGCTGAGATAAAAGCGCGCATTGAAAGGTGTGCGTATAGTACAGAAGAATGACAACAGATTTTCTGTTTATGATAATGCGACTGTCTGGCGTATACGTATTGTAATGGTACTTGAATTACGTAACCATTACGGCACCTCACCTCAACCTCTCGATACCAGCAATATTCTACTGTGTTTCTGTAAAATAGTTAACATATTTCTGAGACAACATTCAGATTTGATTTCATTAATGTAGAGGTACTTTGATACATCGATATGTTTATATTGCAATGATATTATTCTTATGGGAATTCTTTCTTTTGTCACTATGATCTTTGTCGAACTTGTAACTCTCACTTTTGGGCGCGTAAGCGGTTATTAGAGACTCAAGTCTTGGTCGTCATGTTGAAAAGACGCAAATTATAGTCAGTTTATAAAATGTGACCTTTAACAGTGAGGAAGATATTTTCACGTATGTTTTATATTTTGAAGTGATGTCTTGAGAGTTACGTGATATTGCAACAAAAGTAATATAAAAGAAGTGCAAGTTAAATTCGGAGTGCTGATTACTTTTTTACATCACCATTGTGCTAACTTGCGAAAGTTTATTCTTCATGAACGGTTTATGGAAAACATCTATAAAACTTTTGAATATCGCAGAATAACACCTAGGACTCTTTGCATCCGAACTTGGAATCATCACCACCTAGATTTTCGACGATTGAGCCACGAGTTCACAACGAGACCAGCGTGGGAAACACGAAAAGATGAGTGCCTAGTTTATCCATTATTTCATGAAATGACTTTAGTAACTGTGCTCTAATGACACCTGCCACATAATATAACTGTGTTGTCGCCCGAAAATGCAGTATTTAGCAGCGTGAGCAACACCACAATCATAATTAATTTTTGACCTTTGTTGTGGTAGGGTTGTTAGAGTATGTTGGCGTTATTGTAGTGTTGGAGTATCGTTGGCTGAGTGAGGCTCTGGGAGCTCGGATAGCTCAGTCGGCAAGACTGCAGTCCGCTCCTAATGTGTAATGCATTCACGGGTTAGGTACAGGCATGAACGGTGCTATCCACAGCACACAGCGGTGTGTTTGAGTGCCGGCCAGTATACAGAGATTAGCTGCCCCAGTGCAGGTAATCGCGTCTGCGGTCCAAGGCGGCCAATGAGAAGACGGTGGACTGAAAATTGGATTCCAACCGCCTCTCCAGGGACAGATTGGTCCGCGCTGTACTTACCCTCGCCTCCCATTAAGCAACCGCGGCCATCCCTCACGGAGAGCGGGGAGCAACGCCATTACCGCCCTTGCAGCCCACTGCCTTTGGGGTCAGTCTGGCATCCCCCGCCGTACCACTGTACACAACCCACATGGCCCTTGCCGAGTGGAACTGATTCTCCCGCTCTCCCGTTGCCACGGAGATGCTGATCACTCTCTGTCATTCCCCCGTTGCCGTATTGCTCAGCTGCAGGTAACGCCGCTTGCGTCGTGTGACGAATTGATGATGATGATGATGGTGATGTTTGGTTTGTGGGGCGCTCAACTGCGTGGTTATCAGCGCCCGTACAATTACCCAATCTTTGCTCAGTCCAATTTCGCCACTTTCCTGGATGATGATGGGAATCGAACCCGGGACCCCGTGCTCGTGTGACGAATTAACGCCGCCGCTGCCACAAACATATTATTTATTACGAAGCAATTTATTTTAAACTAAAAAAAAGATTTAATACTTATACCGCAAGTTTCAGTGTAGAATTACAATTAGGTGACAAAAGTCATGGAATAAGCATGAGCTTATACAGGGTGATCCATTGATCGTGACCGTGCCAAATATCTCACGAAATTAGCGTCAAACGAAAAAACTACAAAGATCGAAACTCGACTAGCTTGAATGAGGAAACCAGATGGCCCTATGGTTGGCCCGATAGATGGTGCTGCCATAGGTCAAAGAGGATACAACTGCTTTTTTTAAAACTGGAACCCCAATTTTTTATTACATATTCGTGTAGTAGGTGCGGGCCATGGTATGGCGCTTCGACGACCAATCCACCTGTCACGGAATATGCTATTCAATACCGCTTCAACCGCACGCGAGCTATGTGCCGGACATCCATCACGCTGCAAGTACATCGCCATTCTGCCATGCTGTGAAACATCTTGTAGTAACATCGGTAGAACATTACATAGGAAATAAGCATACACTGCACCATTTAGATTGCCATCGATAAAACGGGGGCCAATTATCCTTCCTCCCATAATGCCGCACCATACATTAACCCGCCAAGGTCGCTGATGTTCCACTTGTCGCAGCCATCGTGGATTTTCCGTTGCCCAATAGTGCATATAATTCCGGTTTACGTTACCGCTGTTGGTGAATGACGCTTCGTCGCTAAATAGAACGCGTGCAAAAAATCTGTTATCGTCCCGTAATTTCCATTGTGCCCAGTGGCAAAAGTGTACACGACGTTCAAAGCGGTCGCCATGCAATTCCTGATGCATAGAAATATGGTACGGCTGCAATCGATGTTGATGTAGCATTCAACAACACCGAAGTTTTTGAGATTCCCGATTCTCGCGCAATTTGTCTGCCACTGATGTGCAGATTAGCCGCAACAGCAGCTAAAACACCTCCTTGGGCATCATCATTTGTTGCAGGTCGTGGTTGACGTTTTACATGTGGCTGAACACTTTCTGTTTCCTTAAATAACGTAACTATCCGGCGAACGGTCCGGACACTTGCTTGATGTCGCCCAGGATACCGAGCAGCATACATAGCACACGCCCGTTGGGCAGTTTGATCACAATAGCAATATGTGTGCGCTAGAGTGTCGCGACTTGGCTGTCAATGCGAAAGGTCAGGCAGTGAGTTCTGGATTGGCTTGGCACGTGATAGATTGTAGGTTGCACGGTGTGTGCTTTTAGCTGGAAGCAGTGGCCTGTGTGAGGAAGTAAACACGCCCGGCCTTGCTGGAGAGGAACGAGTACGCCGTACGCCGCTGCTTGTGGAGGTTTCAGTACGGGCTGTTGGCACGGCACAACGAGCTAGTTGCAACCTCTAAGGGAGTATGGAATGACGGCCTAGGTGTTTGTGTGAGACGTACAGGCGCGATTCGTTACAGGCTACCCATTCCGGTTTTGCTGGATCAGCACTGAAATCAGCAGCCCTCAGCTAAGGTGAGCATAATTACACTACTGGCCATTAAAATTGCTACACCTCGAAGATGACGTGCAACACACGCGAAATTTAACCGACAGGAAGAAGATGCTTTGATATGCAAATCATTAGTTTTTCAGAGCATTCACAGAATGTTGGCGCCGGTGGCAACACCTACAACGTCCTGACATGAGGAAAGTTTCCAACCGAATTCTCATACTCAAACAGCAGTTGACCGGTGTTGCCTGGTGAAACGTTGTTGTGATGCCTCGAGTAAGGAGGAGAAATGCGTACCATCACGTTTCCGACTTTGATAAAGGTCGGATTGTAGCCTATTGCGATTACGGTTTATCGTATCGCGACATTGCTGCTCGCGTTGGTCGAGATCCAACGACTGTTAGCAGAATATGGAATCGGTATTGGAGCGCCGTGCTGGATCCCAACGGCCTCGTATCACTAGCAGACGAGATGACAGGCATCTTATCCGCATGCCTGTAACGGATCGTGCAGCCACGTCTCGACCCCTGAGTCGACAGATGGGGACGTTTGCAAGACAAAAACCATTTGCACGAACAGTTCGACGACGTTTGCAGCAGCGTCGACTATCAGCTCGGAGATCATGGCTGCGGTTACCCTTGACGCTGCATCACAGACAGGAGCTCCTGCGATGGTGTACTCGACGACGAACTTGGGTGCACGAATGACAAAACGTCATTTTTTCGGATGAATGCATATTCTGTTTACAGCATCATGATGGTCGCATCCGTGTTTGGCGACATTGCTGTAAACGCACATTGGAAGCGTGTATTCGTCATCGCCATACTGGCATATCACCCGGCGTGATGGTATGGGGTGCCATTGGTTACACGTATCGGTCACCTCTTGTTCGCATTGACGGCACTTTGAACAGTGGGCGCACATTGCAGATGTGTTAAGACCCGTGGCTCTACCCTTCATTCGATCCCTGCGAAACCCTACATTTCAGCAGGATAATGCACGACCGCATGTTGCAGGTCCTGTACGGGCCGTTCTGGATACAAAAAACGTTCGACTGCTGCCCTGGCCAGCACATTCTCCAGATCTCTCACCAATTGAAAACGTCTGGTCAATGGTGGCCGAGCAACTGACTCGTCACAATACGCCAGTCACTACTCTTGATGAAGTGTGGTATGGTGTTGAAGCTGCGTGGGCAGATGTACCTGTACACGCCATCCATGCTCTGTTTGACTCAATGCCCAGGCGTATCAAGGCCTCTATTACGGCCAGAGGTGGTTGTTCTGGGTACTGATTTCTCAGGATCTATGCACCCAAATTGCGTGAAAATGTAATCACATGTCAGTTCTAGTATAATATATTTGTCCAATGAATACTCGTTTATCATCTGCATTTCTTCTTGGTGTAGCAATTTTAATGGCCGGTAGTGTATTTGCTCCTGCACTGCGAAAATGTTTGCCACCTCCTCATGATTCTTCCGCCATCGCCATCGCCAGCCGTTCTAGTTAGTCGACAGGCAATTTGAATTGCCTCACTGTACTTATTGATCTGATCTCTGTGTCGGCTCAATCTGCCCCTCCCTATATTAATACATTTTATACTGTCTTTCTTTAACAACACCGCGATGCAGAGCGCCTCTCTTGCAGAGTCTGCCACTTGAGTTTGCTAAACACATTCGTAACGCTATCACGCTTACCAAATAACCCTGTGACGAAACGCGCCGCTCTTCTTTGGACCTTCTCTATCTCCTCCGTGAACCCGATCTGCTACGGATCCCACACTGATGAGGAATACTCAAGTATAGGTCGAACGAGTGTTTTGTAAGCCACCTCCTTTGTTGATGGACTACATTTTCTAAGGACTCACCCAAAGAATCTCAACCTGGTACCCGCCTTACCAACAATTAATTTTATATGATCATTCCACTTCAAATCATTCCGCACGCAGACTCCCAATTATTTTACAGAAGTAACTGCTACCAGTGTTTGTTCCGCTATCATATAATCATACAATAAAGGATCATTCTTTCTATGTATCCGCTATACATTAGATTTGTCTATGTTAAGGGTCAGTTGCCACTCCCTGCACCAAGTGCCTATCCGCTGCAGATCTTCCTGCATTTCGCTACAATTTTCTAATGCTGCAACTTCTCTGTATACTACAGCATCATCCGCGAAAAGCCACATGGAACTTCCGACACTATCTATTAGGTCATTTATATATATTGTGAATAGCAATGGTCCCATAACACTCCCCTGTGGCCAGAGGTTACTTTAACGTCTGTAGACGTCTCTCCATTGATAACAACATGCTGTATTCTGTTTGCTAAAAACTCTTCAATCCAGCCACACAGCTGGTCTGATATTCCGTAGGCTCTTACTTTGTTTATCAGTCGCCAGTGCGGAACTGTATCGAACGCCTTGCGGAAGTCAAGGAAAATAGCATCTACCTGGGAGCCTGTATCTAATATTTTCTGGGTCTCATGAAGAAATAAAGCGAGTTGGGTCCCACACGATCGCTGTTTCCGGAATCCATGTTGATTCCTACAGAGTAGATTCTGGGTTTCCAAAAACGACATGATACGCGAGCAAAAAACATGCTCTAAAATTCTACAAGAGATCGATGTCAGAGATGTGGGTCTATAGTTTTGCGGATCTGCTCGACGGCAATTCTTGAAGACTGGGACTACCTGTGCTCTTTTCCAGTCATTTGGAACCTTCCGTTCCTCTAGAGACTTGCGGTACACGGCTGTTAGAAGGGGGGCAAGTTCTTTCGCGTAGTCTGTGTAGAATCGAATTGGTATCCCGTCAGGTCCAGTGATTAAGTGATTTCAGTTGCTTTTCTATTGCATGGACACTTATTTCGATGTCAGCCATTTTTTCGTTCGTGCGAGGATTCAGAGAAGGAACTGCAGTGCGGTCTTCCTCTGTGAAGTAGCTTTGGAAAAAGGTGTTTAGTATTTCATCTTTACGCGTGTCATCCTCTATTTCAATGCCATCATCATCCCGGAATGTCTGGGTATGCAGTTTCGAGCCATTTACTGATTAAACGTAAGACCAGAACGTCCTAGGATTTTCTGTCAAGTCGGTACATAGAATTTTACTTTCGAATTCACTGAACGCTTCACGCATAGCCCTCCTTACGCTAACTTTGACATCGTTTAGCTTCTGTTTATCTGAGAGGTTTTGGCTGCGTTTGTTTGCTGTCCCTTAAAATCAGCCCTTCTGGCATTTTGCTTCGGCTATTTGTTGAGTTTCCGTCTTAGTTGGTTTTTATCTTAGCTCTTCTGGCTGTGAGTGAAAAATTTTATCTGGCTAGGTTGTAACCAGTGTATTTACAATAACTCATAAAATGTTAAAAATCACTAGCTTGTAATGTGACAACAACGTTAAATAAAATCTTTGTTGTCTACCCATCAACTGTGTGCTAATGTACAAGAAGTGGCCCAGTCCTTCCTTTGGTTATTCAGTCGCGTGGTACCGGGTTGGACACCCGTCGCGTCTCTCAGATACTACGCCACGGGCGTCATAGCAAAGGAATTGCAAGTTTTTGTGTGATGTCGATAGTTGTCACACAGGATCTGGCGGACCCAGTCACGCACGGCCACTGTACCGCGCTTCCAGAAGCTCTGTACCAAAGATGGCTCTGAGCACTATGGGGCTTAACTTCTGAGGTCATCAGTCCCCTAGAACTTAGAACTACTTAAACCTAACCAACCTAAGGACGTCACACACGTCCATGCCCGAGGCAGGATTCGAACCTGCGACCGTAGCGGTCTGCCACCCACTCTGTACTACGAGTGCCCTCTTATCACCGCAGTATAGGAGGGCCGGCGGCACCTACATCTACATCTACATCCATACTCCGCAAGCCACCTGACGGTGTGTGGCGGAGGGTACCTTCAGTACCTCTATCGGTTCTCCCTTCTATTCCAGTCTCGTATTGTTCGTGGAAAGAAGGATTGTCGGTATGCCTCCGTGTGGGCTCTAATCTCTCTGATTTTATCCTCATGGTCTCTTCGCGAGATATACGTAGGGGGAAGCAATATACTGCTTGACTCCTCGGTGAAGGTATGTTCTCGAAACTTTGACAAAAGCCCGTACCGAGCTACTGAGTGTCTCTCTTGCAGAGTCTTCCACTGGAGTTTATCTATCATCTCCGTAGCGCTTTCGCGATTACTAAATGATCCTATAACGAAGGGCGCTGCTCTCCGTTGGATCTTCTCTATCTCTTCTATCAACCCTATCTGGTACGGATTCCACACTGCTGAGCAGTATTCAAGCAGTGGGCGAACAAGCGTACTGTAACCTACTTCCTTTGTTTTCGGATTGCATTTCCTTAGGAGGTCATTTAGATATATATTGTGAATAGCAACGGTTCTACGACACTCCCCTGCGGCACAGCTGAAATCACTCTTACTTCGGAAGACTTCTCTCCATTGAGAATGACATGCTGCGTTCTGTTATCTATGAACTCTTCAATCCAATCACACAATTGGTCTGATAGTCCATATGCTCTTACTTTGTTCATTAAATGACTGTGGGGAACTGTATCGAACGCCTTGCAGAAGTCAAGAAACACGGCATCTACCTGTGAACCCGTGTCTATGGCCCTCTGAGTCTCGTGGACGAATAGCGCGAGCTGGGTTTCACATGACCGTCTTTTTCGAAACCCATGCTGATTCCTACAGAGTAGATTTCTAGTCTCCAGAAAAGTCATTGTACTCGAACACAATACGTGTTCCAAAATTCTGCAACTGATCGACGTTAGAGATATAGGTCTATAGTTCTGCACATCTGTTCGACGTCCCTTCTTGAAAACGGGGCACCGACTCACCGCCAGCCAACCCTGGAGCCACATCGCTACAGGAAGCTATGCGGACGCAGCCTCGTCACAGCTTTGTTACCGTCGTTGTTGGTGTTGTAACTCCTGGACTCTGTTCCTTGCTGCACTCTTTGTATTGAGTCCTCGTACGTTTGTAGAAATGCAGCTGAAGTAAATCTTTTGTTTGTTTTTTAACTTGTTCACTAATCATTTCTGCTCCGGTTCAGCATCCCTAAAACGACAGTTGCTGCACAACTCTGCAGCCCACCCCTCCTTAAAATTTTGTACCAAGTCATGTGGAACAGATTTCACTTGTTGTTGTTGTCGTCTGCAGTTCTGAGACTGGTTTGATGCAGCTCTCCATGCTACTCTATCCTGTGCAAGCTTCTTCATCTCCCAGTACCTCCTGCAACCTACATCCTTCTTAATCTGCTTAGTGTATTCATCTCTTGGTCTGCCTCTACGATTTTTACCCTCCACGCTGCCCTCCAATACTAAATTGGTGATCCCTTGATGCCTCAGAACATGTCCTACCAACCGATCCCTTCTTCTTGTCAAGTTGTGCCACAAACTCCTCTTCTCCCCAATCCTATTCAATACTTCCTCATTAGTTATGTGATCTATCCATCTAATCTTCAGCATTCTTCTGTAGCACCACATTTCGAAAGCTTCTATTCTCTTCATGTCTAAACTATTTATCGTCCACATTTGACTTCCATACATGGCTACACTCCATACAAATACTTTCAGAAACGACTACCTGACACTTAAATCTATACTAGATGTTAAAAAATTTCTCTGCTTCAGAAACGCTTTCCTTGCCATTGCCAGTCTACATTTTATATCCTCTTTACTTCGACAAGGTTTCACTAAAATCTCTTTAAAAATTTTTTCTTAAAATGCGTGCTGTATGCTAAAAGACGCCTTACCGTAAAGGTGATATCCAGTTTTAATCTGTACTGTGTTTAAAAAGTCTCAAATAGACTACCTCACAAAAAATGACACCATGAAGTGGAGGGGTGAACGGAGCACACTTCACTTATTGAGAGGGTATGTGATGTTATTTCTGTGATTACAAAATCGAGTCAAATTGACAAACTACTTGGCAGTTTGAGGGCAGGCTGATAAGCATGCGGTTTAGTCCCTACAGATCAACCAACCAAACAATATGAACGCACTTCTAAGCAAGGCACTGCCCCACTCTGGCGTGGGTGCACACACTGATTTGGTTGGCAAGGCTGTCATAATACCGGATGTTTCTTTTCTTGAGGCAAGCTGGCCCACAGCTGTTGTACTCTCTGCTTGTTATGTTAGCTACTGACACTGTTACAGCATTGTCAGAGCTATTCCCACACGTTCTATTGGCGACGTACTTGGTGATCTTGCTGGAGTACCTCAGCATCTCAGAGACAGTTCAGAGACTCGCGACATGTCTGGACGAGCATTGTCCTGATGAAAAATTGCACAATGATACTGTCGCTTGTGCAGTTCCGTATAAGATCCAAGTGACACAAGCCACTGCTTGTGGTGCCAAACTCAGAAAAACATCAGGGGCTCCAAAATGGAATATTTGTATACAGTGTGAATCGCAATTAGTAGCGAAAAATGACGCAAGTAAAAGTGTGCCTGGGAAGACTAAGGACAACAAATAGTAAGTGACTTGTGTGGAAAGAGTTTTCTAACTGGTCCTGCACGTGAGAGGTAACACATGAGGACCGAGGACACCCGTGGTGCCGGCCGGAGTGGCCGAGCGGTTCTAGGCGCTAAAGTCTGGAACCACGCGTCCGCTACGGTCGCAGGTTCGAATCCTGCCTCGGGCATGGATGTGTGTGATATCGTTAGGTTTAAGTATTTCTAAGTTCTAGGGGACTGATGACCTCAGCAGTTAGTGCTCAGAGCCATTTCAACCATTTGAACAGCCGCGGTGTACCGTTGTGCTGTCAGAGTACACTCAGTCACTAGCCAATGGCTCCCCACACCGTGACGTCAGGAGTAACACAACCGTGCCTCTGCAAAACATTGGAAGAATGGGACCTCTCCCAATGTCACCACCATACTCGCCGACGACGGTCAGCTTGCGTAGTCCGGAACCACAATGCGACGCCATTCATCGACAGTTTATGCTTCTCAGTCATAGCACCATTCCAGCTGCAGCTGTCTGTGTTGTGGTGTTAACAGGAGTCTACACATGGGTCGGTACTTCCCTAGTCCAGCTGCTGTTAGTCTCCTACCAATGGTGCCGAATCGAACAGAATGTTGCAGGAAGTCCACTACTTGCTGTCATTTAGCAGGGACAGATGTGAAGGCGTTGCCTTGTAGCTGGTACACAGTACGGCAATCCTCCCTTGACTGGAACCTTGAGGACGGGTACGCATACCCTCATGTCCAACATCAGGCCCCTGTCACATCCATGTGCCCCACAATTTTGGATACTGCACGGTTAGACCAGCCGACCAAATGGAGACCTGCGATGAGACGCCTTTCTAACACCAACTAGTGCTGATTGTCTTCTTCCAAACTCCGACTGGTGCTGATAACTCTGTCTCCATGTTCTTCATAGCCCTTTTCGTCACTCAACATCTGAGGCTGTTCACGACCCTTATACACCTCATCAGCACTCCGTCTTCAGGCCACAAGTGGCCGATTGGGACCATCCGACCGCCGTGTCATCCTCAGCTGAGGATGCGGATAGGAGGGGCGTGTGGTCAGCTGACCGCTCTCCCAGTCGTTATGATGGTTTTCTGTGACCGGAGCCGCTACTATTCGCTGGAGTAGCTCCTCAATTGGCACCCCGAAAAATGGCAACAGCGCATGGCGGCCTGGATGGTCACCCATCCAAGTGGCGGCAACTGTGGCAAGGCCATTGCCATACACCTCATCAGACCTGGTAACAATACTAATTATGAACAACACACATTGATTCTGGTAGCCAATCTACGTGTCAGAGACAATTGCAATCACTTTCATAGCCACTGATGATGTGTACATGTACAGAGTCTCATAATCATCCAACCAGGTCTTCTGTGTGCTTTCCTTTTCTTTATCAGGCAGTGTATTTGAAAATCAAGGGTAGCCTTCAAATTTTCAGTCTCACCGAAAAGATAAAGTTCTGTATTTATATTTGTTTGTTTTGCTGGTACATGTCCGCTGTATTATCTCACATTCAAATCACTTCGCCATAGCAGTACCATAGCACGCCACTGGAGGAGGCACTGCAAAATAGCTCAAACCTACTGATGAAGTTTTAGATCGCACACTATCTGATCAAAAGCATCTGGACACCTTTATGTGATGTGGAATCGACTACTAGATGTCATGAGAGACTGGTGCGCCTGTGTAAAAGGAGATATGGGGAGGGCTGTTTTGTCAGTAGAGAAGCAGTGCAGCGGAGTGGATGGGTCAGGAGAGCTCAGTCACTTCAGACGTGCACCAGTTACTGGATGCCACCAGAGTAGCAGATCCATCAGCGACATTTCAACCTTACTGTTGGTGATGTGACTGTGAAGCGGAAACCCCTAAGGAACAACTTCAGCTAGGCTGAGAGCAGACACACCTCATGTACTGACGGACAGCAACTGCGGAGGGTGGTTGTAAAAAAATTGCATGAAATACCCCGTGGCAATCCGATGGAACGGTTTGGGTTCAGCGAACCCCTGGACGACGCTACCTGCCACCATGTTCATCAACAGAAAACACGGAGAAGGTAGGGTTACGACATGAAGGTGTCTTTCGTGATAAGCGTGCAGGCCCCTTATTGGTGCAAGAAAACGTTAAATGCGGGAGGATACGAGCACATCTGTGCTGTGTACAGTAGATAACTCCATCACCACTACAATGCATCTATCACGGAACAGCACCAATGAACCAATGGACGTCTCTGAAATGTACTGGCTTGCCCAGAGTCTCGACCAGAACCCAACTGAACACTTCTCACGTCAGTCAGACTTCGACCCCGACCGCAGCGTCTCGTATCAGTACCTTCTCTAGCTTCGGTTCTTGAGGAATAATGGGCTGCCATTCCTCCACAGACATTCAGAGGCCGCATTGAAATTGTCTCCAGCAGAGTTCGACCTGTCATAAGGGCGAAGTGTGGGCACACCCCATGTTAACGCCCATTAATACACTGAAGAGCCAAATAAATTGGTACACCTGCCTAATATCGTGTGCGGCCCCCGCGAGCACGCAGAAGTGCCGCAGCACGACGTGGATTGGTCTCGACCAATGTCTAAAGTAGTGCTGGAGGGAACTGACACCGTGAACCCTGCAGAGTTGTCCATAAATCCGTAAGAGTACGAGGGGGTGGAGATCTCTTCTGAACAGCACGTTGCAGGCCATCCCAGATATGCTCAACAATGTTCATGTCTGCGGAGTTTGCTGGCCAGCGGAAGTGTTTAACATCTTCAACTTTTATAGTCCTGTCTTCCTCAGTTGCGTGTAATATTACGGTATATTAGTATTTAAACTTAGAAAAGTGTTTCTGGAGCCACTCTGTAACAATTCTGGACGTGTGGGGTGTCGCGTTGTCCTGCTGGAATTGCCCAAGTCCGTCGGAATGCACAATGCACATGAATGGATGCAGGTGATCAGACAGGATGCTTACGTACGAGTCAGTTGTCAGAGTCGTACCTAATCGTATCAGGGGTCCCGTATCACAATGCAAGGCCCATGGACTTGTCTCCATACCCGCACACGTCCATCCGCCAGATACAGTTTAAAACGAGACTCGTCCGACCAGGCAAATGCTTCCAGTCATCAACAGTCCAATGTCGGTGTTGACAGATCCAGGCGAGGCGTAAAGCTTTGTGTCGTCCAGTCATCAGGGGTGCACGGATGGGCCTTCGGCTCAGAAAGCCCGTATCGGTGATGTCTCGTTGAATGGTTCGTACACTGACACTTGTTGATGGTCCAGCACTGATATCTGCAACAATGTGCCAAAGAGTTGCACTTCTGTCACTTAGAACGATTCTCTTCAGTCGTTGTTGTTCCCATTGTTGCAGGATCTTTTTCCTGCCTCAGCGTTCTGGGAGATTTGATGTTTTACTAGATTCCTAATATTCACGATACGCTCGTGAAGTGGTAGTACGGAAAAATCCGCACTTCACCGCTACGTTGGAGATGCTATGTCCCATCCCTCTTGTGTCGAGCGTAGCACCACGTTCAAACTCACTTAAATCTTCATAACCTGCAACTGCAGCAGCAGTAACCGATCTGACTACTGCGCCAGACACTTGTCTTATACAGGCTTTGCCGACCGCAACGTCGTGTTCTCCCCGTTCACATATCTCTGTATTGGAATACGCGTGCCTGTACCCGTGGTCTAGGGGTAGCGTCTTTGATTCATAATCAGAACGTCTTCGGTCCCAGGTTCGATATCCGCCACTGCCTAAATTTTGATAAATAATCAGCATTGGCAGCCTCATTCTGCCAACGGCCTTGTCAAAGAGGGCGGAGAAGCGGATAGAGGTTCAGGGCACTCTCTTGTCCTAGGGGTGGGAAATTGCCCCTAAAGGCGGAAGAATCAGCAATGATCAACGACATGAGGATCCACAAGGCACTGGAAACCACTGCATTAAAGACACGTAACGTGTATCCACAGGACATGTGGCCTGTATTTGAAGAAGTGTCATGATGATCTCTCCATTGGCAAAAGATTCCGGAATAGTCCCCCATTCGGATCTCCGGGACGGGACTGCCAAGGAGGAGGTTACCATGAGAAAAAGATTGGAATAATCAACGAAAGGATAACGTACTACGAGTCGGGGCGTGGAATGTCAGAAGCTTGAACGTGGTAGGGAAACTAGAAAATCTGAAAAGGGAAATGTAAAGGCTCAATCTAGATATAGTAGGAGTCAGTGAAGTGAAGTGGAAGGAAGACAAGGATTTCTGGTCAGATGAGTATCGGGTAATATCAACGGCAGCAGAAAATGGTATAACAGGTGTAGGATTCCTTATGAATAGGAAGGTAGGGCAGAGGGTGTGTTACTGTGAACAGTTCAGTGACCGGGTTGTTCTAATCAGAGTCGACAGCAGACCAACACCGACAACGATAGTTCAGGTGTACATGCCGACGTCGCAAGCTGAAGATGAACAGATAGAGAAAGTGTATGAGGATATTGAAAGGGTAATGCAGTATGTAAAGGGGGACGAAAATCTAATAGTCATGGACGACTGGAATGCAGTTGTAGGGGATGGAGTAGAAGAAAAGGTTACAGGCGAATATGGGCTTGAGACAAGGAATGAAAGAGGAGAAAGACTAATTGAGTTCTGTAACAAGTTTCAGCTAGTAATAGCGAATACCCTGTTCAAGAATCACAAGAGGAGGAGGTATACTTGGAAAAGGCCGGGAGATACAGGGAGATTTCAATTAGATTACATCACGGTCAGACAGAGATTCTGAAATCAGGTACTGGATTGTAAGGCGTACCCAGGAGCAGATATAGACTCAGATCACAATATAGTAGTGATGAAGAGTAGGCTGAAGTTCAAGACATTAGTCAGGAAGAATCAATACGCAAAGAAGTGGGATACGGAAGTACTAAGGAATGACGAGATACGTTTGAAGTTCTCTAACGCTATAGATACAGCAATAAGGAATAGCGCAGTAGGCAGTACAGTTGAAGAGGAATGGACATCTCTAAAAAGGGCCATCACAGAAGTTGGGAAGGAAAACATAGGTACAAAGAAGGTAGCTGCGAAGAAACCATGGGTAACAGAAGAAATACTTCAGTTGATTGATGAAAGGAGGAAGTACAAACATGTTCCGGGAAAATCAGGAATATAGAAATACAAGTCGCTGAGGAATGAAATAAATAGCAAGTGCAGGGAAGCTAAGACGAAATGGCTGCAGGAAAAATGTGAAGACATCGAAAAAGATATGATTGTCGGAAACACAGACTTAGCATACAGGAAAGTCAAAACAAGCTTTGGTGACATTAAAAGCAACGGTGGTAACATTAAGAGTGCAACGGGAATTCCACTGTTAAATGCAGAGGAGAGAGCAGATAGGTGGAAAGAATACATTGAAAGCCTCTATGAGGGTGAAGATTTGTCTGATGTGATAGAAGAAGAAACAGGAATCGATTTAGAAGAGATAGGGGATCCAGTATTAGAATCGGAATGTAAAAGAGCTTTGGAGGACTTACGGTCAAATAAGGCAGAAGGGATAGATAACATTCCATCAGAATTTCTAAAATCATTGGGGGAAGTGGCAACAAAACGACTATTCACGTTGGTGTGTAGAATATATGAGTCTGGCGATATACCATCTGATTTTCGGAAAAGCATCATCCACACAATTACGAAGACGGCAAGAGCTGACAAGTGCGAGAATTATCGCACAATCAGCTTAACAGCTCATGCATCGAAGCTGCTTACAAGAATAATATACAGAAGAATGGAAAAGAAAATTGAGAATGCGCTAGGTGACGATCAGTTTGGCTTCAGCAAAAGTAAAGGGACGAGAGAGGCAATTCTGACGTTACGGCTAATAATGGAAGCAAGGCTAAAGAAAAATCAAGACACTTTCATAGGATTTGTCGACCTGGAAAAAGCGTTCGACAATATAAAACGGTGCAAGCTGTTCGAGATTCTGAAAAACGTAGGGGTAAGCTATAGGGAGAGACGGGTCATATACAATATGTACAACTACCAAGAGGGAATAATAAGAGTGGACGATCAAGAACGAAGTGCTCGTATCAAGAAGGGTGTAAGACAAGGCTGTAGCCTTTCGCCCCTACTCTTCAATCTGTACATCGAGGAAGCAATGATGGAAATAAAAGAAAGGTTCAGGAGTGGAATTAAAATACAAGGTGAAAGGATATCAATGATACGATTCGCTGATGACACTGCTATCCTGAGTGAAAGTGAAGAAGAATTAAATGATCTGCTGAGCGGAATGAACAGTCTAATGAGTACACAGTATGGTTTTAGAGTAAATCGGAGAAAGACGAAGGTAATGAGAAGTAGTAGAAATGAGAACAGCGAGAAATTTAACATCAGGATTGATGGTCACTGCCTACCTAGGCAGTAAAATACCCAATGACGGACGGAGCAAGGAGGACATCAAAAGCAGACTCGCTATGGCAAAAAAGGCATTTCTGGCCAAGAGAAGTCTACTAATATCAAATACCGGCCTTAATTTGAGGAAGAAATTTCTGAGGATGTACGTCTGGAGTACAGCATTGTATGGTAGTGAAACGGACTGTGGGAAAACCGGAACAGAAGAGAATCGAAGCATTTGAGATGTAGTGCTATAGACGAATGTTGAAAATTAGGTGGACTGATAAGGTAAGGAATGAGGAGGTTCTACGCAGAATCGGAGAGGAAAGGAAAATGTGGAAAACACTGATAAGGAGAGGGGACAGGATGATAGGACATCTGCTAAGACATGAGGGAATGGCTTCCATGGTACTAGAGGGAGCTGTAGAGGGCAAAAACTGTAGAGGAAGACAGAGATTGGAATACGTCAAGCAAATAATTGAGGATGTAGGTTGCAAGTGCTACTCTGAGATGAAGAGGTTAGCACAGGAAAGGAATTCGTGCCGCGCCGCATCAAACCAGTCTGTAGACTGACGACAAAAAAAAAAAAAAAAAAAAAAAAAAACCAGTTTCTTTGGCGCTTCAGTGTAGATGTTCCGAAACTTTTGATCAGACTGTGTAATCATAATCAGATACCGCGATGCTATTCAAAGCAACTGAATGCAGTTCGGTGATACGTGATCTTGCACGCAAATGCGTGTTGCTAAAAGCTTTGCCCACTATGTTAATTAGCTCAGTAACTGTCTTGCAATGCGAAGATTTATTGGGAATGATGCAGGCTTAGGTCTCAGACCCTTCATCTCACGTATACACTCGCACAGATTATTGTATGTCAACAGTTACTGATTATGTATTTTGTAACTTTATCATACCCATACCTCAAACTGTATGATCCAGAATGTTATTTCTTTCACCTGACCACCAATACGAACTTATACCGTCGCTACGTCCGTTATCTAAATCTTTCTTGCTATGATAATATACATGTGATTTTCTGTATTGTATGTATTGTAAACTTTCACGGCCGGAAATATCATGTCCATTATAATTATCCGGGCTGTTATGCCGTGGTCGGTTGATGAATGCTGTGGTGATTCCCAACGTTTCGTCTCCGACTGCGGGAGACATCTTCAAGGGGGTCCGTAGCTTGATGGAAGGTCCAACACACACACTGGCTCGCTACTGACTGCCGCTAAATTCCGTGTCCGCGCGCTCCCGCGCTGCGGCGTGACGTCACGTGTTTTGAAAACTTCAGTGCAATTGGCCGCTGTCCGTCGCCGTCGATCGCCGTTGCCATCACCCAGTAGTGGACGAGTGGTACACATCTTCTTTAACACCGGCATCCATATACCGTTTAATTTGACGCCCTCCTCCTTTCGGTTGAAATTATTTGGGTGTTTAGCGATTTCGATCGCCTCCCTGTAGAGCCTTTCGTAATATCCGCTCGTGGCCGCTAGTACTTGCGTCTCCTCGAAACGAATGTTGTGGTTCCCTGGCTGGAAAGCATGCTCTGCAACAGCACTAACGAAGAACGGATATTCGTCCGCCGAAATAAAACGTGCGTTGAGGCAGCCACGCAGAAATCATACTGACGTACAGGCTACTGCAAAATCTAAGGTTTTCCTGCCGTTTGTTAAAAATGTAACGGAAAGAATAGGGAGGATCTTGACGAAGCGGAATATTACCGTAATTTACAAGCCCACCAGGAAGATACAGGAATACCTTAGGCCTGCCAAGGACGCTCGCAAACCATTGGAAAAATCTGGAGTGTATAGGATCCCATGCAGCTGTGGTGATGTTTATGTGGGTACCACTAAGAGAACTGTTTTTAAACGTTTGGAAGAGCACAAGGGAAATTGTAGAAGAGGAGAAACGGAACGATCAGCTGTTGCAGAGCATGCTTTCCAGCCAGGGAACCACAATATTCGTTTCGAGGAGACGCAAGTACTAGCGGCCACGAGCGGATATTACGAAAGGCTCTACAGGGAGGCGATCGAAATCGCTAAACACCCAAATAATTTCAACCGAAAGGAGGAGGGCGTCAAATTAAACGGTATATGGATGCCGGTGTTAAAGAAGATGTGTACCACTCGTCCACTACTGGGTGATGGCAACGGCGATCGACGGCGACGGACAGCGGCCAATTGCACTGAAGTTTTCAAAACACGTGACGTCACGCCGCAGCGCGGGAGCGCGCGGACACGGAATTTAGCGGCAGTCAGTAGCGAGCCAGTGTGTGTGTTGGACCTTCCATCAAGCTACGGACCCCCTTGAAGATGTCTCCCGCAGTCGGAGACGAAACGTTGGGAATCACCACAGCATTCATCAACCGACCACGGCATAACAGCCCGGATAATTATAATGGACATGATTGTATGTATTACACAAAACGGGTGCATCTACTTCTACATTTACACACACACACACACACACACCACACTCTAGTGTGTGGTGCATGGCGCAGGGTACAATGTACCACTGCCAGTGATTTTCCTTCCCTCCGTATATACCCAATTTATCTCATGGTCGTGATTATTGCTCAAAATATGCGTCGAGTGGAGGGGGGCACAGAATCGTTCTGCAGTCAGCTTGAAATTCAGCTCCTCTGAATTTTCTCAATAGTGCCTCGCGAAAAGAACGTGTTCCTCCTTCCAGGCACTCTCATTTGAGATCACGAAACATCTCCGTAATACTTACGTGTTGTTCGCACCTACTGCTAACAAATCTACCAATCCGCCTCTGAATTGCTTCAATGACTTTCTTCATTCCGAGCTGGTGAGGATCTCACACACTCGGGCAGCACTGAACAATTTGTCGCACTGATGTTGTATACGCCCTCTCCTTTATAGATGAGCCACACTTTCCCGAAATTTTCTCAAAAAACGAGGTCGACCATTCGTCTTCCCTTATTACCAACCAGACGTCCTCATTTCATTTCATATCTTTTTCCGACGTTACGCATAGGTATTTTAGCAGCACACTGCGACTCATGCAGTTGAACGTTACAGGATTGTTTTTCGCGGGTTAACTTACGTTTTTCTGTCCATTACAGCAACTGGAAATTCCGTCTATTCCATCTTGTATTCTCCTACAGTCAACGTCCCGTACATCACAGCATCATCAGCAAATGGACATAAATTGTCGTTCACCGTGTCTGTCAGATGATTCATGTATACGGAACTTCATTTCCACGAGGCACTCCTAACTGTACCCTCGTCTCAGATCAACACTCGACGTCGAGGAGAACGTACTGGAGTCAATGACTGAAGACGTTTCCGAGCCACTCACATGTGTGAGAACCTGTGCGCTAATATCAGTCTGCAGCGGAGCACTGAATAAGACGCTTTCACGAAGTATAGCGATGTGCAGTGTCTCTGTTGTCCTCTAGCCATGGATTGCAGGATATCATGCGAGAAAAGGGAAACCTGATTTTCGCATGAGCAATGCTTTCTAAATCCGTGCTGATTTGTGGACAGAAGCGAAAATGTATCCTTTTCGAACACAGAACGTGTGCACGAGTTCTGCAGCAAACCGACGTCAGCGTATTGGACTGTTATTTTGCAGGTGTGTTCTTCTATCCTTCCTATACAGAGTGTGACGAGTATAACTGCAGAGACATCTGTTGGTGAATGGGGACTGTGTGTTGAACAAAAATACATCAGTATTTACGTCATTTGCAGACTAATAATTATAGCAGTTACAGGTCTTATGTTTTTAGGTTGGGTAGTATCTCCAAAAGCCATTAATGTGGACTTTCGCCTGGGCAGCAGGTGAGATACTGAAGTATGGAAGCATACAGGCAAGGCGGTTAGTCCATACGGACAGATCTAGTCAACTTAGTGGTGCACTTACAGGCACGCAGAAAACATCAGGTCGTAATGTTTATGACGTCTTTTTGGGAAGACTAATCGATAAAGAAAAAAAAACAAGGAATACACTAATGTGTTTACACATTAAAGTACCACATGTAAAAATGCCTGCATTTCTACCCCTTACAGGGTGTATATGGGAGCCACCTGTCCTTTATACCAGTCACTTTGATTTTATCAAAACTAGACATGATTGTCTCAATGGGAATTCCGCGATCGTTCATTAAATAAAATATGGCGTTTCAGTCTTCGATCGGTATTCTTTATTTTCAATTACCGGTTTCGGGCTAGCTGCCCATCTTCAGATCATATATTGTAGTTACAGAGTAACTTGTCCGTACAGAACACTCGGTTCGCTGTCATAAGTAAAGTAAATTACGACAGCGACGGACAAGTTACTCTGCAACTACAATATATGATCTGAAGATGGGCAGCTAGCCCGAAACCGGTAATTGAAAATAAAGAATACCGATCGAAGACTGAAACGCCATATTTAATCAATCACTTTGATACTTGCGCAGGGCGAGAGATTCCCGATAAACACACTATAACGGTACTTTGCGGGCAGGCGTGTCAATAGGCATCATATTAATTAAAATCGGGGATAAATAGACTTTACTTTGGAAGAATTAAAAGAGGAAAGTAATGGGAAACTGTAATAACTGCACAATATTACTAAGAAGCAATATAATGAAAAGTAGCAAAGTAGCAAAGACCAAGCGGGACAGAAAGATATAGGGCGGGCGTTTGTTTTTTAATACATATAAAAGAACATGTAACACATTATTGAGCTCTCTACCTTCAGTTATCGCGATAGGGCTAGTCGATGAAAAAGTGGTACGCGACTGCGAAATTCGTTAAGGAGATTATTTAAAGACTCTTCAAGCACGTTTAAAATACATTACGTGTGACGACGTGATCAGAGACGTTTATTGTCGGGTGAAGTGAAAATGAATCCGACAACATAATTCAAACTTTGTGTTAGCTGGGAAAAATACTCTTGGGAAACTATTATGGTTGTGGAACCAACGAAAGTTGTACACAACGGAAAGCTATAGTTTACGTATTTCGCCATTTTATAAAATTGTGAAACGCGTGTGCGCGGAACATTAAGAGAATAAGAGAATCTTATCCTTGGACGGTTGCGGGGGTAACTGATACAAACAACGCGCCAGCATAAAAATAGTTCGCTTATTAACTACCAGATATGAAGGATAGGGTCATCACCTGCAATCCCGATTCATATTTCATAGTTAGTTGGTGAAAAGAAATGTTTTAATAAAGCCGCGCGGAATTAGCCGAGCGGTCTGTGGCGCTGCAGTCATGGACTATGGGGCTGGTCCCGGCGGAGGTTCGAGTCCTCCCTCGGGCATGGGTGTGTGTGTTTGTCCTTGGGATAATTTAGGGTAACTAGTGTGTAAGCTTAGGGACTGATGACCTTAACAGTTAAGTCCCATAAGATTTCACATACATTTGAACACATTTTTTTTGTGTTAATAAACAAACTACATTTCAATTTTATCCACGATTTGGGTTTCATTACGTTGTCTTGACTACATGATAAACAATATCTGTGGAAGTTGTATACAACGTATCGTCATAATATTTAGCCAACCAATATTGTGGGACACCAAAAATGTAAATTCATGAAATTGTTCTTACAGCTGATGTATAATGTGTAATTGCGACGAACTATATTGAGAAACTGAACATCCATTACGTACTTGCATGTTTATCTGCGAAAATAGTCCTTGTCGTTATATCAGCATAGAGTTCGAATAGAATCGCTGGAACATTGCAAACCATTCGGATTAATCGAACATCTAAATACGCATAATACTGGTACCACCAGGATGTGTTCTTTCTCCTCACCCCCTTGGCAGTAATTGAATTAAGAGTCAGCCGGGAATGACATTTAAATCAATTGACGACCATTGAGCTAGTGTCATGAGTTTTCAAAGGTCCACTGCCATGTATGAAGGCGAGTGACACCACGAGTGTTAACGTCGATCGAGGGGTGTCGTCGTGATCGTATTGAATGACATTGAGAGGTCACAACACATGACCTAACTAAGCGACCAGTGCCATAAAGTCGTACTGAGGTCCTATCCAGATCTGGCGATTCATTTCAGCCACTTTTCTACATCTACATGATTACTCTGCAATTCACATTTAAGTGCTTGGCAGAGGGTTCATCGAACCACAATCATACTATCTCTCTACCATTCCACTCCCGAACAGCGCGCGGGAAAAACGAACACCTAAACCTTTCGGACTGATGACCTCAGATGTTAAGTCCCATAGTGCTCAGAGCCATTTGAACCTAAACCTTTCTGTTCGAGCTCTGATTTCTCTTATTTTATTTTCATGATCATTCCTACGTATGTGGGTTGGGCTCAACAAAATATTTTCGCATTCGGAAGAGAAAGTTGGTGACTGAAATTTCGTAAATAGATCTCGTCGCGAGGAAAAACGTCTCTGCTTTAATGACTTCCATCCCAACTCGCGTATCATATCTGCCACACTCTCTCCCCTATTACGTGATAATAAAAAACGAGCTGCCCTTTTTTGCACCCTTTCGATGTCCTCCGTGAATCCCACCTGGTAAGGATCCCACTCCGCGCAGCAATATTCTAACCGAGGACGAACGAGTGTAGTGTAAGTTGTCTCTTTAGTGGACTTGTTGCATTTTCTAAGTGTCCTGCCAATGAAACGCTACCTTTGGCTCGCCTTCCCCACAATATTATCTATGTGGTCTTTCCAACTGAAGTTTTTCGTAATTTTAACACCCAGGTACTTAGTTGAATTGACAGCCTTGAGAATTGTACTATTCATCGAGTAATCGAATTCCAACGGATTTCTTTTGGAACTCATGTGGATCACCTCATACTTTTCGTTATTTAGCGTCAACTGCCACCTGCCACACCATACAGCAATCTTTTCTAAATCGCTTTGCAACTGATACTGGTCTTCAGATGACCTTACTAGACGGTAAATTACAGCATCATCTGCGAACAACCTAAGAGAACTGCTCAGATTGTCACCCAGGTCATTTATATAGACCAGGAACAGCAGAGGTCCCAGGACGCTTCCCTGGGGAACACCTGATATCACTTCAGTTTTACTCGATGATTTGCCGTCTATTACTACGAACTGCGACCTTCCTGACAGGAAATTACGAATCCAGTCGCACAACTGAGACGATACCCCATAGGCCCGCAGCTTGATTAGAAGTCGCTTGTGAGTAACGGTGTCAAAAGCTTTCCGGAAATCTAGAAATACGGAATCAACTTGAGATCCCCTGTCGATAGCGGCCATTACTTCGTGCGAATAAAGAGCTAGCTGCGTTGCACAAGAACGACGTTTTCTGAAACCATGCTGATTACGTATCAATCATTCCCTTCGAGGGGATTCATAATGTTTGAATACGGTATATGCTCCAAAACCCTACTGCAAACCGACGTCAACGATATAGGTCTGTAGTTCGATGGATTACTCTAACTACCATTCTTAAACACTGGTGCGACCTGCGCGATTTTCCGATCTGTAGGTACAGATCTATCGGTGAGCGAGCGGTTGTATATGATTGCTAAGTAGGAAGCTATGCCTGTTTCTATGCTGTCAGTAAGCAGTCTGTTTAGTGGTCGAACGATGGTAACCTCCTGCGTGGAGCTCTCTTTAATCGCTCTTAGGTCGCGGCTCAGTCTAATGCACCATCCGGCAGGTACTCGGCGGTCACTCGCACATCACGGACTCGGCTGCAGACCCGGCCAGCCGCCGGTGATGGCTCCCGGGCGGCTGTGGCCCGGAGCCTGCCAGCGCAGCCATTCACGAGGTGGTTCGCAGCTTCCCACCTCGACGAACAATGGCCGCATTGTGCTCGCCCAATGGCCCGCGCCGCCGGGCGCCCCAAGAAACCCGCGCAGATTAAAACCGCGCCACCCCCTCCCCACTGCGCCCTCCCACTCCATCAGGCATCCATCTGCTGCACTTCCGCCGCCCGCTACCTTCATGCTCTTGATCTCGCAGTTGCTCCTGACTATTTCTGCGAAGTGCCAGGTGGGCAACCTAAAACTGGCGCTGAAAATACACTCCTGGAAATTGAAATAAGAACACCGTGAATTCATTGTCCCAGGAAGGGGAAACTTTATTGACACATTCCTGGGGTCAGATACATCACATGATCACACTGACAGAACCACAGGCACATAGACACAGGCAACAGAGCATGCACAATGTCGGCACTAGTACAGTGTATATCCACCTTTCGCAGCATTGCAGGCTGCTATTCTCCCATGGAGACGATCGTAGAGATGCTGGATGTAGTCCTGTGGAACGGCTTGCCATGCCATTTCCACCTGGCGCCTCAGTTGGACCAGCGTTCGTGCTGGACGTGCAGACCGCGTGAGACGACACTTCATCCAGTCCCAAACATGCTCAATGGGGGACAGATCCGGAGATCTTGCTGGCCAGGGTAGTTGACTTACACCTTATAGAGCACGTTGGGTGGCACGGATACATGCGGACGTGCATTGTCCTGTTGGAACAGCAAGTTCCCTTGCCGGTCTAGGAATGGTAGAACGATGGGTTCGATGACGGTTTGGATGTACCGTGCACTATTGAGTGTCCCCTCGACGATCACCAGTGGTGTACGGCCAGTGTAGGAGATCGCTCCCCACACTATGATGCCGGGTGTTGGCCCTGTGTGCCTCGGTCGTATGCAGTCCTGATTGTGGCGCTCACCTGCACGGCGCCAAACACGCATACGACCATCATTGGCACCAAGGCAGAAGCGACTCTCATCGCTGAAGACGACACGTCTCCATTCGTCCCTCCATTCACGCCTGTCGCGACACCACTGGAGGCGGGCTGCACGATGTTGGGGCGTGAGCGGAAGACGGCCTAACGGTGTGCGGGAAAGTAGCCCAGCTTCATGGAGACGGTTGCGAATGGTCCTCGCCGATACCCCAGGAGCAACAGTGTCCCTAATTTGCTGGGAAGTGGCGGTGCGGTCCCCTACGGCACTGCGTAGGATCCTACGGTCTTGGCGTGCATCCGTGCGTCGCTGCGGTCCGGTCCCAGGTCGACGGGCACGTGCACCTTCCGCCGACCACTGGCGACAACATCGATGTACTGTGGAGACCTCACGCCCCACGTGTTGAGCAATTCGGCGGTACGTCCACCCGGCCTCCCGCATGCCCACTATACGCCCTCGCTCAAAGTCCGTCAACTGCACATACGGTTCACGTCCACGCTGTCGCGGCATGCTACCAGTGTTAAAGACTGCGATGGAGCTCCGTATGCCACGGCAAACTGGCTGACACTGACGGCGGCGGTGCACAAATGCTGCGCAGCTAGCGCCATTCGACGGCCAACACCGCGGTTCCTGGTGTGTCCGCTGTGCCGTGCGTGTGATCATTGCTTGTACAGCCCTCTCGCAGTGTCCGGAGCAAGTATGGTGGGTCTGACACACCGGTGTCAATGTGTTCTTTTTTCCATTTCCGGGAGTGTATTTCGTACACCTAAAGATAGGCAACCCGCATCACATCGTATGCACCATTCACGAATGATGTAAGTTGTGTTGCCTATCTTAATGTCCCTACTTTTAGGGCAAGTTACCATTCATCACAGGAACTACAACTAGCAATTTTCTCTGAGTCATCTTGTATGCTCGCCTTCAACGACGACGCCTTCCCATACACCACGGTGTCATCAACAGTCACAGATCGCTGCATCGTAAAGAGAATAACAAAGGCAGTGCAATATCGTGTTTTATGTTCCGATAGCAGGCAAGCTACAATCACAAATTTTCAATGTCGTTATTCCGTTCTACAGCTGATAGTTGTCATTATTCGCAATTTCGAATACATTTGGTGTGCTACACATTATTAGTCACGACTGTAGATGGCAGGCTAATTTTTTTTTGATAAATTCACTTTTTTCTTAAAATTTCTAAAATCTTACGTCACTTTATCTCGTCGATCGTTTGTCGTTTGAGTCGACAAATGCTAACACAGCTTTTTTCTTCTCTGGGCTAGGTCAACAGTATTTGAAAACCTGTCTCAGGTAATACACTCCTGGAAATGGAAAAAAGAACACATTGACACCGGTGTGTCAGACCCACCATACTTGCTCCGGACACTGCGAGAGGGCTGTACAAGCAATGATCACACGCACGGCACAGCGGACACACCAGGAACCGCGGTGTTGGCCGTCGAATGGCGCTAGCTGCGCAGCATTTGTGCACCGCCGCCGTCAGTGTCAGCCAGTTTGCCGTGGCATACGGAGCTCCATCGCAGTCTTTAACACTGGTAGCATGCCGCGACAGCGTGGACGTGAACCGTATGTGCAGTTGACGGACTTTGAGCGAGGGCGTATAGTGGGCATGCGGGAGGCCGGGTGGACGTACCGCCGAATTGTTCAACACGAGGGGCGTGAGGTCTCCACAGTACATCGATGTTGTCGCCAGTGGTCGGCGGAAGGTGCACGTGCCCGTCGACCTGGCACCGGACCGCAGCGACGCACGGATGCACGCCAAGACCGTAGGATCCTACGCAGTGCCGTAGGGGACCGCACCGCCACTTCCCAGCAAATTAGGGACACTGTTGCTCCTGGGGTATCGGCGAGGACCATTCGCAACCGTCTCCATGAAGCTGGGCTACTTTCCCGCACACCGTTAGGCCGTCTTCCGCTCACGCCCCAACATCGTGCAGCCCGCCTCCAGTGGTGTCGCGACAGGCGTGAATGGAGGGACGAATGGAGACGTGTCGTCTTCAGCGATGAGAGTCGCTTCTGCCTTGGTGCCAATGATGGTCGTATGCGTGTTTGGCGCCGTGCAGGTGAGCGCCACAATCAGGACTGCATACGACCGAGGCACACAGGGCCAACACCCGGCATCATGGTGTGGGGAGCGATCTCCTACACTGGCCATACACCACTGGTGATCGTCGAGGGGACACTGAATAGTGCACGGTACATCCAAACCGTCATCGAACCCATCGTTCTACCATTCCTAGACCGGCAAGGGAACTTGCTGTTCCAACAGGACAATGCACGTCCGCATGTATCCCGTGCCACCCAACGTGCTCTAGAAGGTGTAAGTCAACTACCCTGGCCAGCAAGATCTCCGGATCTGTCGCCCATTGAGCATGTTTGGGACTGGATGAAGCGTCGTCTCACGCGGTCTGCACGTCCAGCACGAACGCTGGTCCAACTGAGGCGCCAGGTGGAAATGGCATGGCAAGCCGTTCCACAGGACTACATCGAGCATCTCTACGATCGTCTCCATGGGAAAATAGCAGCCTGCATTGCTGCGAAAGGTGGATATACACTGTACTAGTGCCGACATTGTGCATGCTCTGTTGCCTGTGTCTATGTGCCTGTGGTTCTGTCAGTGTGATCATGTGATGTATCTGACCCCAGGAATGTGTCAATAAAGTTTCCCCTTCCTGGGACAATGAATTCACGGTGTTCTTATTTCAATTTCCAGGAGTGTACATACGTGTCTTAACGATGGACGTACTTGTGCGACGAACGCCGCAGCAGCGCGGACAGATATCGCACTGGGTTCGTGTCTCTTCGCGGTCCGTCTTTCCCCGCTGGGTTCTGTTCAGTGTTTCGCTTCGGGGACGTGTACAGTTGCGGCCGCCGACGTAACCACCCGCTGCCGCTGCCGCCGCCGCCTTTCCCATTTTCTGCGCCCGCAGGCATTATAGGAAAAGCAATTACCCCCCTTCCCCCTCCCCACCTGTCTACAACGCTCCTCCCGCCTTCACCCCCGTCATTCCTTGGCGCTTACGGCGCATACTTGTGTTGCGCGGGGCCTCCCCGCATATACGAGCGGCGCGCGCGTCTGGGGTTGACGTGTTGTGCTGTCAGCGGTTCAGATTAGGCAAACAGGGCAGATTAACGCTGATAAATGGTGGGGCGGGGTCCCTGTTTCCAAACAGCTGACGGGCCGGCTCGTAATACTGTAAACACGGAGTGCTCCACATATTAGACACGTCGAAATCTGATATAACAAAATTTCATTTAAGGTGTTAATTAAAAATAAACATTACATTAAATATTACTTAGCTCTTTTTGTACGATAGCAGCTGCCGGTAAACACACCGCCATGACTGATTAAGCCTTCGAGTCCTAACAATATTTAAAAAAATTAATTTTAAAATTTTTCACAAAATTGACCTCTATCATCATAATAAGCAACGAATACAAGAAGAAATTAGGAAGAAGTAAACAATTAATTGTTTTAAATTTGTTGTTTCACTCTGGAACAGCTGAACATACAGTTTTCAGTCCACCGTAAGTGTGTGAAATCTTATGGGACTTAACTGCTAAAGTCATCAGTCCCTAAGCTTACACACTACTTAACCTATATTACCCTCAGGACAAACACATACACCCATGCCCGAAGCAGGACTCGAACTTCCGCCGGGACCAGCCGCACAGTCCATGACTGCAGCGCCTCAGACCGCTCGGCTAATCCCGCGCGGTGCTTTCAGTCCACCCATCATTTCATGAGATATGTTCGAAAACAATTTACTGCTTTTCCTAGACGCAATACCTCATCGTGAAACTTCCACAAACTCATAATCACTGAAACCAATTACAGTCCTAGATAATAAAAAATAAGCCTAAATTTTAATTAATTAATATAAAAAATACAAACTACCCTAGTGCAAACCACTCAAAACACTAGTACTACAAACACAAACTGAATGGTTCAAATGGCTCTGAGCACTATGGGACTCAACTGCTGTGGTCATAAGTCCCCTAGAACTTAGAACTACTTAAACCGAACTAACCTAAGGACAGCACACAACACCCAGCCATCACGAGGCAGAGAAAATCCCTGACCCCGCCGGGAATCGAACCCGGGAACCCGGGCGTGGGAAGCGAGAACGCTACCGCACGACCACGAGATGCGGGCCAAACACAAACTGACATTACTGTATCTTTACATGTACTTAGTGTCAGGGTCAATGACCTCTTCAATACGATCATCATAAAGAAAACACATGTCTCAATCTCCTGTAATCACAGTCTCCGCGCTACTTGTTGCTTTGGCGCCGACCGGCGTGGCCGTGCGGTTCTAGGCGCTACAGTCGCTACGGTCGCAGGTTCGAATCCTGCCTCGGGCATGGATGTGTGTGATGTCCTTAGGTTAGTTAGGTTTAATTAGTTCTAAGTTCTAGGTGACTGATGACCTCAGAAGTTAAGTAGCATAGTGCTCAGAGCCATTTGAACTTGTTGTTTTGAACGCTGCAAGTGACCGCTGCAGTGCGCTATATTCTTAGAGGTAACTCCCTGTGCCGCCAGCTGTCTGTGTCTTGCAGTAGCGCCGCTGGTTTCATTAGAAAGGCATCAGTACTTTAAAAAAAAAAGGCAGAAACCGCTAATACTCAAAGTTAGTGAGAAGCACTCCCATCTATAAAACGTCATTTCTCTCGGACGGTGCATCGTATAATATCATCATTTTTCAGGTATATTCACTGGTACACATGGATAATGTCTGAAGAATGTATTTCGAATGGTGTTAGTACTAAAGAAATAATACGTTGAAACGTTATGATGATTTTGAAGTTTTACTGCATGAAGAGCGAAAATGGAGTATCGATAAACTTTTTTCTTTCCGTTGTTTTCAAGAAAGGGAATGGGAAGGAGGCGGGCACGAAATTTCAGCCTAGAAAAAGTTTCATAAATGTTTGAAATGATGTCTACAGTTTGTTGGAAACAGCAAACTGACTTCGCCTCAAGACATACATGCAATTTCTAACCTTGATACTACTCCTACGGCGTTAATACCTTAACATAACATCATACCTCTTAATGAGTAGATTGTGACAGCGTTTAGTATTTTTAAATTGGGTCAATAACTATACAGAATATGGAAAATCAAATTTTTGTTGTCCCTGGAAGTCGAGATAGGCAGCCTGCAACTGGGACTGCATGACCGTGCGCTGGGGTTAGTTGTTTTGTAATACAGATGAATTTGTCAGTGAACGATATGAAATCGTCTAGAGGGTCCACGATCATAGCTGCACTACAAAATGTAATGCTCTATCTGGATAACTTTTTCCTTTCTCTCGTTTTATTTGTGTGCAAGCAAGTACGTAAAAATATGTTCAGGGATAAAATGTTGTGCGGTAGCGTTCTCGCTTCCCGCGCCGGGGTTCCCGGGTTCGATTCCCGGCGGGGTCAGGGATTTTCTCTGCCTCGTGACGACTGGGTGTTGTGTGATGTCCTTAGGTTAGTTAGGTTTAATTAGTTCTAAGTTCTAGGGGACTGATGACCATAGATGCTAAGTCCCATAGTGCTCAGAGCCATTTGAACCATTTGATAAAATGGTCAAAAATGTTCAAATGTGTGTGAAATAATATGGGACTTAACTGATAAGGTCATCAGTCCCTAAGCTGACACACTACTTAACCTAAATTATCCTAAGGACAAACACACACACACCCATGCCCGAGGGAGGACTCGAACCTCCGCCGGGATCAGCCGCACAGTCCATGACTGCAGCGCCTCAGACCGCTCGGCTAATCTCGCGCGGCTCAGGGATAAAATGAACAGGATGTGTAGGCAGTCTAAGCGAAATAACAGCAGGAAATAAAAAATGTCAGGAACGGTTCGAAATTGTCAGAAAAATAATTGTGATCCACAGGGAACGGTTTATAATAGGCGATATGTGCAAGAGCCTAGAGTAAAGAATAATAATTCGTCGGAAGAACATTTTCAGCTTATAGAAAAAGCAAAACAGTCTTCGATGAAATTGAAAGTAATGGCGTGGAAATTAAGATTGCGAGAGGAATTGTACTGCTGAAAGCAGGCGAATGGATGGATGGGTACAAGAAATAATGGGAAACAATTAAGAAGTCATAAGGGATCTTATATTAAAATCAGAATATAAGAATGCTATCGAAGACTACAGATCAGATACGACCGAAAGCATGTGTAACATTCAATCAGAGTTTCTAAAATCACTGGGGGAACAAAACAGCTATTCAAGTTTGTTTGTAGAATCTATGAGCAAAATTGTCATCCGTACGATCCAGAAGATGACAATGGCAGATAGGTGCGGCAACCGTTGAAGGATCAGCAAGATTATGACGAGAGTAATATGCAGACGAACTGAAAAGAAAACTGAAGATACGCCACATCGCTATCAGTTTGCATTTGGGAAGGTAAACGTTCCAGAGAATCAGCACTGACGTTGAACTTATCAAGAGAGGAGAGGCTTAACAAAAATTAAGACAGATTCATTCGATTTGCCCACCTGTGGGAGGACACCGATAATCCATAACGGCGAAAATTATCAGGAAAGCTGTAGGAAAATACGCATAACTCGCAATCGTATAAGGGCGTGCTCAAAAGCGTTGCCTTCGAAACTCTTAAGCGTTCTTAACATTCTACTTTTATCGTTGCTAACATTCTACTTTTATATTCTTCGTGTCTACATATTTGTAACGCTAGAGGGTTTCGAACTGCAGCATGTAACATCATGGTGTTGAACGTAATTATGGCAGTGTGTGACAAACAGCGTGCTGTAATCGACTCTAGAATTCAAAGAGGACGTACACACTTTCAGCATGACAACGCCTGACCGCAAACGAGGGCTGCGACATCCGCCACAGTCGGGCGTCTTGGGTTCTCTGTTATGGACCATCCTCAACACAGTCCCGACTTGGCCCCATACGATTTTCATCCGGTTTCAAAACTTAAAGAACGCCTTCGAGGACTTCACTTTGATAGTGATGAAACGGTGCAAGCAGAGGTGAGGTTGCTGCTCCGTCAGCAAAGTCAGACATTCTGCAGTGACAGTGTCAACAAACTGGTCTTTCGCTGGAAGAAATGTGTTCGTCGCCAGGGTGACGACGTTGAAAAATAAATATGAAGAATAAAGATGTAGAATGGTAATAACGTTTGTTTTATTTAAAAAAACTTTAATAATTTTTAAGTTTAAAAAATCGGAGCCATTTGTTTTCAGCGCTCCCACGTACAAGAACCAAGAGGCTACAATAACAATGGAAGTGTGGTACCCATTGCTTCGTCCCCAAGCACGTGTCGAATCTTGCGGATTGTTTCAACTTGAGAATCGACAAGATTAAAACAAAATACGATGCAATAACTTTCTTCCACTTTTTTTGTTATTTTTCCCATAGCAAGAAATTCGACGACTAAAATTTACACGTAGTCACTTGTTAACGGCTAGCCAACGACTGGCTGCTTCCGCAGTGGTGAAAAAAATAAGCATGTGCGCTAGTATGCCTAGAAATACAGAGAGCGCCCCCCGCGCAGATACCATTGTTGGTTTCAACAATAAAAAGTTGGATAGAATACTGTTTGAAGAGCCTTCCTAAATCTTTCATGACAACTGAATATAGGTACATCTACATCTACAAATATACTCCGCTAGCCACCAAGCGGTGTGTGGCGGAGGGCACAATTCGCGCCAAAGTCATATTTCCCTCTCCCCCCACCGCCCCCTCTGTTCCACTCACGGCGGATCGCTCGAGGGAAACACGACTGTCTGAACGCCTCAGTACGAGCTCTAATTTCCTTTATCTTCGAATGGTGATCATTACGCGATTTGAAAGTTGGTGGTAATAGTATAAGCTTTACATCCTCGGTGAAGATCAGATTTCGGAATTTAGTGAGCAGCCCCTTTTGTTTAGCGCGCCGTCTATCTGCAAGTATGTCCCACTTCAAACTCTCTATGAGATTTGTAACGCTCTCACGATGGCTAAATGTACCAGTCACGAATGTTGCCGCTCTTCTTTGGACCTTCTCAATCTCT
The DNA here is from genome assembly GCF_023864275.1 of Schistocerca cancellata. NCBI lineage: Eukaryota > Metazoa > Arthropoda > Insecta > Orthoptera > Acrididae > Schistocerca > Schistocerca cancellata. The sequence continues at coordinate 152,885,972 of NC_064637.1, read as the reverse complement.
TGAATCAGACCCAACTGGTAAGGGTCCCATACAGACGAATTAACGTATTGTAAGCAATTTTCTTTGTTGAAGGACTGCATCGCTTCAGGATTATACCAATAAACCGCAATCTAGAGTTCGCCTTACCCGTTACTTGTGTAATCTGATCATTCCAATTGAGATCATTTCGAATGGTCACACCCAGATACTTGACTGATGTTACCGCTTCCAAAGACTGGGCATTTATTTTGCACTCGTACATTAATGGGGATTTTCGCCTTGTTATACACAGTAGAGATAACTACCGGTCATTACACCACACATTTATTTTCTGCAAATCCTCACTGATTTGTTCACAACTTTCCTGTAGACTACAGCATCATCGGCAAACAGTCTAATGCCGCTGTCAGTACCACCAACCAGTTCGTTTATGTAAATCGTAAAAAGCAGAGGACCTATTACGCTGCCCTGGGGCACACCTGAAGTTACGCTTGTTTCTGTTGAAGTCACCCCGTTCAGGACGACGTACTGCTCCCTGTCTCTTAGAAAACTTCCTATCCAACCGCATATGTCATCGGATAGATCGTAAGCGCGCACTTTTTGTTGCAAGCGACAGTGCGGAACTGAGTCGAACGCCCTTTGAAAGTCGAGGAGTACGGGGTCAACCTGGGAGCCGGTACCTAGAGCCTGTAGTATATCATCCACAAAGAGGGCCAGCTGTGTCTCGCGTGACCGCTGTTTCCTAAAACCGTGCTGGTTTCTGCAGAAGAGCTGCTCAGTCTAGAAAGGTCATTATGTCTGAACACAAAATATGTTCCATGATTCTACAACAAATCGATGTCATTGAAATTGGCCGGTAATTATGGGCATCCCATTTTCTACCCTTTTTATAGATTGCTATGACCTGGGCCTTCTTTCAGTCCCGTGGAACTTTCTGCCGTTCCAATGATCTCTGATAGATGACGGATAACAATGGTGCTATATTTGTAGCATAGTCAACATAAAATCTTAAGGGGATACCGTTTGGGCCAGATGCCTTTCTGGCGTCTAAGGATCTTAACTGTTTTACAATCCCAGATACACTAAACACTGTCAGCCATCCTTTCGTTCGTTCGATAATTGAAAGGGGAATGGTGCTGCAGTCCTCTATAGTAAACGAGTTTTTGAAAGCTAGGTTTAGAATTTCGGCCTTCTGTTTATCATCAGATACATTACCCGTACTGTCAGGAAGAGAAGGTATTGAATTATTTGTAGCGTTCATAGATTTTACGTACGACCAAATTTTTTGGGTTATTTTTAGAATCTGCAGATATAATATTGCTTTCAAATTCGTTAAAAGAATCTCTCATTGTCCTTCTGACAGCTGCTTTCATTTCGCATAATTTCTGTTTCTCAGCGGGGCAGTGACTACGTTTAAAATGACTGTGCAAAATTCTCCGCTTTCTCAGCAACGTCCTAATATGTTTGTTGTATCAAGGTAGATCCTTACCCTACCCTATACTTTTGCTAGGCACATACGTGGTGGACAATACCTTTAAATTCTGATCAAAGATGATCAATATCTTTGTGTCCCGCGGTGAATGCTTGAAACTGGCTAAGAACATATTCATTAATGACATTTTTATTTGTTTTCCCAAACAAGAAAACTCTACGCTGTTTCTTTGTTTTTTTTTCTTTTTTTTTTTTTTTTTCTTTGCAGCTTCCACTGACATAGAAGCCACAACGACATTAAGGTCGCTAATACCTTCTTCTAGATTAACTTCCTCAAAAAGATCAGGTCTGTTTGTCGCCGAGATATCTAATATGTTCCCATCTCCAGTTGGTTTTATAACCAATTGCTCAAGGTTGTATGTTGAGAGCGCTCCTAGAATAACTTCACACGAATCTTTGCTTCTACCCCCTGTGATAAAAGTGTAATTTTCCCAGTCAATGGATGCCATATTAAAGTCTCCACCTATATCTAATGGATAATTTGGTATTTATTTCCTAAGTACTCAAGACTTTCCGTGAAACGTTCTGCGACGTTTTTTGCGCATGCTGGTGGTCTATAAAAACATCCTAATACAATGGTCAGTCCTTGTCTGATTGAAAGCTATATCCAGACTATTTCAACAAACAATGTATTTATATAGCTGTATAAAAAGCGTCCGGTTGGTGTATTTTTCCACGTAGATAATTTAATCCACAGCCACGGGTATCAGCAGCCAGCAGCATGGGCAAATTCATAATCTGTAGTTTCGTTCGAGAAGTACTTGTAGGATGGAAACTCTCGTAGTGTGATTTAGAACACAAACACAAAGGTAACAAATAATTCCACCATCCGACGGCAGTTGTGACAGCTGTGAGGCACTGTTGACGTATTAAATTCCCAGCTATATCCTTTTGTTTTCGAAGTTATTTCAATGAGCAAATGAGAAAATATATGGAATATTGTAAAAAAAAAAACTCTACCAATATGTCTTTGCGCAGGAAGAAAGAAATCTCGATGCGGATCTAATAATCTGTTCAATGATTATCTCAAAATAACTTTTGTAAAAGCGAAAATGTGTATCATTTTGCCAATCCGCCCGTAGGTGTTTTCATATGGATGGAAGTAAAAGACGTCGGAGTTCAAAATGTTTACTACAATGTCACCTCCAAACGAAAAAAATCAGTTTTTATTAGCATGATATCCAGATGGCCGTGAGGGATTATAGTAACGATTTCGACTTAATGTGGTCTCCCCCGATTCCAGCGATGTTGTTGTTGTTGTTTCCATGCCTACTGAATTAAATTGTAGTTGACTGAACACGTAATTTGGTAGGTAAGAAGCTTTAACAATTTCATGGGAGCGATATAGATAAGTTTGCTTATGATTTTCTACCTCCTGATTAGATTAGATTAGTACTTGTTCCATAGATCGTGATGATGTGGAACGTGTCAGGTTAATAAAAGGTGTCTATGCAAGATATTACATTAGACAAAATATTACATGAAACTCAATAATTTTTTTGTTTTTGTGGAGGTTAGGAAATTATCCACTTACTATATCCAAAAGTTCATCTAATGAGTAGAAGGAGTTGCCATTAAGAAATTCTTTTAATTTCCTTTTAAATGCTATATGGCTATCTCTCAGACTTTTGATGCTATTAGGTAAGTGACCGAAGACTTTTGTGGCAGCATAGTTTACCCCTTCTGAGCCAAAGTTAGATTTAACCTTGAGTAGTGAAGATCATCCTTTCTCCTAGTGTTGTAGCCATTTACACTGCTATTACTTTTGAATTCGTTCGGATTGTTAATAACAAATTTCATAAGTGAATATATATATTGTGAGGCTACAGTGAAGATTTCTAGGTCTTTAAATAAGTGTCTGCAGGATGATCTTGGAAGAGCTCCAGCAATTATTCTGATTACACGCTTTTGTGCAATGAACACTCTTTTACGCAATGATGAGTTACCCCTGAATATGATGCCATACGAAAGCAGAGAATGAAAATAGGCGTGGTAAGCTAATTTACTCAGCTGTATATCGCGAAAAGTTGCAATGACCCTAATAGCATAAGTAGCTGAACTCAAACGTTTCAGCAGATCCTTAGTGTGTTTTTTCCAGTTCAACCCCTCATCAATGCATACACCTAGAAATTTTGAATATTCTACCTTAGCTACCGATTTCTGATCGAAGTCTGTATTTATTGATGGGGTCATTCCATTTACTGTGTGGAACTGCATATACTGTGTTTTGTCAAAGTTTAATGAGAGCCCATTTGCAGAGAACCACTTAATGATTTTCTGAAAAACATCGTTTACGATTTCACCAGTTAATTCTTGTCTGTCGGGTGTGATAGCTATACTTGTATCATCGGCAATGTGTTATCAAGAACCACATCTCTGTATCATAAACTGTATGGAATAGAAGTCGTGTCAAAGTCACTGAGTCATCGTTAGGCGTATCTCATGTGCCCTGTCTGTGGCACTTTGTCTGAAACAGTCGGGAGTAGATCGTATGGTACTTACCTGAGATGCACTGCAAATGAAGATTATCATCATCAACATGAACATGAAAATAAATCATGTAAACATGAGCATAAACAACATGAAAAAGTAACATAAAGAACATGAACATGAACATAAACAACATGGACATGAACATGAACAAGGAGACAGTAACGTTACAGGTGACAAGTGGTGTGCTTGGCACAGTTGGTGACATTCCTCCCGTGCTGGTGGTCTACAAGAAAAGGCAAGAGGGTGAAGCGCTGTGCGGTTTCACATAGACGCATTCCGTATCTGCTTGCAACAAACAGGGGAAAAAATAAATAAAATTGCGCCTTGCTGCTGAACTGAAGAATGAGTCGAATGCGTTCTGCGCAACAGCTGCCAGCTAGTACATAATATCCACTCTTGGGCGCTTCCTTTGCCATATGTACATACACACACAGACAGACACATCGCATTCAGGTGGCTATTATCTGGTATCGATCATTTCCAACACATCTGGAGCAAGCAAGCGGCAAAGTGGCAAGGAACTGAAGGGAGCAGGATGTTTGGGACACACATCAATCTGCAAGCGGCAACCAAACAGCTATGACGCAACACTTATGGCAGAACACATGCCGTGGCAAACATGTATGCAAGTACGTTCAATGCACGGTGGGCCGCATACAGCGCATACATTTGTGATACGTTCATAGTCACCTATATATGCCGTGAATAACACACACATGTACAAAAAGTAGCACATTGCAACACACTGACGCTGAAACAATATATAGAAAAGCAACAAGTTATGTGCATCTTACAAGTCTGATGCACAGCCATGTAGGTAATGACCATTTGCTTGGGCTGTTGGGAATTCCGTATTCTGCTAAGGTGTAGCACAGCGCACATAAAAACACAATGCACAAGCAGCTCTTGAAATATTCAATTCCCATCTCACGTATGCACAATAAAATTTGCGAAAAATCCTGCCCGAGGTGTAACTGCTACTGCACAACAAACAACAAGCAAACGCTAACTCTTTTCTTTGCGCTTTCAAATGACACACACACTTCGTGTTCTGCGCACTCGGTATTGTCCCGTGTAATATCTAACAGAATATTCAGTAAATGAAAGCAGGGTTTTTGACCATCAAACGCGTGAAGTAGTAAAAGTTTTATGTGGCACTCCTAAACAACAATGTTATGCAATTAATTGTTTGTTTGCCCGCAGGTAAATGTCTGCATTTCTGGTACACACTTCAATACCAGCTGCATAGTACTGAAATATTGCAGTTGCGTCAAGCCATTGCAGAATACATTTTTAGCCATGTGGACTGGCCGTCATGAAATGCCAGCACCATTTTTGTTATTGCTGCTGTAGCGGCTTGCTACAGTAGTATGGCAAGGCCATTTCAAAATCTAGCATGACTGCATTTATTTACCTGCAAACAAGCAAAAAAATTAGTTTTTTACGATGTCTGAGGAAACAGACATTGGCGACGATCTTGCAGCTATACTAAATTTATGACATTTATTACGCAGTTGTGGAAACTTTGACACTAGGAGCATCAGGTGCAAAGTTATAACGTTTTGGTGACACCTGAAAATTTGTGCGGACCAGGACTCAAACCTGAATTTACCACTTATTGTGTGCGGTCACCTTAACCACTTCGCCTATTGAGCACACCTCCTCATATGAGCCAAACTTCCAAATGTCATACTGTCTACGATCCCGTTGCTCGCAACTCTACTTGGATTCCCTGCATAGGGTTTAAAGGAGACAAATGTATTCAACGATAGTATTACGATCGTCATTTTCCCGTCGAGGCTTGCAATACTTATTTTTAAGTATGAACAAAGAGACCTTGGTGATGATCTTGTAGCTGTGCTAAACGTATGCCTTCAACAGGCATAATGACGATCGTAATACTAATGCTGAATACGTTTGGCTCCTTGAAACACTGTGGCCTGAATCCAAGTACAGTTGCGAACGATGGGTTCGTAGACATTGTGACATGTAGAAAGCTTATAGAAGCGTTCTTAGACCAAGTGGTTAAGGTGGCTGCTCACGAAAAGTGGGAAATCTGGTTCGAGACCCAGATTGCCATGTGTCACCAAGAAGTAATATCTTCACAACTAATGCAGCTAATGCCTGAAAGATTATGCAATTGCGAATAAATCTCACAAACAAAATTCTTTATATAACTTTACTTTTTCGAGATGATAATGAAACGTTAACCCTCATAGTATTACTGATCTGATGATAGTGGTGTTAAAGTTACGTAAGAGCCCTGTGTACAAGTGCACTGATGTCTGGGGGAAAAGTAATGAAACTAATTTGCTCTTATTGGTATAAAATGCTGCAACGCTTTTCGCTGAGGTGATCACAAGGGTGTAAGATGGATCTTCGTTAAAAATATTACATAACAAAAAAGGACAAATTTTATTTAGTTACTTTTTTTACATAAAACAAACATACAGATTACGATCTAACTACTTTGCATCTTTCATCTACAGTGACGACTACAGAATAGGTTTCTTCACTGTTTGCTACAAATAATATATATTTTAACATTGAACATTACTTAATTAACCACTAGTATCTTACAACAGCTAAGGTAGGTAGCTATTACTTCATGGTATTTTAATCTCCCGTTACTATTGACTTTCCTTCATTCTTTGTCAAACTACACATAAGGGGTACTATAGAAAACCCGCTACCAGTCACTTTTGAAGTCGGTTTCAGTGTCCGGAAAGATGAAACTGATGGTAATCATCTGAAGAAGGACATCAATCCTAAACCAGAAACTGTTTTAAATAAAGCACTTCCAATGTGACTAGCGGATTTTCTCCAACATTACTCTTTAAAAAATAGTCGTGCAGTTCAACAACATCAGTTATGGATAAAACTAATTTAAGTTACACATAAATCTACTACATTTAACAGTTGTGTCTGAGTTTTCGATATAGGTCGTATTGACAGAACCATACACGTGAAATAAAATCGGATTTTGCTTTATTGCAGGCATAGTTCAAGTAGAGCTAAGAAATGTTTGCGGCGAATATCTCCATAGTCTGTTGGATTCTATAGTGTGTGTTGAAATATGCAAAAATGTCTGAGTTTGAAAATTAGGGTCTCCTTGTTGGTTGATTGCTAGAGTTTACAATGTGAAGTTGAAAAAAAAGATTTAATCCAATGACAGTTTATAAATGATGAACACAATATAGTGTGTTTTTTACAGAATTAATTATTCAGTTAACCAATTTTCGGGTTACGAGGCCATAATGAAACTGTAGCCAGCTATCGTGGCCGAGCTGTTAGTCACCTATAATGCAAAACACCAGTAAATGTCATCTTTGACAGTGCAGCGGTAATGCAATTAAAAAGGTGAACAGTTCATAAATATGAAGGGAGTAAACCACGAAAAATATTAACACTAAACTCGAAAAACAATGCCTATATGCGACAGGGTCATAACCTATACCCGATCTCTACATAGAGACGAAGCACAAGCTCCGATTATGGTAGGCTCCCTGGATTTGCTTCAGCGATTTTGGGAGGTTGATAAATAATTGCCGAGACGGTTGACATCTGTTAGGATATCTAGCTGCAGACACCGCACAAGAAAGAACTCCATTCGTCCTGCACCCTTCATACACCACGATCATGTCGGCGTTTTCTGCATTGGTAAATCCCATCGTCCACTCACCATCTACTGCTTAGACTGCCACCCACTAACTGACTGGCAATTCGCAATGCAATCAAGGACCACACAAGCACATTGTAACTACGTCATACCTAAACCCTACCCAGGTTGACTGACACACACTAGTGTCGGTGTGGGAGCTTTTCAAAATACGATATCTCATAAACGAGTCACACTATAATCCTGCAACACATACCACTGACGTTCTAATGTACCCTACTTTTACTTTGTTAATTTCAGTAGGCATTGGTCCATTTAAAAAAGTGTGTGTTTCCACAAATTATATTATGTTTATTGGTTAACAATATGAGCCCCTGACTACCAGTCCATTCTGTGAAAACCGCACATCATCAGCACTTTACATTTTTCAACCCGTATATATACAGCTTGTCTCAGGAGAAAGTCAGTGTTCAGGGCTAGGACAGGAACGATCACTCGAAGCAAATTAGGCTGGTTAGCATGAGCTCTACAGTGTCTACAAGAACTCGTTCACCTTCCGCTGATGGGAAACACATCTCTCCTGCTAAAGAAGTGCCCATTAACTCTTAAGGCATTCACTACGGAGCCGGTGTCCATTGGACATTGTTTTCGTGTTTTGGTCCATGCTAGCACCTCTGAAACGTCGTTGGTAGTATTCTGGTGCACCCTGTACATTATTCTGCATCACAAAATCTTGCAAGACACATGGTTAATTACGCTGACCTTAATATTTTGTTAGCTCCTGTTCTGATAAAGCTTCTGTGAACATCTTGTATGCTATGTTTGTTTCTTTAGAGCAAGTATCGCTTCTTGCACTTGACTTAGTATTCTCCCTGTATAAGGCGAACCATATAAAACAAGCCTTTCCACATATTCACATTCCGTGAAGCTTTCGTAAAATTATGGCCGAATTTTCAGGCGTACGCAAGTAAGTTGTAATCTCTAGCTCCCAAATTACGGCAACGACACAGTTTACTTAAATGGGCTGTGGCAATGGAGAGGCGGTCAGCGAGTTAAGGTGTGTTGAACTCTATCAAACAGTAACTAGTTGAAAGAGCTGCAAATCACACTCCCACCATCAGGAGGAAAGGTATGCTAATGTTATTTTAAGGCAAGTAACATTACAAAATGCAAAATAACCCAAGCCTATTTTCTCCTTTTAGGCTTAATATTTTTCTGTACTATAAAGCTAATGTGACAATGAAACTATTAGTATTAGGGTTTTTCTACTTTTTTATGTTACTTGCCTTAGTGTCGGGAAAATAACATTAGTAAAGTCCAAAATGGAAACTGATAATTGCATAATAAAAAAGGCTATAAAATATAAAGATTTATGTGATGTAATCCAATCAAATTCTTTAAACAAAAGAGCTAACCTAGCAAGGGCAAGGAAAAAGGAGGTGGCTTTTTAACTAGAAAAAAACCTGTATGACAAGAAATCTGTTACCATAAACGCAAAACTTCGGCGCTACAAGCCTGCCATTAAACCAGAATGCCTTTAAGCATCAGAATGCCTTTCGTTAAATACAGCCAAATAATCAGGTGAAATAGAAAAGAACGAAAGGAAATTAACCAGGAAAATCTTGGGACCAAAATATGAGAATGGAAAATGGAAATTAAGAAGTAATAAAGAAGTTTACGAAAAAGTAGAGCGAATATCATGCACGATGAGGAAGAGAAGAGTTGCATTCTATGGACAACCAAGAAGGCTACATGGAAACAGGGCAACAAAAATAATTTTTAGCTTCTTCGACAGAAACCCCAAAATATCAATGACGTCGATAAAAGAAATCAAAGCAGATCTGAGAGAAATGGAAATAATGGAAGAAGAAACAGGAGTAAGAGAAAGGTTCAGAGCAAAGGTAAAACGTTTCAGGAACTTCCAGGAGAAAACAAAGTAAATGACAGTTGCAATATCGACGGAATAAAGAAGAGAGAAACATAGGGAAAGTATGAAAAATTACTGGAAAGCAAGAAAGATAGGAGAAAAGAAGGAACACACAAATTATTTTATGTGGTCCTTAGTAGGTCAAAAAAAAAAAAAGAAAAAAAGCTTAACTCCGCCAGACAGGCTATGAAAGGCCAACGGTATCGACCGGCCGCCGTGTCATCCTCAACCCGCGGGCATCACTGGATCCGGATATGGAGAGGCATGTGGTCAGCACACTGCTCTCCCGTCCGTATGTTACTTTATGAGACCGGAGCCGCTACTTTTCAGTCAAGTAGCTCCTCAGTTTGCCTCACAAGAAATGAGTGCACCCCGCTTGCCAACAACGCTCGGCAGACCGGATGGTTACCCATCCAAGTGCTAGCCCAGCCAGACAGCACTTAACTTCGGTGATCTGACGGGAACCGATGTTACCACTGCGGCAAGACCGTTGGCCCTCAGTAGGCCAAAGCAATATTTAAAAAAAGCCCAAAATGGTGCAAACGCTAATAGTTTCGTAATAGGGGTGAATTTTTTGTCTTTCCACATGAGGCATTGACCTGCACAGGAAATATTATGATTTGCAATTGATGGACTGTAGCGAAACATCACTTCTGCTACAGCTGACAGGCAGCTAAGTGAACAACAGTAAGTGCTATTAAGACACCACTTGACTCTTTCCTCTGGGGCCACATCAAATCTGTAGTGTACAGAAACAGACGCAGAACTCCGCAGGAAAACGCCAGAGGAGCCTGTGCAGCTGTAACACTTCCGATGTTATGTAAAGTGCGCAAGAGTTATGTGAACCGCATTCGGATGCGCCGTCAACAGGATGGGAATCAATGTGAACAGTTCCTCCAGTGGTGCCAAAGCGGTAGAGTTGCAGGGCACGGCAGTTCAACTTATTCAGTTTTGCACTCCGTGAATTTGCTATTGCGATTGTCAATTTTGTTGTTAAGCCGTAAATGGTGTACAGATATGACATTGATTTGCTTTTGTTTGTTTCAGTTAGCCACTTTGACAGACATTTTCTTTTGTTTGTGTGGTGTGCGTACTGCAAGACCTTCACTAGACACACCATCAGATTATTTGACTTGTCGCTCTAACGAAGTAGGCGAGTGTCAGCAATATGTCTCGTGGTCTTATTGTGGCGTGTTTATCTTCTCCAGTTAGGTCAGACGATAGAAATGCCACTTGCACGCTTATAGTAGCAGATTGACGGTGACCAACTTTAAACAGAACTTGATTAATTTTCACACACCTTTATTAAAATAATAACAAGCATAAAAATTACTTAACTTGGTTCTGGACGCTATTTACAATTGACAATCTGAAGTTACTTTGGTATTGGTACGTTAATCTCATTCTCACATATACCTCTGATACTTGGCAAAAGTGTCTATACATTTATCTTCATGGCTATGTACAGGAATATGGTAATCTTATTAGGCGCAGACTGAAACTCGACTATAGACTAGTACAGACTGGTACAGACTAATGCAGACTGGTACAGACTGGTGCAGGCAAATGCAAACTGACTAACCGGAGGTCTGTACACTCGTTATAATACCTTGCGCATTCATGTATCACAGTGCGAGTGTGATCCGTGAGTAGAAAAGGTTCTACGTTAGCAGCAATCTCATTGGCTGCGTTACATATTAATACGCGGATCGGCGGAAGCAGAATTTGGTCCATCTCTATGGCAGCGCCATCTCGTAGTGCGGAGACAGACGAGCGCTGCACCTGCGCTGTTGTGCTTAGCGGGGCGCGCTCCAGTGGGAAAGTTGTGTACGCGCTGACTACGCGGAACTATGTACACAACAGTTTGTCATTTGAAGGAATGGTGAATTTTGTGTCAGAACAATTAAGCTCATGGTTTAAAATAATGTTTGCCCTCTACCGTTTTTTCGGTATCTGCACAAATAATGGCGTTGTTCAATGTTGCGCGACTTTTGAATTACCCTGTATTGTTAAAACTTTTGAAATGTAATGGCCACCATTCCTAAAACTGTATGTATTCTAACGTAAATTTTTTTGCTTTTTGTTGGTCAGAAAAAAATTAAAGTTGTTTGACGTTACTGACACCTGTATGGGATGGGAAGAAAAATGTTCGAAAATTGCTTGGTCGGTGCGGAATCCTTTTGCAAAATATATCTATTTTTTATATGCAAACTCTGACACAAGTGTGAGCTTTCATATGAAGATGGACGTTTACTGCCTACAGCATTCGCGCTAGCGGCAGTCGCGGTGAATAGCTACTCACACGGCTATGTTATGCGGGTTGCCTATCACGCAATTTGCAGGGGCCCGCCTGCATCAGAGATTTCTACAGCGTCTGTTGGAGTTAGCAGGTCCGTATTGAATAGAATCTGCGGTCAGCGGGAGGTGTGGTGGGAGAACTGGAATGAAGGGGGGAGGTTGGTGGTGGGAGAGGGTCGAAGGGGCGGGTGGGGGAGAGCGGAACGGAAACAGCCCGTCGAATCCAACTGTGTAACTGGCACGGCGCAAGTTACGATTCCGCTCGCCATAACACTCAGGTGGATAGCCCGTACTGACTGACATGAGAGTGGGAATCGCAGGGCAGGGCAGTCTGCCGAGGTGGAAGCTGCGTGCAGGCCGATACCTGCGATGGATGTACGGTCTGTGATGGGTTAGATGGTGAGGAAGTTTAGCCACAGCCATCTGGATGCGATACCGTTCCGCATTGCACGTCGTAGGAGGACAGCAAAGTCATCAGCGAATCTTGTCGTTGATATCCTTTCATCTTGAATTTTAATTCCACTCCTGAAACTTTCTTTTATCTCCATCATTGTTTCTTCGATGTACAGATTGAACAGCGGGGGTGAAAGATTACATCCCTGTCTTACACCCTTTTTAATCCAAACACTTCGTTCTTTGTCATCCACTCTTATTATTCGCTCTTGGCTCTTATACATATTGTATATTACCCGTCTCTTCCTATGGTTCAAATGGCTCTGAGGACTATGGAACTTAACTTCTGTCCCCTAGAACTTAGAACTGCTTAAACATAACTAACCTAAGGACATCACACACATCCATGCCCGAGGCAAGATTCGAACCTGCGGCCGTAGCGGTCACGCGGTACCAGACTGTAGCGCCTAGAACCGCTCGGCCACACCGGCCGGCTCTCTTCCTACAGCTTACCCCTATTTTTCTCAGGGTTTCGAACATATTGCACCATTTTACATCGCCCAACGCTTCTCCCAGGTCGACAAAACCTATGAACGTGTCTTGATTTTTCTTTAGCATTACTTCCATTATCAACCGCAAGGTCAGCTATCCATTATCAACCGCAAGGTCAGCTATGCCTCTCTGGTGCCTTTACCTTTCCCGTAGGAAACTGATGGCCCTCTAACACATTCTCAATTTTCTTTTCAATTTTTCTGTATATTATTCTTGTCAGTGAGATGTTAAGCTCATTGTGCGATAATTCTCGCACTTGCCAGCTCTTGCAGTCTTAGAAATTGTGTGGATGATATTTTTCCGAAACTCTGATGATATGTCGCCAGAGTCATACATATGTTTATGAACGGGCAAAGGTGCTATACCGTTCGAACAGCTTCTTGGCTTCGGACGTGAACGAGGTGGTGGGACAGAGATTTCCACATGGGATGCACGGTTGGCAAGAATATGCAGGGGACGCTCCGATATGAAAGTGGCGGAAGAAACGGGTGGAAGAGACAGGCAGTAGCAGGATTCGAGTCCCGGACCTGTAGTGCTCTGTCCCCCCCCCCCCCCCCCCCCTTTGTCGGTCACGACGTGTCTTGCAGAGCAAGCCGGCCGGTGTGGCCGAGCGGTTCTAGGCGCTACACTCTGGAACCGAGCGACCGCGAGGGTCGCAGGTTCGAATCCTGCCTCGGGCATGGATGTGTGTGATGTCCTTAGGTTAGTTGGGTTTAAGTGGTTCTAAGTTCTAGGGGACTGATGACTTCAGATGTTGAGTCCCATAGTGCTCAGAGTCATTTTGCAGAGCAACGCTATTGGCCCAACCATTCGGTCATCGACAGAAGAGTTTGCAGTCCGGCAGCTATAAAGGAACTGATTGGACGTGAATCGCACAATATGGGTGGAGATAACGGGGGGAAACTCTTCGAAACATGGTAACAAGAAGAACACCCCGAGTCGGCTGACAGCGCGAGAAGGTTCCATCAGTGAAATTCGCCGAGAAAGTCTGCATTCCTAGCGACCCGGCAATACTTCGCTGTTGCTAAATGTGTATGCAAATTGTACACTCCTGGAAATGGAAAAAAGAACACATTGACACCGGTGTGTCAGACCCACCATACTTGCTCCGGACACTGCGAGAGGGCTGTACAAGCAATGATCACACGCACGGCACAGCGGACACACCAGGAACCGCGGTGTTGGCCGACGAATGGCGCTAGCTGCGCAGCATTTGTGCACCGCCGCCGCCAGTGTCAGCCAGTTTCCCGTGGCATACGGAGCTCCATCGCAGTCTTTAACACTGGTAGCATGCCGCGACAGCGTGGACGTGAACCGTATGTGCAGTTGACGGACTTTGAGCGAGGGCGTATAGTGGGCATGCGGGAGGCCGGGTGGACGTACCGCCGAATTGCTCAACACGTGGGACGTGAGGTCTCCACAGTACATCGATGTGGTCGCCAGTGGTCGGCGGAAGGTGCACGTGCCCGTCGACCTGGGACCGGACCGCAGCGACGCACGGATGCACGCCAAGACCGTAGGATCCTACGCAGTGCCGTAGGGGATCGCACCGCCACTTCCCAGCAAACTAGGGACACTGTTGCTCCTGGGGTATCGGCGAGGACCATTCGCAACCGTCTCCATGAAGCTGGGCTACGGTCCCGCACACCGTTAGGCCGTCTTCCGCTCACGCCCCAACATCGTGCAGCCCGCCTGCAGTGGTGTCGCGACAGGCGTGAATGGAGGGACGAATGGAGACGTGTCGTCTTCAGCGATGAGAGTCGCTTCTGCCTTGGTGCCAATGATGGTCGTATGCGTGTTTGGCGCCGTGCAGGTGAGCGCCACAATCAGGACTGCATACGACCGAGGCACACAGGGCCAACACCCGGCATCATGGTGTGGGGAGCGATCTCCTACACTGGCCGTACACCACTGGTGATCGTCGAGGGGACACTGAATAGTGCACGGTACATCCAAACCGTCATCGAACCCATCGTTCTACCATTCCTAGACCGGCAAGGGAACTTGCTGTTCCAACAGGACAATGCACGTCCGCATGTATCCCGTGCCACCCGACGTGCTCTAGAAGGTGTAAGTCAACTACCCTGGCCAGCAAGATCTCCGGATCTGTCTCCCATTGAGCATGTTTGGGACTGGATGAAGCGTCGTCTCACGCGGTCTGCACGTCCAGCACGAACGCTGGTCCAACTGAGGCGCCAGGTGGAAATGGCATGGCAAGCCGTTCCACAGGACTACATCCAGCATCTCTACGATCGTCTCCATGGGAGAATAGCAGCCTGCATTGCTGCGAAAGGTGGATATACACTGTACTAGTGCCGACATTGTGCATGCTCTGTTGCCTGTGTCTATGTGCCTGTGGTTCTGTCAGTGTGATCATGTGATGTATCTGACCCCAGGAATGTGTCAATAAAGTTTCCCCTTCCTGGGACAATGAATTCACGGTGTTCTTATTTCAATTTCCAGGAGTGTATATATGTCCTAATGTCTTTCTGCCCCCATCTCTCTGTACAGAACCTCTGCCTCCCTGTATCTCTCCTTATCCTCATCTTCGCTCTCTCCGTGTATCCCCTACTTTCTCCTCTGTACGGCCATTTCCTTGCCCCCCCCCTCCCTCTGTGCATCTTCTCTTTCTCCACTCTCCCTCTCTCTCACCTTGACTCCTGTTTATTGTTACTACAAACAAAACTGTTATTGGGAACTGAACTCGCTTGAAATGAATGGGTAAGTCGGTGGGGATCGTTGCTAAAAGGGGGTATGTGAGAGATCTCTCCACTTGGCGGATGTGAGAGGTAGTACCTTTAACGACAGTAGGTGGCGTGGTTTTAATCTGCAAGTGAACACCATTACAAAGTTTCAGACACTTCAGATTCTGTAGCGGTACTCTAATCATGAAACCCCTAAATGCAACTTTCCTGAAATCCGACTGTGGGAAAGAAATCAGAATAGCACTTAGCTGTGTATACAGTTTTTGTTTAAATTATATTTAAGGAGAAAGAATATCCAGGGTGAGTCACATAAGACGTAAAAACCCTTTTATTTAGTGAACGGATACACACATAGAAACGCGGTTGCCGAAATGCTAGAGCGCCGAGGGGAACGTGTGTTTTTGTTTGGATAATGCTTTTAGAGCTGGTATCAACTGAAATATTGAAGTAAGTACTTTTTTTAAATGGAACCGTATACTTTTCGTAACTGCATTCGAAATCCTTTGAGAAGACAATTACAGTGATAAACGTTTGTTAACGTTGACGCCGATACCTGTTGTAAAAAAATATCGAAAAATGTCCTACAATGTCAGAGGACGGTGGCCGGAAACGGCATTTGTGGAGCAAACACTACCAAACAACCATATCGGACCAGGATGCGTAGCTGTAAACCGTTAAGGTTGGCCTACGCTCCGAGAATAAAGCTTTATTTCCCCTTGAACCAACTTACGACCTAGATGCAGATTCGCCTACCAATGTCGTATATGGAAATCCGACACAGGCTACAGTCCAGCGGATCACAAAGGACTGAGGAAAACTGTTTCACATTTGCGTATCCTCCCAAATTTACGTGAGCTTAACCAGAGAAATCAGCTGTTCATTCTTCAGAAATAAAGTTCGCAGGAAAAAATAACTACCGTATTGAAACTTCCTGGCAGATTAAAACTGTGTGCCCGACCGAGACTCGAACTCGGGACCTTTGCCTTTCGCGGGCAAGTGCTCTACCAACTCTGGTAGAGCACTTGCCCGCGAAAGGCAAAGGTCCCGAGTTCGAGTCTCGGTCGGGCACAGTGCAGAGTGAAAATCTCATTCTGGAAACTACTGTATTAAATATCTAAATGTTAGAAGGAAGATTTGGCCTATCTTCTCCTGCGCGTGGCTGCGTGCTTCTTAGAGGTAAAATACATGCTTTCAGACAACTGCCTGTACTACACGGCTCAAAATTCAGCATATGGGATACACTCGTTAAACTAAACATTTCATTAAAAATGCTTTAGTGACCAACTGTACACCGCAAAATAAATATTTCTTCTTAACGAAACACGCCGGCCGGAGTGGCCGAGCAGTTCTAGGCGCTGCAGTCTGGAACCGCGCGACCGCTAAGGTCGCAGGTTCGAATCCTACCTCGGGCATGGGTGTGTGTTAAACAGGTTTAAGTAGTTCTAAGTTCTAGGGGCTGATGACCTCAGATGTTAAGTCCCATAGTGCTCAAAGCCATTTGAATCATTCTTTTCTTAACGAAACTTCGTTTCATGCTGAACGTAAACGCGTAATGAGAGTGTTACTAACTGCGTGCAACGCACGCTGTCGACCTATTTGACATTGCAATCCAATGAAATAAACCATTTACTAACTACGATTTGGTAACCACCAAATCACATAACATAAATGTAGTGGACTGACAAGACAGCCAGTCCACAGTGACGGGTAACCGAAAGGCACGCGTTTACACACGCCGGCTGGCGTTAGGTCTGAAACAGGATACGTAATGAATGCTATAAAGAAAAGTACGTAGCTGCTGGAATACTTAACTTTGATCCATCATTTGTATACAACGTTCTTGATGATACAAGTGAGACTCTCTCTAGAAATGGTTAATGGCGCCTTGCCAGGTCGTAGCCATGGACTTAGCTGAAGGCTATTCTAACTATGTCTCGGCAAATGAGAGAAAGGCTCCGTCAGTGTAGTCTCTAGCAAAGTCGTCGTACAACTGGGACGAGTCCTAGTACGTCTGTCTAGACCTGCCGTGTGGTGGCGCTCGGTCTGCAATTACTGACAGTGGCGACACGCGGGTCCGACATGTACTAATGGACCGCGGCCGATTTAAAGCTACCACCTAGCAAGTGTGGTGTCTGGCGGTGACACCACAATAAATTTTTTCCTCCAAAAAATAACTTTATCTTTAATTTAATTATGTGTTCAAACCGTGCCCTGAAAGACGCATTTGCAATCGAAAGAACGATGAACAGATGTGATTGCAATGGACGATAAGATAGAGCATGCACTGGCAATTGGACGACACATATCGTCTGGCGCTGTTGGGGCTTCGCCATAGACTACATCTTTGAGTGCTCCCCAAAGAAAGAAATCGGGAGTACCCAAATTTGGGGACCTCGCAGGCCATTTGGCAACAGAATCTTCGCATTCAGTACTTGCGTTGCAACACGGGACGAGTGAGATGGACAACTGTCGTGACGCAGGCACATACACTCCAGAATATTCAGTGGTACCTCTTTTAGAAAATCGGCAGAATATTCATCAGAATGTCCATTTATAACGCCTGAGATAAAGTAAGGTCCCACAATGTAATTTCCTGTGATGCCGCTTTATACGTTTACGCTCCATGGGCGTCGACGTTGCACATGACGAATCCAATGTGGATTTTCGGCTGTGGAGTAGTGCGTGTTATGCAAAGTCACATAAGCGTAGTTGGTAAACGTTGCTTCATTGATAGTATACGTTTGCAAAACATAGGTGTCTGCACGCAACGATTGTTGGAGCAGAAACGAGCGGCCTGCAGTGCAGACAAATAAACAGGAAAATGTGTTGACTTTCTGACACAGAGCAGCACGAGAGCTCTGCTTGACTGTGTTTGCACCGCAATTGCCGTGTCCGGCCACCGTCCTCTAACATTCTAGGACATTTTTCCAATTTTTTTACGACAGGTTTCAATGTCAACATTAACAAACGCCATATCACTGTAATTCTCTTCTCAAGAGCTATCGTATGCAGTTATAAAAAGGACACTATTCTATTTAGAAAAACCTACTTGCCTTAATATCTCCGTTGATACTAGTGCTAAAGGCACTGTTGAACAGATCGCCTCCAGAGTTGGCATTTCTGTGGGTTCTGTGTACACAATCCTGCATGAAGACCTGAAAATGCGAAAAGTGTCATCCACGTGGGTGCCACGAATGCTGACGGACGACCACATGGCTGCCCGTGTGGCATGTTGCCAAGCAATGTTGATGCACAATGACACCATGAATGGGACTTTCTTTTCGTCGGTTGTGACAATGGATGAGACGTGGATGCCATTTTTCAATCCAGAAACAAAGCGCCAGTCAGCTCAATGGAAGCACACGGATTCACCGCCACCAAAAAAATTTCGGGTAACTGCCAGTGCTGAAAAAATGATGGTGTCCATGTTCTGGGACAGCGATGGCGTAATCCTTACCCATTGCGTTCCAAAGGGCACTACGGTAACAGGTGCATCCTACGAAAATGTTCTGAAGAACAAATTCCTTCCTGCACTGCAATAAAAACGTCCGGGAAGGGCTGCGCGTGTGCTGTTTCACCAAGACAACGCACCCGCACATCGAGCTAATGTTACGCAACAGTTTCTTCGTGATAACAACTTTGAAGTGATTCCTGATGCTCCCTACTCACCTGACCTGGCTCCTAGTGACTTTTGGCTTTTTCCAACAATCAAAGACACTCTCCGTGGCCGCACATTCACCAGCCCTGCTGCTATTGCCTCAGCGATTTTCCAGTGGTCAAAACAGACTCCTAAAGAAGCCTTCGCCGCTGCCATGGAATCATGGCGTCAGCGTTGTGAAAAATGTGTACGTCTGCAGGGCGATTATGTCGAGAAGTAACGCCAGTTTCATCGATTTCGGGTGAGTAGTTAATTAGAAAAAAAATCGGAGGCCTTAGAACTTGAATGCACCTCGTAAATGCCTGTGTTAGTTATATCTGTGACGTTCGACTCTGATCACATTTTTTTTTTTTTTTTGTCATCAGTCTTATTTGATGCTACCCGCCACGAATTGCTTTCCTGTGCTAACCTCTTCATCTCAGAGTAGCATTTGCAACCTACGTCCTCAATTATTTGCTTGACGTATTCCAATCTCTGTCTTCCTCTACAGTTTTTGCCCTCTACAGCTCCCTCTAGTACCATGGAAGTCATTCTCTCATGTCTTAGCAGATGTAATACCATCCTGTCCCTTCTCCTTATCAGTGCTTTCCACATATTCCTTTCCTCTCCGATTCTGCGTAGAACCTCCTCATTCCTTATCTTATCAGTCCACCTAATTTTCAACATTCGTCTATAGCACCACATCTCAAATGCTTCGATTCTCTTCTGTTCCGGTTTTCCCACAGTCCATGTTTCACTACCATACAATGCTGTGCTCCAGACGCACATCCTCAGAAATTTCTTCCTCAAATTAAGGCCGGTATTTGATATTAGTAGACTTCTCTTGGCCAGAAATGCCTTTTTTGCCATAGCTAGTCTGCTTTTGATGTCCTCCTTGCTCCGTCCGTCATTGGTTATTTTACTGCCTAGGTAGCAGAATTCCTTAACTTCATTGACTTCGTGACCATCAATCCTGATGTTAAGTTTCTCGCTGTTCTCATTTCTACTACTTCTCATTACCTTCGTCTTTCTCCGATTTATTCTCAAACCATACTGTGTACTCATTAGACTGTTCATTCCGTTGAGCAGATCATTTAATTCTTCTTCACTTTCACTCAGGACAGCAATGTCATCAGCGAATCGTATCATTGATATCCTTTCACCTTGTATTTTAATTCCATCATTGCTTCCTCGATGTACAGATTGAAGAGTAGGGGCAAAAGGCTACAGCCTTGTCTTACACCCTTCTTAATGCGATCACATTTCACCATCAATATTCAGCTGTACTGGCTGAGTGCAGACAAGCACAGAGATTTCCATACCCTCTGCCTTCTCTACCGCGTTATCAACGTACACTGTCCCCCATCTGTCTCGGTATTAACGCTGTTATTTGACCAATATGGCAGAAACAGCCATTCCCATCAGAGGAAAATGCTTCCTGTCCCACTCCATCGTTCAGCCAGTCTCTCGACGTCCTTCTGAGTAACAGAAACCCGACTGTGGAACAACCTTGCGCATTATGTTACAGTACTGAAAAACATTTTCACCAGCACGAGCGGGTTAATTACATATCTTCTAAAGCAACAATAAGGATTATCGTTATCCCTGTGCATTTCCGTTATCCAATACATCTCTCTTTCCAACCAGATCTTCCCCATTTCCCAGTATTTTAGCCGATGCAGTCTCCTTAAATTTCCTTACTCCAGAAATCGCTATATCAGAAAATGTATATATTTTGTACACCTATAAATTCTTTTTATATCTGCCACTATCATCATTGTTATTATTGTCAATATTATTGTTATTATTATTATTATTACTACTATTAGTGGGGGCAGCGGCAGCGGTAGTAGTAGAAGTATAGCCAGAGTTAACTTCACAGTCAGTATTATTTACTCACATTGTCTAGGCACTCAGATCATTTTAATACTATTATTAATCGTATTGAAATTGTTATTTCGTAGGTATATAGGTGTAAAAACATGTACTGTATGTGTAAAACCCTGGTTCAACGTAAAAGAGTACCTGATGGACCTAATCAGATGAGATTAAGTAAATAAATAAATTAACAAAAGTAATCCATGGAAGAGATTTGGAGCATAGTGTAGTCTGTTAGAAAATCGCGTACGTTTTGGGAGAAGCGGAAAATAAGAATATTGAATCGTTTAAGATGTGGTGCTACAGACGAATGTTTAAAATTAGATGACATGAATAAGGTAAGGAATGAGGAGGTTCTCTGCAGTATCAGCGTGGAAAGGGGATATATTGTTTACCGACAAGAATAACAGAGGGGACGATGGGACATCTGTTAAGACGTTATGGGTAACCTCCATTGTATTGGAGGAGGCCGTAGAGGAAGACAGACTGGAATACATCCAGAAAATGCCTGAAGACGTAAGGTGCGAGGGCTACTGTGAGATGAAGCAGTTGCACAGAAATTCGTAGCGGGCCACATCAAACCAGTCAGAAGAGTCCAGAGGAGATGACACGATCTCGATAATAGGCAATAATTACATCACCGGACTAAGGACTCTCATGGTTGTGATGGAGTGTCTAGCAGAAAAATTAAAGTACTGTGCTGCACATGTTAGCCCTGTATTTAGACAGATTTGTAATTTTTGCTTTAGGAATGGTCAGTTTCCTGAGCAATTAAAGTACTCAGTAGTAAAGCCGCTTTATAAAAAGGGAGTAAGGGGTAATGTAGATAATTTTAGACCTATTTCTACGCCATCAGAGTTTGCAAAAGTTATTGAAAAGGCTGTGTATGTAAGGATAATTTATCATGTTTTATCACATAATTTGCTATTAAATGTACAGTTCGGCTTTAGAAGTCGTTTAACAACTGAAAATGCTGTATTCTATTTTCTCTGTGAGATAATGGATGGGCTAAACAATAGGTTTCGAACGCTTGGCGTATTTTTTGATTTAACAAAGGCATTTGACTGTGTTGATCACAAAATATTGCTGCAGAATTTGGACCATTACGGAATACGGGGAGTAGCTCACAACTGGTTCACTTCTTACTTTAACAACAGACAGCAAAAGTTCATTATTCACAATGTTGATAATGGCCGTGATGTAGGGGTCTGTGTGGGGCAAGGCCAAATGGGGGGTGCCCCATGGAACAGTGTTGGGGCCACTCCTTTTCCTCATGTATATGAATGATATGCTCTCTAGTATTACGGGTAATTCTAAAATATTTCTGTTTGCTGATGACACTTGCTTGGTAATAAAGGATGTTGCGTGAAACATTGGCTCGGTTTCAAATAGTCCAATTCATGACCTAAGTTCATGGCTCGTAGAAAATAAACTAAAGCTAAATCACAGTAAGACTTAGTTTTTAGAGTTTCTAACACACAATTCAACAAAACCTGATGTTTTAATTTCAGAGAACGGGCATATGATTAGTGAAACTGAACAGTTCAAATTTCTAGGTGTTCAGATAGATAGTAAGGTGTCGTGGAAAGCCCACGTTCAGGATCTTGTTCAAAGACTTATTTTTATTATTTGAACAGTATCTGAAGTAAGTGATCGTTCGACACGAAAATTAGTCTACTTTGCTTATTTTCATTTTCTTATGTCGTATGGTATTATATTTTGGGGTAGCTCTTCTAAAAGGATATTTTTGGCTCCTAAATGGGCGGTTCGGGCAGTAAGTGGTGTAAGTTCAAGAATCTCTTGTCGACCTCTGTTCACGAGTGTGGGTATTTTGACATTGGCCTCTATATTCCTTACTGTCATTTCTTGTTACCAATATTAGGTTATTCCCGAGAATAAGCAGCTTTCACTCTTAATACTCGGCAGAAATCAAACCTACATTTGGATCGGACTTCCTTAACTCTTGTGCAAAAAGGTGTGCAGTATACTGCTGCATCCATTTTCAATAAGCTGCCACTCGAATCCAAAAATCTTAGCAGTAATCCACGCGCTTTCAAATCGAAACTGAAGAGTTTCCTCATGGGTCACTCCTTCTACTCTGTCGAGGAGTTCCTTGAAAAATTAAGCTGATTCTTATTGTATTGCTGATAGCGTTTACTTAAACTTATGGGCTGGCATATTTCAGGTTCATGAACATTTATTTTTATCTGTTATTACTTTTATGTCGTAATTTCATGTACTGACATGTTCCATGACCTTGGAGATTTGCTCCTCAATTTCGTCCTACGGAACTTGACGTGTAAATAATTAATAAATAAACGAAAGACTGCAGTCATGCATAAAAGGTCTAAAAACGGAACGTATTACGTATTACCGAAGGTTAAATAACGAACTGCGAAGAGAAACAGAGCAGGCTAGGAATAAATGGCCAAAAGAGGAATGTGATGAAATTGAAGAACTGGACAGGAAGGGAAGATACGACTTACTATACAACAGAGTAAAAACTATGACATGGGAACAAAACAGAGCAGGAAGTGCTACTATGGAAATTTTGAGTAAAGACGAAGAGGTAGTGTACAAAGATCGTGACGATGTCCTCCAGAGATGGGAAGAATATATAAAAGAGCTATATGACACAAATAGCAAACCAGAAACTCTGGAACTTGAATCACACAACAGTGTAAGTGATGAAGAGAAAGGACCGACCATCATAATGGAAGAAGTAAAGTCTGCCATTGCTGCAATGAAAAATGGCAAAGCAGTCGGTACAGATACAATACCGGGAGAAATACTAAAATGCTTGAACCACAATGGAATAAGAGAAATATTGAGGTTATGTAATAAAATATATGACAGTGGTGAATGGCCTGAGGACTTTTCGACAACAGTAATGATTCCATTACCGAAAAAACAAGGAACCAAGAAATGCAGCGAGCACAGGAGAATCAGCCTCATTTCACATGCAGCCAAAGTGATGTTACGAATAATTAATAAAAGACTTGAAACAGTAATAGAGGAGAATCTCGGCGAGGAGCAGTTTGGCTTTAGACGGAATACGGGCACCAGAGATGCAATAGGGCTCGTACGAATCTTGGGAGAAAGGTTTATTGAAAAAGGAAGAGACCTATATACGTGCTTCATCGATTTAGAAAAGGCATTTGACAATGTGGTTTGGGACAAGCTGGCGACTATTATGAGGGGAAAGAGAGTGGACTGGAAAACCAGAAGACTTATAAACTCATTATACCTTAATCAAAAAGTTTCAGTTAAAGTGAGAGGAGAAAGTACAAACTGGATCAGACTAGGGAAAGGAGTAAGACAAGGATGCTGTTTATCACCTACTCTTTTCAACCTGTACTTGGAAAATATGATTGACCAATGCTCATTAGATGACAAAGGAGTAGAAATTGGAGGAAGAAGAGTAGGGTGCTTGAGATTTGCTGATGACATGGTCCTTCTAGCCACAGGGGAAAAAGAATTACAGGATTTGGTGGACACCATTGCAACTAACGGAAAAAAATATGGAATGAAAATTAACACAAATAAAACAAAAGTATTGGCAATAGGAGGAAATAAGGAAATAAAAATTGTGCTGAATGGAGAAACACTAGAACAGGTGCAAAATTTTAAGTATCTTGGAAGCAGGATAGACACCGACGGGAAGTGCACCACAGAAATTAAAACAAGGATAGCAATGGCAAAAGAGGCGTTTTATAAGAAAAGGAGAATCTTCTGCAGCGGTCTGGACAGAGATCTCAGAAATAGACTCATAAAATGTCTTGTATGGCGCTGAAACATGGACTATGAGGAAAAAAGACAGAGAAAGGCTGGAGGCTTTTGGGATCTGGACAAGGAAGATGGAAAGAATAAGTTGGATGGACAGAGTACTGAGAAGAGTGGGAGAGAGAAGACAGTTACTAGGTGTAATAAAGAGAAGAAAAAGAAATTGGATTGGGCATATATTAAGAAAGAATGACGGACTGATTAAAACAGTTTTAGAAGGTTATGCAGAAGGGAAGAGGAAGCGAGGAAGGAAGAGATCCCAGATACTGGATGACATGATGGACGGTACAACATACGGCAGCCTTAAGAAGGAAGCAATGGATCGCAGAAAATGGAGAGGCAAAGGACCTGCTAATATAGCAGATAACTGATGATGATGATTACGTGCCACTGTTGATGATAAGCACCAGGTCATACACACCGAAAAAAAAAAAAGATTGGAGGACCTGGGAAGTCGATTTTAATCCGATGAAGGCATGGATGTGGCACCTGGGGGACGTACTGCCAATGGTTCCAACGTCGTCCGCCAACAGCATAGTGTCACAGCTACCAGAGCGCCACCTGTGTCTACACTAATACGGAATGCTCAAAGCCCGAAGGTTCAGTGCGGTGCAAACTTGGGAAGCAACCAGCCAACTACGCCACGGAAGCGCAATCGAGCTTCCTGCTACAGCTAACTGAGAGAGTTGAAAGTGGTCAGACTGTGGCCTTCCGAGTGGGAATGCTCCGTTTGGAGCAGTGCTAACACAAGTTGGGCGCGCTGTACCATTTGTGCGATTCTGGTGTTAGTGGTCTCGTGGACATCCCACACGGGCAGACGAGGTTCTGGGCGCCCACGCTGCACAGGCGCCCTCCAGGATGGTCGTACTGTGAGGGCAGCAGATCGTACAGCTATCACGGCACAGACAAGAGCGCTTGTGAAGCCAAATGTGTCAGTATCAACTGTTGTGAACCGTGGGACTGTGGCGTCACCGCCAGACACCACACTTGCTACGTGGTAGCCTTTAAATCGGCCGCGGTCCGTTAGTATACGTCGGACCCGCGTGTCGCCACTGTCAGTGATTGCAGACCGAGCGCCGCCACACGGCAGGTCTAGACAGACTTCCTAGCGCTCGCCCCAGTTGTACAGCCGACTATGCCAGCGATGGTTCACTGACAAATTACGCTCTCATTTGCCGAGACGATAGCATAGCCTTCAGCTACGTCATTTGCTACGACCTAGCAAGGCGCCATTACCAGTTACTATTGACGCTGTAAAACATGTACCGTCAAGAGCGATGTTCACCATTTATGGATTAAAGTTAAGTATTCCACATCTACGTCCTTTTTTGCTAGTCTAATTTCCTTGACCTCTTCCAGATCTCACGCCAGCCTGCGTGAGCTAAAACGCGTGCCTTTCGGTTTCCTCTCATAGTGGGTTGGCTCTCTTGCCAATCCACAACAGGGACTGCACGCACGCCTCTACCCCGTCTTTCAGTGACGGCACGACTCGGCTGGAAAATACACTCCTGGAAATTGAAATAAGAACACCGTGAATTCATTGTCCCAGGAAGGGGAAACTTTATTGACACATTCCTGGGGTCAGATACATCACATGATCACACTGACAGAACCACAGGCACATAGACACAGGCAACAGAGCATGCACAATGTCGGGACTAGTACAGTGTATATCCACCTTTCGCAGCAATGCAGGCTGCTATTCTCCCATGGAGACGATCGTAGAGATGCTGGATGTAGTCCTGTGGAACGGCTTGCCATGCCATTTCCACCTGGCGCCTCAGTTGGACCAGCGTTCGTGCTGGACGTGCAGACCGCGTGAGACGACGCTTCATCCAGTCCCAAACATGCTCAATGGGGGACAGATCCGGAGAGCTTGCTGGCCAGGGTAGATGACTTACACCTTCTAGAGCACGTTGGGTGGCACGGGATACATGCGGACGTGCATTGTCCTATTGGAACAGCAAGTTCCCTTGCCGGTCTAGGAATGGTAGAACGATGGGTTCGATGACGGTTTGGATGTTCCGTGCACTATTCAGTGTCCCCTCGACGATCACCAGTGGTGTACGGCCAGTGTAGGAGATCGCTCCCCACACCATGATGCCGGGTGTTGGCCCTGTGTGCCTCGGTCGTATGCAGTCCTGATTGTGACGCTCACCTGCACGGCGCCAAACACGCATACGACCATCATTGGCACCAAGGCAGAAGCGACTCTCATCGCTGAAGACGACACGTCTCCATTCGTCCCTCCATTCACGCCTGTCGCGACACTACTGGAGGCGGGCTGCACGATGTTGGGGCGTGAGCGGAAGACGGCCTAACGGTGTGCGGGACCGTAGCCCAGCTTCATGGAGACGGTTGCGAATGGTCCTCGCCGATACCCCAGGAGCAACAGTGTCCCTAATTTGCTGGGAAGTGGCGGTGCGGTCCCCTACGGCACTGCGTAGGATCCTACGGTCTTGGCGTGCATCCGCGCGTCGCTGCGGTCCGGTCCCAGGTCGACGGGCACGTGCACCTTCCGCCGACCACTGGCGACAACATCGATGTACTGTGGAGACCTCACGCCCCACGTGTTGAGCAATTCGGCGGTAAGTCCACCCGGCCTCCCGCATGCCCACTATACGCCCTCGCTGAAAGTCCGTCAACTGCACATACGGTTCACGTCCACGCTGTCGCGGCATGCTACCAGTGTTAAAGACTGCGATGGAGCTCCGTATGCCACGGCAAACTGGCTGACACTGACGGCGGCGGTGCACAAATGCTGCGCAGCTAGCGCCATTCGACGGCCAACACCGCGGTTCCTGGTGTGTCCGCTGTGCCGTGCGTGTGATCATTGCTTGTACAGCCCTCTCGCAGTGTCCGGAGCAAGTATGGTAGGTCTGACACACCGGTGTCAATGTGTTCTTTTTTCCATTTCCAGGAGTGTATGAATGGCACGCCGTGGTCTTCAGCAAAAAGCAGAGTCTGCCTGGGCGCAAGTGCTGGACGTTTTCGCGTTGGACGTAGACCCACCCCAGGCCTTAAGGGCTGGGATGTGATAAGGCTACGATTCTCGTTCACATTGGATGTTACTGGAGGGGACGCTAACCAGCGCTCGGTACGTGCAAAATGTTGTTAGGCCCCTTCTTTTGCCGTCCTTGCAGCGGGAAGGTGATGTGCTGCTCAAACAAGATACTGCTGCGCCACACATTGCCCGTGAAACTCAACGTTCTCTACTAGACGTGCAGCAACTTCTTTGGCCAGCACAAACTCCGGGTCCATCCCCAGACGAGCACGTGTAGGATATTTTGGGAAGAGAAGTGAACCTTGTGACTCTTCAACCAGCAATTCTTACAGAACTACGTGAATAGGTCGAGCAGGAGTGGCGTAGCATATCCCAGGGCAGTATTCGCCATCTGCACCATCAACTGGACGCCAGAGTCAGCGCCTGCATCGCCGCCCGTGAAGACTACACCTTCTTCTTCTTCTTCTTCTTGCGTTACGGCCGCTGTTGCACCACGGGTAGCGCCTTCGTGAACTGCATTTTCCTCTTCTTCTGCCGGCCGGGTTGGCCGAGCGGTTCTAGGCGCTACAGTCTGGAACCGCAAGACCGTACGACAAGTTCACGAGTACACCGTGACTATCACGAATCCGGTAAAACATCAAATCTCCGACATCGCTGTGACCGGAAAAAACATTCTACAAGAACGGGACCAACGACGACTGAAGACTGATCGGACGAGTCACGTTTCAAATTGTGTCGAGTCGATTGATGTGTAGTGTACGGAGAAAACCTCATGAATCCATGGACCCTGCATGTCATCAGGGGACTGTTCACTGGTGGAGGCTCTGTAGTGGTTGGAGTGATATGGGACCACTGGTGCGTTTAGATACAACTCTGACAGGTGACACGTACGTAAACATCCTGTTGGACCACCTACATCGCCGGCCGGAGTGGCCGTGCGGTTCTAGGCGCTACAGTCTGGAACCGCACGACCGCTAGGGTCGCAACTTCGAATCCTGCCTCGGGCATGGATCTGTGTGATGTCCTTAGGTTAGTTAGGTTTAAGTAGTTCTAAGTTCTAGGGGACTGATGACCTCAGCAGTTAAGTCCCATAGTGCTAAGAACCATTTGTACCATTTGAACCTCTTCTTCTCCCAGAACCTCTTCATTCTTTCTCTTTTTCTCTCCCGCTATTCTTCCGAGATCTTCAGTGTCCGTTTCTCCTGTCGACTCCACTGGTGACACTCTAATCTTTTCCTGTATTCTTCTCTGTCATTGATCTCCGGCATATTGGTCGGTGTATATTTGTTCCCCCAATTTTCCTTTCCTTCGACCTTGATCCCCAGTTCCAATCAGTCCTTCCGTAGTTCAACAACCCACTTGGTTCCTGTCTTTCCCCTTGTCCTCCCTGTTGTTTCCCACACTCTCTTCATCATTCTGTCCATACTCATCCTAACTACATGTCCAGCAAACCTTCCCCTTTTGAGTCTGATTTCCCCAGTTATTCTTCTCATGTTCCGGTACAATTCTTCCCTAGGTCTCCTACACCAAGTACTAGTATGTGAGTTTCAGCATGATTCTGTACCTGGTAACTCAGAACCGCTTGTGCTGTTGATCTATAAATGCAATCATTTCACGTACTTTGTATGCACTGTTGGAACAATAAATCCCGAATGAATTTGTAAGCTCTAAAAGGGGTGCACTTTTTTTCCGGCAGTGAACATCTAATTTGCGTCATAAATTCAAGGATTAGAACCTTAAAGTAGTAAAGGAGTTTTGATATTTGGGAAGCAAAATAAATGATGATGGTCGAAGCAGAGAGGATATAAAATGTAGACTGGCAATGGCAAGGAAAGCGTTTCTGAAGAAGAGAAATTTGTTAACATCGAGTATAGATTTAAGTGTCAGGAAGTCGTTTCTGAAAGTATTTGTATGGAGTGTAGCCATGTATGGAAGTGAAACATGGACGATAAATAGTTTGGACAAGAAGAGAATAGAAGCTTTCGAAATGTGGTGCTACAGAAGAATGCTGAAGATTAGATGGGTAGATCACATAACTAATGAGGAAGTATTGAATAGGATTGGGGAGAAGAGAAGTTTGTGGCACAACTTAACTAGAAGAAGGAATCGGTTGGTAGGACATGTTCTGAGGCATCAAGGGATCACCAATTTAGTATTGGAGGGCAGCGTGGAGGGTAAAATCGTAGAGGGAGACTAAGAGATGAATACACCAAGCAGATTCAGAAGGATGTAGGTTGCAGTAGGTACTGGGAGATGAAGAAGCTTGCACAGGATAGAGTAGCATGGAGAGCTGCATCAAACCAGTCTCAGGACTGAAGACCACAACAACAACAGAACCTGATCTTTCGTAGTTTCTTGTTACTAATAATAAGATTTTGTTGTATTTACGGAGTGTGACACGAACACTGTGCTGTATTCTCCGAGGGCTCCGTCGCTGGAGAGGGGCACAAATGCCTGGCCGGTGTTCCCGGTCGCATGTCCGCCATGACTCAATGCGCCAGCGGGGTGATATATTGACCCTCTCTCCAGAACCGTCGTCCGCGGTTCCAGCGCTGGAACTGGAGAGCGTGTTTCGTGCACAGCAGTTCCTCATCGGTGAAAAACCGCACGGCCTGCAATAAAAAGCGCATTTCCCGTCATGCAAGCCGGCCATCCGCCGCATCGTCCTTCCGTGCTGGCGTAACAAAACAAACACGCCCTTCCGCGGACGGTACACTGCGGGTCACTTCACGACGCTCTTGTTGCCTGGGCCACGTGACTGTCGAAAAAGTTGGCCAGGTGCGAGCAGGATTCGCGCACTAGGGTTCCGTACAGTCTTAATTACGTGTACAGACAGTCCATCCGTTGCGGGATTCGACTATCTTGACCAGTTCTCCCTGTAATCGACAGTGATACTGGCAAGATATCGGTCCTACTATTTCCAAGCCTTGTGTGAATATTTTAATTTCAAGTTTGAAGTCGAATAACAAGCAACAAAAAAAAATATTTTTCGAAACTTCCTGGCAGATTAAAACTGTGTGCCGGACCGAGACTCGAACTCGGGTCCTTTGCCTATCGCGGGAAAGTGCTCTACCATCTTTTTTTTTTAAAAAAAATCTCATTTTGTACGTATTCGTTCGTTGTATCTGCTCGGGGCGGACGTCGAAAGACACCCGTTTCAGTTCGTTGTTGATCCATTAACTCAGTTTTTTTTATTACAGAGGGCAGCTAGCCCTCTGACCGAAGACGCTGAGCTACCGAGCCGGCTACCAACTGAGCTACCCAAGCACGACTCACCCCCTGTCCTCACAGCTTTAGTTCCGCCAATACACCTCCTACCTTCCAAACTTCACACCTCTCCTGCGAACCTGGCTAAGCCATGTCTCCACAATATCCTTTCTTCCAGGAGTGCTATTTCTGCAAGGTTCGCAGGAGAGCATCTGTGAAGTTTGGAAGGTGGGAGGCTAGGTATTGGCGGAACTAAAGCTGTGAGGACAGGGGGTGAGTCGTGCATGGGTAGCTCAGTTGCTGACGATCGCGTACCTCTATGGGGATGCTGCCAAGTCGCGACCCGTCTTTTGGTATTTCTTGCAGCAAGCCCACAATGAGGTTCATAGATGGTCACACTATCGGAAAACCTTTGCCAGCTATCTTCAGGCAGTCTTCCTCGACCCCCCACGCAGTTGGGATGTGCCGGGTGCAGTCGGTGTGCACATTTGACAGCTGATAATGAACCTCACGCTTCTCTCACCGCTCCATATATAATGCACATACTATACCATGAAATGATCTACATGTTCCTTTTAACAGAGTGATCTTTATGGAAAGTAAATAATTAAATAAATAAAAATAACACCCCTGTATCCCTTTTCCCTTACATTTGTGATTTGTTTTACAATGATTTTTCTTTGTTTTTTTTTTTTGTTTTTGTTTTTTTGTTTTTGCAGAGGATGCATTTCATTTAGTTTTGTGAACTGCCTAATTTTGTATTCGAATAAAAACACAAAAAAAAAGTTGATAGAGCACTTGCCCGCGAAAGGCAAATGTCCCGAGTTCGAGTCTCGGTCCGGCACACAGTTTTAAATCCGCCAGGAAGTTTCATATCAGCGCACACTCCGCTGTAGAGTGAAAATTTCATTCTAGAAACATATTTTTCGTTTTACGCAATTACAAATCAACATTCTTTGGATTTTCTTCCTTTAATTGTACTGTGAAGCCCTGTTTCTTGCCGAATTTCATGACTGAAGGTTAACGAGAAGTACCTTACAGGTTTTGATCAGTATGTGAGAATCAAAATACGAGGGCCATTCAGTAATTAAAGAGACAAATTGGTCTGGAAAAAAAGCGTTTATTTTTACAAAACAATATTTTTTCTACTTTTCAACGTAATCCCATTGAATGTTTACGCACTTTTTCCAACAGGCTACAAGCTTCTTTATTACGGCTGCAAAGATCTCTTCCTCTTGATATTTGAACCAATTTAAACTTTTTCTCGTCCTCGTTGTCTTCCCACGTAATGCCTCCTTCAGTGCACCGAAAAAAATGGAAATCACTATTTGCTATATCATGACTGTAAGGGGCATGAGGCAGTACTTCCCAGCCCATTTTGTCGATGGTTTTACTGGTTAGTGGAGCAATATTGGAAGAATCCGAAGGAAATGCAATCCGAAAATAAAGGAAGTAGGTTACAGTACGCTTGTTCGCCCACTGCTTGAATACTGCTCAGCAGTGCGCGATCCGTACCAGTTAGGGTTGATAGAAGAGATAGAGAATATCCAACGGAGAGCAGCGCGCTTCGTTACAGGATCATTTAGTAATCACGAAAGCGTTACGGAGATGATAGGTAAACACCAGTAGAAGGCTCTGCAGGAGAGACGCTCAGTAGCTCGGTACGGGCTTTTGTTGAAGTTTCGAGAACACACCTTCACCGAGGAGTCAAGCAGTATATTGCTCCCTCCCACGTATATCTCGCGAAGAGACCATGAGGATAAAATCAGAGAGATTAGAGCCCACACAGAGGCATAGCGACAATCCTTCTTTCCACGAACAATACGAGACTGGAATAGAAGGGAGAACCCTCCGCCACACACCGTCAGGTGGCTTGCGGAGTATGGATGTAGATGTAGATGTAGACGTGCGTTGTCTTGCTGGAGAATCACACCTCTCCTCTGAGGCCCACGACGTCTCTCTTTCATTGTTGGCTTCACTTTGTTTAAAAGCAAATCCGAGCAGTGATGGCTGTTCATTGTACGCTGCTCTTTGAGATAATCACAAAAAACTGGACCGTCAGCATCCCAAAACACCGTCAACATGACTTTTCCTGCTGATGCCTTGGTTTAGAATTTTTTCTTGACAGGTGAGTCGGTGTGCTTTGTCTTTTTGATTCTGACTCGTAACAGTGAACCAAAGTTTCATTACAAGTTAAAATTTTGTTGAGGAAGTGCTCACCTTCTCTTTGGCTTGAAATGGCTCTGAGCACTATGGGCCTTAACTTCTGAGGTCATCAGTCCCCTACAACTTAGAACTACTTAAACCTAACTAAGCTAGGGACATCACACACATCCATGCCCGAGGCAGGATTCGAACCTGCGACCGTAGCTGTCGCGCGGTTCCAGACTGTAGCGCCTAGTACCGCTCGGCCACACCGGACGGCCCACCTTCTCTTTCATAACGTTCTTTTAGCTCTGTGCACACAACCTTGTTTCCTTGTGTACCCGCGTCAACTCCTTTGGGACTCATCTTGCACATGTTTTGCGGCACTTCAGCTTGTTACAGATAATGTTATGAACTGTACCAGTACTAACCTGAACCTTATCAACTGTTATTTCCACATTCACACGGTAGTCGGCACAAATAATGTCATCAATGTGACTTTCAAGTGAGGGAGTTGAAACTGCAACTGGTCGGCCAGAACGGTGTTCGTCAGTCAGTGAGTCGCGACCGTTTTTGAACTGCTCTACCCACTTGTAAAAACTTGCACGATTCATACAACCTTCACCGTAAGCATTAGACATTCTACACTATATATTCACTGGTTTCTTGCCTACGTAATGTAAAAAACGAATAACAGAACGTTGTTCAACTAGTGTGGACGTTTCAAGTTGACTCGCCACCTTGAAATGAATTTTTGATGTTATAAACAAAACATCAGCTGATCGCGGCTCATCCCAGTGACGCCAACTTAAAGCCGTAAATGTACCAAACTTGTCCCACCAGCAGCTTCTTCCCGATACGATTTTGTCTCTTTAATTATTGAATGACCCTCGTACAATACATAAATGGTTGTGTCTTTTGATTACATTGACTACAATGTTTTACAGAGCCAGTGGACGATAGACCTTAGTACATAACGTAAGTTCCAACATGATTCGTCTACTGCTTCCTGAGAAAGGGTTTTTAAGAGACAGACAGATAGACAAGAAAGTTACCCTATAAGGTTTGCGTTTTTAACAACTGAGGTACGAAGCCGTAAAAATGGAAAAATCTCACAGGAAACTCACCTCAACCAGTTACAATGATTTCCCAGAAGCTTCCTTCAGTGGAAGAGGAGCCAAAATAAGCGACCATTTGACTCAGCTTATCCGTAACCACTCGATAATTTCGAAGAACAAGATAGTCAAACTCTTCCAGGCACTTTACGTGCCTTTTAGCGAGTAAACACTGCAGTCAAAGCTGTGGCACATTGGCTATCGTCGCCGGCTGGGGTGGCCGAGCGGTTCTAGGCGCTTGTCCGGAACCGCGCGACTGCTACGGTCGCAGGTTCGAATCCTGCCTCGGGCATGGATGTGTGTGATGTCCTTAGGTTAGTTACGTTTAAGTAGTTCTAAGTTCTAGGGGACTGATGACCTTAGAAGTTAAGTCCCATAGTGCTCAGAGCCATTTGATTTCGACCAAATGACTTTCTTCCATTCCTCCATAGTCCAGTTTTTACGGCTTCGGCAGCATATTTTTCTTTTGCGAATATTCCCATCTCTGATAAGTGGTTTGTGGAATTTCCAGCTCGCCCTGCAATTCGCGGCTTATCGGGCTACCCTCGGATTGAAGTTAAAATCTTCTGCGTTATTAGCTTGCGTCATGTTTCTTCTAAACTGATCGTTGTTTCGACCCCTATGCTGGGATCTTCCTCAGGGTCTTTTGGCGTCCACTACTGTTAGAACATTGTCAGAGACGAGTGTCGCGTCCCCTTATAAAGGAGGAGTTTTCATGCGTTCGTGTTGGGGAAGTGATAGTATTGGTTGAAATTCGTAGGGTTACCATTGGTGGGCTGTAGTCACAGGCTAATATTCCCGCTCCGATGCAGAAGAAGGGGCGTTGGTAGCTCTCATCTCCTGCGGATACCACTGGCGGCCCATCGTCATTGGACAGAAAGGCACTGTTCCACACTTATGCTGGAGAAGGGTTATTGGTTGAAATGCCTGCTACCGCTATTGGTTGGTCGTCATCAGTGGCTAGATTCGAAACGAACAGAGCTAGAGAGGGGGAATGTTTACCCAAAATATTATTGTCCACCGAGGTGACTTGCAGTGCGTTGTTTACACCGCGGCCGCGTATTTACTTCCTTGATGGCGGGGAGCCACGATGCCGGAAGCCTATAGCCGTCGTCTCTATTGAAATTAGATGAATTCTTAGAAATTTCAACCGCTTCTCGGACCTTTCTTCCATAAATGTTTGTTTCCTTAGCCAGTACACGTACGTTTTTAAAGTCGCTGTCAGAGCCACAGTTCTCACGATATTCCGCTACTGCCGATTTCCAACTTTGATTTAGCCGCATCTGTCGTTCGTGTTCCTTAATGCGTTCTTTAACAGTTCTTCCCGTTTCGCCTATATACACTCTGCCGCAGCCACATGACACTTGATAGACGCCTGCATTGTGGAGGCAATCAGCTGCATCCGTTTTCCGTCGGAAAAAGTCTTTTATCTTGTTCTGACTAAAGAAAGATGTCTGAATACCATTTTTCTTTAAAATTCTGCTTATGCGGTCAGTGACCCCAGAAACGAACGGTAAACTGACGGAGTGAGTAGGCGGTTCCTCGTCATTCTTATTAGCGGTATAAATATTTCGCCTAAAAGCTGTGTCGATTGAATAACTATCATACCCATTTGCCTTCAATGTCCTCTTTAGAAAATTGAACTCCGATTGCAAGTTGTCGTCATCGCTGATACGGAAGGCACGTGAAAACAGAGTATTGAGTACTGCTTGCTTCTGGGCTGGGTGGTGGTGCGAAGTGGCATCTAAATACCTGTCTGCGTTAGTCGGCTTTCTGTACACTCTGTGACCTAGAGTGTTATCAGATCTTCTGTATTCCAACACATCTAGGAACGGGAGACAGACCTCACTCTCAACCTCCAAGGTGAATTTGATTTTGGGGTGAATTCCATTGAAAAAATTGTGGAACGCATTAAGTTCTTCTTCACCGGGGTGAATTCCATTTAAGAAATTGTGGAACGCACGAAGTTCTTCTTCGCCGTGTGGCCTTATAACATATGTATCGTCCAAATAGCGGAGCCAGCAAGAAGGCTTCAAAGGAGCACTACTTAACGCTTCTTGCTCAAAATGTTCCATAAACACGTCAGCTGCAACAGGCGAAATGGGTGAGCCCATAGCAAGGCCGTCAGCCTGTTCATAGAATTCACCATTGTATTTAAAATAGCTAGAACGAACGCATAGTTCAATTAAGTCACAAACATCTGGAGCAACATTCTCTCTTATGATCTCCATTGTATCTGGTACAGGGACGTTAGTAAATAACGATGTCACATCGAAGCTAACAAGAATGTCACCTGCGGATATCTCCAGTTTGCGTATAATTTCTAACAAATGTTTCGAATCTTTTATGAAAGTATATGTTTTGCCAACTAGATGTCTCAGTTTGCTAGATAAATGACCTCATAAGCAGAATTTTAAAGAAAAATGGAATGCAGACATCTTTCTTTAGTCAGAACAAGATAAAAGACTTTTTCCGACGGAAAACGGACGCACCCGATTGCCTCCACAATGCAGGCGTCTATCAAGTGACATGTGGCTGCGGCAGAGTGTATATAGGTGAAACGGGAAGAACTGTTAAAGAACGCATTGAGGACCACGAACGGCACATGAGGCTAAAACAAAGTGCATAATCGGCAGTAGCGGAACTTCATGAGAACTGTGGCTGTGACATCGACTTTAATAACGTATGTGTACTGGCTAAAGAAACAAACATTTATAGAAGAAAGGTCCGAGAAGTGGTAGAAAGTTCTAAGAATTCATCTAATTTCAATAGACAGGACGGCTATAGGCTTCCGGCATCGTGGCTCCCCGCCATCAAGGAAGTAAATACGCGGCCGCGGTGTAAACAACGCGCTGCAAGTCACCTCGGCGGACAGTAATATTTTGGGTAAACATTCCCCCTGTCTAGCTCTGTCCGTTTCGAATCTAGCCACTGATGACGACCAACCAATAGCGGTAGCAGGCTCAAAAATGGTTCAAATGGCTCTGAGCGCTATGGGACTCAACTGCTGAGGTCATTAGTCCCCTAGAACTTAGAACTAGATAAACCTAACTAACCTAAGGACATCACAAACATCCATGCCCGAGGCAAGATTCGAACCTGCGACCGTAGCGGTCTTGCGGTTCCAGGCTGCAGCGCCTTTAACCGCACGGCCACTTCGGCCGGCTGCGGTAGCAGGCATTTCAACCAATAACCCTTCTCCAGCATAAGTGTGGAATAGTGCCTTTCTGTCCAATGACGATAGACCACCAGGAGATGAGCTACCAACGCCCCTTCTTCTATATTAGCCTGTGACTATGGCCCACCAATGTTAGCCACATGTATTTCAACCAATACTATCACTTCTCCAACAGGAACGCGTGAAAAGTCCCCCTTTATACGAGGACGCGACACTCGTCTCTGACAGTGTTCTAGCAGTAGTGGACCCTGAGAAAGATCCAGCAGAGGGGTCGAAACGTCGATGATTTTAGAAGAAACATGACGCGGCCTAATAACCCAGAAGATTTTAACTTCAGTGACAACGGCCACGAAACCCTGCAGAGTTACATACCCTCGGATTGTTTCAGTGCTGACAGGATTCGCGAGAGCGACATTCGGCCTTGCAGTGGCTTTTGTACCTGTCGCCTCTTATTTTTCGTCACAATCCTCTTCGATAGCCGTCCGTCACGATCACTCAATACAGACTCTCGCCCGCGGTATGACCTAGCGGATGATGTTTTTTCCGTTTTCCCCCGAACGCGGTATAGATATTCGATACGGTGTTTCTCGGGACGCAGTTTGGAGTGCCCTCATCTACACCGGCTTGCTGGCATATCCGACGGCGGGCCAGCATCAGAGGGATTTTGCTAGTAGTGCGGCAGCCGCTCGCTTCGGAAACCCTCCGCGCTGCCATTGTTTTAGTCCTGTTTCGACCAATTATACCGCGAGTCACCCCAGCCAGCGCAAAGTAGACTCGCTCGATTCTCCTCGCTTCGCTGAACCGCGCTAATTCAACAAGCGTTCGGCATTTCTTTTGTTTTCATCCCGCGGGCAGCTGTGCTTTCCGTCCGTTTCCGTCTCTCTCTCTCTCTCTCTAGTCTTTTTCTGCCGCAGTTCCAATTTTCTCGTGCCGCTGAACTTCACGCCTAGTGCAAGGGCAGTGGGATTCTGTTTCAGTTCAGCAGTCACTGCTGCTACATCGTCGGCCACAGCACACAACATTCCACGTCGTTCCACTGCTGATCGCAAA
The DNA here is from genome assembly GCF_023864275.1 of Schistocerca cancellata. Lineage (NCBI taxonomy): Eukaryota > Metazoa > Arthropoda > Insecta > Orthoptera > Acrididae > Schistocerca > Schistocerca cancellata. The sequence continues at coordinate 152,847,518 of NC_064637.1, read as the reverse complement.
CAGTAACGTTCTCATTCAGCAGGGACATACTTTTATTCGACCATTTCTTAAATTGAAAGCCGTTGTAATGGATGTTAATGTAACATGTTATACACTAGATCTGCCAATAAAATTTCAAAAGGTGTAGCAATTTTAATGGGCAGTAGTGTAAATGCATGTGTAGTATGTAAAGTGGAAACGATGCACTTTTCGTTTTGATACGATTCTCTAATGAGCAGTTGGACGGACACAGGCTGTATATATGTGACGAATAAAGGGGAAACGTTGTTACCAAAAATCTTGAATAGATCTTGTCGGATTTACTTCAAATTTTTACACGGGACTCTACTGAACATTCAGACGCAAATGGACATATAGAGGAGGCGTAAGGAGCAGACGGGAAGAGAGAGGGGTAGGAGGTTATGCTCGGAGAGATGAGGGGATGAGGAGATGCATGGAGGGAGGGAGCGGGTGAGAAGATGGGCAGACATGAGTGGGAGGCAAAGAATTTAGGATACATATGCAATCCCCTTACATGATTAACTGCTGCGATGCATTCAGTGGTTCGCTAGTTATCAATAAAGTGAGAATGCAATGGAGATAGAAGCATGGTATGTCGTCATCCCAGTGGCGAAGAATAGCGTCACACACGCGCGCAATTTAGTGCGAACGTGAAGTCCTTCGCTGTAAGCGGCCTATCTAGGTCATGGCGCTAGACAAACCTACACACAGATATACAAAACACGTGCCAGCACGCGCCAGCGTCGAGGGAACACGCGAGCGCGAAATTAAACATTATAAAAACAAAAAGAAAACCGAGACTTGGCGTGCGCCGTGCCGCGTTTTTTAATCACTCTTATACCTACCTGCTGCGGCTGCCGCATTATTTCTCATTACGGCGCGCGTGGCAGTATTTTCCCGCCGGCAGCGCCGCGACAAAAAACCTGGCCGCCCGAGTGTAACCCGCGGCGGCAGGGGAGGGGGGCCGCGCGTTCTCAACCCAGAATTGCCTCGGCCCCTCGTCTCTATTTTATTTCACTTCCTCTTATTCATCGCGCTTTTGACTACTTTGGAGCCTTCCCTCATCTCACCGTAATTTTGTGCCAGCGCTTTCGTCACTACATACCCTCCATGCCAAACAAACTCATTAATGGACATTCTAAGACAAAAAAAAGTCATGTTCCACAGGGGAATTACCCGAATGTGAAGGAAATCGGTAGTTGTATATGTGCAGAAAATGAGACGATTACACTTTCCGACAAAATGGATCATTTATTGGAGAGAAAGAGCTTCATGAATTGACGTAGTCAATAACTCGTTGGCCCACTCTGTCCCGTACGCAAGCCGTTACTCGGATTGACCGTGATTGATAGAGTTGTTGGATGTTCTCCTGAGGTTAATTTTAATTTTAATAACCAACAGCCTCAGTTGCACCGTTTACCTAGAATTTACCTAGGTTTCAGTCGGGATAACCCGACCTTCTTCAGAATAACAGTAACTACCGTTTGTCCATAGTGGACATCGTCAAGCTAAAACTATAAGTCCATAAATTATCGTCAGACTGTAAAAACTTATCTGGAACTGCGTCGGCCCCACTTCGCGACCGGCATGCGGCAGCCACGAGTGCTGTACTGGAACAAGTGAGGCCGAGGCAGTTCCCGATAAGTTTTATAGTCTGGCGATAATTTATGGATTTGTAGTTTTAACTTGACGATGTCCACTATGGACAAACGGTAGTTACTGTTATTCTGAAGAAGGTTGGGTTATCCCGACTGAAACCTAGGTAAATTCTAGGTAAACGGTGCAACTGAGGCTCTTGATTATTAAAATTAAAATTAATATTTATACAGTTGCTGACAGGGCCGCGAAATGTTGAAGATATTTAAGTTCTCCTGAAGGATATCGTGCTCCCCAAACGTACTCAACTGGAGAGAGATCCGCCGACCTTGCTTGCCAAGGCAGGGGAGCGGTAGAAAATCCCACCTTGTGTGGATGGCCATTATTTTGCTGAAACGTATACTCAGGTCAGCTTGCCGTGAATGGAAGCAGAGTGGGGGACTGGACGCCGACGACGTACCGATGTGATCCAAATCTGCCGCGGATGACAACCAAAGTCGTCCTGCTATGAAAAGAAATTGCATCACAGACCATTACTCCTGGCTGTCGAGACGTATGGCGAGCGACAGTCACCTTGGTGTCCCACCCCTGTCCGGCGCGTTTCGAGACAGGTATTCGCTGGCCATCTGGCCTCAGTTCGAAGCGGGACTCATGAATGAAGACAATTCTACTCTAGACAATGACATTCCAGGCATTAGGGGCATTTTGTCAGTCTAATGAGCCAGTTGTATAGAATTTGGCACGGTATGAATTTGGCACGATATCCATCAGGACACCCAAAAACTTTACTAATCAGTGCCAAGCCAAATACATCTACATCTCCGTGATTGCTCTGTTATTCACAATAAAGTGCCTGGCAGAGGGTTCAATGAACCACCTCCAAGCTGTATCTCTACCTTTCCTCTCTCGAACGGAACGCGGGAAAAACAAGCACATAAATTTTTCGGTGCGAGCCCTGATTTCTCATATTTTATCGCGATGATGGTTCAAATGGCTTTTAGCACTATGGGACTTAACTTCTGAGGTCATCAGTCCCCTAGAACGTAGAACTACTTAAACCTAACTAACCTAAGGACATCACACACATCCATGCCCAAGGCAGGATTCGAACCTGCGACCGTAGAGGTCGCTCGGCTCCACACTGTAGCGCCTAGAACCGCAAGGCCACTCCGGCCGGCTGTCGCGATGATCCCTATGTAGGTGGGTGCCAACAGAATGTTTTCGCAATCGGCAGAGAAAACTGGTGATTGAAATTTCATGAGAAAATCCCGTCGCAACGAAAAACGCCTTTCCTTTACTGATTGCCACTCCAATTCACGTATCATGTCTGTGACACTATCTCTCCTGTTTCGCGATAGTACAAAACGAGCTGCCCTTGTTTGTACTTTTTCGATGTCATCCGTCAGTCCCACCTGATGCGGATCCCACACCGCACAGCAATACTCCAGAATAGGGCGGACAAGCGTGGTGTAAGCAGTCTCTTTGGTAAACCTGCTGCACCTTCTAAGTGTGTAAGTAGGCTGTTTAGGTTTTTATATTGGTAACGCCACGTAGTGCTCTGTATGAAAATTACTGGCTGTGCTGTGTGCAGTCTGTGGCTAGTTTGCATTGTTGTCTGCCATTGTAGTGTTGGGCAGTTGGCTGTTAACAGTGCGTAGCATTGTGCAGTTGGAGGTGAGCCACCAGCAGTGGTGGATGTGGGGAGAGAAATGGCGGAGATTTGAAATTTGTAAGACTGGATGGCATGAACTGCTATATATATTATGATCATTAAGGTAAATACATTGTTTGTTCTGTATCAAAATCTTTCATTTGCTAACTATGCCTATCAGTAGTTAGTGCCTTCATTAGTTTGAATCTTTTATTTAGCTGGCAGTAGTGGCGCTCGCTGTATTGCAGTAGTTCGAGTAACGAAGATTTTTGGTGAGGCAAGTGATTTGTGAAAGGTATAGGTTAATGTTAGTCAGGGCTATTCTTTTGTAGAGATTTTTGAAAGTCAGATTGCGTTGCGCTAAAATATATATATATATATATATATATATATATATATATATATATATATATATATATATATAGTGTGTCAGTTTAAGCACAGTCATGTACAATTTTTCAAAGGGGACGTTTCATAAGCGTTCTGCAAATGAATCGCAGTTTTGTTTTGCCCTACCCACAATATTATCTATGTGATCGTCCCAATTTAGGTCGGTTGTAATTGTAATCCCAGAGTATTCAATTGAATGCACAGCCATCAGGTTTGTGTGACTCATCGCGTAATCTAAATTTAGTCGATTTCCTTTAGTACTCATGTGAATAACTTCACATTTTTCCTTATTCAGGGTCAATTGCCAAAAAAGGCTTATACTAACACTGAAATATTACCAACTACACATTTACCCACTTCAGTGATCAGAAAAACCTTCGAAAGTAAATGCTCTTTGAGGGGCATCCACAACTACCTGGTGTGGTACTGGTGGACTCAGAGAACCTTCTCATGCCTCACTCGCACTGGATGCCGCATACTGTTTGATAAATTTCATGTGTGTTTTACATGAATGGTACAACTGTCTCGTACGCAATCAAGTAATAACCTGATGCTCACATTTGTATAGCTCCTTTCAGTCTTATTTTATGAATACTCCCTCATAGATTTTCCCTATTCCTTGTAGCGCCTGGGTCGTGTGTACGATTTTATCCAAACAAACGATTTGTGAAGTTCAACTGGAGCGGATTCGAAAGTGTCTCGGAAAGAAAAATGTGCCCCTCTTCAATAAAAAGACGACACCCTTCCGCAGTTATTCGAAATACCGCCCCGCCTCGGTTCATTTTAGCCGGCTTGTACCTGCGACAGCGCGATCTGCCAATAGCCGCGCCCCAAGATAACACGAGGGGGAAGACCTGCCAATAGGCTGCAGGCCGGGCTAACCCGCTCCCGGCAGCCACGAGGCCAGATAAAGGAGTCGCGTATTTCATTTCGCCGACCTGTCATCGGCAAAGTCGTCCCCTCCCAACACTGCCAAAGGAAATTGCATCCTAGCCCTACCGCCTTCTGGCAGAGATTGTACTTCGGCGTGCGGTCTGCTCGCGGGGAAAAGATATCTCTGGTTTGCTCTCGAGATAGCCTTAGGTATTTCAATAAGGGAAGAATGTCTGCGGACTGAGTTATGTCATTGCGTACTGGACACACCGTAACTATTTTTCCTTTTCTCTTTCCTCCAGCGTATGTTGTAAAGTAACATGAACTATTTGCCAGTGAATATCCTATAACAATACCAGATTTGAAAATAAATAAATAAATAAATAAATATTTATATATTTGCCTAAGTGCGTGGTGATGGACTGTCGAGAGATGCTGTTTTCTAGACGATGGGGACGCCGTGTGTGAACAGTGTGACGAAACAGTACCCGTTAAAAGTTTACGATAATTGCCAGCAGAGAGTAGAAACGGAAAACATAAATCTGGGGAGCGGAATTGTCGATTTTACGCTGAACAACATTGGGTACCCAAGGACTCTTTTTTTTGTGCAAGAGAATACTCTCATTTTGTTCTAGGACAAAATTGGATTTTTCGAAACATTAATATTGTAAAAAAGGACGGAAAACGCGATACGGGGACGGAAAGACAACGGGTAATGTGTTGTAGCCGGCCGGAGTGGCCGAGCGGTTCTAGGCGCTACAGTCTGGAACCGCGCGACCGCGACGGTCGCAGGTTCGAATCCTGCCTCAGGCATGGATGTGTGTGATGTCCTTAGTTAGGTTTAAGTAGTTCTAAGTTCTAGGGGACTGATGACCTCAGCAGTTAAGTCCCATAGTGCTCAGAGCCATTTGAACCATTTTTTTGTGTTGTAAAATGCGAAAATTAAAAAAAAAGTGGTATTTATAGTTAGGTGCTAATAAAGCAGTAAACCCTCGAGTCTTTACGTAATCGAGCTCCTATTATAAAACAGCTATAGACGTCAGATTTCTTTACAAACGAGTTAATATGTTAAATACTTGACGTTAACATGTGAGCGAGGAAAAATTTAGAAGGCGTTTGAAATCATATTTAAAGTTTATTGGAAGTCGATGAACATAGTCTTGGTAATTTTGATTCTATTTTAAGCAAAAGCAAGTTTTCCACGTATCTAAATGATTATGACGTCATACCTCCTGTACCCTTTGTCCCGCAATAACAGAATGTCGCAGGTGAATTCAGTGGTATATGTGGATACTATGTGCAAAATGTATTGCGAACAGAGTTAGTAGCAAAGGAGTAATGTATAATGCCGAAGTTTTACCGCAAGAAAAACCAAAATGTAGCGAGCAATTTTTTTTCCTTTCATCTTTTTGTGCGTAATATCGGCGAGAGAAAACTTCGCAAAGTTTCGACCTATCGCGGGATATTATGCCTGGACGGTCGTGATAAAAGTACAGATTGTGTTGCAATATATTCATACTTAGTGTACCAAATGCGAGATCTATCGAACAATCACATCGACTGATTACGCACCCAGATTTCTGACAGTTACGATAGAATAATCGTCAAGAAAATTGAGGATCTGTTGGATGCTATCATTTTGGGTTTATGATGGGTAAAGGCACAAGAAACGAAGCTTACTCGTTGCACTTGGTAGGCCTAATCGAGCTTCAAAAGAAATTAAGATACGTTCGTAGGGTTTGAGGACCTAGAAAAAACTGCCGACAGCATTGAATATCACAATATGTTTGTAATTCTCAGACAATTTATCACGCAATAATATTGTGTCTATATATTGCGCGAAAGTGCGAGTCCAAGAATCCAAGAACGGCACAGTATTACTATGAAAAATAGCACGGGACGTGTCAACTAGTCCTCTGACTTCGTACAGAACACGTCGGCGCTCGATTACGTGATAAAGTGATGTGCGTAGCTTTTCCTACGTATTTCTCTATTGTAACAACTATTGTTAACGAAACAAAACTGTTATTTTCTGATTTTCGATTGAAAGCTTACATGATCTTATACTTGTTGTGCGATAACTGTGGTAAAAAACAAATAAAAAAAAGTGCACACTGCGCAGGTAATCTTCAGATTCTCTGCTACGTTTGTTGAGAACGGAGTACCTGGCGTTTTCTAAATAGTCATGAATTTCATCTCTCAAAGTGTCGCATGGTGCTCTAATATAGATCCGCCAGCACACATCCTGGTCTTTTGCCATTTACTTTTTTCAGTTGTTCTTGGAAATTCGTTGGGAGTGAACTGAATTTCTCTCGATCTAGGCAGGAACTGCCATGCATTGAGCAACTGCGATCTTCTACAGCATATTTCACAATATTTTGAGCGTGTTTTGAGCGGGCGTCAATATTTTTAAAGCTCTGCAGTCTCGCTCAGTATATCGCGCAAGCCGTCAAAACTGCTCTGAGATGGTCAAAATTATTACATGATACTCTTTATTGAGCAATAGATACACGCTCATAGCATGCATCGACCTAGAAAAAGCGTTCAGCACTGTAAAATAGTGCAAGATATCGGAAATCTTGAGCAAAATAGGAGTAAGATGTAGGGAAAGGCGGGTGATATGATGTACAAGTATCAAGAGAGAACAATAAGACTGGAAGACAAACAACAAAGAACTCGAACTAAAAAGGGTGTAAGACAGAAATGCAGTATTTCGCCCGTATTCTTCAATTTGAACATTGAAGAAGCACTGACGTAAATATACTGGCCATTAAAATTGCCACACCAAGAAGAAATGCAGATGATAAACAGGTATTCATTGGCCAAATGTATTGTACTAGACCTGACATGTGATTATATTTTCACGCAATTTGGGGGCATAGATCCTGAGAAATCAGGATCAACCATCTCTGGCCGTAATAACGGCCTTGATACGCCTGGGCATTGAGTCAAACAGAGTTTGGATGGCGTGTACAGGTACAGCTGCCCACGCAGCTTCAACACGATACCACAGTTCATCGAGAGTAGTGACTGGCGTATTGTGACGAGCCAGTTGCTCGGCCACCATTGACCAGACGTTTTCGATTGGTGAGAGATCTGGAGAATGTGCTGGCCAGGGCAGCAGTCGAACATTTTCTGTATCCAGAAAGGCCCGTACAGGACCTGCAACTTGCGGTCGTGCATTATCCTGCTGAAATGTAGGGTTCCGTAGGGATCTTATGATGGGTAGAGCCACGGATCGTAACACATCTGAAATGTAACGTCCACTGTTCAAAGTGAGGTCAATGCGGAGGTGTTCGAGACGTGGAACCAATGGCACCCCATAGCATCACGCTGGGTGATACGCCACTATGGCGATGACGAATACACGCTTCCAATGCGCGATGTCGGTAAACACGGATGCGACCTTCATGATGCTGTAAACAGAACCTGCATTCATCCGAAAAAATGGCCTTTTGCCATTCGTGCACCCAGGTTCGTCGTTGAGTTCACCATCGCAGGCGCTACTGTCTGTGATGCAGCGTCAAGGGTAACCGCAGACATACGTCGTCGAACTCTTCGTGCAGATGGTATGGTTGTTGTCTTGCAAACGTCCCCATCTGTTGACTCAGGGATCGAGACGTGGCTGCACGATCCGTTACAGCCATGCGGATAAGATGCCTGTCATCTCGACTGCTAGTGATAGGAGGCAGTTGGGATCCAGCGCTGCGTTCCGTATTACCCTCCTGAACCCACCGATTCCATATTCTGCTAACAGTCATTGGATCTCGAACAACGCGAGCAGCAATGTCGCGATACGATAAACTGCAATCGCGATAGGCTACAATCCGACCTTTATCAAAGTCGGAAACGTGATGGTACGCATTTCTCTTCCTTACACGATGCATCAAAACAACGTTCCATCAGGTAACGCCGGTCAACTGCTGTTTGTGTATGAGAAATCGGTTGAAAACTTTCCTCACGTCAGCACGTTGTAGGTGTCACCACCGGCGCCAACCTTGTGTGAATGCACTGAAAAGCTATTCATTTTTAATATCACAGCATCTTCGTCCTGTTGGTTAAAGTTCGCGTCTGTAGCACGTCTTCTTCGCGGTGTAGCAATTTTAATGGCCAGTAGTGTAAATTAAGCATGTTGTTATTTAAATACATATAAAATCGTAAGACTTATCGTATTGCTGCACGGTACATGTGCGTCATAAGACATCATCGTCCGTTTCAGCGCTTTCGCAAAAGATCTGTCCGTAGCTAAAACACGCATACCGTACGGATGCACGGGCTCGATCGACGATATTATTTTTCCTGCAGCCATATTGCCTTTGTGCTGACAGAAGCACGCACGCGTCACGAGTGGTGTGACAGCAGAGGAAGCGCTGATGAAATTTTTAATATCTGGCCGCACGCGCGCGCCGGAATGGCGTCATGCGAAAGCGACAGCAAAGCGGTATTACCTCGCGCTGCCGGGCGATTAAAACCCGCGCGGCAATTTCGGAAACGAAATTCGATAGCTGCCGTCGACCTGGAGGGTATCGATACCGGAAAGCACTTCCGCGAATGTTTGACGAATCTGGCCCGGAAATGGCGACCGTCGGATATTAAACGCCCAATTTAAATACAGACCGCTGTATAATGAGCAGCTCTGTTTCCGAAGCGGCAATCAAAATGCAATCGCGGATTTTTGGCTCCATCTAAATTGCTTATCAGTCACACAAACCGTCGTGATCTGGAAATATGTGTTCGATGGAAGGTGGAATAGCTGATAGTGTCCGTTTTTGTAACGCTAGGGCGTGGTGCCAAACGTGTCAATAACGTGTATCTTTTACACAGCGCAAAAGGACACCGAAGACTGTCGCGATATTTATAGTCATGAAGACAATAGATACAGTCCAGAATTCTGTATTTAAAAGCCTATGCACTCATCTGGACTGAACCGTGCCAAAGTTTGACTGCCACATAGACTCGCTAATTTTAGATGTTAATATTAGCATCCTGAACATTGAAAAAGAATTAACACTGTAGAAAATGTACGACGCACGTGGTCCTGGAGGAACTGCAGTTAGATTTTACACTCAATACGCTGCGAAAGAAAGCTCCTTCACAAACTGGTTAATACCTCAAGGATATTAGTTAATAACTCAAGGATGCAGAACATTCAAATGTGAACGCCTGAGAATGGAATTGTGGAATTATTTCATTCATTACATCAGAATGACTCAGAAAATGATTTGAAAATGAAGAAAAACGTTCGCAACTAGTCACCGTTAATCAACTGTAAACGCAACTGAGACAGAAAACTGAGGAAACAGTAAGATTAAATGAATTTTCTGCTTCTTCTCCCAACTGAACCTAGGAACTCCACAGCTACTTAATTGACGTAAGAAGAAAATGTATGCAAAAAATTCAGCATATTTAGCAGACAAAACGGAATAGAGGTCTCAATAATGAGAGAGGCAAATAAGTTTTGGTACCTTGACAGTAAAATAATTCGCGAATGAACATAAAATTTAGACCGGAAATAACCATAAAAGCATTTCTGAAAAGTTACAATTACATTTGTAGTAGTATGAGAGAGCAAATGTTGGACACATTTATAAAAGGATAATATATAGGTTCCTTGTGAAACCCGACTGCAAAAACCAAGGTGCTGAACTGTAGAAATTTGCAGCGTCTTTTTCTTTCAAGCTGTCGGTCTTAACTGGGACAGCAGGGCATTTAAAGCATTAAACAAATTGTTTCTCCCGTATATAGTTTTTCTCTGTATGTTATACATACGTAATTGTAAACAAAAATTTTATACACAACAAAGTACTGTTTTGTTTCCTTCCTCGCAATCGGTTTTATGAGAAAACCTGTGTATTACGAAAGTTGTAATTGTGGTTTATAGGTTTACGTCTACAATACTACTACGCAATTTGAATCGTGGGAAACTTTGTAATCCTATCCATTCGCCGATCAACGTTACGCGAAATATCTGTCGCTGACGCTACTACCATCAGGTAAAGCAACTTGATAGAACTCTCTCACACACCGTATATGCCAGTGCCCACAACCGATTTACCTATTCAGTTTTAGTTATTTCCGTCCCAGTCAAGGTTTCGCCTGCAATGATATAAACATGATTCAAAGTCAAGCACTGAAATACGTTGGAATTGATTTACGACCAGAGTTTTTTTAGCATGATCATCACTGTATGTGGCCGTTCCACTAAGATATAGTGTAGAAAAGCAGTTCACACTCTTACGACACATTATCCTAAAATAAAATTGTTGTACGATCTGTTGTTTTGTAACTATGTTGTGTACAAAAAATTAAAAACACCCTGAAACGACAAGAACCGAAAACGAAAGCAAAGTAATCTCTTTCATTAAGATTTATTATAATTTCAAGTTGCGTACCTTCAAAATGCGCGAAGCTGCAGCAAGCGGCCGAAATTTGCGTCAGAGACGGCAAAGGACTTGGAAGAGCAGTTGAACGGAATGGACAGTGTCTTGAAAGGAGGATATAAGATGAACATCAACAAAAGCAAAACGAGGATAATGGAATGTATTCGAGTTAACTCGGGTGATGCTGAGGGAATTAGATTAGGAAATGAGACACTTAAAGTAGTAAAGGAGTTTTGCTATTTGGGGAGCAAATTGATGATGGTCGAAGTAGAGAGGATATAAAATGTAGACTGGCTATGGCAAGGAAAGCGTTTCTGAAGAAGAGAAATTTGTTAACATCAAGTATAGATTTAAGTGTCAGGAAGTCGTTTCTGAAAGTATTTGTATGGAGTGTAGCCATGTATGGAAGTGAAACATGGACGATAAACAGTTTGGACAAGAAGAGAATAGAAGCTAATGAAATGTGGTTCTACAGAAGAATGCTGAAGATTAGATGGGTAGATCACATAGCTAGTGAGGAGGTATTGAATAGAGGAGTTTGTGGCACAACTTGACTAGAAGAAGGGATCGGTTGGTAGGACATGTTCTGAGGCATCAAGGGATCACCAATCTAGTATTGGAGAGCAGCGTGGAGGGTAAAAATCGTAGAGGGAGACCAAGAGATGAAGGATGTAGGTTGCAGTAGGTACTGGGAGATGAAGCAGCTTGCACAGGATAGAGTAGCACGAAGAGCTGCAGTCTCAGGACTGAAGACCACAACAACAACAACACAATCCACAGGATATCACAGATTAGGGCGTATATCCAGTTCCCATACACATTTAGCAACAATGAAGTATTGTCGATTTTGCTAGTCTAACATAAACTTAAGTGTTGTGAAGTCTTAGATTATATGTGTGACGTGCTGCCTCGTAGTGCGGAAGTGAAGCTTGAATGGTAAACATTTGAGACAAGAGGAATGTAGAAGCTCTTGAAACGTGATGTTAGCGAAAGATACTTGAGATTAGACGTGTGGAAGTGGATGGAGACACCAGTACCGGAGCGGAAAGAACATGTTTTCACAAATGGTTCGAATGCCTGTTAAACTGTGAAGGAATTGAAGGCCAATTATTTGATAAACGATATAATGAATTGTACCAAGAAATGTTTTTCATTCACTGTTTTATTAAAAACTGGAAGGGTATCCTTCGTTCTCAAATGTGGTACTACACCACTTCCAACATAAATGTCCATTTCTTTTTCACCGAGCTGATGTATTTTATTAGCATCATCATCCATCTGTTGTTTGTTTTAAGTTCCACGATTTCTTTTCGCCATGTTACTCTTTAAGTCTCCGATTTTATCGCCTGTTTTTTATTATTTATTCTCTTGATCTTTCTCACAAAATCTGTAGGCTGAAGAGCGGCATACTAAGCTGCTGCCAGCCCGCCCCCTTGGGGGGGAATTGAAATTCAATAAAGAAAAAAAAATCACCGAGCTATTTGGCGCAGTGGTTAGCACACTGGACTCGCGATCGGGAAGACTGCAGTTCAAACCCGCGTCCGGCCATCCTGATTTAGGCTTTCCGAGATTTCTCTACATCGCTTCAGCAAATGCCGGGATGGTTCCTTTGAAAGGGCACGGCCGACTTCCCTCCGTAATCCGATGGGACCGATGACCTCGCTGTTTGCTTCCCTCCCCAAATTGACCAACCAACCATTTTTTTTTTCCTATTGTGCTCTGTACACGAAATCTCCAAATTATAACATAAGCTGTAAGTATGCAAACTTTATCATTAAGTGCGTAATTTGAAGTCTACTGATGACGGTACTGCAGATACTTCATGTAGAAACGTTGTACTTTTAAAAGTATTAAAAATAAACATTTGTGAAAATATGGACTTCAACTTAGAACCCATTTATTAATTGTTTGTTTCACGACTGATATACGAGTGTGTTTCGGTAAGTAAATATACACTGTACGCCAGAGGGCGAGCAAGTTGGCAACACTGGTGTTAACCTTGAACCTTTAGCTTTCTCCTCGCGGTCGTTCGGCAGTTGAACGTTGCTTGTGGTTGGAGTAGGCCGTGTTTAAAATGGCTGCACTGATTCAGAATCCCGCCAGATGCGAAGTGCGCTCCGTCATACGTTTTCTTCATGCAAAAGGTCAGCGATCAGCGGAAATTCACAACGAAATTGTTTCTGTTTATGCGAACATTATGAATCGACAAAATGTAACGAAATGGTGTCATTTCTCTGAAGGTAGGACCGATGTTCAAGACGAACAAAGAACAGGTCAGCCATCTGTGATCTTTGATGCCCTTCTTCGGAGAACGGAGGAAGCAATTCGTGCGAAGAGACGTCTCACATTGAAACAATTGCATCAGATCATACTGGACGTGTCAATGACAACTCTTTATGACGTTGTGACTGTCAAGTTAGGGTACAGGAAATTGTGTGTGCGCTGGGTTCCAAAACTGTTAATGGAAGAACACAAAAAGAAAAGGATGGGCTTTGCACTGGACTTCCTCACACGCTATGCTGAAGCAGGTGATGTGTTCCTTGATCACACTGTGACAGGTGACGAGACGTGGGTTTATCACCATACATCTGAATCCAAGCAACAATCAATGCAATGGCGCCATTCGAATTCACCAAAAGCCAGCAAATGCAAAACATCGATTTCAGCGAAGAAAATCATGGCTTCTGTTTTTTGGGACAGACAAGGCATTCTTCTGTTGGAATTTATGCCTCCTGGAACGTCAATTAATGCTGCTGCATATTGCCAGACTTTGAAACGTCTTCGAAGGACAATTCAAAACAAACGCAGGGGAATGCTGACAAGTGGAGTGCGCTTGCTTCATAACAACGCTCGGCCTCCCACAGCGCACGTAACCAAAGCACTACTCAAACAATTCAAGTGGGACGTATTGGAGCAAAGCCCGGACCTTGCGCCCACCGACTTCCATGTCTTCCGTTACCTGAAGTTACATCTTGGTGGAAAATCATTCCACGACGATGAAGAGTTCAAAGATGAAGTTGAAATGTGGTTCCGACAACAGTCGGCAACCTTCTATGACTGTGGGATACAAAAAGTTTGTGCACCGACTTAACAAATGTTTGGATAACGGGGGTGATTATGTCGAAAAATAACAAATAATCCAGTTAATAAGATGTAACTGACGTTTTCTAAATAAATGTTCTATTTAAGGACTGCGAGCCATTGTATCTTTACTTCTCGAAATGGACTCGTACTTGAAGAGTTTCCTAAAAACAGCATGTTGTTATCAATGGAGAGACGTCTACAGACGTTAAAGTAACCTCTGGCGTGCCACAGGGGAGTGTTATGGGACCATTCCTTTTCACAATATATATAAATGACCTAGTAGATAGTGTCGGAAGTTCCATGCGGCTTTTCGCGGATGATGCTGTAGTATACAGAGAAGTTGCAGCATTAGAAATTTGTAGCGAAATGCAGGAAGATCTGCAGCGGATAGGCCCTTGGTGCAGGGAATGGCAACTGACCCTTAACATAGACAAATGTAATGTACTGCGAATACATAGAAAGAAGCATCCTTTATTGTATGATTATATGATAGCGGAACAAACACTGGTAGCAGTTACTTCTGTAACATATCTGGGAGTATGCGTGCGGAACGATTTGAAGTGGAAAGATCATATAAAATTAATTGTTGGTAAGGCTGGTACCAGGTTGAGATTCATTGGGAGAGTCCTTAGAAAATGTAGTCCATCAACAAAGGAGGTGGCTTACAAAACACTCGTTCGACCTATACTTGAGTATTACTCGTCAGTGTGGGATCCGTACCAGATCGGGTTGACGGAGGAGATAGAGAAGATCCAAAGAAGAGCGGCGCGTTTCGTCACAGGGTTATTTGGTAACCGTGATAGCGTTACGGAGATGTTTAACAAACTCAAGTGGCAGACTCTGCAAGAGAGGCGCTCTGCATCGCGGTGTAGCTTGCTCGCCAGGTTTCGAGAGGGTGCGTTTCTGGATGAGATATCGAATATATTGCTTCCCCCTACTTATACCTCCCGAGGAGATCACGAATGTAAAATTAGAGAGATTAGAGCGCGCACGGAGGCTTTCAGACAGTCGTTCTTCCCGCGAACCATACGCGACTGGAACAGGAAAGGGAGGTAATGACAGTGGCACGTAAAGTGCCCTCCGCCACACACCGTTGGGCGGCTTGCGGAGTATAAATGTAGATGTAGATGTAACTGAAAGCGCTATGAACAGAAACATATAAATGTAAAAATTTAATTCCATGTTGTGTGTTTCGATAATGCTTGAAATTAAATGACAATATTATAGCCACTGACTGTGCTATTTCTTATAATGCCGCGTGGAGTGGCCGCGCTGTTAGAGGTGCCATGTCACGGATTGCGCTGCCCCTCCCGTCGGGGGTTCGAGTCCTCCCTCGGGCATGGGTGTGTGTGTTGTTCTGAGCTTAAGTTTGTTTAAGTAGTGTGTAAGTCTAGGGACCGATGACCTCAGCAGTTTGGTCCTTTAGAAATTCACACACATTTGAACATTTGTTTAATTATAATTTTCACAGTTGGAATTTCGATTTGTAAGGCATTTTAAAGAGGTCAAGCTGCAATCAGTAATAAACACTACAGTCAGACATTCCACAGGCAAAAAGCATTTGTGCTTCACAGCACGTCCATAGAATAATATGGACTGATAACCAACGAAAGATACTCGACTGATGAAAATGAAGCAGATGTCAACAAAGGTAAACTAAGAAAAAAATGAAGTGAGCCTGCATTGGTCATGCCAGCATTCGTCGAATACACCATCGGTACTTAACAGTGCGAAATAAATCCTTTAAACCGTTTCGTGGTTTATAAGAAGCAGAAATTGCAACTGCGGAAATCATGATACGTAATACAGTCGATGGCGAACATGACGTCGTTTAGCAAAATGTAAACCTAACACAAATGCAAACGCTTCAGATCAATTTTCAAGCTGTAAATAAATAAGAATTCAAACTAGCGTACGGAGTAGCACAAAAACACGTCAGTAAACTTACAGTACGGCCACTTCTACATTATATTACCTGGTAGTGAACGGTCCTTAGCGTTGGTGTATTCCTCATGAATGTCCTTTACTTGTGACTGTGTATTCCTATCAATCTTGCGTCGGCGATCTATATACACACCTGCATCCATACCTTGCAACAAATCGCAGTGGAGTGCATGGCAGAGGGCACGCCCCACTTTACCAGTTATTACTAGGTCTACAACTTTGCTTCCGCCGTTTTTTTCTCGAAGTTCGAGACTTTATTTTGAAAAACATACAAAAAAGTATTGGCCGTTGCTGGCCACTGCTTTCTCCTAGCTTCAGGGCAGCATACGAATCCCGCAGTGTATAAACTGGGCATCTTTTGAGGGGAGCCACGAATCGATCCAATTTTGCACTTGTTCGTATGACAGCAAGTACTAGTCAGCTAGGTGGTGTCTCATAGGTCGAGAAAGGTGGCAGTCAGAAGGAGAGGGAGGAATATCTGGAGAATACCGCGGGTGGGGTACACTTCCCATTCCAACGTTTCCAAGTATGTTTTCACGGGGTTTTCGACGTGGGATCGTGCACTGTCATGCTGCAAAATCATTTTTTCATGTCTATTGCTATAGTGTGGACGTTTGTCTTTCAGTGCTCGGCTCAAACACGTAATTTGCTTTCGATACCGATCGATTGCAGTAGCATCTAAAGCTTTCTCTCTATCACAACCATTCCAGTCATCAACTTCAAAATCACTCTTCTTGAAGCATGGAAACCATTTTCTGCTAAGTTCTAACAGGCTTCTCATCATACACTACTGGCCATTAAAATTGCTATACCACGAAGATGACGTCTACAGACATGAAATTTAACCGACAGGAAGAAGATGCTGTGATACGCAAATGATTAGCTTTTCAGAGCATTCACACAAGGTTGGCGCCGGTAGCGACACCTACAACGTCCTGACATGAGGAAAGTTTCCAACCGATTTCTCATACACAAACAGCAGTTGACCGGCGTTGCCTGGTGAAACGTTGCTGTGATGCCTCGTGTAAGGAGGAGAAATGCGTACCATCACGTCTCCGACTTTGATAAAGGTCGGATTGTAGCCTATCGCGATTGCGGTTTACCGTATCGCGACGTTGCTGCTCGCGTTGGTCGAGATCCAATGACTGTTAAAAATATACGGAATCGGTGGGTGCAGGAGGGTAATACGGATCCCAACGGCCTCGTATCACTAGCAGTCGAGATGACAGGCATCTTATCCGTAGGGCTGTAACGGATCGTGCAGCCACGTCTCGATCCCTGAGTCAACAGATGGGAACGTTTGCAAGACGACAACCATCTGCACGAACAGTTCGACGACGTTTGCAGCGGCATGGACTATCAGCTCGGAGACCGTGGCTGCAGTTACCCATGACGCTGCATCACAGACAGGAGTGCCTGCGATGGTGTAGTCAATGCCAAACCTGGGTGCACGAATGGTAAAACGTTATTTTTTTTGGGATGAATCCAGGTTCTGTTTACAGCATCATCATGGTCGCATCCGTGTTTGGAGACATCGCGGTGAACGCACATTGGAAGCGTGTATTCGTCATCGCCATACTGGCGTATCACCCGGCGTGGTGGTATGGGGTGCCATTGGTTACACGTCTGTGTCACCTCTTGTTCGAATTGACGGCACTTTGAACAGTGGACGTTACATTTCATATTTGTTACGACCCGTGGCTCTACCCTTCATTCGATCCCTGCGAAACCCCACATATCAGCAGGATAATGCACGACCGCATGTTGCAGGTCCTGTACGGGCCTTTCTGGATACAGAAAATGTTCGACTGCTGCCCTGGCCAGCACATTCTCCAGATCTCTCACCAATTGAAAACGTCTGGTCAATGGTGGCCGAGCAGCTGGTCCATCACAATACGCCAGTCACTACTCTTGATGAGCTGTGGTATCGTGTTGAAGCTGCATGGGCAGTTGTACCTGTACACGTCATCCAAGCTCTGTTTCACTCAATGCCCAGGCGTGTCAAGGCCGTTGTTATTACGGCCAGAGGGTGTTGTTCTGGGTACTGATTTCTCAGGATCTATGCTCCCAAATTGCGTGAAAATGTAATCACATGTCAGTTCTAGTATAATATATTTGTCTAATATATACCTGTTTATCATCTGCATTTCTTCTTGGTGTAGCAATTTTTAATGGCCAGTAGTGTAGGTTTTATCCAGCTTTTTATGAGCCTCAGCCGCAGATTTCTTCATTTCAAAGCTGAAAAACTGAAACCACCAGCACCTGACGAGAATTGGGCTCATAAATTGACGTATTCAGTCGAGAATAACTTTATGATGCAATCAAAAATCGACTGATATTTGGATGGCGTTATGTTCGCAAATGCTTAAGCTTACTGTATGACACTTATGACGAACGACTTCCACCACACCTTTCCACTACTGCCGTGTATTGCAAAACGGCGGATGCAAAGTTCTAGACCTAATAGAGTTTATTTCCATTCGGTCACGTATGGAGCAAGGGAGGGATGATTGTTTAGATGCCTCTGTGCGCGCTGTAATTTATCTAATATTGTCCTCGCGATTCCTATGAGCGATACGCAGGGGAATGTAGTACATTCCTAGAGCGACCATTTAAAGTCGGCTTTTGAAACTTTGTAAGCAGTCTTTCTCGAGATAGTTAACGTCTATGTTCGAAGAGTCTGCCAGTTCAGTTCCTTCACAGTCTCTGTGACACTGACCCACAGATTAAACAAACCTGTGACCATTAGTGCTGCCCTTCTCTGTATACGATAATATCCTCTGTTAGTCCTACTTGGTACAGCTCCCACACACTAGAGAAATATTCGAGGATGGGTCTCACGAGTGATTTGTAATCAGTCTGCTTCTTTCTAGAACACTTCCTACTTCCTTTCTTGAATATAGTGCCAATTACTGCACTCTTCCTATCATCTGGACTCTTCTCATCATTCCACACTACCCTTATCACACGATACAGCCACTGTTTCCCAACCTCCCCTTCAGCCTGCACCATTTTGACACTTACTTCGTCCACATCTGGTGCCTTTCCTCCTTTCATCTTGTCCAGTGCCATTTACTTTCTTTACATGTCTGGGTCTCCCGCCCCCCCCCCCCCTCCCCAACAGAAAAATGAAGTCACTTAAAGTGGTTTGGTACATCGGTTGGGATCATTGGTATGGAGGCTCTGAGAGAGACACCTCTACATTGCAGGATCTTAGAGGATAGGAAGTTCAGTGACAGTATTTAACGTATATCTAATCTGATGACGGCTAGGACTGCGAAGTTTAAGGCGACTCAGATTCCGTAGTAGTATTCTAATCATACGCCGATAAGCCATAAATATAACTTTTCTGTAATCTGTTAAAATCAACAACGAGAAATAAAACAAAGCAGTACATTGTTGTTATACAACTTTTGCTTAAATTTATGTATGAAGAGGGAGAATTATTTGGGAGAAACGATTTCTCTAATGGTTTATATGTTCTGCTATCATAACTAAAAGTGTTTTAAAAAGAAAACGAACATTTTTCACAACAAGGCACACATTTTCTTTCTTGCAGTTGGTTTTTAACAGAAAACTTGTACATTGTTGTTTTTTAAAAAAATATATAGCCTATGTCCGTCTCAATGTTTATTAGAGTGTCGTGTAAAAGTTTAAAGTAAATGGGTAAAGAACTTTTGGAGATTTTTGCCAACAGTGTTTTCCTGTTTAATGTTACAAATACGGTATAATAAATATTTAATATATGCAGAGGCGTCCACCTTCCTGGTAGATTTTCGTCGATATACGCCCTAACGCGATTTTGGTAGTGGGCTGGGACACCATCTTGTTGAAAGTAAACTCTTCCGTCTCCACACAAGTCTCGGATGGCAGGTAAAATGGATGTCTGAAGCTTCTGCAGGCACACCTCACCGGTAACTGTGGCGTCAAAGAAGAATGGCCCAATCAAGCCCCGGTAAGACAAAGCACACCACACATTTACTCCTGGCAAATTCACGGCTTTGTCTACACGGACGTACGGATTTTCGGCGGCCCAATAGATGCAATTGTGGCGATTTACTGCACCACTGAGTTTGAACTGTGCCTCATCAGACCACACAATCATCTCTGCAAACTCTTCATCGTTGCGCACCATGTTAGTAAACCACTCGCAGTCCTCCATTCTACGATCTGGGTCGTCATCGTTCATTGCGTGTAGCAGTCGTGGGATGTAGCACTTCCACTTTGCTGTCTTCAAAATTCGCCGAACACTTGAGCGACTCAGTCCAGTTTCACGGGCACACTGTCTCACAGACTTCTGTGGTGAGCGAGTGAATTGTTGTAACACACGACGGGAGTTTGCTGGAATTGTTACTGTTACAGCTCGTCCAGATCGTTGTTTGTTTACATCTTTAACACAGCCATCGTCTTCAAATTTGTCCTGAATGCGACGAATCGTTAAACGTGTCGGTGGGTCTATTTGACACTCATTTCGCCATTGCCGTTGAACCTCATTAATATTTTCGTACTTAAAATACCACTTAAAAAAATAAATGGCTCTGAGCACTATGGGACTCAACTGCTGTGGTCATAAGTCCCCTAGAACTTAGAGCTACTTAAACCTAACTAACCTAAGGACATCACACACATCCATGCCCGCGGTAGGATTCGAACCTGCGACCGTAGTGGTCGTGCGGTTCCAGACTGTAGCGCCTTTAACCGCTCGGCCACCCCGGCCGGCCACCACTTAATAGTGACTTCCTTTTATCGAATGTAAGCCTTGCGCCAGCCGTGTTTACTCGAGAAACTAGGTGCAACTAAGAAATAAACACTGGCATCTGGCGACTGTCATCTGACAAAACAAAACAACGCAATGCAGCGCTTGTATGGCGATTGCCGGAACTACAAACTATTACACTACCAAAGATGACACAACTCCGTTAATTAGTTTGCCAGTTATGAACTTTTAAACAGTGGTTACATTTTTTTGGACCCCTCTGTATATAGCCTATTTCAGTCCTAATGCAAACATTAGAAGTAAATCAGACAAGAACTTTCCGAGATTTTTTCCAACAACATTCCCCCTTCATGTATTATATAGATATTTGTATACCACATATGTTAAAAATATGTTGCCCATGACTGTCTGAAAGTTTATTAGAATATCGTGTAAAAATCTGAAGTAAATCGGGAGAGAACTGTTCGAGATTTTCTCTAACAACATTAGACAACGACATGTCTTTATAAATCTGTAGTAGTACAGATTACACGGGAGTTGGTTTCCTCCTAAAACCGGGGTTAACTGGTATAAATGAAAGCGTGCGGAGAACCATGCTTGCAGTCACGCTTCTTTACATATCTCCCCTGTGTGTTGCTTTCTGCTACTTCGCACTTTGGAGCTGAGGTGATGCTCAGCTCACATGTTTGTATGGACGCACAGTTACAGTAGTAAGTAAACAAACGACTGTGGAAACATTCGCACGGACTCTGAATCGAATGTAAACTCTGTTACGAGTGCTGTAAAGTCATCAGACCGAGCAAACAATGGCGGAGCAAGAGCGTTCTAATTAGAGAGCTCCCGCACGTACTGTACGCAATCAATCCGCCTTTGTTTTCAGCGTAGCGTACGGCACAGCGCGGGACCCCTCACAGTTTTAATTACTAATTCAGTTCTGAGTTCTCTCTTCCCGATCTGGTCTGCCTCCGTAGGTCAGCGATCGGCGCTTCTGGCTGCTGTGGCGGTGGACCCTAGTTCGATTCCCGGTACTGCCAGGGATTTTCCTTGTTGGGATGACTAGGAACAGCGTGCAATAAGTATCGTGGGGCCAGGTGAGGAGCTACTTGAGTGAGAAGTAGCGTCTACAAGATCTAGAAAGCTGACAGCGATAGAGGTTGACACGGCGGTCTGTCGGTCTCCAATCACCCGCCGCGACTTTTCTTTCAGTTTAGTGATATAATGTAGACTGGCAATGGCAAGGAAAGCGTTTCTGAAGAGGAGAAATTTGTTAACATCGAGTATAGATTTAAGTGTCAGGAAGTCGTTTCTGAAAGTATTTGTATGGAGTGTAGCCATGTACGGAAGTGAAACGTGGACGATAAATAGTTTAGACAAGAAGAAAATAGAAGCTTTCGAAATGTGGCGCTACAGAACAATGCTGAAGATTAGAGGGGCAGATCACATAAGTAATGAGGAAGCATTGAATAGAATTGGAGAGAAGAGAAATTCGTGGCGCATCTTGACTACAAGAATGGATCGGTTGTTAGGGCATATTCTGAGGCATCAAGGGATCACCAATTTAGTACTGGAGGGCAGCGTGGAGGGTAAAAATCGTAGAGGGAGACCAAGAGATGAATACACTAAACAGATTCAGAAGGGTGTAGGTTGCAGTAGTTACTTCGAGATGAAGAAGCTTGGGCAGGATAGAGTAGCATGGAGAGCTGCATCAAACCACTCTCAGGACTGAAGACCACAACAACAACAGTGATATAATTATTGAATCATAAAATATGAACAAGTAAGAAAGATTTCGACCCTCTACTATTTTGCTCTGATCCATAATCTCCAATTACAGATTCCAGAATCAGACCCAATAGCGACAAAATCCCAGAACCGACGTATGAAGAGGTGATGAGAAGTATCAAACACATAGAAAGTGGCAAGACAACTGGGAGTGACGGAATTCCAGGTGAGATATTAAAATATGAAGGATACGCACTGCATAGATGTTTGTTTCACCTGATGCAGACCATACCAACAGAATGCAAAGCATCAATATTAGTCACGATACACAAAAAGGGAGACAGGGAACACTTCACAAACAGTAGGGAAATATACAAAGAACCGCCGAAAAAACTGGTGCAGGCATGCGTATTCATACGCAAAGTTACGTAAACAGGCAGAATACGGCGCTGCGATCGGCAACGCCTATATAAGCCAACAAGTGTCTGGCACAGTCGTTAGATCGGTTACTGCTCTAAGAGAGTTTGAACGTGGTGTTACAGTCGGCGCACGAGCGTTGGGACTCAGCATCTTCGAGATAGCGATGAAGTTGAGGACGTAGAAGCAATTCAGAGGCGGGCTGCTAGATTTTTTACTTTGATCATCACGCGAGTGTTACAGAAATGCTTCAGGAACTCGGGTGGGAGTCTCTAGAGGAAAGGAGGCGTTCGTACTGAGGCATATAGGCGGTCGTTTTTCCCTCGTTCTGTTTGGGAGTGGAACAGGGAGAGAAGATGCTAGTTTTGGTACGATGTACCCTCCGCCACGCACCGTATGATGGATTGCGGAGTATGGGTGTAGATGTAGATGTAGATGAAGTGGGGATTTTCCCGTACGACAGTTTCATGAGTACACCGTGACTACCAGGAATCCGGTAAAACATCAAATCTCCGACATCGCTGTGACCGGAAAAACATTCAACAAGAACGGGACCAACGACGACTGAAGAGACTCGTTCAACGTAACGGAAGTGCAACCCTTCCGTAAATTGCTGCAGATTTCAATGATGGGCCATCAACAAGTGTCAGCGTTCAACGAAACATCATCGACTTGGTGACTGTACGACACAAAACTATACTCCTCGCCTGGCCCCTTCAATGCCAACTTTGGACTGTTGATGACTGGAAGCATATTGCCTGATCGGACGCGTCACGTTTCAAATTGTATCGAGTGGATGGATGTGTAGGGCATGGAGACAACCTCATGAATCCATGGACCCTGCGTGTCATCAGGGGACTGTTCACTGGTGGAGGCTCTGTAATGGTATGAGACGTGTGCAGTTGGAGTGAGCATCCTGTCGGACCACCTACATCCACTCATGTCCATTGTGCATTCCTACGGGTTTGGACAATTCCAGGAGGACAATGCGACACCCCTCACGTTCAGAATTGCTACAGAATCGCTCCAGGAACACTGTTCTTAAAGACTTCCGCTGACCACCAAACTTCCCAGACATGGACGTTATTGAGAAAATCTGGGATGCCTTGCAACGTGCTGTTCAGAAGAGTTTTCCACTTCCTCGTACTCTTACGGATTTACGGGCAGCACTGCAGGATTCATGGTGTCAGTTCCCTGCAGCACTACTTCAGACATTTGTCGAGTCCATGCCACGTCGTGTTGCGGCACTAGTGCGTGCTCAACGGGGCGCTACACGATATTACACAGGTGTACCAGTTTCTTTGGTTCTTCCGTGTAATTGCTTAGCCTGTAAGAATTTAGCCTGTTTATTGCTGATCTGCTTGAAACGATACACAGAAAATATTTGTGGGTCATCAAAATGGCATTTGCAGAAATAGATCCACTACAGATCACGTAGGTGTAGATAAGGAGGCCCAAAATGAATTACTTGTTCGTCAACTTCACGAAACCTGTGGACTGTAGTGACGCACTTGGGATTTCCAGTTAGACTCATGAATCTTTGTAAAATGACTATTGATGATAATACATGGTCCAGTCACATTAATGTGACCACCTGTCGAGCCGGCCGGAGTGGCCGAGAGGTTCTAGGCGCTACGGTCTGGAACCGCGCGACCGCTTCGGTCGCAGGTTCGAATCCTGCCTCGGGCATCTACATCTACATCTACATCCATACTCCGCAAGCCACCTGACGGTGTGTGGCGGAGGGTACCTTCAGTACCTCTATCGGTTCTCCCTTCTATTCCAGTCTCGTATTGTTCGTGGAAAGAAGGATTGTCGGTATGCCTCTGTGTGGGCTCTAATCTCTCTGATTTTATCCTCATGGTCTCTTCGCGAGATATACGTAGGAGGGAGCAATATACTGCTTGACTCTTCGGTGAAGGTATGTTCTCGAAACTTTGACAAAAGCCCGTACCGAGCTACTGAGCGTCTCTCCTGCAGAGTCTTCCACTGGAGTTTATCTATCATCTCCGTAACGCTTTCGCGATTACTAAATGATCCTGTAACGAAGCGCGCTGCTCTCTGTTGGATCTTCTCTATGTCTTGTATCAACCCTATCTGGTACGGATCCCACACTTCTGAGCAGTATTCAAGCAGTGGGCGAACAAGCGTACTGTAACCTACTTCCTTTGTTTTCGGATTGCATTTCCTTAGGATTCTTCCAATGAATCTCAGTCTGGCATCTGCTTTACCGACAATCAACATTATATGATCATTCCATTTTAAATCACTCCTAATGCGTACTCCCAGATAATTTATGGTATTAACTGCTTCCAGTTGCTGACCTGCTATTTTGTAGCTAAATGATAAAGGATCTATCTTTCTGTGTATCCGAAGCACATTACACTTGTCTACATTGAGATTCAGTTGCCATTCCCTGCACCATGCGTCAATTCGCTGCAGATCCTCCTGCATTTCAGTACAATTTTCCATTGTTACAACCTCTCGATACACCACAGCATCATCTGCAAAAAGCCTCAGTGAACTTCCGATGTCATCCACCAGGTCATTTATGTATATTGTGAACAGCAACGGTCCTATGACACTCCCCTGCGGCACACCTGAAATTACTCTTACTTCGGAAGACTTCTCTCCATTGAGAATAACATGCTGCGTCCTGTTATCTAGGAACTCCTCAATCCAATCACACAATTGGTCTGATAGTCCATATGCTCTTACTTTGTTCAATAAACGACTGTGGGGAACTGTATCGAACGCCTTGCGGAAGTCAAGAAACACGGCATCTACCTGTGAACCCGTGTCTATGGCCCTATGAGTCTCGTGGACGAATAGCGCGAGCTGGGTTTCACATGACCGTCTTTTTCGAAACCCATGCTGATTCCTACAGAGTAGATTTCTAGTCTCCAGAAAAGTCATTATACTCGAACACAATACGTGTTCCAAAATTCTACAACTGATCGACGTTAGAGATATAGGTCTATAGTTCTGCACATCTGTTGGACGTCCCTTCTTGAAAACGGGGATGACCTGTGCCCTTTTCCAATCCTTTGGAACGCTACGCTCTTCTAGAGACCTACGGTACACCGCTGCAAGAAGGGGGGCAAGTTCCTTCGCGTACTCTGTGTAAAATTGAACTGGCATCCCATCAGGTCCAGAGGCCTTTCCTCTTTTGAGCGATTTTAATTGCTTCTCTATCCCTCTGTCGTCTATTTCGATATCTACCATTTTGTCATCTGTGCGACAATCTAGAGAAGGAACTACAGTGCAATCTTCCTCTGTGAAACAACTTTGGAAAAAGACATTTAGTATCTCGGCCTTTAGTCTGTCATCCTCTGTTTCAGTACCATTTTGGTCACAGAGTGTCTGGACATTTTGTTTTGATCCACCTACCGCTTTGACATAAGACCAAAATTTCTTAGGATTTTCTGCCAAGTCAGTACATAGAACTTTACTTTCGAATTCATTGAACGCCTCTCGCATAGCTCTCTTTACACTACATTTCGCTTCGCGTAATTTTTGTTTGTCTGCAAGGCTTTGGCTATGTTTACGTTTGCTGTGAAGTTCCCTTTGCTTCCGCAGCAGTTTTCTAACTCGGTTGTTGAACCACGGTGGCTCTTTTCCATCTCTTACGATCTTGCTTGGCACATACTCATCTAACGCATATTGTACGATGGTTTTGAACTTTGTCCACTGATCCTCAACACTATCAGTACTTGAGACAAAACTTTTGTGTTGAGCCAACAGGTACTCTGAAATCTGCTTTTTGTCACTTTTTCTAAACAGAAAAATCTTCCTACCCTTTTTAATATTCCTATTTACGGCTGAAATCATCGATGCCGTAACATGGGTGTGTGTGATGTCCTTAGGTTAGTTAGGTTTAAGTAGTTCTAAGTTCTAGGGGACTGATGACCTCAGAAGTTAAGTCCCATAGTGCTCAGAGCCATTTGAACCACCTGTCGAAAGGCTTAATAAGCTGCAGCGCGAGACGTGAGGTTCTGGAATGTGCCGACTGGAATGTGGAAACATGCTGGCTCCAGTTCCGTGACCAACTGTGCTGGGTTTCTCGGTTGAATATCTATGGTGCGGACAGCCCGACCTAGGTGGTCCCACAGATTCGGGATTGGGGTCTCCGGCGATCTTGGCGGCCTGGAGCACGGTAAATTCATTCGGGTGCTCTCCGAACCACACATATATACTGGGAACTGTGTGGCACAGTGCACTGATCTTCTGGTAAATGCTCAGGAAGAATGGTCCATAAGGATAGGCTGACACCTGTGTTGATCCACTGTGTCTTTCAGAATGGCGAGATCACCCAGGGCAGGGCTTCCCAAACTTTTCAGCTGGCGGACCCCTTCTACAGTCGAAAATCCATGGCAGACCCCTAGTCAGTCAAGAGTACAGTAACTTTAAATTTCAAAGCGAAATCCATGGGAACTGAAAGCTTCTTAATGTAAGTGCCGTGTGCCGTGTTCCCAATAACACCTCCCCCCCCCCCCCCCCCCCGAAGTATCAATAGTCTGGAGCTTCTTGTGATTGTTCTTACTTTGGTCATCCTCCCTCCTCATTCATTTCAACTGGAAATTTCCCTTGTTGGGAAGGCGATGGAGAAAACGCACCCTTCTTCAATGATCCTGACTTCAGCCACGGAGCCATCTTAGAAGTAATAAACTGGTCAAAAATCGACTTATGAAATAGGTAGTGCACTGCCAAAGCAAGTTTAACATTTAACGATGGCTGGGGCCGCATACGTGCCAGCGAGCTCTGTGATTGGTCGACAAAGCTCGCTCCGCGCATGAGTAAAAGGTTTCAGCGCATCTAGCGCCGTGTGCTGGCGCACAAACGACCCGCGTGTTGTTGCGAAACAGTCGATCAGAGACGCCGCATTCTCCAGCACTAAACTGTGCATGCATTCTCACTTAGGAACCGCAAAGGCTGCTTGGGAATACGACCTGAAGTAAAAGTACACATGTTTTTCACACGAAAAAAATAGTGATGAATTTGATTTTCACATTTTTATTCAATAATTTTACTGATTATTCCACACGATTTGGTGAAGGGTGGCCGCGGACCCCCTGGAAAGAGCCGGCGGACCCCTAAGGTGTTCGCGGACCACACGTTGGGAAGCCCTGACCCAGTGAATGCCACAGTTACATTCCTCAGACCATAATGCTCCCTCTTTAGGCCTGCACTCTTAGGACGATTGTTGCAGGACGTTTACTCTCACACCTTTCACGCTGCATATGCCAACAGCCAACTGCCCCATGGAGCAGAGCACCTGACACCTGGAGAGACTAGAGATGGGGGATCCGCTCTTGAACTAATTCATAGAGTTGAATCTTTCAAAGGAGTGAACAATCAGTGATTCAGAAAAAAAGAACGGTAGCTCCAAACGTTTCCCACGGCAGAGAGAGAGAGAGAGAGAGAGAGAGAGAGAGACGGAGCATATCAGCAGCGCCTCTGCTGGTCAGAGCACAGTGCACGCCACACAACACAGCCAGCGCCGGCCTCTGCCCTGCTTCTACCTTGGCTGCCTGCATTGTGCAGTGCCCCATTGGATTTTGTGTTTCACATATGCCGTGCCGTCTCTGTGCGTGGTCTGCCGCGTGCAGTGTCTGGCGCAGCTTAACTTCGCATCGCACTCTGTCGGCGATCGTTTCATTCGCACGTCCTGCCCTCTGGGCAGTTGATGCGAGCAACAGGACAGAGAGCCACCTAGCGGATAACATAGGAACTACTTGCAACAACCTGCTCGCAAGGGAATGGACGATTTGTCTCGGAGCGGGTGAGTTCACCGCTCCCCCCACCCTCGGAACTCGCCCGCTCAACGCTCACCCCACCGTCTCGACTCTAGCCAGAGCGTTGAGCAAAGCGACTCAGGTGTCACTCTGGTCTCTGCAGTCTCAGGTCACGCAGTAATACAGCTCGCGGCTCGGCCTGCTCGACTCAGAGCCTCTGCATCGGAGTTCGTCCCTACTGGATATTGTTATTCGTAGTAATACCGCTATGTATATTACATTATTATGTTATGTATACATCAATTGTTTTTATTTTATCTTTATTTGTTTAAACTGATTAGATTAGGTTACTGATGACTCCTCTTACTATAGGATTTTTATTATGGACACTCGAATTTACGCTTTAATTACGAGCGAATCGATAAACGTATCACAAAATGTGATACACCAATATTTTCCTTGTTTTATTCTGCGTAAGGCTATATGCAGCACTTTCGTTTTACAGTCAAATTTATATTTTTTTTCTTATTCTGGTACGGATTTTGCGATTTTAGGCGTCTTTGGAAGGAAACGTTCACTTTAAAAATATATGGCTTGCGATGTATTTGTATGAGGTTAATGAAATTTTAATACATTATAGCCAAATATATTGTTAATGTAAATCTCAAGTTACAACATTTTCCGATCACCCAAAAAACCACGATAGTGCAAAATAAATCAATAATCAAAAACTTTGTCATATCGTGGAAATTTCAATAAACAATACAAAATTCTTACTCATTATCTGTGTTACTTCAAAATAGGATCAAATAAGATCAAAATACAGGTATAGTACTGGAATAAACTAAGTTTAAAGGGCAATGTGCCTTCCATTTATTTTCTATTGTAAATGAGTGGTGAGTCATGAAAAAGAGCTAATTCATTTCATGGAGTGAACAGTTCTGATCCAATCTCTGAAAAGAACAGTTTTGCCCATCTCTAGGAGAGACCACGTGTCGCCACTGACTGGAACACCAAGTGCTGACTGGCGTGGCAAATTCCAGCCTTCGACGCCGAGGAAAAGTATTCAGCATGGGTGCACGAACCAGACGCTTTCCGTGGACGCCCATACGCGGCAAAGTTCACTGAATGGTCGTTGAAGAAAAGTTGTTGTAGCACCTCCGTTCATCTGGGTGGTCAGTTGCACATCTGTTCGTTTATAGACAAGTCTGTTCGCCTGTACACATCTCCGCAGCTGCCGTTCACCCCTGTCATTTATGGCCTGTGGTGCACCAGTACATCAAGGTCGCCGGTGGAGACAGTATTACGAAATGGTGGTAGCAACGTATAATCTTGCTAGTCACTGGGACCTTCAACTTGACATCCAATAAACAGGCAGATAATGGAGGGGAGAGGGGCGGGGCACTGGTTACGACTGAGTTCATGGGAATATTATAATAAAGTCCCAGAGGATCCAACCTGCAGATATGGAGTTGACGACAAACACATCACAGCAAGTGTTCCACATGTCACCATTCACCCGAAGACAAGTTTCAGCATGTGCCGTCATCGATGCCCGTACAGGTTCAAAAATCCATAGCTTGGCCTGAATGCTCTAGCAAGGATCCATAATGCGTGCCCAGAGCCAATCCACACCTATCCACAAGGTCTTTTAGCTATGACCATGCATAAAAATTCCAACGGGTTCAAAACGGGGGGAATGGTAATGCCCAGCAACGATTGGTACACTTGCTGTCGAAACGCAGTTTATCAGTACTTAGGTACCCAGATAGATGATAAAACCTAACGTTGCGAGTTTACCACTTTGTAATTTACACTTAATTTCGGGTGTTTCGAAAGAAACGTAGCATTAGACGCTAACGGTGTTATAAGATTACTACACTACTGGCCATTAAAATTGCTACACCAAGAAGAAATGCAGATGATAAACGGGTATTCTTGGACAAATATATTATACTAAAACTGACGTATGATTACATTTTCACGCAATTTCGGTGCATAGATCCTGAGAAATCAGTACCCAGAACAACCACCTCTGGCCGTAATAACTGCCTTGATACGCCTGGGCATTGAGTCAAACAGAACTTGGATGGCGTGTACAGGTACAGCTGCCCATGCAGCTTTAACACGATGCCACACTTCATCAAGAGTAGTGACTGGCGTATTGTGACGAGCCAGTTGCTCGGTCACGATTGACCAGACGTTTTCAATTGGTGAGAGATCTGGAGAATGTGCTGGCCAGGGCAGCAGTCGAACATTTTGTGTATCCATAAAGGCTCGTACAGGACCTGCAAAATGCGATGGTGCATTATCCTGCTGAAATGTAGGGTTTCGCAGGGATCAAATGAAGGGTAGAGCCACAGGTGGTAACACATCTGAAATGTAACGTCCACTGTTCAAAGTGCTGTCAATGCGAACAAGAGGTGACCGAGACGTGTAACCAATGGCACCCCATACGCGGGTGATACGCCAGTATGGCGATGACGAATACACGATTACAATGTGCGTTCACCGCGATGTCGCCTAACACGGATGCCACTACCGTGATACTGTAAATAGAACCTGGATTCATCCGGTGCCATTCGTGCACCCGGGTTCGTCGTTGAGTACACCATCGCAGGCACTCCTGTCTGTGATGCAGCGTCAAGGGTAACCGCAGCCACGGTCTCCGAGCTGATAGTCCATGCTGCTGCAAACGTCGTGCAGATGGTTGTTCTCTTGCAAACGTTCCCATCTGTTGACTCAGGGATCGAGACGTGGCTGCACGATCCGTTACAGCCATGCGGATAAGATGCCTGTCATCTCGACTGCTAGTGATACGAGGCCATTGGCATCCAGCACGGCGTTCCGTATTACCCTCCTGAACCCACCGATTCGATATTCTGCTAACAGTCATTGTATCTCGACCAACACGAGCCTATGGCAATCGCGATAGGCTACAATCCGACCGTTATGAAAGTCAGAAACGTGATGGTATGCATGTCTCCTCCTTACACGAGGCTTCACAACAATGTTTCGCCAGGCAACGCCGGTCAACTTCTGTTTGTGTATGAGAAATCGATTGGAATCTTTCCTCATGTCAGAACGTTGTATGTGTCGCCACCGGCGCCAACCTTGTGTGGATGCTCTGAAAAGCTAATAATTTGCATATCACAGCATCTCTTTCGCGTCTGTAGCTCGTCATCTTCGTGGTGTAGCAATTTCAATGGCCAGTAGTGTATTATCACACTTGTGCCTACGTCGTATAGCGGTAACCATTGGATTCTGGACCTATGTGTACTATGATTCATTCTCGTCTATTCGACCTTTCCGTTTGTACCTGTAATAGTCAAACATCGTGTATAATAGGAACAATATTCAAAGTTTTCTAAATTTGCAAGGTGCGTTTAGGAGTTGAGAAGCAGTGTAAAAACTTTCATGATTAAATCTCTCAACGCTGTGTTGTGTCATTTGCTCAGAACGTGTAGTTACAGTTCAGGGCCGCAGTCAGCTGAAGGCATCTGCGTAGTCTCGTGACAGCCGTTTTCCATTATTAATCTCACTGGGGGATTTCCTGCGCAGTGGCGCCACTCAGTGCTGCCAACAGCGATCAGATATAAGCTGCCTGCGATGGTTTATCCTGTCAGCTCTGCTTCCGTGTGACAGGCAAAGTGGCTGGCGTGCCAGGGGGCTACGTCACCATCTATCTCTCTGTCTCTCTCCCTCTCTCTCTCTGTCTCTCTGTCTCGCTAAGCTCTATAACTGATAGGTACGCAGCTGTGGTCTGTTGCCAAATGCCCAGAAGCTGCCATTATTTGCATTATTTCTCACACAGTAGTCCACTGCAGTGTGCAATTCTAATCAAGATTTACTGTGGAGTACGAAAAGCGCATGGAATAACGGCTCAGTGTGTTATGGTACTTGAATTACGTAACCATTACGGCACCTCACCTCAACCTCTCGATACCAGCAATATTGCAATGATATTATTCTTACGTGTATTCTTTCTTTTCTCATGATCATAGACGTACTTGTAACTCTGATTTTTGGGCAGTTATTAGAGAGTCAAGCTTTGGTCGTTATGTTAAAAAGACGCAAATTGTAGTCAGTTTATGAAATGTGAACTTTTAACAGTGGGGAAAATATTTTCAAGTAAGTTTTATATTGTGAAGTGATGTTTTGGAACGAGTTACGTGATATTGCAACAAAAATAATAAAAAAGAAGTGTAACTCAAATTCGGAGTGCTGATTACTTTTTTACGTCACCATTGCCTTAACTTGCAAAAGTTTAATCTTCAAGAATGGTTTATGAAACACATCTATAAAACTTTTGAATATCGCAGGCCTCTTTGCATCCGAGCTTGAAATCATCACTGCTAGGTTTTCGACTATTGAGCCATGAGTTCACAACGAGACCAGCGTGGGAAACACGAAAAGATGAGTGCCTAGTTTATCCATTATTTCAAGAAATGACTTTATTAACTGTGCTCTAATGACACCTGCCACATAATATTTGTTGTTGCCCGAAAATGCAATATTTAGCAGCGTGAGCAACACTACAATCGTACTTAATTTTTGACCTTTGTTGTGGTAGGGTAGTTAGAAGTGGAAAGGAGTAATATCTTTTTGTTTTGTTCACATACTGTATAACTTCATCTTTCCCATCAGTTTTTTTGTTAAAGCGATGGCGAATTTTAGTCATGTGCTGATAAGGTTACGAAGAGGTGCAAAGGTCGGCAACTTGCTTTAAATGTTCAGAAGTGTAAAGCAATGCACTTAGCAGGACGGGATAAAACGCAATGTTCTTTGACTACAATGTCAGTGAGTCCAGTCAGAATCAGGCAGCTCATACACATGAAAACTCTAGGGAGACGAAATGGACAATATTAGCGAAATAAAGTTTATCTAGAGACAGGACTGCATACAATACGCTTGTGCGAGTCACTCTGCAATACTGATCAAGTGTGTGGAACCTGTCACAACGAGGACTTTACAGGCCATATCGAACGTACACAGAGTAAGGCAACACGAATGGTCGCAGCTTGTTTGACCTGTGAGAGAGTCTAATATTCTGAAAGAAATTAACTGGCAGACGTTTGAAAAGAGACGTAAACTTTCCCGAGAAAGCCTGTTAAGGGGAGCCGGAGCTGCCTATGCTACCCATGTTAAAATCACCAAGTTTGAGGAACATTTATGAATAAACTACCAAGTAGAAAAATTTGAATTTTTTTTTGCATATAGAGTGGTTGAGTATTGCAGTTATGACGGAGGGATTTTGGAGTATCTTTTCTAGTTTCCTTCCAATTATTTTTTTTATTAATGACCCAATTTTTTTTTACAAGTAATTGCTTTATAATTAAACTGAAATGAAACTACTGAGCATATTGCCAAATGGCTGTGTTACAATGTAAGTTTGATCACTAGGAGTGCTGTGTAAAAATTTCATCTCTCTAGCTTGAGTGGATTTTGAGAAAATGTTCCTTATATTCGAAAAATCCTAATTTACGGGAAATGGCTATCAAAGTTTCTCAATACATTCCTGCACTATAGGATGGATTATCAGGGTCTTCTTCTTCATCCTCCAAAAGCTTCCTCTTCTGTCTTCTTTTCTGGCCTGTTGTTCCATCACACTTCATATGCCTTTCTCTTCTTTCTGCTCCTCTTATCCTTTCTCTGTCAATATTTCTTAGTGCTCGTACAGTGTTCACCCCAGCTGTAAATCCTAATGCCTTCAGAACTTCACACTTCACACTGTTCCCTTGGTTGTAGGTTGCTATTGCATCATAAATGCCAAAGTGCAGTGTTTTTATGCTTACAAACACCCTTTTAGGATTCACTTTCCAAATCAAATTGTTTACGCT
The DNA here is from genome assembly GCF_023864275.1 of Schistocerca cancellata. NCBI lineage: Eukaryota > Metazoa > Arthropoda > Insecta > Orthoptera > Acrididae > Schistocerca > Schistocerca cancellata. The sequence goes on along the minus strand of NC_064637.1, from coordinate 152,813,169 downwards.
CTCATTAGGATTCTGCATCTTTCCGTGTAGACATTTGTGTAACAATTCTGGCTGTGCTAAGTCATGAAAAATTGGTTTTATTGCATTTATCACAGCTGCTGGCAAACCATGTTTGTGATCATACTCCTTTTTTGCATTATATTTGCACCAGGAATCTTTTGGGCACGGGCTGTGTTGAGGGTATTCATTGGAAGAGGCAGTGTGAAGGAACAATGCCCACACTGCTTTTCGCATGTCACTAACATTACTAGTATTTTGACTTATAGCATACCCATAGTATCTCTGTACACGTTCAATCACCTCATCAGTAAGCCTGCCTCTCCCTCCTATTGTCTTTCCATCACTGAGCTTACTTGAACCCAAAGCTTGTTTGAGCCTTCGAAGCCGAAACGGTAAACAGCAAAGAGACGATGTTCCGCGCTCTTAGCGCTTCATTTGTCACAGAAAACAATGTAGCCAACCCTTGCACACTCGCTGTATGCGTAACATAAGGCGCTGTATGCGTAAAAGGCCGAGAAAATCCCAAGCAGTTCGCCAGGAAGTCACGAGAGGGTGTTAGATGCATTCAGCGGCCGCCCATTTCCTCTGCAGGCGTGGGGGAAAATGGTAATAACTCCACTTCTAGGGTGAGTAGAACAATAATTCAAAGTTTACATTAAAGAGGAATGTTCCAATTAATTTTTGGCAGCAAAAAAAAAAAATCGTAATTTTTCGGATTTGACCACCTCCGGCTCCCCTTAACGAAGTTTCAAGAACCGACGTTAAGACGACTGTAGCAATACCCTACAACCCCTTACATATCGCTCCCATAGGGATCGCGAAGACAAGATTAGAATAATTACTGCACGCGCAGAGGCTTTTAAAAAGTCATTCTCCCCGCGCTCCATGTCAGAAGAAAGTGCAAATGGTGCAAGCACTGCGTCCTAAAGATCGTCATCTGCCGTATGCATTTGCGTGTTCCCTGCTGCCCACCATATATGCTGACAATGACTGTCTGAAAAACTGCCTGTTTTAAGGGGAAGCAACGTTCTACAATTCTGGACTCGACTTCTGAAGCGCTCTAACATTACGATTTGGGACTACAAAAATCCACACAACAGGCGAACAAATCCATGACAGACAAAGCGTGTGGTGTGGTCTAACACACGGGGTAGCGTCATAGGCCCACTTCTTTTCGCAGAGAAAACCATAACCGGAAATTTTTATCTGGACTTGCTCTAACAGTTGCTGCTAACACAGATCGAAGAGCTACATGTCGTCCATTACCTTCCAACATGATGGTGCATCCCCACATTGGAGTTTAAACGTTCTGTATGACACATTTCCTGAGAGGTGAATTTGTCGTGTGAACCCAGCCACTGTGCTCTCCACATATGACGTCACTAGACTTCTTTTGAAGGGTTATGTCAAGGATCGTGTGCACACTATGGCAGGCAATTGCACTGCTGTCCTTCATACACATATCAATGAAGGAATCAGAATTTGTAAGTAGGCTGTTTAGATTTTTATATTGGTAATGCCACGTAGCGCTCTGTATGAAAATCACTGGCTGTGCTGTGTGCAGTCTGTGGCTAGTTTGCATTCTTGTCTGCCATTGTAGAGCGGCAGCTGGATGTGAACAGCGCGTAGCGTTGCACAGTTAGAGGTGAGCCGCCAGCAGTGGTGGATGTGAGGAGAGAGATGGCGGAGTTTTGAAATTATATATATTATGACTTTTGATGATATTAAGGTAAATACAGTGTTTGTTCTCTATTAAAATCTTTCATTTGCTAACTATCCCTATCAGTAGTTAGTGCCTTCAGTAGTTTGAATCTTTTATTTAGCTGGCAGTAGTGGCGCTCGCTGTATTGCAGTAGTTCCAGTAACGAAGATTTTTGTGAGGTAAGTGATTTGTGAAAGGTATAGGTTAATGTTAGTCAGGGCCATTCTTTTGTAGGGATTTTTGAAAGTCAGATTGCGTTGCGCTAAATAATATTGTGTGTCAGGTTAAGCACAGTCGTGTATAAATTGTTCTAAGGGGACGTTTCAAATTGTTGATGCTTGGGTGAAATCATATCGTCAGATTACTGGCAACCTGTGACCGCTTGGCCAAGTGAGCTGCTGTGAAAGGACATGGCGCCTGGACTGCAATCCTAAGTACGGGTTACCGCTGTGTCCTGCACACAGGCGAGTTGTAGAAGACTGGCAACGGGAATGGGGGAGAAACAGCAAGAGACAAAGACAAGAAGTACGCAACTGTTCACCTGTCAGTTCCCTCGTGCAAGAAACCTAGTACAAATTCAACTAGGCAACTCGCCTCTATAATAACCAATCTCGAATGTAACCACTGATGTTTCCGTAAACATGTCCATGGGCTGCACATCGCAGAGACACCTTTCTGGTCTTTTGGAGCAGGACGCAAAACAACTTTACCTTGGGTGAGCCAGACTACATGGAAGTAATATACACTCCTGGAAATTGAAATAAGAACACCGTGAATTCATTGTCCCAGGAAGGGGAAACTTTATTGACACATTCCTGGGGTCAGATACATCACATGATCACACTGACAGAACCACAGGCACATAGACACAGGCAACAGAGCATGCACAATGTCGGCACTAGTACAGTGTATATCCACCTTTCGCAGCAATGCAGGCTGCTATTCTCCCATGGAGACGATCGTAGAGATGCTGGATGTAGTCCTGTGGAACGGCTTGCCATGCCATTTCCACCTGGCGCCTCAGTTGGACCAACGTTCGTGCTGGACGTGCAGACCGCGTGAGACGACGCTTCATCCAGTCCCAAACATGCTCAATGGGGGACAGATCCGGAGATCTTGCTGGCCAGGGTAGTTGACTTACACCTTCTAGAGCACGTTGGGTGGCACGGGATACATGCGGACGTGCATTGTCCTGTTGGAACAGCAAATTCCCTTGCCGGTCTAGGAATGGTAGAACGATGGGTTCGATGACGGTTTAGATGTACCGTGCACTATTCAGTGTCCCCTCGACGATCACCAGTGGTGTACGGCAAGTGTAGGAGGTCGCTCCCTACACCATGATGCCGGGTGTTGGCCCTGTGTGCCTCGGTCGTATGCAGTCCTGATTGTGGCGCTCACCTGCACGGCGCCAAACACGCATACGACCATCATTGGCACCAAGGCAGAAGCGACTCTCATCGCTGAAGACGACACGTCTTCATTCGTCCCTCCATTCACGCCTGTCGCGACACCACTGGAGGCGGGCTGCACGATGTTGGGGCGTGAGCGGAAGACGGCCTAACGGTGTGCGGGACCGTAGCCCAGCTTCATGGAGACGGTTGCGAATGGTCCTCGCCGATACCCCAGGAGCAACAGTGTCCCTAATTTGCTGGGAAGTGGCGGTACGGTCCCCTACGGCACTGCGTAGGATCCTACGGTCTTGGCGTGCATCCGTGCGTCGCTGCGGTCCGGTCCCAGGTCGACGGGCACGTGCACCTTCCGCCGACCACTGGCGACAACATCGATGTACTGTGGAGACCTCACGCCCCACGTGTTGAGCAATTCGGCGGTACGTCCACCCGGCCTCCCGCATGCCCACTATAAGCCCTCGCTCAAAGTCCGTCAACTGCACATACGGTTCACGTCCACGCTGTCGCGGCATGCTACCAGTGTTAAAGACTGCGATGGAGCTCCGTATGCCACGGCAAACTGGCTGACACTGACGGCGGCGGTGCACAAATGCTGCGCAGCTAGCGCCATTCGACGGCCAACACCGCGGTTCCTGGTGTGTCCGCTGTGCCGTGCGCGTGATCATTGCTTGTACAGCCCTGTCGCAGTGTCCGGAGCAAGTATGGTGGGTCTGACACACCGGTGTCAATGTGTTCTTTTTTCCATTTCCAGGAGTGTAATCCTTTTACAAGAACTTACACTGAAGAGCCAGAAAAACTGGTATAGGCATGGTATTCAAACACAGAGATATGTAAACAGGCAGAATACGACGCTGCGGTTGGCAACGCCGGTATAATATAACTAGTGTTTGGCGGAATTGTTAAAGCGGTTACTGCTGCTACAGTAGCTGGTCATCAAGATTAAAGTGAGTTTTAACGGCACACGAGCGACGGGACACAGCATTTCCAAGCTAGCGATGAAGTGGGGACTTTCCCGTACGATGATTTCACGAGCACACCGTGAATATCAGGAATCCGATACAACATCAAATCTCGGACATGGCTGCGGCCGGAAAAAGATCCTACAAGAACGGGACCGACGACGACTGAAGAGAATGGTTTAACGTGACAGAAGTGCAACCCTTCCGCAAATTGCTCTAGCTTTCAATACTGGGCTATCAACAAGTGTCAGCGTGCGAACCATTCAACGAAAATACACTCCTGGAAATGGAAAAAAGAACACATTGACACCGGTGTGTCAGACCCACCATACTTGCTCCGGACACTGCGAGAGGGCTGTACAAGCAATGATCACACGCACGGCACAGCGGACACACCAGGAACCGCGGTGTTGGCCGTCGAATGGCGCTAGCTGCGCAGCATTTGTGCACCGCCGCCGTCAGTGTCAGCCAGTTTGCCGTGGCATACGGAGCTCCATCGCAGTCTTTAACACTGGTAGCATGCCGCGACAGCGTGGACGTGAACCGTATGTGCAGTTGAAAGACTTTGAGCGAGGGCGTATAGTGGGCATACGGGAGGCCGGGTGGACGTACCGCCGAATTGCTCAACACGTGGGGCGTGAGGTCTCCACAGTACATCGATGTTGTCGCCAGTGGTCGGCGGAAGGTGCACGTGCCCGTCGACCTGGGACCGGACCGCAGCGACGCACGGATGCACGCCAAGACCGTAGGATCCTACGCAGTGCCGTAGGGGACCGCACCGCCACTTCCCAGCAAATTAGGGACACTGTTCCCAGAATATCTAGCTACAGCAGCTGCGGGCCACCTTGGCTCAGGACAGAATACAACGCCTAGTGACACCCTTGCAAACCGAACAACTGAATACATTCAAGCCAGAAGGGGCGCAACGTCATCCTAATCGATGGGGTCATACTGCCAAGTTCTTTGTAAATTTGCCTCCATTTTATGATCACTTCAGTAACAAAATGGTTCAAACGGCTCTGAGCACTATGGGACTTAACATCTATGGTCATCAGTCCCCTAGAACTTAGAACTACTTAAACCTAACTAACCTAAGGACAGCACACAACACCCAGCCATCACGAGGCAGAGAAATCCCTGACCCCGCCGGGAATCGAACCCGGGAACCCGGGCGTGGGAAGCGAGAACGCTACCGCACGACCACGAGATGCGGGCACTTCAGTAACATCACATACTTTTCGACTCGTCATGTTTCATTTCGATTTCTCCTTCTCCTTCACGGTTGCTTCACTGTTTTTGTGAGACAGTGTATATTACAACCACTACCGCCACATTCTGGTCACGCTTGCTCCATCCACCGAGTTCTGTCCTGGGGATCAGTTTCCTCTCTTCAATTTCTTTTGTTCCAGTCGCGAGATGAGGAGGTAATCCGTTCGCCAAAGTTTGCGCAAGGTGTGGGGAACATCAAGTTTGTATTGGGCGCGCTGCACAGTGAAACTGTATGGGCTGAGAGAGGAATACAGAGAGACAAAGAGAGAGAGAGAGAGAGAGAGAGAGAGAGAGATGATACCTTACCCACAGGGATCCCAGCTAAAAGTGTAGCGGCAAATGGCGAGATAAGCGATAGCGGCGGATTATCTCTTGCCACTGTTGGCAGAACTGCGTCAAAGGCCGAAAAGGGGATTACCCTGCATGGCAACGTGAAGAATTATAACGCCTGAGGATGAGAATGTGTGTGTGTGTGTGTGTGTGTGTGTGAGGGCGCAGTTTCGCTGCCACAGTGCATTGATGGTGTACTGTGTAACAGCAGTAGCGATGGGAAAAATCGACTTGTTAAAACTCATACTGGAATTTTAGTTCTCAATAACCGGTGTTTTTTTATTTGCTCTCGGTTATAACAGGTATATTTTCACCTATTGCTAAACCGACTGGTTTATAAATTTGTCACGGCAGTGGCGTTAAAACCTTTAGACAAAACTTTTTTAAAAACGAGTTATGTTTGCTCCAAAAGTTTCCATTGCCTTGAAGTATTGGATGATTATACAAAATGGTAAAGGCGATCAGAGCTATTATAATAACAACGCCGACCTTTAGAAATGAGAAACAAATGCATGACATGAGAATCAGGACCGCGTTGCTTAGACAGTAATAAACATGTTGTCTTTTACTATCCGGAAGCAGTGATCCTTTAGTTTTCTGCTAGCGTATTAAAAGGTGTATGCCAGGCTTATCCTTTGTGCTAAAGAATATTTATTGTTGGTAGGAAGTTTTGTGGCTTCTAGAATGTTGCTAGTGTCTTTGAGTGGTATCGTTTCTGATGAAAGGGGTCAACTTACGTATCAACAGCTTATAGATCAAGTATTTACGAACAAACTGGACAATAAATATTGCACAACGATTTAGTTCAGTATTGAAATTTTAACTATTGTTATGTAATTGTTCCTGATAAATGTTTGATTTTTTTTATCTAAACTGTCGATTTGAAGTTTTTGAAAGAGCGTTTTTACTCCTGTTAGTAAAAAATCAATGGTATTTAAATTCCTTTTAAAAAGTAGATTAATATATTTGACTACAAAACGGGTTCTTCTTCGAAATAGTTAGGTGTATAGTGTTGTGGACTGACAAGACAGCCAGTCCACAGTGACGGGTAACCGAAAGGTACGCGTTTACACACGCCGGCTGGCGTTAGGTCTGAAACAGGATATGTAATGAATGCTATAAAGAAAAGTACGTAGCTGGTGGAATACTTAACTTTAATCCATCATTTGTATACAACGTTCTTGATGATACAAGTGAGACTCTCTCTTGAAATGGTTAATGGCGCCTTGCTAGGTCGTAGCCATGAACTTAGCTGAAGGCTATTCTAACTATCTCTCGGCGAATGAGAGAAAGGCTTCGTCAGCGTAGTCGCTAGCAACGTCGTCGTACAACTGGGACGAGTCCTAGTACGTCTCTCTAGACCTGCCGTGTGGTGGCGCTCGGTCTGCAATTACTGACAGTGGCGACACGTGGGTCCGACACGTACTAATGGACCGCGGCCGATTTAAAGCTACCGCCTAGCAAGTGTGGTGTCTGGCGGTGACACCACATATAGAATGCTACAAATTTTTCCGAAAACATTAGTTGTCTACCATTTCTACGAAATAACAAAACAAAATCGAAATTGAGGCAAAAGTAATAAATTAAAAACTTAACAGTGCGTTCATATTTTATGATAAAAATAGAAACAGCTAATCTGCTGCCTGCGTCTACATAATGTGCCTTTTTCCATTTACTCTCCAACCTCAGTTTTCACCCTCTAGCACCAACTGTTCGTAATGCCCAAATAGTGCTGTGAGCCTCGACCACTACATGATTTTTGAGCAGCAACTGAAAAACATTAGAATCAGTGGGAGAATTCTGGCAATTTTTTGTAGTTTTCAAACTCTCATTACTTTCCCAGAAAAGGAACGAGTGGTAAATGGAGAAAGTTATTTGATACATTGATTCGACGTATCTTGAAACAGATACTGTAGAAGCCTGAGGGAGGCTTAGAATTCTTCAACCATTGTTACAGAGATTCACAGCAGTATAAAACCGACTGTCACTTGTATCATAAAACGGCTATTTTGAGCGAACAGTCAGGTTAATCAGTAGATGAGAAAAAAAAAACGATATAAACGAATACCGCTTGAAAGGTAGTCTAAAATGGGATATAAAAGCTGGAAATGTATGTACTGGCAGGTCTCAACCCCTATTATATTACAGAATGAATGCAAACTACACGGTTTCCATGAAGTTCCACTGCCATTTAAAAAAATCAAAAGGTGGAAACTATTAGAGACGGAGTGAGACGTTTAGAAGCCCTCAGATCTGTTGTTCTCTTATGCTAGAATTTTAGAGTGTGTTCCACTAGCCGGCCGGTGTGGCCGAGCTGTTCTAGGCGCTTCAGTGCGGAACCGCGCCACCGCTACGGTCGCAGGTTCGAATCCTGCCTCGGGCATGGATGTGTGTGATGTCCTTAGGTTAGTTAGGTTTAAGTAGTTCTAAGTTCTAGGGGACTGATGAACTCAGATGTTAAGTCCCATAGTGGTCAGAGCCATTTGAACCATTTACTGACAATAAATGCCAGCAGTGATGGTTACATCCAGTTCTCAGTGGTGAGACCACAGCACGTATTTCAGTGGAGTACTCCTCCCGTTCCCCCTTGCCACGCAAGTGTCGTTTGCAGAGACTGAACGTACATGTGGATGGGGTATCTTGGAGTGTTGGGAGGTGGATTATAATACGCGTAGACAGTGCGAGGACGCGGCTGTGTATTTCTGCCGCTGCAGTATGAAGAAGCTGCTCTGCTGCAAAGACGCTGCAGAGACACTGCGGAGAGCAACAAGCATGAATGAGGGTAGGGAGGAGGGGGGAGGGAGGAAGGTAGGGGGGGGGTTAAGAAAAGGGGTAGGAGTGTTGGGGGTGGGAGAGGGGGGTTGTGCCACTGTGCGTCTGCGTGACGTCACGGCAGCCTGCAGGGGGCACGCAGCGCTGCGTCTTCATGTAAAGGGGAAGTCCCGAAGGGCCGATGCTGGCAACACCCACATGTGCATACCAGGTGTACCGGTATGAAAAAATGAGCGTTAAGGTACAGGTGTGTCGAGAGTTAGCATTTGTTGTGAACGAGCCTTAATTTTTTGTTTTGTTTGGTTGGTACGACACCTGTCAGAGATATTTAGTATACATCAAGTCATGGAACAAACAACATCATATATTTTCATCGTGTTAACAATGTCGAATTTTGTATCAGAAAGTGATGATTTGCGGAAAGCATTAATTTTTTGTTTTCATTTGAAAAAAAAGTGCTACAGAGTCACATCGAATGCTTATCGAGGCACATGGTGATCACGCTCTATCAGAAGCAACATGCAGAAGGTGGCTTCAACGGTTCAGAAATAATGGTTTTGATGTAAGAAATGAAGAACGTGGAAGACGACCAAAAAAGTTAGAAGACGCCGAATTGCAAGCAATATTGGATGAAGATGATACTTTGAGTCAGAAGCAAATTGCAGCAATGCTAAATGTTGGACATCGAACATTTTCTGACCGTTTGAAAGCTATGGGAAAGATCCAAAAGTGTGGAAAATGGGTGCCACATGAACTGAATGAAAGACAGATGGAAAACAGAAAAACCATTTGTCAAATTTTGCTTCAAAGACATGAAAGAAAATCAATTTTGCATCGAATTGTTACTGGCGATGAAAAATTGATTTATTTTAAGAATCCTTAACGGGAAAAGTGGAATTAGCGGGAAAATGGAATTAATCCAGGACAACGATCAACATCGACTGCAAAACCAGATCGATTCGGCAAGGAGACAATGCTCTGTGTTTGTTGGCATCAGAAAGGTGTGGTGTGTCATGAGCTTCTAAAACCCGGTGAAACGGTGAATACTAATCGCTACAGAAAACAAAAGATCAATTTGAACTATGCATACATCGGAAAAAGACCAGAATGGCCCAGAAGACATGGTGAAGTAATTTTTTTACACGACAGTGCACCTGCACACAAAACAAAACTGGTTCAGGATACAATCAAAACACTTGGCTGGGAGCTGCTACCGCACCCGCCATATTCACCAGACTTGGCCCCTTCCGACTACCATTTGTTTTCATCAATGGGACGCACACTGGCTGAGGAACACTTCGATTCCTACGAAGAAGTTGAAAATTGGGTGTCTGATTGGTTTGCTTCAAAAGATGAACATTTCTATTGGCGTGGTGTCCACAAATTGCCAGAAAAGTCAAAATGTATAGAAAGCAATCGTCAGTACTTTGAATAAAATGTTTTTACTTTTCAATTCAAAATTAGTGTTTCATTTCCACAAAAAAAACGATCATTTCATACCGGTTCTCCTGGTATACACCTACACTACAGCTCCGCAACTGACACTTAACACTGCTACTATTTCTCTACCCTTCCACTCTGTAACAGCGCCGGCCGGGCTGGCCGAGCGGTTCGAGGCGGTACAGTCTGGAACCGCGCGACGGCTACGGTCGCACGTTCGAATCCTGCCTCGGGCATGGGTGTGTGTGATATCCGTAGGTTTTTTTTTTTTTTTTTTTGGTCATCAGTCTATTGACTGGTTTGATGCGGCCCGCCACGAATTCCTTTCCTGTGCTAACCTCTTCATCTCAGAGTAGCACTTGCAACCTACGTCCTCAATTATTTGCTTGACGTATTCCAATCTCTGTCTTCCTCTACAGTTTTTGCCCTCTACAGCTCCCTCTAGTACCGTGGAAGTCATTCCCTCATGTCTTAGAAGATGTCCTATCATCCTGTCCCTTCTCCTTATCACTGTTTTCCACATATTCCTTTCCTCTCCGATTCTGCATAGAACCTCCTCATTCCTTACCTTATCAGTCCACCTAATTTTCAACATTCGTCTATAGCACCACATCTCAAATGCTTCGATTCTCTTCTGTTCCGGTTTTCCCACAGTCCATGTTTCACTACCATACAATGCTGTACTCCAGACGTACATCCTTAGAAATTTCTTCCTCAAATTAAGGCCGGTATTTGATATTAGTAGACTTCTCTTGGCCAGAAATGCCTTTTTTGCCATATCGAGTCTGCTTTTGATGTCCTCCTTGCTCCGTCCGTCACTGGTTATTTTACTGCCTAGGTAGCAGAATTCCTTAACTTCATTGACTTCGTCACCATCAATCCGGATGTTAAGTTTCTCGCTGTTCTCATGTCTACTACTTCTCATTACCTTCGTCTTTCTCCGATTTACTCTCAAAACTGTGTACTCATTTCCTTAGGTTAGTTAGGTTTAAGTAGTTCTAAGTTCTAGGGGACTGATGACCTCAGAAGTTAGTCCCATAGTGCTCAGAGGCATTTTTTTCTGTAACAGCGCGCTGGAAAAAAGAGCACTTACGTCTTCCCGTACGAGCTCTGATCTCAGTTCTTTCGTTACAATGATCGTATATTCGTATGTAGGTGAGTGTCAGCAGTATAGTTTCCCATTCACAGGAGAATTTTGAAATTTCGTGAATAGATCTTGCTGCAGCATTTGACTGAAGGACTACATTACGTAAGGATTCTTCCAATCAATCTCACGCTGGCATCAACCTTTCCTACGATTGGTTTTATGTTGTCGTTTCCATGTTGACCCAACGACACAGACACTGGATAATCGGTATTGGAACGTGATTCATTGGAAACGCCTGGTTCGGTGAATCACGGTCCTTGTTACATCAGGCCGATGATCGTGATCTGACACGCCGTCATGCAGACCTACAGCTGTATGAAACATAGCCGCGTGGGATTAGCCGTGCGGTCTAGGGCGCTGCAGTCATGGACTGTGCGGCTGGTCCCGGCGGAGGTTCTACATCTACATCTACATCTACAAGATTACTCTGCAATTCACATTTAAGTGCTTGGCAGAGGGATCATCGAAACACAATCATACTATCTTCCTACCATTCCTCTCCCGAACAGCGCGCGGGAAAAACGAACATCTAAACCTTTCTGTTCGAGCTCTGATTTCTCTTATTTTATTTTGATGATCATTCCTACCTATGTAGGTTGGGCTCAACAAAATATTTTCGCATTCGGAAGAGAAAGCGAAATTTCGTAAATAGATCTCGCCGAGACGATAAACGTCTTTCCTTTAATGACTTCCGTCCCAACTCGCGTATCATATCTGCCACACTCTCTCCCCTATTATGTGATAAAACAAAACGAGCTGCCCTTTTTTGCACCCATTCGATGTCCCCCGTCAATCCCACCTGGTAAGGATCCCACACTGCGCAGCAATATTTTAACACAGGACGAACGAGTGTAGTGTAAGCTGTCTCTTTAGTGGACTTGTTGCATTTTCTAAGTGTCCTGCCAATGAAACGCAACCTTTGGCTCGCCTTCCTGACAATATTATCTATGTGGCCTTTTCCAACTGAAGTTGTTCGTAATTCTAACACCCAGGTACTTAGTTGAATTGACAGCCTTGAGAATTGTCCAATCATCGAGTAATCGAATTCCAACGGATTTCTTTTGCAACTCATGTGGATCACCTCACACTTTTCGTTATTTAGCGTCAACTACACACCATACAGCAATCTTTTCTAAATCGCTTTGCAACTGATACTGGTCTTCGGATGACCTTACTAGACGGATTAATTGCAGCATCATCTGCGAACAACCTCAGACAACTGCTCAGATTGTCACCCAGGTCATTTATATAGATCAGGAACAGCAGAGGTCCCAGGACGCTTCCCTGGGGAACACCTGATATCACTTTTACTCGATGATTTGCAGTCTGTTACTAACAACTGCGACCTTCGTGACAGAAAATCACGAGTCCTCCCTCGGGCATGGATGTGTGTGTTTGTCCTTAGCATCATTTAGGTTAACTAGTGTGTAAGCTTAAGGACTGATGACCTTAGTGTAAGGTTTCACTCACATTTGAACATTTGAAACATACACCGTGCCGCGGTGTGGAAATATTATGCTACGGAGAACATTCACCTTGGTGACTACGGCAACTACGGTAGTAATCGGAGCCCCCCCACAGCTGCCGCTCACTCGAATGTCAGTAAGGGCACCTGCGTTCCTTGATGCCTAGCGTCCTACCAGATGCCATATTACAGCAGGATAACTGCCAGTCTCACAAGACTGGAAGCGTTCGAAAGGATGGGGAAAGGGCACAGGTCATCCCCGTTTTCAAGAAGGGACGTCGAACAGAAGTGCAGAACTATAGACCTATACCTCTAACGTCGGTCAGTTGTAGAAGTTTGGAACACGTACTATGTTCGAGTATAATGACTTTTCTGGAGACTAGAAATCTACTCTGTAGGAATCAGCATGGGTTTCGAAAAAGACGGTCGTGTGAAACCCAGCTCGCGCTATTCGTCCACGAGACTCAGAGGGCCATAGACATGGGTTCACAGGTAGATGCCGTGTTTCTTGACTTCCGCAAGGCGTTCGATACAGTTCCCCACAGTCGTTTAATGAGCAAAGTAAGAGCATACGGACTATCATACCAAGAGTTCCTAGACAACAGAACGCAGCATGTCATTCTCAATGGAGCGAAGTCTTCTGAAGTAAGTGTGATTTCAGGTGTGCCGGAGGGGAGTGTCGTAGGACCGTTGCTATTCACAATATACATAAGTGACCTTGTGGATGACATCGGAAGTTCACTGAGGATATTTGCGGATGATGCTGTGGTGTATCGAGAGGTTGTAACAATGGAAAATTGTACTGAAATGCAGGAGGATCTGCAACGAATTGACGCATGGTGCAGGGAATGTTAATTGAATCTCAATGTAGACAAGTGTAATGGGCTGCAAAAACATAGAAAGGTAGATCCCTTATCATTTAACTACAAAATAGCAGGTCAGCAACTGGAAGCAGTTAGTTCCATAAATTATCTGAGAGTACGCATTAGGATTGATTTAAAATGGAATGATCATATAAAGTTGATCGTTGCTAAAGCAGATGCCAGACTTAGATTCATTAGAAGAATCCTAAGTAAATGCAGTCCGAAAACAAAGGAAGTAGGTTACAGTATGCTTGTTCGCCCACTGCTTGAATACTGCTCAGCAGTGTGGGATCCGTACCAGATAGGGTTGATAGAAGAGATAGAGAAGATCCAACGGAGAGTAGCGCGCTTCGTTACAGGATCATTTAGTAATCGCGAAAGCGTTACGGAGATGATAGATGAACTCCAGTGGAGGACTCTGCAGGAGAGACGCTCAGTAGCTCAGTACGGGCTTTTGTTAAAGTTCCGAGAACATACCTTCACCGAAGAGTCAAGCAGTATATTGCTCCCTCCTACGTATATCTCGCGAAGAGACCATGAGGATAAAATCAGAGAGGTTACAGCCCACACAGAAACATACCGACAATCCTTCTTTCCACGAACAATACGAGACTGGAATAGAAGGGAGAACCGATAGAGGTACTCAGGGTACCCTCCGCCACACACCGTCGGGTGGCTTGCGGAGTATGGATGTAGGTGTACAAGACCATATTTGTGCTTTGACAAGTGTGACACTCAACTGCCGTTTATGGCTCGGCCACCAGATTTTCCTGACCTGAAACACGTCTGGGACGCTTCCACGTGACCTGTAGATAAGACATATGGTGCCGCGTACCTGCAGAAACTGACCAACCACTTGTCCAATCCGTGACGCGCAGAATCGCTTCCGTATTGCATTCAAGAGATGGAGCAACACATTATTAAGCCGGTGTTGACTATGTTGTGGCTCATCAGCGTCTGTACGCTACGTAGTATGGAGACAAGAGAAGTGGGCGCACATGGTACTATAGTTCAATTCTTTTATCTTGGCGGTTCGCGCATGCCCGCGCAGACGCGGGAGATTGCTGCGTTGCCAGTTTTACGCACCAAGAGAAGCAGCGCGATAGTATACTTACGTTTAGGGGGGAGCGCGCAGTTTATGAAATAAAGCCACCACGGCCGCATTAACCCTTTCGCTGCTTCAGAGACGTGCTCCCCGCATTCCGCGCTGTGCGCGATTTTGTCATCACTGCACTGCTCGCCTGTGCAGACACATGGTGTTTCGACTACTTTGACACACTGTATCATTCGATTTCACAAAAACTATTTGGCCCAAAAATTTGATTTTTACACATCTTCTTGACTGATACGTTCCCCCCATAAATGTCTTAATTTTGTTTCGATGTTAAACGCAGTTATTGCGCAGCATTAGATGTAGTAAACCATTGCACAAAATTTTGAAGAGTTTGCGGAGGTAAAAGTCCATAGTGTATACTTTCCATATGGTCGATTTTAGTTGCCACTAGAAATTTCAAAAAATTACATTCAAGGTTTGAACTCAGAACCTTTCGCTGAGCAGCCATACACTTTAACTATTACGCTAACGCAGCTCATCGTTAAATATATCTCCCGGAGGACTTAAACTATCACACAAAATATCGACAAACACTGTTGGTATGATTATGAATTACTCACGTTTCGTCGAAGTACAATAGGAAATTAACAATTACCGCTGTTCTTTATTGCGAAAAAGCGGTTAGCGAGAATGAAACAAACACCTTTTCTTGCTATCGCCTGAATCAGGAGGCTTATTGCTTGTTTGGTTTAATTAATTAATAGAATTTGAACCAATTGGTATAAAGAATGCTTTTTCCAAACTTTCTATAAAAGAAAGTCTGCTATCAAGACATTGCTTTTCTTCAGTTACTTTATTTATGACTGAACGTTTCTAAAACTGATGACACTTGTCCGTGCTCTGCACTGCAGTCGAGCTCTGGCAACGTCGTTCTCTGTTCATTGGCTGACTGTGTTTTGTGACGTCATATGCGCAGAATGAACCTAAACTCGGCCGCCGTCATAAATGACGCGCACTATAGCAGCGGTGAGTTGCAGGCTGTACTGAGCAAGTCGGTTTGGCTGGCAGCCCCTGAGCTGGGTCTTTAATACTGCCTCATAGACCAGCGGCCAACCCTAGTTCTTTTCTCCCTCCTGTCTCCCCCCCCCCTCCTCCCACCAAGCCATTTCGCTCAGAAGTGCCCGACAACTCACGGAGCATTGGCGAGAATTAGTTCTGGAACTTTCCTCGGCGGAGCGCTTAAGCCCCCTGCAGCTGCCGGCTTTTAAATGGGATCCTCTAGCGGCCGCATGCCGAGAGGAAAAGAATATCGGGCGGACGTTAGTCCGTCGGTTCTGCGAGCCAATAACCTGACGTGTACAAGTAGTATCAACTTTCACGAGTATCTTCTGCCCTCTCTCTCTCTCTCTGTGATGCGAGTGGGTCATAATTATTTCACAATTACTATTACCGTCGTCTCATTAATTTCAGCTGTGAACGTCACGTGATGTACAAATATTTCTGGTATTCAATGTTCCATTACGTCAGTCCGATTGATATAGTTATAACTGGCCAATTACCGGTGTAGTTATACAGATTTTTGTACTGTAGCCGCAGTTGTTTCTGCGGCTGCTAGATGGCGCTCGTAGCACACATTTTACAACGTGGGCACCTCAGTCTTGTTGCAGCCCTTGTTCACTAAAGTACGAGCAACCCTTAGCGGCTCGCCATCTTACATACAACTATTCCTGACGTCGCCTTTCGGCTTAGATTTTTTTAAATATGTGACTTGTAAGTACTGCATCTTTTTCCAGTCAGTACAAACTTTAATTTTATTAATGTATTATATACTTAACACGTTTTAGAACAGTAAGCTTACTTCTGAAGACAACGCTCATAGTAGCGTCGAAACCTGGTCAATTTTGACTTAATATTTGTGACCGAGGGCTTATTTGTTCTAATAATAAAATTCTAGAAGTTCCATCTAGTCCTTCCTTGGTGTACTACGAAACTAGCAGCGCCATCTACTGGTTCTTCAATGTGCTACGCTGTGATGATTTAACATATGGACTGCCAAGGTTAGTAGGCGACATTAGATAAAATTTTAAATTGTGACTAAGATGAAATAGAGCTTGTGTGTTGCCCCAAGCTATGCCCAAGTTATCTGTCAAAACCTCATGAAAATTCGTCTGGTAGTTTCAGAGATTAGCGTGTTCTGTCTCTCTCTTTCTCTCTCTCTCTCTCTCTCTCTCTCTCACACACACACACACACACACACACGCGCGCGCGCGCGCGCGCGCGCTCGCGCACACGCACACACGACGGTTTTAGACAGCGCTTTAAATCACTATATAGTTTTTATCCGTGATTCGGCTTAGATGAAATAAAGCCTATACGTTGCCCCATGTTGCGCTCAAGTTATCGATGAAAGCCCCGTGAAAATTCGTGTAGTAGTTTTGGAGATCAGTGTTTTCAATCAGACAAAGAGACAGACATGACGGTTTCACAATTTTTCAATATATACATTCTTACTTTATGAAAACTTAAATGAACTGAATATGTATTGAAAAAAGCATTTCAGTGGTGAACAGTTGAAAAAGTAGGCAGTGGTATGTTTATATATGAAGATAGTAACTGTTCTCGAAAGAACAGATACCACTGATGACCGTACAGCTTCTCTAGAATGAATGATAATTAATTGAAATCCTCAGCTGCCGACATGTGTTCTTGATATACCTGGATGGGGACAGCTGAAAATGTGTGCTCTGACCGGGACTCGAACCCGGGATCTCCTGCTTACATGGCAGTCGCTCTATCCATCTTTTTTACCCATTTATTATTATTATTATTATTCCACAAAAACAGTAACAAAAATGGCTACAATGAAATGACATTAATGAGGTGACAGATAATTGCAGTCATAAACTACAGCGTTCAAAGAATGATGAATCATATTCAGTCTTTAGCAGTAGCACACATTTAGCACCTTCACTGTCACCTTCAACTGGTGGCAGTTTAGCATGCACATTTTCTTCTTCCGCAGCCTGAGGTTCCACATCATCATTTCCCAGACCCAAATTAATCAGTCAGTAAATCCTTGATGTGTGTTCCTTCCAGGGTAAATTACGTGGACAGAAGAGCAGGTCCGAACAGCGACATGGCAAAATCCTTCACTGCCTTGTTACTTTTGTCAGTTTCAGCGTTCTGAATACATCCTTAGGGAGTTCAAGATCTTCCTTTACGTCAGACACCAGATGTTTGCCGTCATATCCACCTGAGACACCGAGGATACAGATGAATAGAGCGACTGCAGTGACTTATCCCTTGCACGCTTCCCGTGAGACCCACATTCCCAACTGTCCAATTAATTATAATTTATTCTAGAGAAGCTGCACGGGCATCAGTGGTATCTGTTCTTTGGAGAACAGTTACTATCTTCATATATATAGTTAAAGGCTACCCAGCCATTGACCTTCGTCTGTGCGAATGCGCACAGGTTGTCCGAACTCTTACGGGAATCGTCACTTTAGTGTGCGCGAGTAATGAGTGGATAGGCAAATATCTATTAGGTACACTACGTATGTAGATTGTGGACACTTGGGAATGTGGGTCTCACGGGAAGCGTGCAAGGCATAAGTCGCTGCAGTCGGGCTATTCATCTGTGCCCTCGGTGGCTCAGATGGATATGATTAATTTGGGTCTGGGAGATGATGACAGCCAGCACGGTAGCTCAGCGTGTTCGGTCAGAGAGCCAGTTGACCTCTGTAATAAAAAAACTGAGCGGAAGGATCAACCACCGAACTTGAACAGGATGTCTTGCGACGTCCGCAGCGACCAAACACAACGATCAATAACGAACAAGACGCAAAAAAAAAAGATGGATAGAGCGTCTGCCATGTAAGCAGGAGATCCCGAGTTCGAGTCCCGGTCGGGGCACACAGTTTCAGCTGTGCCCATCGAGATATATCAACAACAACTGTCGGCAGCTGAGTGTTTCAATTAATTATCAGTGGTATGATTTTGAAATAGTTCGCTTTTATATACACTGCACAACACAAATAGAGTGTCACTTTTTCGAAACACCGTAGTTGTCTCCCATTGCCTCGCAGAAGCTTCAAATTCAGCTCAAACGCTCCTACAACCTCCCTCTGTAATGCTGCAAAAGCGTGGCTCCCTGTGACGTCATCCTTGGACCCGATGACGCCTTTAACAGCAAGGTGACGACACGTGCTAAAAAGTGCCAGCGCCCAGAAATCCATGTGACGTATCAGGTAAGTGAGTGACGTCACACTGGCACTAAATTACACCACAGTCCTGCTCAACGTGACAGTGGTCACACGCTGGCACTGGAGAGGTCGTCACACCCCTGCTACCCAGATTTCACCTCTTTTTTCACCGTCTTTGCGGTCGGAATCAGAACCACGACGCCAAGCGGTTTTTTTACGGGTGGCCGACGAAAACATTTTAAGACACATCGCTCTTCGGAAGCGACACGAAAAGGCCTTAGGAGGGTGTGGCATGAAAGGCGTCAGTAAAACCACACCTTTCTCTGGGGCGTTGATTCCCACACATTTCGTGTCCGGTGATGTGGTGGAACTCCTAGGGACTGTTCAAAACCATTCGATGAAATTTGAACTTGATCCGAAGCGGCAAAGGCTGCTTATGTTCTTTGAGCCCTCTCGTTTCGCGCTCTCCTTTGTGGTGCTCGTAGAGCGAAAAAAAAGAAAAAAAAAGAAAAAACCTGAAGTGCCCCTCTAACCCCCCCTCCCCCCTCCCCCCCCCTTCCCACCCGTGCAGTAATAGCCCAAGTTGCATGCAAAATTTTTGGTTAGAATGGAGAAGGTTTGAGGCAAGTTTTTTACTACTTTTCTGTCAGAGTATTTTAATAGGGAACATATTCGCCTTCGACTCGAACTTGGGACCCAAGTTCGAGTTCAGTCCGGCACACAGTTTTAATCTGCCAGGAAGTTTCATATCAGCGCACACTCCGCTGCAGAGTGAAAATCTCATTCTGGATGTATTTAAGTTACTAAACGTCTAAGGCTATCACCACAGCGGCGCAGGCATTGGCAGATACCACTGTCTACAGACATCGGCCGCGAACGACCGATCATTTTAAATCAGTACGCCAGTACAACGCACAAATTACTCAGGCTATATTCGCTCGCTATTTACGAATGGGAGCACTTAGCGACTTCCAAGGTAGTTTCAAATCTTTACGAAACTTCCTACAGCTGACATCATTAGCAAAATAATGAATGTAAAAGAGTTTATGGCTTGCCACATTACCACTGTTCATACAGTAGAACTGCCGCACCAGGCGTGATGTCTTAATTTATTAATTCTTCACTCCTAACTCTGTTCGCAACACGATTGACAGACACCATCCACATATACCACCGAATGTACCAGCAAAAATACATCATTATGTGGCTCATAGTTGAGGCGGCATGACGTCATAATCGTTGAGATGCCCGAAAGACTAGCTTTCGTTTAAAAGGGAGCGTAAATTACGAGGCGTATTCGGTAAGTATGGTCCGATTAGGCGCGAAATGGAAAGGGCTGTGAAAATCCGGTGGAACTTTGCACAAATGTGTTGGTCAATGTCTTTAGCATGCCCGTATAAATGAGTAAGAGCAACAGTATTTTCATCATGGCAGCGACGACAACAGCAACCGTTACAAATTGTCTCGAATGAAAACAGCCCACAGTTCCACAGAATTATGTTCATTTTAAACCTTGACCATAGTTTCTGCTATCATAATAAAGCCTTCTTCATAAGTCATAAACACTAATAAATGAAAAATGCCTTAGCCCAGCGGCTGCGTCAAGACTAATAAAATAACTTCAAGTATAGTAGTAATATGGTAATAATATGTATAACAGAGATAGTGGCGGAGGACATACGGTCTCATATGTAATTTTACTTATGTTCGAAACAGGCCTATGTCTGTCCTCTGCCACTACCTCCTTTAATCAAAGATAAAACAACAGTGTCTTCGGCCAAGCATGTGGATCTGGTGAGAGATTTCGCCTGAAGCTATGCAACCCACGTACCATAAATATCATGCATTTCTTTCTTGAAGACAATTTTCAGCCGCATGCTGCAACGGCTACGAAGTCGCTACTGCAGCGTTTTCGATGGGAAGTGTTTTATCACCCACAATACTGCTCTTAACTGGCTCCCACTGTTATCACAGCTCACAAACAACGAAAGGCACACCAGCGTAATGAATTGGTGAACATTACAGACGGCTGCTTTCTGTAACGAGGGTACTGGAAAGTTTGTACCACGCCACGACAAATGTCTAAGTCCGCGCGGCAGCTAATTAGAGAGATAGTAGAAGATGTGGCTAACTGTTGCGAATAAAAAATTTTTGATTTTCACTGTGGTTTCCATTTCGCGATCTGTCGGACCTTACTTTCCGAACAGCCCTCGTACAAATACTATAATCGTCCCTTGTTTAATAATGAGAGCATTTTGCGACCTCCAGCAAACTTCAAACGTAATTCCAGACATTTTCTGAACTTTTTTTACCGCTTATATCCCACATTTTACAGATTAACTCATCCGCAAAATCACTCAGAAGTTGGAAGCTGTTTGACACGTGCTAGTTCGATTGTTTAAAGACCCGAGGGTTTGCTACTGAAACCCTACAGCCTTCGGCATAGAAACTCGTCTGTCACTCTTCAAGCGCTTTTCTTTTGTTGCGTTTCTCGTTCGGGGAGTATGAAACGTGATTGTGCGAGAACGTGCTAAAAGACATTGTAATTACAAAATTTTTTAAAAACAACAGCGAGATTTTATAGCGTTCGATCCAACGTTAACCGAATTGCGTAATAGAAAATGCATTAGGTCCAGAGCGATCCAAATTGTGTTATTAATAATTCACGACCGGAGCGCTATAGACATTAACACGTGGGAGGTTCTCATAGTAATGTCAGTGGACGATGCACCGCGTACATTCCGAAAGTCCTCGGTGTAATGCAGAGGACACAACGACCATGGCTAACATACCTGTACGCTTGCTACGACACTTCAGATGCCACAGCAGAGCTTATTTACCTTTCTTACGGTGATTTTGTAAATAATCAGCTGATAAGTATTTCGTGAAGAATAGACATTACTTCATTACGGCTTGTGGTACAGAACGCCGTTTTAAACGATTTATCCTGAACGTATGCGAAACAGGACATGTACGTGACGTTACCACAGTATTCCTCCTTTTTTTTTCTTTTCTTTCTTTTTTTTTTTTTTTTTTTTTTTTTTTTAAAGTAGTGTTCACTGAAAGCTCAGGACGATAGATTCTTCAAATAAGCGACTAGAATCTGGATCAAATCCCAATATAATAAAGGAAATTCATTTATTAAAGTGGTCTATGTTTATTATTGACTTATGCTAGTAAAACCTTGAGAATATTTCTGTGAATATTACTGTCTAGATTGCTGGAAGGAAGATGTAACAAATATCAACACACGTTCATAGTTTTAGCCTACTTCGAAAAATGACCCTAAGCACGACGGGACTTAACATCCGAGGTCATCAGTCACCTAGACTTAAAACTATTTAAACCTAAACTAAGGACATCACACACATCCATGCCCGAGGCAGGATTCGAACCTGCGGCTGTAGCAGCGGCGCCATTCCGGACTGAAGCGCCTAGAAGCTCTCGGCCACAGCGGCCGGCTCTAAAAATCGGTCCTAGGTGTTGTGAATTATGAGAAAAGCAGGAGTAAGCTATGGGAAACGCCTATAATATACTATTATAGACAAGAACCGAGAGGGAGATGTAAGACTGGCAGAACAAGATCGAAGAGCTCTGATTAAAGAAGGTGTCAGACAGGGACGTAGCCTTTTGCCCCTTCTGCTGAATATATACATCGAAGAAGCAATGACGGCAATAAAAGTTGAAGAGTGGGATTAAAATTCAAAGTGAAAGCATATGAATGATGAGGTTCACTGGCGACATTGTTGCCCTCGGTGAAAGTCGAAGAATTACGGAACCGTCGAATGCAATGGACAGTCTAATGGGTGTGAGAGTAAACTGAAGAAGATGCAAGTAAGCATTGACGAGTAGCAGAATAAGATTAGCGATAAACTTAGCATAAAAATTGAGGACCACGAAGTTGACGAAATGAAGGAATTCTGCTAGCTTGTAATCAAAATAACATATGAAGGGCGAAGCAAGGAGGACATAGAAGGCAGACAAACACAAGCATAGAGGGAAATCCAGGGCAAGAGAAGTCTACTGGTGTCAAACATAAGCATTAATAGTTCAAATGGCTCTGAGCACTATGGGCCCCAACTTCTGAGGTCATCAGTCCCCTAGAACTACTTAAACCTAACTAACCTAAGGACATCACACACATCCATGCCCGAGTCAGGATTCGAACCTGCGACCGTAGCTGTCTCGCGGTTCCAGACTGTAGCGCTTAGAACCGCACGGCCACTCCGGCCGGCTAGGCATTAATCTGAAGAAGAATTTTCTGAGACTATACGATGGAGCACAGCACTGTAAGGTAGTGAAACATGGACTGTGGGGAAACCGGAACAGTAGAGAATCGAAGCGTTTAAGACGTGGTGCTAAAGACGAATGTTGTAAATTAGGTGGACTGATAAGGTAAGTCTTCCCCAGGATCGACGAGGAAAGGTATATGTGGAAAATAGTGACAACAAGAAGGGAAGAACGAACAGAATACATGTGATACGACATCAGGAAATAACTTCCAGGGTACTAAAAGAGCTGTAGATAGTAAAAACTGCAGAGTACAGCTAGCAAATAATTGAGGACGTGTGTTCCAAGTGGTACTCTGCGATGGAGAGATTCTCAGAGGTGAAGAAGTAGTAACG
This sequence comes from Schistocerca cancellata, assembly GCF_023864275.1. Classification (NCBI taxonomy): domain Eukaryota; kingdom Metazoa; phylum Arthropoda; class Insecta; order Orthoptera; family Acrididae; genus Schistocerca; species Schistocerca cancellata. Next base: position 152,789,929 of record NC_064637.1, on the reverse strand, counting down.
GACTGCATCGAACCAATCAGAAAACTTATGAAACAATCCGAGATCGTTAAACGCATTTTCATTAATTACATTGAAGCACCAAAGAAACTGGTATAGGCTTGCGTATTCACATAGAAAGTTATGTAAACAGGCTCAGAGTACGGCGCAGCAGTCCGCAGCCCCTATACAAGACAACAAGTGGTTGGCGCAGTTGGTAAATCTGTTACTGCTGCTACAATGGCAGGATATCAAGATTTAACTGCCTCTGAACGTGGTGTTATAGTCGGCGCACGAGCGATGCGACACAGCATCTCCGAGGTAGCGATGAAGTGGAAATTTTCCCGTACGACCATTTCACCAGCGTACCGTGAATACCAAATCTGCGACGTCGCAGTGGCCGGAAAAAGATCCTCCAAGAACGGGACCAACGACGACTGAAGAGAATCGTTCCACGTGACACAAGTGCAAACCTTCCGCAAACTGCTGCAGATTTCGATGCTGGGCCATCAACAAGTGTCGACGTGCGAACCATTCAACGAAACATCATCGATATGGGCTTTCGGAGCCGAGGGCCCACTGGTGTACCCTTGATGACTCTACGACACAAAGCCATACGCCTCACCTGGGCCCTTCAACGCCGACATTGGACTGTTGATGACTGGAAACATGATGCCTGGTCGGACGAGTCTCGTTTCAGATGGTATCGAACGGATGGAGTGTATGGCTACGGAGACAACCGGATGAATCCATGGACCCTGCATGTCAGCAGGGAACTCTGAAGTTGGTGAAGGCTGTATAATGCCGTGAGGCGTGTGCAGTTGGACTGCTACGGGACCCCCGCTACGTCTAGATACGACTCTGGTAGCTAACGTGTACGTAAGCACGTCTTTCCGACGGACTTGGGCAATTCTAGGAGGACACAGCCCACCACACTCCCCAGACATGAAGATTATTGAGCATATCTGGGATGCCTTGCAACGTGCTGTTCAAAAGAGATCTCCAGTCCCTCGTACTGTTACGGATTTACGGACAGGCGTGCAGGATTCGTGGTGTCAGTTCCCTCCAGCACTGCTTCAGACGTTAGTCGAATCCGTGCCACGTCGTGTTGCAGCTGTTCTGTGTACTGGAGGGGACCGTACACGATATTAGGCAGGTGTACCAGTTTCTTTCGCGTTTTTGTATGTGCGTGTTTGTTCGTTTGTGTGTGAAAAAGTTTGCTGTTAATTAAATATTTTATCTTCTTTCAGCTCCGTTAGAGACTATCTGATCCCTATAATCTACATCTATAATCTGCAAACCACTGTGAAGTGGCTGTCTGCCGAGTCGATAGACGGAAGATGTAGAGAACGGTGCGTCCGACGTGTTGACAGGGCGGAGTCGCGGCCACGTGCTCCGCGGGTAGCCGCGCTGCGCCGTGCAGGGGCCGTGTCAGCAGGTGCCGTCGCGTCGCGGTTCGATACCCGGGCCTGGCGCCTTCCCCTCCCCCGCTTCCGCCACCTACCCCCTCCCCTCTGCACCCTGCCCCACCGCCCCTCCCCTCCCTCATTCGGGCCATTACGGCGCCTGGCCTCCGCAGAGCAGAGCCACTGCGGGCAACCCAGAGTTCTGGGCTTAGCTCACAGCGGTCGCCGACCCGCCACCTACTGCCAGTAGCTGACGTGCACTTACTGTAGTCCAACCCAAACTAGTCGCCGTCTGGTGGGTGGCGTGGTACTCTAGCGACTGCACAGACGACCGGTTTCAATAAACGATTGGCCACACGATTTTCTTTTCTTTTCGTTCATTCAGTTTGTTTTTTCAGTTGAATGAAACAACCGAATAAACCTACAGTCCGACTTGGAGCAGGAGAGGCACCACAGGACATTTTAATTACCACTGTATACGCTTACACAAATAAATTCATAAAACTTTGTCAGTATGACCACGAAGGATTTACAATTCACACCTGTAGCAGTGGAAGTTCAAAACCATAGCAAAATAATTTTTTTATGTGTAAAATTTTATCATTTTTTCACTTACTACTGGCTGGATTTGCTGCTATGGGTTCATTTTTCTTCATAAGTAAGAGAGATTCTTCGATGAAGGTGTATACTTAGAGGTGTATGAAAGTATAGAATCCTTGTCTAAAGCAAGCATCGCTCGTACCATGTTAGAACCTATCTTCATTCCCATATTTCTAAATACCTTGCACCTTACAATGTTGCCATCATTGAAAGTCGCAACAGCATCATACACACCAAAGTGAAGTGTTTCTATTCCAACAAATACAGTTTTGGGGATTCTCGACCATATAACACTATTTACACTTTCATTGGGGTTTTGAGTTTTTCCGTGAATACACTTTTTCAACAGTTCAGGTGCTGCTAAGTCTCTGAAAATAGGTTAGCCACAACACATACTTTATCTCACATCACTAAAATGTACCTGATGAACACGGACGTTAATAATAACACCATTTAACAGCGCCACAGTGGGTCACGCTATGTAGAACACATTTCAAAAAAAATTTAAAAATAGTTGTAGTTATTTATATATCTATTAAAAGGTAATAGTCTGCAGATTCAGAAAACGCAAAAAAGTAAAAATTGAACTTTTCATGATTTTGAGCCTTTCCGGAGCCCCTTAAAAACTGCGGTAAGAATTGAGGTAATTAACTATAAAATTTGAGTTTTTTCTAAACATCTGACTCATTTTCTCATAAATTAAACAAATTGTAGAGTTTCATTTATCACTGGTATCCCAGTCGCAACGAGTAACTGGCAGTCTTCAAACACTCGGCCTTACGCAATGTCGTGCGAAGTTTGTTAAATGTAACTCAATTTCTGTCGTTACAGAATGAGATTTTCACTCTGCAGCAGAGTGTGCGCTGATATGAAACTTCCTGGCAGATTAAAACTGTGTGCCCCACCGAGACTCGAACTCGGGACCTTTGCCTTTCGCGGGCAAGTGCTCTACCAACTGAGCTACCCAAGCAGGACTCGCGCCCCGTCCTCACAGCTTTACTTCTGCAAGGTTCGCAGGAGAGCTCCTGTAAAGTTTGGAAGGTAGGAGACGAGATACTGGCAGAAGTAAAGCTGTGAGGACGGGGCGTGAGTCGTGCTCGGGTAGCTCAGTTGGTAGAGCACTTGCCCGCGAAAGGCAAAGGTCCCGAGCTCGACTCTCGGTCCGACACACAGTTTTAATCTGCCAGGAAGTTTCTGTCGTTACAGCCGGCCGCGGTGGCCGAGCGGGAGCCGCGCAACTGCTACGGTCGCAGGTTCGAATCCTGCCTCGGGCTTCAATGTTTGTGATGTCCTTAGGTTAGTTAGGTTTAAGTAGTTCTAAGTTCTAGGGACACCTGACCACAGATGTTAAGTCCCATAGTGCTCAGAGCCATTTGAACCATTTTTGAATCTGTCGTTACAAAACTCTATAGATATTTCTGAATCGTGTCTTGTGCTCTAGGATTGAGACCACTGTTTGCCTGCAACATATAAATATGGTTTCAGTAAAGGGAAGTTTATAAACGATGTGGTTAACAGAGCTCTTCCGATTGTAGAAAATTCGACAACGAAGTACGCTGTTGCGCTCATGATTGATATCGCATGCCCATTACGCGATCTTTGGTGGCTTTCGATGTCCGCACTCCTCCAAGATCTCTGGTTCCCCAAATGTCTGTATGAAAGCTTTATTGAACTGCGTGGAACGGCCGAGTGGTATGAGGCGCCATGTCACGGGTTGCGAGGCCCTTCCGCCGGAGGTTCGAGTCCTCCCTCAGACGTGTGTGTGTGTGTGTGTGTGTGTGTGTGTGTGTGTGTGTGTGTGTGTGTGTGTGTTTGTGTGTGTGTGTGTGTGAACATTAGATTATTGTAGTGGACGTATCTTCCAGTGGCTTGCGGGGTAGAGAAAGGTTATCAAGAAGGTACCAAGGGCTGTCCTCAGGGCTCCATAAATGGTCCACCGTTCTGTGATCTTGGTACTGAACCCCTGTTATATCTTTTGCACGCGCAGATGGCATCCTAAGGCGAGACTTGAGGAAGAGGCGAATGATGTGCTTGCTCAGACGCAGCATTCGTGTAAGAGCAACAAATAGATTATAGCCGTTCGTAAAACCACATACATACTTCTGAAAGGAAGACTTTCTCTTGCCAAAAATCCTTCCCTGAGGCTTGACGCAATACCTCTAAAACGCAGCACTGTTTGTAGGTACTTAAGCATTCTTCTAGAAGAGAAAAGAAATTTTCTAGAACACGTAAAACCTGTTACTCAGAAAGTGGCCAAAATTATGCATAAGGTTGTCCGTGCTGGTACCATTGCATGTGGTGCGACCACATCACGAAACCATATTCAGTGCCATTGTTCGCTCCGCTGCCAGCTTTGTTGCTAAGTTCTCTTTGTATCCATTGTTTGTGGTTATTTGTACTATAGTATTCAGTTCTTTTTTTAGTAATTGTCTGTATCTAATGGTACTATGTTTAGTCTGTGGAGCATGTATCTAAGTGCTGCCTGCTTTTGAGAATTGGGGTGTTGTGATGTCTCATGCATAATTGTGACTGTTGTTGTCGGTTTTCGGTATATATCAAATGTGTGTTTGTTGTTTTGAATCCTTATGTAGCTTACAGACCAACGTCATAAATAAAACGCTGTTTTTAACCTAAAAGACTCAAATAAATGTACAAACGTGCGTGTTCAATTTACAGAATACCACAAAAGATGCTTTGTAAATAAAAGCGAAACGCGTCTGGTGTAATTCTTTTTAATAACATTGCAGTCAGCTCAAGAAAGATAATTATAATAACAGATGTAGTCTAGAAAAGTTTACATTAATTACTTTATCCGTCTTTATAATGCGATTTTTATCCGTCAGTGTAAGTTATGTAGCAGCGACTGCATAAGTGTGGTGGGTCCCGGTATAGGGAAAAGATGTGGAAGTAGGAAAGGAAAGCCAGCATTTACCTGGGCTAATAAGTAAAGCTTTTCCTTCACCGGTCTGCGTCCGTCTGTTTCCGAGAACTGCCGTTCTGCGAGAAGGATTGTCTGAGAAAGGAGCCACCGAGAGTGGAGGAGAACTTGCCGGAGTCTGGGGTGCAAATATTTGCTCTGCGCGCCGCGGACGCTGGGAGGAGGATTCTGCTGGGGCTCGGAGCAGCAAGTAGCAGGTAGCAGGGCCCGGCCGGCTCTCTGCTGTCTCCACGCAGACCACTGCAGGGCGCCTACCGGGACGGCTCTCTTATTGTCCTTCCAATTCCTCACCCTGTCCTCTGTGAGAGTAGGCTGTTTAAATTTTATCTTTTCTCTGTAGTGTGTGTGTTGGGGGGGGGGGAGAGGGGGGGGAGTGGAGATTCGGTGGGGAGGGGAGGTACGGTGAGGAGCAGTCGGCAGAAGAGAAGACCTGGCAAACTGGGAGCAGGACTTGCGCTATGAGGGTTCCTCTCCTGAAATCCGGAAACTCGACACATTCAGACTCTTATCGATATCGGTATTGGCGAGATATCGGTCCTGCTAGTTCCAAGACTTTGGAGAACGTTTTAATGTGACGTTTGCAGTTTGATTTTTTTGTGTAGTTTCACATTTGCTACTCTAATTTTTCATTTATTTTATTAATTCCGCGGTTACATTAACACCAACATCTGGCTTACTGGCCATTAAAATTGCTACACCACGAAGATGACGTGCTACAGATCCGAAATTTAACCGACAGGAAGAAGATGCTGCGATATGCAAATGATTAGCTTTTCAGAGCATTCACACAAGATTGGCGCCGGTGGCGACACCTACAACGTGCTGACATAAGGAAAGATTCCAACCTATTTCTCATACACAAACAACAGTTGACGGGCGTTGCCTGGTGAAACGTTGTTGTGATGCCTCGTGTAACGAGGAGAAATGCGTACCATCACGTTTCCGACTTTCACAAAGGTCGGATTGTAGCCTATCGCGATTGCGGTTTATCGTATCGCGACGTTGCTGCTCGAGTTAGTCGATATCCAGTGACTCTTAGCAGAATATGGGATCGGTGGGTTCAGGAGGGTAATACGGAACGCCGTGCTGGATCCCAACGGCCTCGTATCACTAGCAGTCGAGATCCGCATGGCTGTAACGGATCGAGGAGCCCTGTCTCGATCCTTGAGACAACAGATAGGGACATTTGCAAGAAAACAACCATCTCCAAGAACAGTTCGAGACGTTTGCAGCAGCATGGACTGTCAGCTCGGAGAACATGGCTGCGGTTACCCTCGACGCTGCGTCACAGACAGGAGCGCCTGCGATGGTGTACTCAATGACGACTCTGGGTGCACGAATGGCAAAACGTCATGTTTCGGATAAATCCTGGTCCAGTTTACAGCATCATGATGGTCGCATCCGTCTTTGGCGACATCGCGGCGAACGCACATTGGAAGCGTGTACTCGTCTTCGCCATACTGGTGTATCACCCGGCGTGATGGTATAGGGTGCCATTGATTACACGTCTCGGTCACCTATGGTTCGCATTGACGGCACTTTGAACAGTGGACGTTACATTTCAGATGCGTTACGACCCGTGGCTCCACCCTTCATTCGATCCCTGCGAAACCCTACATTTCAGCAGGATAATGCACGACCGCATGTTGCAGGTCCTGTACGGGCCTTTCTGGATACAGAAAATGTTTGACTGCTGCCCTGGCACAACATTCTCCAGATCTCTCACCAACTGAAAACGTCTGGTCAATGGTGGCCGAGCAAGTGACTCGTCACAATACGCCAGTCACTACTCCTGATGAACTGTGGTATCGTGTTGAAGCTGCACGGGCAGCTGTACCTGTACATGCCATCCAAATTCTGTTTGACTCAATGACCAGGCGTATCAAGGCCATTATTACGGCCAGAGGTGGTTATCCGTGTAGTGATTTCTCAGGATCTATGCACCCAAATTGCGTGAAAATGTAATCACGTGTCATTTCAAATATATTTGTCCAATGAATAAGCGTTTATCATCTGCATTTCTTCTTGGTGTAGCAATTTTAATGGCGAGCAGTGCACGTAGATTTTACGTAAACTACTATACGGTGCGTGGTGGAGGGTATCCTGTATCACTGCTATTCATTTCCTTTCCTGCTCTACTCCCAAGCAGAGCGAGGGAGAAACGACTGCAGCATGCCTCCGTAAGAGCTGTAACTTCACGTGTCTTATCTTCGTGGTCCTTTCGTGCACTGTAAGAATCGCTTGGAAATCAGTTTCAAATGCCGGTTCTCTTAATTTTCTCAGTTTTGTTTCTCGAAAGGAAAGTCACCTTCCCTCCAGGGATTCCCATTTGAGTTCCCGAAGCGTCTCCGTCACACATACGTGTTGTATGTACCTTCCGATAACAAATCTAACAGTCCGCTTCTGATTTTTTTGGATTTTGGATTGTTTGGGGGAAGAGACCAAACAGCGAGGTCATCGCTCTCATCGGATTAGGGAAGGACGGGGAAGGAAGTCGGCCGTGCCCTTTCAAAGGAACCATCCCAGAATTTGCCTGGAGCGATTTAGGGAAATCACGGAAAACCTAAATCAGGATGGCCGGACGCGGGATTGAACCGTCGTCCTCCCGAATGCGAGTCCAGTGTGCTAACCACTGCGCCACCTCACTCGGTTACGCTTCTGAATTGCCTCGGTGTCTTCCTTCAGTTCGACCTGGTACGGGTCCCAAACACTTGAGCAGTACTCAAGAACAGGTCGCACCAGCGTTCTGTATGCGGTCTCTTTTACAGGTCAACCGCTCTTGCCTAAAATTATCCCAATAAACCGAAGTCGACCATTTGCCTTCCCTACCACTGTTATCACATGCTCGTTCTACCTCTCATCTGTTTTCAACGTTACCTCCAGATACACTACTCGCCAATAACAGAACTGGATGAAGTACATTTGGACTATGCTCCATCATTGAAGACTATTTGGCTGCCGAATTGTGGTCACCACAAAATAAATCACTGAAAAAATCCATTATATGGTACTGCAAGGCCGATGAATAAAATTTCGTGAGATTTCTGAGACTGTAGACACCTCAACTGAACGAGTATACAGTATCCTGCATGGATGATGGGCTATGAACAAGCTGTGTGCGAGGTGGGTGCCACGATTGCACATAATCGACCAAAGGCGCATCCAGCACAGTGTCTGGCGACGTTAATGGCAGTCCGCAAGATTTTTTGCTTCGTTTTATGAATGTTGATGAAACCCGGACCCATCATTAGATACCAGAATCAAAATGGCAGTCAAACAGTGCACAAAGTCGGGTGAAAGTACACGAAAGGAGGAAAAGACCATTCTGTCACCTGGTCAGGTGAAGGGTACCCAACGAATAATCCTCGTGGATTACTTGGAACAAGGCCGAACCATAACTGGAATCTATTAGGCTTCATTGTTGGAGCGTTCAAAACTTGTGTTGGTTGTAAGAAGAGCAAGTGCTCTGTCGCCAGGATAATGCACCATCCCACACATCAGTTTTTTTTTATCTCGTCTATCGTTGCATTTCGTTGCATTGCGTTGCATTGAATGCGTTCCTCATCCACCATCCTTACCAGCTAGCCCCCAAGTGACTCCTTCCTAAATGTTTCAAATGGCTCTGAGCCCTATGGGACTCAATATCTGAGGTCGTAAGTCCCCTAGAACTTAGAACTACTTAAACCTAACTGACCTAAGGACATCACACAAATCCGTGCCCGAGGCAGGATTCGAACCTGTGACAGTAGCGGTCCCGCAGTTCCAGATTGTAGCGCCTAGAACCGCTCGGCCACTCCGGCCGGCCGACTCCTTCTTGTTCCCTAAACTTTGCCCTCGTGGGAAGAAAGTGTCATCAAATGAGGAAGCCACAGTTGCAGTCAGTGGGTATTTTGCAGAGTTTGACGAAACTATTTTTTCTATGAGATGAAAGAGATAGAGGATCGCTGGACCAAGTGCATATCCCTCAAAGGAGGCTGTGTCGAGAATTAAGGCGAGTTGTTTACGAAGCAAACATTTCTCTTGCCTTTTCACCCGACTTACCAAACCACCCTCGTGCTGGTATTATTCCATCGCCATCTCTGTGTCACCAGATGCCTTACACCGTTTCTCGGACGTCCACTTTACTTCCTGCTCTATTGCCACGGAATATTCGGCGAATGCGTCCTGCAGAATCCATAAATCGAGCGAAATTATAGTGCGCGACCGTAAACGAGCACATTCCGGTTCACGGAACGCCAGACTCGCTGGAGTCGCGCAATAAAACGCGGCTGTTGCACGTGTGAGCGCAACGTTGGACCTGACGACAGAGCGCTCGTATCTGTAGAAACGCCAGCGGCGAGAAGCGGGGGAACTAGTCTGCTGACGCCTTATGGCCCATCGCCGTCTTAACAGTGGCCAACTCTATGCTGAGCAAGCGCGTTCAAGACTGTATACCCCGGATAGGGAACAGTTTCTGCCACCGACATTAGCTTCCAGAATTCACTGTTGGAAAAAAAACGTTTTCATTCAAATAGCATCAAATTTGTGAATGTATGCTTTCCTGGCCCATACTATGAGATGAAAGCTATCGGTTTCCAGCCAAGTGGCGATACTGAGATCTCGCGACGTTTCGACGAGTATAATGCTCGTCGTCTTCCGGCGATGTAGGTGGCACGTATAACATGCAGTAGCAGTGAGGTGGAAACCTGAGAGCTTTTCATCAGCATTAAAGTAGTCCGGAGCATGTCGAAAATCGCACAGCGAAGTTACTAACCAAAATTTGGTATACTTTATGTATTTCTGTTTACTGGGGTCAAGCAATCAATCGCAAATTACTCTGTTATTCAACTGTCAGTCTGTGTGTCCGACTGTTACAAACCCTTCTTCTCAGCTACGGGCAGACGTATCAAATAGAAATCTATGCTGTTTAACATGTAGTAAAGTCATCAGAAGATCAAAACCATTTGCAAAATGATTTAGATAAGATATCTACATGGTACGTAAATTGGCAGTTGATTCTAAATAATAAAAAGTGTGAGGTCATCCACATGAGAGCTAAAAGTAATCCGCTAAACTTCGGTTAAACGATAAATCAGACAAATCTAAAGGCCGTAAATTCTTCAACTAAATACGTTGTTGTTGTTGTGGTCTTCAGTCCTGAGACTGGCTTGATGCAGTTCTCCATGCTACTCTATCCTGTGCAAGCTTCTTCATCTCCCAGTACCTACTGCAGCCTACATCCTTCTGAATCTGTTTAGTGTAGTCATCTCTTGTCTCCCTCTACGACTTTTACCCTCCACGCTGCCCTCCAATACTAAACTGGTGATCCCTAGATGCCTCAGAACATTTCCTACCAACCGATCCCTCCTTCTAGTCACGTTGTGCCACAAACTCCTCCCCAGTTCTATTCAATACCTCCTCATTAGTTATGTGATCTACCCATCTAATCTTCAGCATTCTTCTGTAGCACCACGTTTCGAATGATTCTATTCTCTTCTTGTCCAAACTATTTATCGTCCATGTCTCACTTCCATGGATGGCTACACTCCATACAAATACTTTCAGAAACGGCTTCCTGACACTTAAATCTATACTCGATGTTAACAAATTTCTCTTCTTCAGAAACGCTTTCCTTGCCGTTGACAGTCTACATTTTATATCCTCTCTACTTCGACCATCATCAGTTATTTTGCTCCCCAAATAACAAAACTCCTTTACTACATTATGTGTCTCATTTCCTAGTCTAATTTCCTCAGCATCACCCGACTTAATTCCACTACGTTCCATTATCCTCGTTTTGCTTTTGTTGATGTTCATCTTATATCCCCCTTTCAAGACACTGTCCATTCCGTTCAACTGCTCTTCCAGGTCCTTTGCTGTCTCTGACAGAATTACAATGTCATCGGCGAACCTCAAAGTTTTTATTTCTTCTCGATGGATTTTAATACCTACTCCGAATTTTTCTTTTGTTTCCTTCACTGCTTGCTTCATATACAGATTGAATAACATCGGGGAGAGGCTACAACCCTGTCTCACTCCCTTCCCAACCACTGCTTCCCTTTCGTGCCCCTCGACTCTTATAACTGCCATCTGGTTCCTGTACAAATTGTAAATAGCCTTTCGCTCCCTGTATTGTACCCCTGTCACCTTTAGAATTTGAAAGAGAGTGTTCCAGTCAACATTGTCAAAAGCTCTATCTAAGTCTACAAATGCTAGAAACGTAGGTTTCCCTTTCCTTAATCTTTATTCTAAGATAAGTGGTAAGGTCAGTATTGCCTCACGTGTTCCAACATTTCTACGTAATGCAAACTGATCTTCCCCGAGGTCGCCTTCTACCAGTTTTTCCATTCGTCTGTAAAGAATTCGCGTTAGTATTTTCCAGCTGTGACTTATTAAACTGATAGTTCGGTAATTTTCACATCCGTCAACACCTGCTTTCTTTGGGATTGGAATTATTATATTCTCCTTGAAGTCCGAGGGTATTTCGCCTGTCTCATACAACCTGCTCACCAGATGGTAGAGTTTCGTCAGGACTGGCTCTCCCAAGGCCGTCAGTAGTTCTAATGGAATATACTGATGGCCTTGGGAGAGCCAGTCCTGACAAAACTCTACCATCTGGTGCACAAGTGTGAGGTCATCCACATGAGTGCTAAAAGTAATCCGTTAAACTTCGGTTAGACGATAAATCAGTCAAATCTAAAGGACGTAAATTCTCCAACTAAATACGTAGGACTTGGAATTACGAACAATTGAAATTGGAAAGAACACACAGAAAATGTTGTGAGAAAGACGAAACAAGGATTGCCTTTTACTGACGCAACATTTAGAAGATGTAACAGACCTACTTAAGGGACTGCCTACACTACGCTTGTCCGTCCTCTTTTGCAGTACTGCTGCGTGGTGATGGGTCCTCACAGATAAGATTAACGGAGTACGCCGAGAAAGTTCAACGAAGAGCATCACGTTTTGTATTATCGCGAAATATGGGAGAGAGCGTCACTGACGTGTTACAGGATTTGGGGTGGAAATACACTCCTGGAAATGGAAAAAAGAACACATTGACACCGGTGTGTCAGACCCACCATACTTGCTCCGGACACTGCGAGAGGGCTGTACAAGCAATCATCACACGCACGGCACAGCGGACACACCAGGAACCGCGGTGTTGGCCGTCGAATGGCGCTAGCTGCGCAGCATTTGTGCACCGCCGCCGTCAGTGTCAGCCAGTTTGCCGTGGCATACGGAGCTCCATCGCAGTCTTTAACACTGGTAGCATGCCGCGACAGCGTGGACGTGAACCGTATGTGCAGTTGACGGACTTTGAGCGAGGGCGTATAGTGGGCATGCGGGAGGCCGGGTGGACGTACCGCCGAATTGCTCAACACGTGGGGCGTGAGGTCTCCACAGTACATCGATGTTGTCGCCAGTGGTCGGCGGAAGGTGCACGTGCCCGTCGACCTGGGACCGGACCGCAGCGACGCACGGATGCACGCCAAGACCGTAGGATCCTACGCAGTGCCGTAGGGGACCGCACCGCCACTTCCCAGCAAATTAGGGACACAGTTGCTCCTGGGGTATCGGCGAGGACCATTCGCAACCGTCTCCATGAAGCTGGGCTACGGTCCCGCACACCGTTAGGCCGTCTTCCGCTCACGCCCCAACATCGTGCAGCCCGCCTCCAGTGGTGTCGCGACAGGCGTGAATGGATGGACGCATGGAGACGTGTCGTCTTCAGCGATGAGAGTCGCTTCTGCCTTGGTGCCAATGATGGTCGTATGCGTGTTTGGCGCCGTGCAGGTGAGCGCCACAATCAGGACTGCATACGACCGAGGCACACAGGGCCAACACCCGGCATCATGGTGTGGGGAGCGATCTCCTACACTGGACGTACACCACTGGTGATCGTCGAGGGGACACTGAATAGTGCACGGTACATCCAAACCGTCATCGAACGCATCGTTCTACCATTCCTAGACCGGCAAGGGAACTTGCTGTTCCAACAGGACAATGCACGTCCGCATGTATCCCGTGCCACCCAACGTGCTCTAGAAGGTGTAAGTCAACTACCCTGTCCCCCATTGAGCATGTTTGGGACTGGATGAAGCGTCGTCTCACGCGGTCTGCACGTCCAGCACGAACGCTGGTCCAACTGAGGCGCCAGGTGGAAATGGCATGGCAAGCCGTTCCACAGGACTACATTAAGCATCTCTACGATCGTCTCCATGGGAGAATAGCAGCCTGCATTGCTGCGATAGGTGGATATACACTGTACTAGTGCCGACATTGTGCATGCTCTGTTGCCTGTGTCTATGTGCCTGTGGTTCTGTCAGTGTGATCATGTGATGTATCGGACCCCAGGAATGTGTCAATAAAGTTTCCCCTTCCTGGGACAATGAATTAACGGTGTTCTTATTTCAATTTCCAGGAGTGTAATTAAAACAAAGGTTTGTTTCGTTGCGGCCGGATCTTCTCACCAAATTTCATACACCAACTTTCTCCTCCGAATGCGAAAATATTTTGTTGACGCCTTTCTACTTAGGGGAAAACAATCTTCATAAAAGGAGGGAACTCAGAGCTCGCGCGGAAAGATATAGGTGTTTTTTTTCTCGCTCCCTATTCAAAAGTGGAATAATAGAGAGTTATTGTGAAGGTGGGTCGATGAAAATTACGCCAGGCACCTAAGGGTGATTTGCAGGGTAGTTATGTAGATGCAGATGTAGATGTAAATGTAGACACACTACTGGCCATTAAAATTGGTACACCGAGAAGAAATGCAGATGATAAACGGGTATTCATTGGGCAAATATATTATACTAGAACTGACATGTGATTGCATTTGCACGCAGTTTGGGTGCATAGATCCTCAGAAATCAGTACCGAGAACAATCACCTCTGCCCGTAATAACGGCCTTGGTACGCCTGGGCATGCAGTCAAACAGAGCTTGGATGGCGTGTACAGGTACAGCTGCCCATGCAGCTTCAACACGATACCACAGTCCATCAAGAGTAGTGACTGGCGTGTTGTGACGAGCCAGTTGCTCGGCCACCATTGACCAGACGTTTTCAATTGGTGAGAGATATGGAGAATGTGCTGGCCAGGACAGCTGTCCAACATTTTCTGTATCCAGGAAGGCCCGTACAGGACCTGCAACATGCGGTCGTGCATTATCCTGCTGAAATGTAGGATTTTGCAGGGATCGAACGAAGGGTAGAGCCACGGGTCGTAACACATCTGAAATGTAACGTCCACTGTTCAAAGTGCCGTCAATGCGAACAAGAGGTGACAGAGACGTGTAACCAATGGCACCCCATACCATCACGCCAGGTGATACGCTAGTATGGCGATGACGAATACACGCTTACAATGTGCGTTCACCGCGATGTCGCCAAAAACCAATGCGACCAGTAGTTATGTAGATGCAGATGTAGAGATTCATGAACCCAGGTTCGTCGTTGAGTAGACCATCGCATTCGCTCCTCTCTGTAATGCAGCGTCAAGGGTAACCGCAGCCACGGTCTCCGAGCTGATAGTCCATGCTGCAAACGTCGTCGAACTGTTCATGCAGATAGTTGTTGTCTTGCAAACGTCCCTATGTGTTGACTCAGGGATCGAGACGTGGCGGTACGATCCGTTACAGTCATGCGGATAAGATGCCTGTCATCTCGACTGCTAGTGATACGAGGCCGTTGGGATCCAGCACGGCGTTGCGTATTACTCTTCTGAACCCACCGATTCCATATTCTGCTAACAGTCATTGGATCTCGACCAACGCGAGCAGCAATGTCGCGATACGATAAACCGCAATCGCGATAGGATGCTATCCGACCTTTATGAAAGTCAGAAACGTGATGGTACGCATTTCTCCTTCTTACACGAGACATCACAGCAACGTTTCACCAGGCAACGCTGGTCAACTGCTGTTTGTGTATGAGAAATCGGTTGGAAACTTTGCTCATTTATGGATGTTGTAGGTGTCGCCACCTTGTGTGAATGCTCTGAAAAGCTAACCATTTGTTTATCACAGCATCGTCTTCCTCTCGGTTAAATTTCGCGTCTGTAGCACGTCATCTTCGTGGTGTAGCAACTTTAATGGCCAGTAGCGTATATTGATTCATCTATGTCTTTGTTACTATCCGATGTAAGCTATTGATGAAGAATCTGGTCAATTATTTACTGTGTTTTAGAAAGCACAGACACATGAGGCTCCTGGCCCACCTTTTGCTTCTATTCTTTCGATATACGTTTATTTAATTGTTTATGTATTTAATAATGTGTGTTAGAGCGTGTTTATGGTCCAGCTGTAGGAATATTTATTTAATTTGAAGTTATTTAAATGTAAATCCAGTATTTAGTGTTTTATTATGTTTGTGAATATGCGTTCGCTTGAAGATATGGTGGGAGCGCTCTAGTCAGTCACAGCGCTCTTGAATGGGGAGACAGGATGGAAGTGGTACGAGAGCATGGTTTTCGGAGAGGTCACGAGCGAGTTGGGGGCAGGGGTCACACAGGACAAGGGCGGTGCGGCAGATCTGGAGTACGGCACACGACACAGAAAGTGCTAGACGCAACGGCGCGGCGGAGAGACTTGGAAAGCGTGGAGCGGTTTGCGTGGTCGCGGCAGACAGAAATATTTCAGAGTGTAGACTTGTGCACTTGTCAGATTTTCGTAGCTTCTACGGCGAAGACGTAGTGTGCGTTTAGAAGTGAATATCTCGCGAGCTATGTCGTTGTTCATAACTAATTATGTGCAGTAGGAATCTATTGTTTCCCTGTTATTCAAGTTATATTTTATTTAGTTGCTGGACCATCGACACCAATAAGTGTTTTGCAGAAATATACCACATTCTCAAGTACTTCTACTTTCGTACTCATCATTTAAAGCCGTTAAGGTAGTACCTGCAGATTTTATTTAATTGCAATGTCTCATTTATAAATTTATATGTTACATCCAGAATTCGCAATTACCGAGTGAAAGAAACATGCGACCATGTGTGTGTATTTTTGCCGTATACTGTAGACTCTGCAGTATTTGGCCTGTAATTCGGTAACTACGTATCCCAGCCCCTAGACAACGAAATCAGTTAATTGAAATCCCACACAGTTTAACTTAATATATCGTAAACATTCTTTATTTACATGATATAACGCCTCTTCTTCTTGATGATTTGGTTTGATTTGTACTTGGCCTCGGCTAAAACTCGTCACAGTCGGTCCAGTGTTGAGATCGTTATCAAGTTACGAAGACGGCGTTACACAAAATACACTCCTGGAAATTGAAATAAGAACACCATGAATTCATTGTCCCAAGAAGGGGAAACTTTATTGACACATTCCTGGGGTCAGATACATCACATGATCACACTGACAGAACCACAGGCACATAGACACAGGCAACAGAGCATGCACAATGTCGGCACTAGTACAGTGTATATCCACCTTTCGCAGCAATGCAGGCTGCTATTCTCCCATGGAGACGATCGTAGAGATGCTGGATGTAGTCCTGTGGAACGGCTTGCCATGCCATTTCCACCTGGCGCCTCAGTTGGACCAGCGTTCGTGCTGGACGTGCAGACCACGTGAGACGACGCTTCATCCAGTCCCAAACATGCTCAATGGGGGACAGATCCGGAGATCTTGCTGGCCAGGGTAGTTGACTTACACCTTCTAGAGCACGTTGGGTGGCACGGGATACATGCGGACGTGCATTGTCCTGTTGGAACAGCAAGTTCCCTTGCCGGTCTAGGAATGGTAGAACGATGGGTTCGATGACGGTTTGGATGTACCATGCACTATTCAGTGTCCCCTCGACGATCACCAGTGGTGTACGGCCAGTGTAGGAGATCGCTCCCCACACCATGATGCCGGGTGTTGGCCCTGTGTGCCTCGGTCGTATGCACTCCTGATTGTGGCGCTCACATGCACGGCGCCAAACACGCATACGACCATCATTGGCACCAAGGCAGAAGCGACTCTCATCGCTGAAGACGACACATCTCCATTCGTCCCTCCATTCACGCCTGTCGCGACACCACTGGAGGCGGGCTGCACGATGTTGGGGCGTGAGCGGAAGACGGCCTAACGGTGTGCGGGACCGTAGCCCAGCTTCATGGAGACGGTTGCGAATGGTCCTCGCCGATACCCCAGGAGCAACAGTGTCCCTAATTTGCTGGGAAGTGGCGGTGCGGTCCCCTACGGCACTGCGTAGGATCCTACGGTCTTGGCGTGCATCCGTGCGTCGCTGCGGTCCGGTCCCAGGTCGACGGGCACGTGCACCTTCCGCCGACCACTGGGGACAACATCGATGTACTGTGGAGACCTCACGCCCCACGTGTTGAGCAATTCGGCGGTACGTCCACCCGGCCTCCCGCATGCCCACTATACGCCCTCGCTCAAAGTCCGTCAACTGCACATACGGTTCACGTCCACGCTGTCGCGGCATGCTACCAGTGTTAAAGACTGCGATGGAGCTCCGTATGCCACGGCAAACTGGCTGACACTGACGGCGGCGGTGCACAAATGCTGCGCAGCTAGCGCCATTCGACGGCCAACACCGCGGTTCCTGGTGTGTCCGCTGTGCCGTGCGTGTGATCATTGCTTGTACAGCCCTCTCGCAGTGTCCGGAGCAAGTATGGTGGGTCTGACACACCGGTGTCAATGTGTTCTTTTTTCCATTTCCAGGAGTGTAACAGTGCTTAACCGAAATGTCGACGTGCGTGAGATATTTACTTCACCATGAATCGTAATTAATCGTTCGTAATCGATGTTTAACTGATTAATGATGAAATATTAATGATAAAACCAATAGAGTCACATCCACAACAAATTCCCTACAAGCTGGTCGTGATTTCAAGTATCTAAGAAATCGTAACAGTGGGCTTGTTATTTGAGTCAAAGATTCTACACAAGCGCAGAGCGCTACAGTCAAATATTATCGCTGCGCGTAATTATTACTCGGGAGTTTCATGTCAATAATTTGATATAATTTTAAATCACAAATGCACGACTTGGCACGAGAGGGTGTTTTATTGCACAATATCAGTCACTTCCTAACCGAGCCTTGAGAAGAAAACTTTCCTAGATGTTGGGGGGATTTAAATTATTTACTTCGGACCTATCAGTGAAGTTCCATAAACCACTGGCTGTTATGAATGATGAATCAGAGTTCGTTGCCTAAATCACTGTCTAAGTAATGTTTAGTTCAATCATATAGTTAAAAGTTCACTTTATTCTAGTAGGTAAAAGTCCTCCGTTCGAATTCTAATGCCGTGATATTTGAAATCTGAAGATTGTATTACTGCGTCATAATAGATCGCAATTATTCAACCTCAAAAACAATCTAAGCGCACCTACATGTACGAGCGTTCAAATATATGACCAGCTTCGGCTAACTCTCGTAACGTAGTGACAGTGCATTGAATTATACTTAGTCATTACTCACGATTCCCAATTTGTACTCACACGGATTATTCTTTGGGATCGTTGGTTCTACTTTGCGAATGTTAATTCATGCTAATTATGCGATTTATTATGATTTTGATTTTAATTTTACTGAAATTTAATCTTTCTTTCGTAGATTGCTAAATTGTCAAGTCTTAGATTCCTGATTTAATTACTTGTTATTGTCCTAATAGTAGTGATAAATGGAACTTCGTTCGCTTATTCACTTTTCTGGGAATTTGGGACTTGGGGAGAAATCTTTGGGGTATTGGGAGCTAATTTTTGATTTTTATTTCTCGTCCGAATAAGTGGCATTACAATGACTGGGATTTTGCATCTTCAACCACAAATGTTTCACTTGCTTGACGTCAAGTAGTCTACAACTCATCTCATTTGTCAACTAATCAGACGTTTGGAGCTGTTTGGGAGTTGGATTGTTTGTAGAAAATGGAGGGTAGTGGTTGAGGGGTTAGTGGTGTGGATGTAACCAACAGCCACTGGCAGAAAGAAGGACTAGTCATTCGATGCCTGCGCTGTACTCTCCGCGTTGCAGGGGCGGTAGACCTGGTTGGTATTTCGCGTGGGGCGGGGCGGGGCGGAACTGTGTCAAGTGGGGATCCGCTATGGGGTCGATGGTGCACGGCGACACAATGCATCTCGTTAGCGGCCCTGCCGGGCTCTCCACCATAATCACAGCGGTCGGGGCGAACTCGCAGGTCGAAAAAGCAGAGGCGGGCTTACGGCGGCGTGTTTGCGCCCGCCGGCCATGAGACGGTGTTTCGCTCACCTGCTAAATCTCTGCCGGAACTGAACAACACAGCGGAGTACTTAGCCTCGAGAATACGAGAAGACGTTCACTTGACGCAGACAGTTAATACAGGAAGGGCAGTGACAGTGTCACCTGCCGAACTAATCAGGTTTTCGTGGCTTGTCCTCAATTGTAACGCGAAACGAGGATAATGGAATGTAGTCGAATTAGATCGTGTGATGTTGCGGGAATTAGATTGTAAGGTGTCAGGCAAATCCAACACCTTCCATGAAAACCCTGACATGATAAGCAAATCCAGTAGTATGTCACATAGCTCCGAATAAATCGTGACATTAAATTAACCAAAGTAATACGAGTAACGAGTGAGCAAATGGAATACCACATACTAACACAAGAATGCCTAAATGCATGTCATACCTTCCCACCGTGAGACAGACGCATTTCCGAGGGGAGAAACGAGAACAGAAGCCGAGAGTAGAACCATGTTAAGCTGAAGGCCCTACGATAAGGGACGGACACCCACGTCGCCAGCTAACCGCTAGGACCATCCCCCAGCCCATGTTAAAAGCTAGAGCCCTCCAGAAGAACAGTATAGATCTTCCGATAAAAGGGCTACCCCAACCGCAAGTTTTAGCGTGAGACTTTTTCGCGTCTCTGTTACGCTAGGACCACCCCCCAGCCCACGTTAAAAGCTAGAGCCCTCCAGAAGAATAGATCTTACGATAACACAAAAAGGGCTACCCAAACCGCAAGTTTTAGCGTGAGACTTTTTCACGTCTCTGTTACGCTAGGACCACTCCCCAGCCCATCTTACAAGCTAGAGCCCTCCAGAGGAACAGTATAGATCTTACGATAACACAAAAAGGGCTACCCCAACCGCAAGTCTTAGCGTGAGACTTTTTTGCGTCTCTGTTACGTTGCAAACTTTAAAAACATTGCCCCACCACGAAAAGTATAACGTTTCTCATTGGATAGACAGAAATTTGGTAGGCGGAGCTTAAGGTTAACATTGAGACCCTGATTGGTCAGATGAAAACACAGCCAGATAGTTTTCTTTAAACCAACTTCGGTAAATGGTAGTAAGGAGAAGTTAGGAGAGAGTTGCTTCCGAGACGGCGAGCTGGACGGAGCTGCGCCTGCCGCCGCCCCCTGACGAACACCGACAAGGTAATGAACGCACGCAATGCCGCATAACAGCGCATAAAGCTTCACTCAGAATTGCAGAAGTCTCATCTGTTACACCCCCTTTTTGCGTAATACTAGTGTCGATCGTCAATTAAAGCTTATGGTGTTCACATTTGCCACTTGAAGTAAAAATCTGAAACGCGATGATTTTTCTGTTATATAGTTATTGAGAAGCCACATCAGCCACTGTAATTTACGACAAGTTAGATAAGTAATTAAAGATAATTGAGGGTCACTGTAGACCATTTTGATAGTTTTATCTTTTGTGAAACTTAATTTAAACCTAGATTATAAATGTGATATGGCATAGGTCATCCTTCGATCCATTGTAGAACTTGGAAACCCATTCAGGGAATATTCGTTCACATTTTTGTTGAACGCAGTTGGTTTTTACCATCCTGTATTAAAACATTTCCTTTTATCAATAGTGCAATTTATAAACAATGTTTTGTGAGTAGAATAAAATTTCCAATGGTAAACGTAACTGCTTTTTCGACGTTATTTTACCAGCTAACTAAAAATAGGAAAGCCTTGAACCCCTTCCACTAAATTTAGTTAGTATTAAGATTCTTTTACAGGGAGTGCAGTGGAGCTGACGCTGAAATCATTAAGTATTTGGTTATATCATCGCTAGTCTCACTGAACCCTTCTGAACTCTACATGTCATGTGTGGTCGGGCGTCTCCTTACCAGCAACAGGTCCCAGGTTCAAACTAGTCAATTCCCTAAAAAACACGCTCAGAGCGTCGTTGCACGAAAGTGGTAGGGAGACACGATATAGAACAAACAGACACCGCGCATAATGTTAGAAGATTAGGAAATGAGACGCTTAAAGCAGTAAACGAGTTTTACTATTTGGGGAGCAAAATAACCGATGATGGTCGAAGTAGAGAAGATGGCTGTGGCACGGAAAGCGATTCTGAAGAAGAGAAATTTGTTAACATCGAGTATAGATTTAAGTGTCAGGAAGTCGTTTCTAAAAGTATTTGTATGGAGTGTAGCCATGTATGAAAGTGAAACGTGGAAGATAAATAGTTTAGACAAGAAGAGAATAGGAGCTTTCGAAATGTATTGCTACAGAAGAATGCTGAAGATTAGATGGGCAGATGACATAACTAATGAGGAAGTATTGAACAGAATTGGAGAGAAGAGAAATTTTTGGCACAGCTTGATTAGAAGCCCAATTCGCGACATTGCTGCTCGCCTGGGTCGAGATCAAATGACTGTTAGCAGAATATGGAATCGATGGGTTCAGGAGGGTAATACGGAACGCCGTGCTGGATCCCAACGGCCTCGTATCACTAGCAGTCGAGATGACAGGCATGATATCCGCAGGGCTGTAACGGATCGTGCAGCCACGTCTCGATCCCTGAGTCAGCAGATAGGGACGTTTGAAAGACAACAAGCATCTGCACGAACAGTTCGAAGACGTTTGCAGCAGCATGGAGTATCAGGTCGGAGACCGTGGCTGCGGTTACCCTTGACGCTGCATCACGGACAGGAGCGCCTGCGATCGTATACTCAACGACGAACCTGGGTGCACGAATGGTAAAACGTCATTTTTTCGGATGAATCCAGGTTCTGTTTACAGCATCATGATTGTCGCATCTGTGTTTGATGACATCGCGGTGAACGCACATTGGAAGCGTGTATTCGTCATCGCCATACTGGCGTATCACCCGGCGTGATGGTATGGGGTGCCATTGGTTACACGTCTCGGTCACCTCTTGTTCGCATTGACGGCCTTTGAACAGTGGACGCTACATTTCAGATGTGGTACGGCTCGTGGCTCTACCCTTCATTCGATCCCTGCGAAACCCCACATTTCAGCAGGATGATGCACGACCGCATGTTGCAGGTCCTGTACGGGCCTTTCTGGATACAGAAAATGTTGGACTGCTGCCCTGGCCAGCACATTCTCCAGATCTCTCACCAGCTTAAAACGTCTGGTCAATGGTGGCAGAGCAACTGGCTCGTCACAATACGGCAGTCACTACTCTTGATGGACTGTGGTAACGTGTTGAAGCTGCTTGGGCAGCTGTACCTGTACACGCCATCCAAGCTCTGTTTGACTCAATGCCCAGGGGTATCAAGGCCGTTATTACGGCCAGAGGTGGTTGTTCTGGGTACTGAGTTCTCAGGATCTATGCACCGAAATTGCGTGAGAATGTAATCAAATGTCAGTTCTAGTGTAATAAATTTGTTCAATGAATACCGGTTTATCATCTGCATTTCTTCTTGGTGTAGCAATTTTAATGGCCAGTACTGTACAAGAATTGTCGCAGAGTATACGGGCAAGTAGACGGTACAGTTGCGTTAACGTGACCACTGCCTGTGTTCTACGTGCGCCACCCACAGACGGTAGATGCCTCCCTTGACAGTGGAGGGTACGTAAAGGGTGTCTCCGGGATGTGTATAACAGTGCAGTCATAATCGCAAGGCGGAAATGGATAGATTTATCTGACGTCCACAAGGGCATGATCATTGGCTTTCGGGGCAGTAGTGGAAGCATTTTCGGAACGGCTAAGATTGTAAACTCTTCGCGTGGAGCTGTGTATAAAGTATACCGTACATGGCAACAGTGCGATATGCAAAACCTGCGCCAATTGTAATACACCATGGTCCATATACGACAGGATGATAATGACTGCGGACATGTGTACCGACGAATAGTCAGTTGAGCAAGTGACCGCCCAGATGAACCAAGGTGCTACCAACTGTGTCTCCTCAACGGCGGTTCAGCTAACGTTGCTGCACATGGCCCTGTGGAGCAGGCGCCTGCTTCATACACCCATGCTGGCTCCCGTTGGTTGGTTGATTTGGGGGGAGTAGACCAAACTAGGAGGTCTCATCGGATTAGGAAAGAATGCGTAAGGAAGTCGGCCGTGCCCTTCCAAAGGAACCATCCCGACATTTGCCTGAAGCGATTTAGGGATATCACAGAAAACCTAAATCACGATGGCCGGACGCTGGATTTAACCGTCGTCCTCCCGAATGCGAGTCCAGTTGGAACAATACAAGATAGATGTAACGAAACTTGAATAGCGTATTTGCCTCTCTTGGTTACGGTAGGGAGATCGATCTTTCGGTCCTGTCTGTATATTTATATATAATATTGCATGAATAAAGGCTGGGCGAGTGTAAAGCTATCGGTAAAAACGCACGCCGCGCGATTTGGTTGGTCATAATAGTAGTAACATGCTTTTGAATACAACTAAAATATAACAGCAATACCTGTTTAGTGTTATTGGAAATAATATGTAATAAATTAATGAGTAAGGTAGCAGATCCTGTAAGAAGAGGTAAAATTGGGCATATTGAGGTCTTTTGCTATCGACAAAGCCGATGGTACAGCGTCATTTTTTTCGTTTACTCTTAGAAATAAACAAGTAAAGAAGTGCTAATTGTGCGCAGTGAAAAAATATAGGGGCAAGTTTTAAATAACTACGGTATACAATCAGAGTAACAAAATGACATTTAGTTACACGAAATCGCGGATAGCGAAGTGTGGTCACTAAATTGAGTACACCTACAGGGCGGTCAATTCCGGGATAAATCTATACACATCTAACGAGGGACGCGGTATTGAGACCGTTTTTTTTTTTTTTTTTTAATTATATCGCGGAGAGCGGGCTCCAATTTATGAAAAGGAGAAAAACTGTATCATTATCATTGACTGTTGGTGTCGAGCAACCAAAACTGTTCATCAAAGGGTTACGATGGAACTTGGGAGTTAGGGTTCAAGCACTCGCATATACTCCACAGCAGAGTGTGAATGAGTGGTGAATGCGAAATAAAACTGTGAACAAAGTTACATTAAATAAAACAGAAGAAACACAGTTTGGTCGTATCTGTCATTATTCCATAAACTGTAACATTTCTTATCGTTGTACGAAGCCTTTATAGACGATCGTTATGACAATTTGCTTCGAAGGGATCTCGTTACGCGTTATGGTTTGGGGACCTGGTCAAGATGGGGTAGTTGGTAGATGCTAACTACTGCAGCTGTTCTGGAATCAGGTGCTACCGTGACCGTTGTGTGTTGACAATGACCTAAGGTTACCATATCTCATGCTCTAAGATCGACGCGCCTTTCCACTTGGTATAACGGTGCCTCACGGCAACAACGACAACGCCGACGACGAAGGAAGATACGGCAGATGATGCTGTGGTGCACCGAGAGGTTGTAACAATGGAAAATTGTACTGAAATGCAGGAGGATCTGCAGCGAATTGACGCATGGTGCAAGGAATGGCAATTGAATCTCAATGTAGACAAGTGTAATGTGCTGCGAATATACAGAAAGATAGATCCTTTATCATTTAGCTACAAAATAGCAGGTCAGCAACTGGAAGCAGTTAATACCATAAATTACCTGGGAGTACGCATTAGGAATGATTTAAAATGGAATGATCATATAATGTTGATCGTCGGTAAAGCAGATGCCAGACTGAGATTCATTGGAAGAATCCTAAGGAAATGCAATCCGAAAACAAAGGAAGTAGGTTACAGTACGCTTTTTCGCCCACTGCTTGAATATTGCTCAGCAGTGTGGGATCCGTACCAGATAGGGTTGATAGAAGAGATAGAGAAGATCCAACGGAGAGCAGCGCGCTTCGTTACAGGATCATTTAGTAATCGCGAAAGCGTTACAGAGATGATAGATAAACTCCAGTGGAAGACTCTGCAGGAGAGACGCTCAGTAGCTCGGTACGGCTTTTGTCAAAGTTTCGACAACATACCTTAACCGAAGAGTCAAGCAGTATATTGCTCCCTCCTACGTATATCTCGCGAAGAGACCATGAGTGTAAAATCGGAGAGATTAGAGCCCACACAGAGGCATACCGACAATCCTTCTTTCCACGAACAATACGAGACTGGAATAGAAGGGAGAACCGATAGAGGTACTGAAGGTACCCTCCGCCACACACCGTCAGGTGGCTTGCGGAGTATGGATGTAGATGTAGATGTAGATGCAGTTTGTTTTTTCCTCGGCACGGTGGCATCTACCAGCAGGACAATGCAACGTGTCACTCATCTCGCAGAACGAGCCCCAGAACGAGCTTACCGTCTTCTCCTGGCCACAAAACGCCTCCGGATTGAAACCCAATCGAGAACGTGTGAGACCACTTCGAGGGGGGTGTTCACACAGTGGCTCCTCAAACGAGAAACCTGCCGCAACTGGCCACGGCAATGCATTCGACATGGCTCCACATACCTGTTGGTACCTTCCAGAACCTCACTCTCTTCTTACACGTCTCGCAGCAGTTCACGCTTCAAAAGGTGGTCATTTAGGCTTTTGACAGGTGTTTACATTAATGTGACTGTACAGTGTATACAGGTACGTTCCTGAGTTAAAAATGGTTCAAATGGCTCTGAGCACTATGGGACTTAACATCTGAGGTCACCAGTCAACTTAGAACTACTTAAACCTAACTAACCTGACGACATCAATCAGATCCATGCCCGAGGCAGGATTCGAACCTGCGACCGTAGCGGTCACGCGGTTCCAGACTGAAGCGCCTAGAACCACTCGGCCACATCGGCCGGCTGTTCCTGAGTGGCAGAGTTAAATTCCAAGACACCAGAACAACAGCCCACACCAAGTTCTCGAATCGACAACGAAAATCAGTTTTCTAGACTGCGAATTTTCTTGGTGAGAACACAGTACACAGGTGCAATTAGAGAAGCCATCGCACTGCCGTGTGGGAGACACCACAGTTGCTGCAGTGAAGACAGCGGCATTATGTTTCTGCTCGGGGTCTTCTACGTGATACTTCAAAAAAAAAAAAAAAAAAAAAGACTTGCATCTACCCTCAGTGCTAAGGAGTAAGAAAACGCTGTGGCGCGCTATCAAAGACGAGCGGTTTCAATCCCGAAGTGTAATGTGCCACCTCCGGATTACACAGAATGCGGGAGTTCCAACTGGCCAGCGGCCGATAACGTGGTGATAGTGATGTACGGGACACGACCGGCAGCAATAGGCTGTCAGACCCTGTTATGGTGATGAGGCGTGTTCGCTGCCTGATCGACTTAATCACCCAATGACGGAACCCGGACTGTTCAGGGAGATGTAGTTTACTGCTGGCTAGATTTGCATTGATTAACGTGTGCTTGCTAGGTGGCGCAGTGGTACACGACAAGTGGCGTGTTAATTAAATAGGGAAGGTTACGCAAAATATTCAGTAATAGAGAAGTACAAGTGAGTTGGGAACGTTACAGATAGGAAGTGCATGGCAAGTAAGGTGAAACGGCTACATGAAAAATCTGAACAAATCGAAAAGAAACACTTACCGGGAAGATCTGACTCAGCCTATCAAAAAGTCAAAACGGGCACCAGTGAGATTAAAAGCAATGGCAGTAACATCAAGAGTGCAACAGAAATTCCACTTTCAAACACATAAGATACTGTATCCCGCCTCGAAGGCACCGCGTGGGTCTGCTCCTGTAAACTTCAGTGGGTCGGCCGAATGTAGGAAGTGGGGAGGAGCAGGTGAGGTAAGATTCTCGGTACAGCTTTTTACGTGAAAGTACATTTCATTATTAGTCAATGACATACGTAACTTTACACTGAA
Organism: Schistocerca cancellata; assembly: GCF_023864275.1. Classification (NCBI taxonomy): domain Eukaryota; kingdom Metazoa; phylum Arthropoda; class Insecta; order Orthoptera; family Acrididae; genus Schistocerca; species Schistocerca cancellata. Next base: position 152,763,064 of record NC_064637.1, on the reverse strand, counting down.
GAGCCCGTAGGTGCGACTGGATAGGCATAGACGTTAATAGCCACTAGTAGTAGGGCAAACTATCACTGAAGTAACAAAGTCACTAATGGCCCCCTAAGAAGTAGAAACAATGTTGCTAGGTCGTCTCCTCGGAATCAAATGGGCTGAATCCGGAGCGACGCTCGTAGAGGCTAGAGGGCGCTGTCGTCGGTGTCTCGTAGTGCCAACTTATGAACTTGCACCTACGCCGTGGCATCGTTGCTATCGATACCACGGAAGAGATACCGAATCGGTGGAAACGGTACACTTAAAGCCACTAGGAGGAGGACTTGTCTGGTGACGTGGTGGAAAAAAAGAAACAGGAGGCCACGGCGAAGAGACTGTGGATTCAGTATTAGAATTTAGAAGAGCTTTGAACAAGTTAAGGATCAAAGAAGGCAGAAGGAACACATAACATTCCATCGGAACTTATAAGATCATTCAGGGAAGTGGCAACAAAACGGCTGTTCACGTTGATGTGTAGAAAGTATGGAACTTGCGGTACACCATCCGACTTTTGGAAAAACATGATCTACGCACTCCAAAGGTAGCAAGAGCCGACAAGTGCGACAGTTATCGCACAATTAGCTCAACAACTCATGTATCCAAGTTGCTGACAAGAATTGTTTTGCGTCTGGAAGCGAGTGACCGGTATGGTCGCAGGTTCGAATCCTGCCTCGGGCATGGATGTGTGTGATGCCCTTAGGTTAGTTAGGTTTAAGTAGTTCTCAATTCTAGGGGACTGACGACCACAGATGTTAAGTCCCATAGTGCTCAGAGCCATTTGAACCATTTTAGCCAACTGTTTTGCTTCGGATGTTCCCACCACTACAGTTGCCCGACGTCTATGGTCCGTAGGATATACAGCCACGGCACTTGTCTGGAGTGTCGGAACACGTGGCGCGCTGTTTACGTCGGCAAGCGTCCCCCCCCCCTCCTTCTCCCCCGCCCCTCTCCCCCCCCCCCCCTAACATCGTGGCGTGTCTTATCGCGATCGCAGCTCTTGATGACGCGGGGCTGTGTGGAAACACTAGGCGGGACGTCGGCTAATGAAGGGCAGACACCGAGCGCTCACTCCGTGTCCTCAGCTGAGTCCCTCACCAGCTGCAATCGCGGCCCGCTCTGCTCGTCCAGGAGATGCAAAGCGCAGCACACAAAGGCGCCCAGGTGGTTGGCTTAGCCACTAGACGCAGCTCGCTCTGTCGTCTAGCGAACGAAATAACTGGCCGTGGGAGAGGGGGCCGAGACTTTTGGTTTATTTCAGAATTCTGACGTATTTCTAGACTGGTGTGCTAAACTTAATGACGAAAGTAACTTTCGCGCCATGTGGCACTGTCGAGCAACATACCTCGATGAGAAAAAAATGGCGCTGAGCACTATGGGACTTAACTACTGAGGTCATCAGTCCCCTAGAACTTAGAACTACTTAAACCTAACCAACCTAAGGACATCACACACATCCATGCCCGAGGCAGGATTCGAACCTGCGAACGTATCAGTCGCGTGGTTCCAGACTGTAGCGCCTTGAACCGCTCGGCCACGGCGGCCGGCCCTCGATGACACTTGGACCGTACAGTGATATGACAAAAATCATGTTGTACCTTCTAATATCGTCACACGTCTCCTTTTTCCCGACGTAGTGCAGCATCTCGACGTGGTGTATATTGAACAATTCTTTGGAAGTCCCTTCAAGAAATAATGAGCCATGAGCTGTCCATAATTGCGAGCCGGCCGGGGTGTCCGAGCAGTTCTAGGAGCTACAGTCTGGAACCGCGCGACTGCTACGGTCGCAGGTTCGAATCCTGCCTCGGGCATGGACGTGTGTGATGACCTTAGGTTAGTTAGGTTTAAGTAGTTCTAAGTTCTAGGGGACTGATGACCACAGAAGTTAAGTCCCATAGTGCTCAGAGTCATTTGAACCATAATTGCGGAAGTGTTCACGGTACAGGGTATTATGCGCGAACTGACCTCTCGTTTTTCTCGATGGGATTCATGTCAGGCGATCTGGATGGCCAAATCCTTTGCTCGAATTGTCCAGAATGTGCTGCAATTGAATCGCGAACAAATGTTGTTCAGTGACGTGACGCATCATCATCATCGTTGTTTGCGGACACGACGTCCGTGAATGGGTGCAAATGGTCTCCAAGTAGCCGAAAATAACCATTTCATCTTCCTTGATCCATTATGGACCATGGGACAACGGCTGGCATGTATTTCTTGACGCAATGATGTACCAACAGCCGTATGTATTGTAGAAATTTATTTTATGAACTTCTTATGTGCTACCAGTTTCGGCATTACATTGATGCCATCTTCAGGCTCCACACTTCATAGTCGTAAAATCACTATACGCGGAAGGAGCCATATAACCGGATTCGTGAATCAAATCGTTATGCAACAGCTCTTGGTGGCCAGGCGACACAGAGTCTGTATCCAGTTCCTTCCGTCTGTAGCGATTTTACGACTATGACATGTGGGGCCTGAAGATGGCATAAATGTAATGCCGAAACTGGTAGCACATAAGAAGTACATAAAATACATTTCTACAATACATACGGCTGTTGGTAAATTATTGCATCAAGAAGATAGCCGTTTCAAGTCAACGATCTATTCACTTGGACCAGAGGACCCAGTCCATTCCATGTAAACACAGCCCACACCACTGTCGAGTCAGCACCAGCTTGAGGAGGAGGAGGAGATTAGTGTTTAACGTCCCGTCGACAAAGAGGTCATTAGAGACGGAGCTCAAGCTCGGGTGAGGGAAGGATGGGGAAGGAAATCGGCCGTGCCCTTTCATAGGAACCATCCCGGCATTTGCCTGAAGCGATTTAGGGAAATCACGGAAAACCTAAATCAGGATGGCCGGAGACGGGATTGAACCGTCGTCCTCCCGAATGCGAGTCCAGCGTGCTAACCACTGCGTCACCTCGCTCGGTCACCAGCTTGCACGGTGGCTGGTTGGCAACTGGGGTCCATGACGTCGTGATTTCTATGCCTCACTGCAACGGACTTATCTGACCAGGCCACGGTTCTCCAGGCGTCTAGAGTCCAACCGATATGGTCATGAGCCCATGAGAGCTGCGCCACAGCTCATTAAGGCCAAATTTCGCCGAAGTGTTCTATCGGATACGTCCGTCCTACGTTCCACATTAATTTCTGCGGTTATTTTACGCGTTGTCGCTTATCTGTTAGCACTGACAACTCTACGCAAACGCCGTTGCTCTCGGTTGTTAAGTGAAGGCTGTCGACCAGTGCCTTGTCGGTGATGTTAATGGCTGAAATTTGGTATTCTCTGCACACTCTTGACTCTGTGGGTCTCGGAACATTGAATTCCTTCAGGATTTCCAAAATGGAATGTACAGTGCACCTAGCTCCAATTACCATTCCGCGATAAAAGTCTGTCAATTCACGTCGTGTGGCCACAACCACGTTCAAAACCCTTTCACATGAATCGCATGAGTACAAATGACGGCGCCGTCAGTGTACTGCGTATTTATACCTTGTGCACGCCACACTACCGCCGTCTGTGTAGGTTTCCCATGACTTTTGCACTTCAGTATACATAAAAAAGAACTGCTGCAATATACTACAAAAGGTACTGGTAGCAGTTGCTTATGTGAAATATCTGGGAGTATGCGTACGGAACGATTTGATATGGAATGATCATATAAAATTAACTGTTGGTAAGGCGGGTGCCAGGTGGAGATTCATTGGGAGAGTCCTTAGAAAATGTAGTCCATCAACAAAAGAGGTGGCTTACAAAACACTCGTTCTACGTATACTTCAGTATTGCTCATCAGTGTGGGATCCGTACCAGGTCGGGTTGACGGAGGAGACAGAGAAGATCCAAAGGACAGCGGCGCGTTTCGTTACAGGGTTATTTGGTAAGCGTGACAGCATTACGGAGATCTTTAACAAACTCAAGTGGCAGACTCTGCAAGAGAGGCGCTCTGCATCGCAGTGTAGCTTGCTGTCCAGGTTTTGAATGTGTGCGTTTCTGGATGAGGTATCGAATGTATTGCTTCCTCCTACTTATACCTCCCGAGGAGATCACGAGTGTAAAATTAGAGAGATTCGAGCGCGCACGGAGGCTTTCCGGCAGTCGTTCTTCCCGCGAACCATACGCGACTGGAACAGGAAAGGAAGGTAATGACAGTGGGCACGTAAAGTGCCCTCCGCCGCACACCGTTGGGTGACTTGCGGAGTATAAATGTAGATGTAGAAGGTACAAAGGAAAAAAAAATGCAATGAAACATAGATGACACTGTTATTCAGTCACACTCAAGCCAGCGCATTTCATGATGGTCCCCTGCACATTACATAAGTCGGGCCACGGTTCCTAATGCAGCATGTTAACACCAAGGGATTATCGCGACTGGGATTTCCATTCCTCCACAGCCGCGGGTGACAGCTGGTGGAGGTGATGCGATACGTCTCCCCAACTCACCCTACACTTGTACGATCGGATTTTAAATCGGGAAAAGCAGGCAGGCAATTCAAATTAACGGAGGCACTGAATAGAATTCCGGAGGAAAATACACTACTGTCCATTAAAATTGCTACACCACGAAGATGACGTGCTACAGACGCGAAATTTAACCGACAGGTAGAAGGTGCTGTGAATTGCAAATGATTAGCTTTTCAGAGCATTCACACAAGATTGGCGCCGGTGGCGACACCTACAACGTGCTCACATGAGGAAAGTTTCCAACCGATTGATGTGATGCCTCGTGTAAGGAGGAGAAATGCGTACCATCACGTTTCCGACTTTGATAAAGCTCGGATTGTAGCCTATCGCGATTCCGGTTTATCGAATCGGAACATTGCTCCAATGACTGTTAGCAGAATATGGAATTGGTGGATTCAGGAGGGTAATACGGAACGCCCTGCTGGATCCGAACGGCCTCGTATCACTAGCAGTCGAGATGACAGGTATCTTATCCGCGTGGCTGTAACGGATTGTGCAGCCACGTCTCGATCCCTGAGTCAACAGATGGGGATGTTTGTAAGACAACAACCATCTGCACGAACAGTTCGACGACGTTTGCAGCAGCATGGACTATTAGATGGGAGACCATCGCTGCGGTTGCCCTTGAAGCTGCATCACGGACAGGAGCGCCTGCAATGGTGTATTCAACAACGAACCTGGGTGTACGAATGGCAAAACGTCATTTTTTCGGATGAATCCAGGTTTTGTTTACAGCATCACGATGGTTGCATCCGTGTTTGGCGACATCGCGGTGAACGCTCATTGGAAGCGTGTATTCGTCATCGCCATACTGGCGTATCATCCGGCGTGATGGTATGGGGTGCCATTGGTTACACGTCTCGGTCAGGTCTTGTTTGCATTGACGGCACTTTTAACCGTGGACGTTACGTTTCAGATGTGTTACGACCCGTGGCTCTACCCTTCATTCGATCCCTGCGAAACCCTGCATTTCAGTAGGATAATGCACGACCGCATGTCGCAGGTCCTGTACGGGCCTTTCTGGACACAGAAAATGATCGGCTGCTGCCCTGGCCAGCACATTCTCCAAATCTCTCACCAATTGAAAACGACTGGTCAATGGTGACCGTGCAACTGGCTCGTCACAATACGCCAGTCACTACTCTTGATGAACTGTGGTATCGTGTTGAAGCTCCATGGGCAGCTATACCTGTTCACGGCATCCAAGATCTGTTTGACTCAATGCCCAGGTGTATCAATGCCGTTATTACGGCCAGAGGTTGTTGTTCTGGGTACTGATTCACAGGATCTATGCACCCAAATTGAGTGAAAATGTAATCACATGTCAGTTCGAGTATAATTTATTTGTCCAATGAGTACCCGTTTATCATCCGCATTTCTTCTTGGTGTAGCAATTTTAATGGCCAGTAGTGTAATTTGTGGTACAACTTGACTAAAAGAGTGGATCACATCGTGAGGTATCAAGGAATCATTTCTGTAATTGAACGATGTGTGGATGTAAAAATTGTAGAGGAATGGCTGGTCAGGAGTACACTAAGGATATTCAGAACGATGTTAGTTACAGCAGTATTCGGAGTGAAGCAGCATCCAGAGTATAGACTAGTGTCTAGAGCTGCTTTAAATGTGTCTTCGGACTGAAGACCACGATAACAACAACGAGTGTAATGAGAAACGCAGTGCAGTGCTTCTGTGCGCGTAATGAAACATGCATAACGAATTTTTAAATAAAAATATGCTTCCAAGTTAGAACATAACTCTTTTACTTTCTCTTTTAGTTTCTTTTAAATCGACTAATTTTGAGTGGTTAATCAGCAAATTGGTTTATTAGCAGATGGACCGTTTGCGGTTTGCTGTATAGCTTAACGATATAGTGGATAACACGGACAGGTAAACGACGCTGTTCGCATAATATGCTACTGTCTGCAGGAAGATAGCAACGACAGAAGACGATCATCGCGAAACGAAGGAAGATTTGAGGAGGACTTACAATTCGTGCAGGGACATATATAACAGTTTGTGCTTAAATAGGACAAGGCATCCATCACTGTTTGATAGCACTATTCTCTGGAGACGTATCATCAGATATTCGAGAAAAATATCATCCGCACAGTACCAAAGAGTACACAATGTTTTGCATGCAGTAAACACTTTAACGAGCACAGAATACAGAGCAAATCGAAGAAAGTCATAAGTAATGATGAGTGGCAGAAATGGGATTAGCGATAAACTTAACAACAAAACTGGGGGCCGTTGAGTAGATGATCAAATTCTGTTAACTTGGAACGAAAATAACACATCACAGCCCAAGCCGAAGCAATGAGAATGTAAAAAAAAAAAAAAAAAAAAAAAAAAAAAAAAAAAAAAAAAAAAAAAAAAAAAAAAAAAAAAAACAGACTACCACAGGTAACGAGGGCATTTAGGACTAAAAGAAGTCAGCTAGTTTCAAACGTGAGCCTTAATCTGAGGAAGAAATTTCTGAGAATCTACATTTGGAGCAGAGCATTGTATGACAGTGAATCGTAGACTGTAGCCAAACGGGAAAAGAAAACAACTGAAGCGTCCGAGATGTGGTACCATGCAAAGACGTTAGAAATTTAGAAGGACTGATAGAATTCGGAACTTCTATGCGGGATCGATGAGGAAATGAATATATGGAAAACAGGGACGATCGCAGTGTTTGAGATGTGATGCTATAGAGGAATGCAGGAAGTTAGACGCATTGGTAAGGCAGGGAATGAGGAGGTTCTCTGAAGTATCGGCGAAGAAAGTAACATGTGGAAGAAACTGAGTAGAAGAAGAGCCAGTATGGTATGATATCTGCTAAGACGTCAAGGAATAGCTTCCAAGGTACCGGAGGGAGCTTCAGAGGGTGAAAACTGTAGAGGAAGACAGAGATTGATACACAGCCAGCAAATATAGGACGTAGGTTGAAAGTGCTACTAGGAGTCGAAAGCGTTCGCATAGGAGAGGAATTAATTGCAGGCCACATCAAACAACCCAGAATACCGATGACTCAAGAAAAAACTTAATGATCTACGCATCAGGTGGGTGCTGCCAGGTGCGAGGAGCTGATAGGCCATTCCACAGATTCTAAGGCTACCAGCTGCGAGTTAAAGAGTCCGTATGCCACACTTTGGGAGTCAGGGGTTCCTTTGAGGGCATTCTGTGCAGAGGAAAGGGTAAGAGGGTGGAGCGGTGGTGTTGGTGGGGGGCGGGGGAGGGGGGGGGGATCACCACTCGCACGCTGCCCAGGAGGTCTCTCTGGCTCCCACCGAGCAGGTCCACTTAACACTCCCTGGAACGAAGCACTCTCTTCCCTCCTAGGCTGCTAAAGAGCTATCCTCTTAGTAACACGTGGGAAGCTCGTTACAGCTCCAGGGGATATGCTGAATATCCGTTCTACTGCGACGGGTACAAAGATGGGAAAGTGAATTACTGATCACCTCCGTGCCAACTAACATCGATTCCGAAAACACTGCTCATTCATTTCCTTATTTAGAAGTCTAGGTCCGTAGGACCAAATTGGGAGCAAAAATCCAAGGTCATAGAACGTATCAGTACATGAAATTACAACATAAAAGTATTAACAGATAAAATAAAATGTTTATCAACCCAAAATAAGTCAAGCCATAAGTTTAAGTAAATGCAATCAACAATACAACATAAGAGTCAGCTTAATTTTTCAAGGAACTCCTCAACAGAGTAGAAGGAGTAACCCATGAGGGAACTCTTCATTTCCGATGTGAAAGCGCGTGGATTACTGCTACAATTTTTGAATTCCTGCGGCAGCTTATTGAAAATGGATGCAGCAGTATACTGCACCCCTTACTGCACAAGAGTTTAAGAAGTGCGGTCCAAATGCAGACTTGATTTCTGCCGAGTATTAACAGAGTGAAAGCTGCTAATTCTTGGGAATAAGCTGATATTGTTAACAAGAAACGACAGTAAAGAATACATGTACTGAGAGGGCAATGTCAAAAATACCCAGACTGTGAACAGGGTCGACAAGAGATTCGCGAACTTACACCACTTATTGCCCGAACCGCCCGTTTCTGAGCCAAAAACATCCTTTTAGAATGGGTAGAGTTACCCCCAAAATATAATACCATGCGACATAAGCGAACGAAAATAAGCGAAGTAGACTAATTTTCGTGTCGAAAGATGACTTTCTTCAGATAACATTCGAATAGCAAAAATGCCAACATTAAGTCTTTGAACAAGATCCTGAACGTGGGCTTTCCACGACAGTTTACAATCTATCTGAACACCCAGAAATTTGAACTGTACAGTTTCACTAATCATATGCCCATTCTGTGAAATTAAAACGTCAGATTTGGTTGAATTGTGTGCTAGAAAATGTAAAAAATTGAGTCTTACTGTGATTTAGCGTTAGTTATTTTCTACAAGCCACAAACTTATGTAATGAATTCATGAATTGCTGTATTTGAAACCGAGAAATTGTTGCACACAACATCCTATATTACCAAGCTAGTGTCATCAGGAAACAGAAATATTTTAGAATTACCTGTAATACTGGAGAGCATATCATTTATATAAATAAGGAACAGGAGTGGCCCCAACACTGATACGTGGGGCACCCCCCATTGACCGTGCCCCACTCAGACCCCACATCACAGCCATTGTCAACTCTAATGACCTTTTGCTGTCTTTTGTTAAAATAAGAGGTGCACCAGTTGTGAGCTACTCCACGTATTCCGTAATGGTCCAACTTCTGGAGCAATATTTTGTGGTTAACACAATCAAATGCGTTAGTTGAATCAAAAAATATGCCAAGCGTTCGAAACCTTTTGTTTAGCCCATCCAGTACCTCACAGAGAAAAGAGAATGTAGCATTTTCAGTTGTTAAACCACCTCTAAAGCTGGGATGTACATTTGATAGCAAATTATGTGATATAAAATGACCACTTATCCTTACATACACAGCCTTTTCAATAACTCATTTGGAACCACATCTTTCACTTTCCTCGCGTGATTTCCTAAGAGCCATGGATGAAGGCAATCATATTCAGAACTTTCTTCCTGAAATTAAGAGCAATGTTTCATTCTAGTAGAGTTTCTTTGACCAGAAATGCCCGCATTGTCTGTACCAGTATGATTTTCATGTCCTCTTCGCTTCGTCTATCATCCGTTTGTTTGCTTCCAAGGTAGAAAAATTCCTTCACTTCGTCAACTCCGCGTCCCCCAATTGCCACGTCGAGCTTCACTGCATTTCATGTCCATCCTACTCCGGCCATCGTCAGTTAGTTTGTTGGCGAAGTAGCAAAACTCAATACCTGATACGTCTAGGGTCATGTCTTTGAACGAAGCTTTCTTCTCATTCTGGAATGAAGGGGTTTCCATGGCGGAAGTGATGGCGGATGAACAGGTGTTGACGAATGCTTCATATAATGCGCGAGCCGTAATGCCAACGACTGGGTAGTGCAACTACACGGGCGTGAGGGACCTCACGTCATCGGCTGAAAGGTGATCCACCTGATCAGCGATCAAGGTTAGCACACAAGAATGCTCTTTATGCAGGAGAAGGCTCCAGCAAATGCTGACATTATTAGAAATGCAGTAATTGCGTCTTGTTTTTACTTTAATAACAGAGACATTTTTTTGTTGAGTGGGGATAGCAGAATTTTCATGTTTAGTTACTAATTGCTTTTTTTCTTCTTCCATTTACGCTGTGTATTTTTACAGGACATGCAGATAGTAAATTTACATGCAAAAGCTTCCCTCTTTGTTCCTTCACCAGCCTACACAGTTTGAGAGTCTACTTTGTTGAGCACTCCTAGCTGTATATTTTTCTTTTCTATCTTTCATCAAATTATTTGAAACTGGTTTTTCAATGGATATGATGCACAAATAATAGGACATATTAATCACAGCTACATACTACAAATTTAAATACAGTATTTTGTTTTTATTCTGTTGTACTTCACATGTTTTATTACTAGTTAGTTGCACAACAACAACAAAAAAGAGAAAAGACTTACGTTTGCTCACATGGGCTCTTGCTTTGACATAAGTACATGGTTCTCGTCTCTGGTTTTCTATTCTGTTTATCGGTTCTTGCATTCCTTCACAACTCAGTTACACCATTATAATCTGTTCCCCTTTTTCCTTTATCATATTTATGTTTTCATGAAACCTGTGACCTTGAGCATTTAATCTACATCCCGTCCATATATTTCGGCATAAACCGTTTAGCACATATCTGATTCCTTAATTTTTCAAGGAACTCCTCGACAGAATAGAAAGACGGACCCATGAGGAAACTCTTCAGTTTCGATTTAAAAGCCCGTGGATTACTGTTAAGATTTTTGAATGCGAGTGGCAGCTTATTGAAAATGAATGCAGCAGTATAATGCACACCTTTTTGCACAAGAGTTAAGGAAGTCCGATCCAAACGTAGGTTTGATTTCTGATGAGTATTAAACGAGTGCAAGCTGCTTATTCTTGGCAATATACTAGTGTTGGTAACAAGAAACGACAATCAGGAATATTCATATTGAGAGGCCAATGTCAAAATACCCAAACTCGTGAACTGAAGTCCACAAGAGGTTCGAGAACTTACACCACTTATTGCCCGAACCGCCCGTTTCTGAGCCAAAAATACCTTTTAGAATGGGGAGAGTTACCCCAAAATATAACATCATACGACATAAGCGAATGAAAATAAACAAAGTAGACTAATTTTCGTGTCGAATGATCACTCACTTCTGATAGTAAAAATGAATAGTAAAAATGGCAGTATTAAGTCTTTGAACAAGATCCTGAACGTGGGCTTTCCACGACTGCTTACTATCTATCGGAACACCTAGAAATTAGAACTATTCAGTTTCACCAATCATATGTCCGTTCTGTGAAATTAAAACGTCATGTTTTGTTGAATTGTGTGTTAGAAACTGTAAAAACTGAGTCTTACTGTGATTTAGCGTTAGTTCATTTTCTACAAGCCATGAACTTTGGTCATGTACTGCACTATTTGAAACCGAGCCAATGTTTCACAGAACATCGTTACTGCCAAGCTACTGTCATCAGGAAACAGAAATATTTTAAAGTTACCTGTAATACTAGAGGGCATATAATTTACATAAATAAGGAACAGGTGTGGCCCCAACACTGATCCCTGGGGCACCGCCACTTGACAGTAACCCACTGAGACCCCCCACATCGCAGCCGTTATCAACATTGTGAATAATGACCTTTTGCTGCCTGTTGCTTAAGTAAGAGGTGAACCAACTGTGAGCTACTTCCCGTATTCCGTAGTGATCCAACTTCTGGAGCAATATTTTGTGATCAACACAATCAAATGCAATTGTTAAATAAAAAAATATGCCAAGTGTTCGAAACCTTTTGTTTAGCCCATCCAGTACCTCACAGAGAAAAGAGAATATAGCATTATCAGTTGTTAAGCGACTTCTAATGCCGAACTGTACATTTGATAACAAATCGTGTGATATAAAATGATCAATTAACCTTACATATACAGCCTTTTCAATAATATTTGGAAACTCTGATGGCATAGAAATAGGTATAAAATTACCTACATTATCCCTTTCTCCCTTTTTATAAAGCGGCTTTACTACTGAGTACTTTAATCGCTCAGGAAACTGACGATTCCTAAAGGAAAAATTACAAATATGGGTAAATACAGGACTAACATGTGCTGCACAGTACTTTAATATTCTGCTAGACTCTCCTTCATAACCATGAGAATCCATGGTCTCCAGTGTTTTAATTATTTATTCAATCTCCCTCTTGTCTGTATCACAGAGGAGTATTTCAGACATTTCAGGCATTTCCCAAGAAAGTTATATGATTTCCTGTAGAAACTAAATTTTTATTTAATTCACCAGTAACGCTCAGAAAATGATTGTTAAATACTGTACATATATCTGATTTACCAGTTACAGAAATATTTTTACTGCGAACTGACTTTATATCGTCGACCTTGTGCTGCTGACCAGACACTTCCTTCACAACTGACCATATGGTTTTAATTTTATCCTGTGAATTAGCTATTCTATTTGCATACCACACTCTCTTTGCCTTGCTAATAACATTTTTAAGTACCTTACAATACTGTTTGTAATAGGCTAATGTAGCTTGATTGTGACCACTTCTAACATTTTGATATAACTGCCGCTTTGTTCTACAAGATATCCTTATCCCACTAGTCAGCCAACCTAGCTGCCTATTACTGCTAGTACCCCATTTAGAACGTTCTATTGGAAATCAACTCTCAAAGAGCATGAGAAATGTGTTAAGGAAAGCATTATGTTTATCATCTATGTTATAGGCACTAAAACATCCTGCCACTATTGTTCCTTGACAAGGTTTAAAAAACTCTCTATTGCTGTTGGATTAACTTTCCTACATAATTTATGATTAAATATGACAGTTTGAGTACAAAAGCCTCTTAGTGTTAAAATTTGTGCATCATGGTCTGAAAGGCCATTCACCATTTTACTAACAGAATGCCCATCTAGTAATGAAGAATGAATAAAAATGTTGTCTATGGCTGTGCTACTATTCCTCTGCACATTAGTTGGAAAAAACACCATATATAACTAGTTTCTGATACTTCCTACAAAGTGAATCAAGAACACTCTCTAGCTTGAGCAGAAATGCTCTGAAGTCAGAGTTAGGGGACCTGTAAACAACAACAATTAGAAGTTAATTTCATTAAATTCAACTGCCGCTGCACAACATTCAAATATCTGTTCAGTGCAGTGTCGTGATACGTCTATGGACTCAAATGGAATACTGTTTTTTACGTACATAGCCACTCCCCCACCCCGTAAGGAACTCCTTGAGAAACAGCCAGCTAATCAGTAGCATGGTAAAGGAAGCCTCTGAATTGTCAAATTATTTAAGTGGTGGTCTGATATAGCAATAATTTCAGAGTAAACATCTATAAGCAGTTCACTAACTTTATCTCTAATACCACTTATATTTTGATGAAATATGATAATTCCTACTCTACTTGGAAACATTACATCCTCAGAAGGTGAGCCCTTAGTTAGAGGGACTTCCTTTAAGCAGGTATACTTATCAGGTGACTTCAATCTAAAAAAGGTGCAGCTCTAACACCAACTACCACATGAATTTTTCCATGAGTGACACCACAACCACCACCCACTACACTGTAGCAGTAGAAGGTGGTTCAAAATGGTTCAAATGACGCTGAGCACTATGGGATTTAACATCTGAGCTCATCAGTCCCCTAGAACTTAGAACTACTTAAACCTTACTAACCTAAGGACATCACACACGTCCATGCCCGAGGCAGGATTCGAACCTGCGACCGTAGCAAGTAGAAGGTGACAAAGATAAATTAATTACAGACAAAGCCCTTGCGTCAAGTGAAGCAAATGTGTTATTTATTAACCTTCTTTCTTTATTCCTTGCATGCCACATTACGTGTCCTTAATTTTCTTCCTCCTTCCATCGTGAGTGAGTGTGTTTGTGTGTGTGTGTGTGTGTGTGTGTGTGTGTGTGTGCACGTGTGTGCTCACTCACGTGCGTGTTTTCCTTTTTCTTGCAGAGTACACACTGTGTCTAGGTAGAGAAGGAGCAGCGGTATTGTTCTGAGAAATAATTCGCGCAGTAATTTTCGTCAGCGCGGTCCGCTTTTGTGAGCCTCCGAGGAACAAAAAAACGTTCACTTAACGCTGCGGGCAGGAGAGAGAAAGCTGATTATGGGCTCTGCACGTAGCAGACACCAGAAAAAACCTGCTCTGTTGTGACACGTGCGCATTCCTTTTGTTCCGCATCATGAGCGCTTTTGTTTTGTATTTACTTATTTATTTTCACTCTTGTTAGCATGCAGTGTTTGTCACCGGAATTTGTTCGTCTCCCGTAATCATCTGCGTTCCCAGACGCTAGTAAACTACAGAACTTGCGTCCGTATATAACGAACTGAACCTCGCTGCAACGCAATTTTTCCGTGCACCAGTGAGAAATCCGTAGACAAAGTGAGGCTTGAAACTTCCTCGCAGATTACAACTGTGCGCCAGATCGAGCCTCGAACTCGGGACCTACACCTTTCGCTGGCAAGTGCCCAAAAAATTTCTTTTAGTATTGTTCGTTGTATTTGTTTGGGGCGTACGTTCTACGATACCCATTTAAGTCACTGTACGAGGTGCATTCAAGTTCTAAGGCCTCCGATTTTTTTTTCTAATTAACTACTCACCCGAAATCGATGAAACTGACGTTACTTCTCGACGTAATCGCCCTGCAGACGTACACATTTTTCACAACACTGACGCCATGATTCCATGGCAGCGGCGAAGGCTTCTTTAGGAGTTTGTTTTAACCACTGGAAAATCGCTGAGGCAAAGCAGCACGGCTGGTGAATGTGCGGCCACGGAGAGTGTCTTTCATTGTTGGAAAAAGCCAAAAGTCTGCCTTCATTAAGCTGTCGCACCCACGAACGCACTTTCGACACATCCATAACTCCATCACCACATGTCTCCTTCAACTGTCGATGAATTTCAATTGGTTTCACACCACGCAAATTCAGAAAACGAATGATTGCATGCTGTTCAAGTAAGGAAAACGTCGCCATTTTAAGTATTTAAAACAGTTCTCATTCTCGCCGCTGGCGGTAAAATTCCATCTGCCATACGGTGCTGCCATCTCTGGGACGTATTGACAATGAACGCGGCCTCATTTTAAAACAATGCGCATGTTTCTATCTCTTTCCAGTACGGAGTAAAAAACTCGGAGGCCTTAGAACTTGAATGCACCTCGTAGATCCAATCACTAAGTTTTTTTTATTACAGAAGACAGCTAACCCTCTGACCGAACACGCTGAGCTACCATGCCGGCTCCATCCTAGCTACCCAAGCACGACTCACGACCCGTCTCCATAGTCCTAATTCTGCCAGTACCTCGTTTCCTACCTTCTAAGCTCCTAGAAGCTCTCTTGCAGACCTTGCAGAACTAGCGCTTCTGGAAGAAAGGAGGAGACGAGGTATTGGCGAAATTATTGCTGTGAGGACGGGTCGTGAGTCGTACTCGGGTAGCTCAGACGGATCAGCTCTTTCCGACGCATATCTGATCGACTCGGTATCATTCGACCTGTGGGAAGCATCCAACAAATCAGCGGCTCCGTGCGGACTCTCGCCTCTGCGGTGTCTGTCATAGTGTCGCTGATGATCGTCATCGATTCACCTGTGTAGTCGTTGCGGATGCCTGCGTGTTATGTACGTTTGCCGCCGCATGTTGCTGACCCCGAGTCCTTTCTTTACCCAGCGGTGGAATATTTTCCTGCGACAAACTCTAGGTCGGTTCTCTTGTTAAAGGGTTGGACTTTGACATGTCTACCGAGTGGTTAAACTTCCCTACTTAGCACGAGCGAGTACCAAACTTGGTAGCATTAATGTCCAGAGTATGGGGTGCATGATTTCCATACGTCACAGCGCCACCGTCCTGTATGGCCAACAAGTGCCGTGATCCGTCAACGTGATTCGTAGCATCACTCACCTGAACAGTCGCAATGCACTT
Organism: Schistocerca cancellata; assembly: GCF_023864275.1. Taxonomy (NCBI): domain Eukaryota; kingdom Metazoa; phylum Arthropoda; class Insecta; order Orthoptera; family Acrididae; genus Schistocerca; species Schistocerca cancellata. The sequence goes on along the minus strand of NC_064637.1, from coordinate 152,747,058 downwards.
GTTGACGTGTGAACTTGAGTTTGGACAAAAAGAGCAGGGCATTATTGGTGTACTGTATTATCAAAACAACAAAGCTGCAGAATGAGATTTTCACTCCGCAGCGGACTGTGCGCTGATATGAAACTTCCTGGCAGATTAAAATTGTGTGGAAGGTAGGAGACGAGGTACTGGCGGAAGTAAAGCTGTGAGGACGGGGCGTGAGTCGTGCTTGGGTAACTCAGTTGGTAGAGCACTTGCCCGCGATTCGAGTCTCGGCCCGGCACACAGTTTTAATCTGCCAGGCAGTTTCAACAAAGCTACACTTCGAGAATATCGCCGGGTGAAAGGACTACGGAAAAGTCGTCTTTTTCCACCTGCTGTGGGGAGCACGATGAAGCAGTTCGAATCGACTGGAGAACTGGGCGTCGCTCCGGGAAGAGGCCGACGTCCGGTTGCACCACTGGTGGTTGATCAAATCGCTGTTGCTACGGCAGACAACGCTGCGCGCAGTTCCCGATCGTCAGGCAGTGCGCGTGCTGTGTCACGACAGTTGAACGTCCTGTTGTCCACTGTAGGGAAGGTGCTTCGAACCATTCTCAAATGGTATCCGTACAAGATCCCCACCGTACAGCAGTTTGCACCACAGGATGCACAACGACGTGTTGACTTCGCTCTCCACTTTCTCGTAGTGACTGAAGTTGAGCTGGGCTGGCCCTGGACCATCCTATGGACAGACGAAGCTCATCTTTCTCTGACGGGTGAGGCGAGCACACAGAATTGCCGAGTGTGGGCATCTTCTCCTCCAGTCACTGCGCATGAAGTTCCTCTGTATGGTGAACAAGTCACTGTATGGTGTGCCTTCACGGCTACGTTCATAACTGGCCCATTATTTTTTTGAACGGGCTGGCGCTCTGGGACCAAGGAAGCGCAGTGTGACTGGCCAGCGTTACTGCAATATGCCTCGCCAGCATGTCGTACCAGCCCTACAGGAGAGACACGCACTGAACTCAAGAGTTTTCATGCAAGATGGGGCCCCACTGCACGTCACTCGTGTTCACCTGCTTCTCCGATACACATTTGGAAACGATCGAATTATCAGCCGATCGTTTTGAGACGCTCTGCTGGCACGATCACCTGATGACACTCCCTGCGATTTCTGGCTGTGGCTACTGATGATGGCAACGTGGTCGATTGCCGAAACATTGTGTCCTATGCACACTCATACCAGGCTGTTCGCCCGAGATTTATTTCGTCTTATTTGGACACAATGGAAGAGATAGAAATGTACGCAGCGACCGGAACGAACCGCATAAATTACTGAATGGACGAAATGAATCCACCCAGGGCCCATACCGCATTGTACGAGGTGCATTCAAGTTCTAAGGCCTCCGATTTTTTTCTAATTAACTACTCACCCGAAATCGATGAAACTGGCGTTACTTCTCGACGTAATCGCCCTGCAGACGTACACATTTTTCACAACGCTGATGCCATGATTCCATGGCAGCGGCGAAGGCGTCTTTAGGAGTCTGTTTTGACCACTGGAAAATCGCTGAGGCAATAGCAGCACGGCTGGTGAATGTGCGGCCACGGAGAGTGTCTTTCATTGTTGGAAAAAGCCAAAAGTCACTAGGAGCCAGGTCAGGTGAGTAGGGAGCATGAGGAATCACTTCAAAGTTGTTACCATGAAGAAACTGTTGCGTAACGTTAGCTCGATGTGCGGGTGCGTTGTCTCGGTGAAACAGCACACGCGCAGCCCTTCCCGGACGTTTTTGTTGCAGTGCAGGAAGGAATTTGTTCTTCAAAACATTTTCGTAGGATGCAACTGTTACCGTAGTGTCCTTTGGAACGCAATGGGTACGGATTACGCCCTCGCTGTCCCAGAACATAGACACCATCATTTTTTCAGCACTGGCGGTTACCCGAAATTTTTTTGGTGGCGGTGAATCCGTGTGCTTCCATTGAGCTGACTGGCGCTTTGTTTCTGGACTGAAAAATGGCATCCACGTCTCATCCATTGTCACAACCGACGAAAAGAAAGTCCCATTCACGCTGTCGTTGCGCGTCAACATTGCTTCGAAACATGCCACACGGGCAGCCGTGTGGGCGTCTGTCAGCATTCGTGGCACCCACCTGGATGACATTTTCACATTTTCAGGTCATCATGCAGGATCGTGTGCACAGAACCCACAGAAATGCCAACTCTGGAGGCGATCTGTTCAAAGTCATTCGGCGATCGCCCAAAAAAATTCTCTCCACTTTCTCGATCATGTCGTCAGACCGGCTTGTGCGAGCCCGCGATTGTTTCGGTTTGTTGTCACACGATGTTCTGCCTTCATTAAACTGTCGCACCCACGAACGCACTTTCGACACATCCATAACTCCATCACCACATGTCTCCTTCAACTGTCGATGAATTTCAATTAGTTTCACACCACGCAAATTCAGAAAACGAATGATTGCACGCTGTTCAAGTAAGGAAAACGTCGCCATTTTAAGTATTTAAAACAGTTCTCATTCTCGCCGCTGGCGGTAAAATTCCATCTGCCGTACGGTGCTGCCAACTCTGGGACGTATTGACAATAAACACGGCCTCATTTTAAAACAATGCGCATGTTTCTGTCTCTTTCCAGTCCGGAGAAAAAAAATCGGAGGCCTTAGAACTTGAATGCACCTCGTATTGGATGACCTCGTGCTGTAGTAAGCTGCCTAACAAGCAAGCCACACCTGTTGCTCCGACGCGGCTGAAGCGTACGATACTCTACTGAGATGTAAACAACACCGAGGTAAACAGTACCGACAATCCAAAAGGAAGCGTCCTCTACTGCACCTTGGCCACCTTTGCTCTAATATTATACGATTTTTTAAAGTACATATATACTTTTTATCTGTTAAGACATCAGGGAGCTGTACAGAGTAAAATGTATAGAGAAAGACAGAGGCTGGAATACATCCAGCAATTAATTGAGGACATAAGTTGCAAGTGGTGCTCTCAAATGAAGACCGAGGACCTAAAACAAGAATACAGTCTTGTGTGTAATAAGAAGGGAATGAGATTTCAAACATAATGTTCAAGAATGGCTCTAAGCATTGTAGGACTTAACATCTGAGGTCATCAAACCCCTAGACTTAGAGTTACTTAGACCTAACTAACATAAGGACATCACACACATCCATGTCCGAGGCAGGATTCGAACGTGCGACCGTATCAGCAGCGCGTTTCCGCACTGAAGCGCCTAGTACCGCTCGGCCACTGCGGCCGGCTATAATGTTTATGTGCGTCGGTTTAATGAAATACTTTAATGCTCATATCGTACAGTGCGTTCGCAAAGTCTCTCTGCAGCGGCGATCTTCGCCTGTCTCTGAATGCGAGGCGCGTAAGACTGGCGAAACATTCATGTCGCAGTATAAGCTAGGAGCCGGGATTCAGCGCCAGTGGCTGCAATTATGTCGGGAGGTGGAACAATGAAATTAATTAATTATATTAATTACAATTAAATCCACTCACTGGTCAATGTCACAGTAGATGCTGAGAATGTTTTCCTGTTTCTTGAAGGCATTGTTCAGTACTTTTACCTTTACCATTGTTTCATGTGTAATCGATTTCAGGTAATCAATTACCGCTGTCTACAATTCGTCTATTGTCTTTGGGTTATGTTTATAAACAAATATTGTAACCGCACCCAAAAGGATGTAGTCGGGCGAAGACAGATCAGCCAGCCGGAGTGTCCGAGAGGTTCTAGGCGCTTCAGTCTGGAACCGCGCGACCGCTACGGTCGCAGGTTCGAATCCTGCCTCGGGCATGGATGTGTGTGATGTTCTTAGGTTACTTAGGTTTAAGTAGTTTTAAGTTCTAAGGGCTGATGACCTCAGATGTTAAGTCCCATAGTGCTCAGAGCCATTTGAACCATTTTGAAGACAGATCCTGTGAGTGCCGGGGCCAGAGACAATTACTCTGACTCCAAAGATTTCATCTAAAAGTCGTAGGGACTGATGTGCCGTATGAGCAGTAGCGCGTTATCTTGTTGGAAAAAAATGAACAACTGATCTCACTTCCATTCAGCAGGGTAATAAATGGATAAATTATCTGGGAAGAACAGACATCGGAAGTGACGGTAGTAACAAATAAGGTCGGCCCTATAATTCACGCTCGTGTTATGGCAACCCGCACTCCGATTTCCTCTGCATTTCTCTTAAGACATGTGGATTTTCTAATTCGTGCATTTTGGGAATAAATCCAGATAGGTGAAGCCAAGCCCCATCAGTGAAAAAGATTCTATCTAAAACACCAACCTCACGTCGGTTAGCGAATCGCTGAGACCATTCACAATACGCTATTCGTTTCGCAAGATGCATACCCCGTAACTGTTTCACAGCAGTAATTTTATACAGATACTTCCCCAGTTCTTTGCTTACAGCCTTATGGGCTCTTGTACAAGAGATTTTAGCCTCTTGCTATAATCTCGTCACTGATTTCGGTGCACTCCAGAACACGATGTCCGAAATGGGGTCAGACTTCCGTTCTGTTAAAATTGTGGGCCTACTCGTTCGTGGCGTATCATGAACTGAAGGTGTTGTGTGGAATTTGCGAATTAAATAACATACAGTGTCACGATGTGGACACCTCGAAGCAGGAAAACGCAGTCTAAATTGCCGTCTCACATGATCTGTAAAGTTTCCTACTGCACGGAAAACCTCTTCCACTGAAAACGATCTCTCTGCGATAGTAAGAATTCTCACTACACTCAACTTACACAAGAGCTAGACCTGCTGTTACCAGATGGGAGAAATTACAACCTGAGGGGTAAAATGAAACTTGCTGAGGTGTAAGATCAAATCTCCTGCAGCGCCTCCTCTGGGTTCGTGACCGTGTCAGTTGGATCCTAGCCGACTGGATAATCGTGACCTGGTCAGTTGGATCATAGCCGACTGGATAATCGTGACCTGGTCAGTTGGATCATAGCCGACTGGATAATCGTGACCTGGTCAGTTGGATCATAGCCGACTGGATAATCGTGACCTGGTCAGTTGGATCATAGCCGACTGGATAATCGTGACCTGGTCAGTTGGATCATAGCCGACTGGATAATCGTGACCGTGTCAGTTGGATCATAGCCGACTGGATAATCGTGACCGTGTCAGTTGGATCATAGCCGACTGGATAATCGTGACCTGGTCAGTTGGATCATAGCCGACTGGATAATCATGACCGTGTCAGTTGGATGCTAGCCGACTGGAAAATCGTGACCTGGTCAGTTGGACCATAGCCGACTGGATAATCGTGACCGTGTCAGTTGGATCATAGCCGACTGGAAAATCGTGACCTGGTCAGCTGGTAGCAGCAGATGGTAATGTTCGAGTGTGGTGCAGACGCCATGAAGCCACGGACTGTAGTGTCCCTTTTGCAATATTCGCCATTATCGAGGTGAAACATAAATAAAAATGAATGTATGTGACTCAAAATGAACTGCAAACATCGATTTATCTGCGAAAGGTAATAACACTTACTGTAAAAATATACAATATATATCGATAGATGCAGAAAAGAAATTATTTTTATTGTATGAGATTATAATGTGTATGTAATTAAAAGAAGTATTATTATCTTTGTAAGAGTATAAAACACAATGCAATTCTCTTTCTTCTGTCTAGTCTGTTTTGTTCTGTTCGTTCTGGTGTTAGTTGGAATAAGGTACGCACGCTATTGTGCTGCGCTAGCATTTGTTTCTGTCGTAACGTAATTTCAAGTATTTAATGGTGTAAACTGTGTCCTAGTAAGAATATATCAATATAAAGTGATCACCGTGTGTTATTTCAAGAACCTACGCCACATTTATCTTATGAAAAGAATATTTAATGAAAATTATTTAGCACGTTTCCAGCTGCTGCGGAGCGAGTAACAGTGATCTCTGACTGTTAACAATTAGCCGCCATTATGCGGTACATTCAAAAATATTATTTCATAGCACAATGTCTGATAGCCGGAGCGGAAGAAATTATGTAAAAATATTCAGTGAGGTTAGTTGAAGGAATTCAGTGAAATAATTTTATTAAAACTTGTCTATTTTCTGTGATAGTAATAATTTCAGATCAGTGGAGCTGGGTAATACTACGCTATTGCATTTACGGTAATTTGTAGGGAGCCTGGCGCTCGATAAAAGCAGATATAATACGTAATTGGCAACCAACTAAATTCATTATTTTGCTTATTATATCTCTTTTGTATTTTTTTGAAAGCTAAACGTAAAAACTAACTTCACTAAAAATCAGTAACAGATCACGATAAACCAAAGGACAAACAAATTTACTAAGAGAGTGTTTCCTCGAAATAAATAGTTACATTATTTTTTTAAGAGATACAATAGGGCCCAAGTTGTGAACAATGCACTGCTCAAGCTGGTGATGGCTACATAACGGTGTGGGCTGCCTGTACATGAAATGCTCTGAGTCGTCTGGTCCAACTGATCGTTGACTGCAGATGGTTACGCTAGGCTACTTGGAGACCGTTAATGGATAACCATGTAACATGTAATACCGTAACATTCCGTATTTTAATCATTGTGCAGGGTACTGCCCATTGCCCAAAGTTTAATTTACAATATTAAAAAAAGTATTTGTTGCAAAATATAAATGAAGAGTGCTCGGTTTGAGACACTACTGTCCATTAAAATGCTACACCAAGAAGAAATGCAGATGATAAACGGGTATTCATTGGACAAATATATTATACTACAACTTACATGTGATAACATTTTCATGCAATTTGGGTGCATCGATCCTAGGAAATCAGTACCCAGAACAACAACCTCTGGCCGTAATAACGGCCTTGAAACGCCTGGGCATTGAGCCGAACAGAGCTTGGATGGCGTGTACAGGTACAGCTGCCCATGCAGCTTCAACACGATACCACAGTTCATCAAGAGTAGTGACTGGCGTATTGTGACGAGCCAGTTGCTCGGCCACCATTGACCAGACGTTATCAGTTGGTGAGAGATCTGGAGAATGTGCTGGCCAGGGCAGCAGTCGAACATTTTCTGTATCCAGAAAGGCCCGTACAGGACCTGCAATATGCGGTCGTGCATTATCCGGCTGAAATGTAGGGTTTCGCAGGGATCGAATGAAGGGTATAGCCGCGGGGTCGTAACGCATCTGAAATGTTGTTCAATGCGAACAAGAGGTGACCCAGACGTGTAACCAATGGCACCTCATCCCATCACGCCGGGTGATACGCCAGTATGGCGATGGCGAATACACGCTTCCAATGTGCGTTCACCGCGATGTCGCCAAACACGGATGCGACCATCATGATGCTGTAAACAGAACCTGAATTCATCCGAAGAAATGACGTTTTGCCATTCCTGCACCCAGGTTCCTCGTTGAGTACACCATCACAGGCGCTCCTGTCTGTGATGCAGTGTCAAGGGTAACGTCAGCCATGGTGTCCAGGCTGATAGTCCATGCTGCTGCAAACGTCGTCGAACTGTTCGTGCAGATGGTTGTTGTCTTGCAAACGTCCCCATCTGTTGACTCAGGGATCGAGATGTGGCTGCACGATCAGTTACAGCCATGCGGATATGATGCCTGTTATGTCGACTGCTAGTGATACGAGGCCATTAGGATCCAGCACGGCGTTCCGTATTACCCACCTGAACTGACCGACTCCATATTCTACTAACAGTTATTGGATCTCGACCAACGCGAGCAGCAATGTCGCGATAAGATAAACCGCAATCGCGATAGGCTACAGTCCGACCTTTATCAAAGTCGGAAACGTGATGGTACGCATTTCTCCTCCTTACACGAGGCATCACAGCAACCTTTGACCAGGCAACGCCGGTCAACTGCTGTTTGTGTATGAGAAATCGGTTGGAAACTTTCCCCATCTGAGCACGTTGTAGGTGTCGCTACTGGCGCCAAACCCATTTGCATATCACAGCATCTTCTTCCTGTCGGTTAAATTTCGCGTCTGTAGCACGTCATCTTCGTGGTGTAGCAATTTAGTGGCCAGTAGTGTAGCTTCTCATACTATGTCAAGACCTCAAAAACTTTAGCATTATAACCATTCAACTTGGAATATTGTGTAGTTTATTTATTCTTTAATACCGTCCATTGTGCAAAGTACAATTTCAGCATTAATAAACAGGTTTGATGGACAACACTCTGTGTAAGTGGATTATATCTTTGCTTATAATGTTTGGTTACGTGAGAACTTGTGTCTGTTTCAGGCACTAGTTAGTTGATTCCTGAAGATTGGCCAATAACCTGAAAACTAGTTTTAAATCAATAAAAATTGGTAGGAAAAAATCCATGTACTTGTAATTCAATCTTAAATAACGCTTTTATTTATTGGCTACTTATGGTTAAAAGAAAAACAGCCTTCGTAGGTTGTTGTTGTTGTTGTCTTCAGTCATGAGACTGGTTTGATGCAGCTCTCCATGCTACTCTATTCTGTGCAAGCTTCTTCATCTCCCAGTACTTACTGCAACCTACATCCTTCTGAATCTGCTTAGTGTATTCATCTCTCGGTCTCCCTCTACGATTTTTACCCTCCACGCTGCCCTCCAATGCAAAATTTGTGATCCCTTGATGCCTCAGAACATACCTCCTCATTAGTTACGTGATCTGCCGATCTAATCTTCAGCATTCTTCTGTAGTACCACATTTCGAAAGCTTCTATTCTCTTCTTGTCCAAACTATTTATCGTCCATGTTTCACTTCCATACATGGCTACACTCCATACAAATACTTTCAGACTTCGTAGGTAGGAGGAGCTGTAAAGATTTGAAACGGAGTGAAAACGGGTGTGGCACAGTTACAGTTCAATCGAAATGCTGATGACGTGAAGGCGTAACTGCAGGAATCTGAAGGAAAGTAACTGGATAATCCGGTGGACTGGAGTAGCCGATAATCGTGAATAGCTGCCTTCACGTCTGCTTCCCAATGAGCTACTACCGCCGCCGCCTCAAAGGGGAGAACACCGCCTCTTTTTTATTCGGATGGAAACCGCCTGTGGCTGGCCGGAGCGGGCAGGAAGGAAAGAGCGAAGCCAGTCAGGCAAAGCGGTGTCCAGGAAAAGGCGAAGGCAGAAGGAGCCTGCCCGCTGGCGCTATTCAGGAAGGATGGGAAAGGGGGAGGGCCAATAGCGACGCAAACATTGGGACAGTTCAAAGGACGACAGGGCGGGTGGCGCGTCGGATTGGGGGGGGGGGATGATGGGGGGGGCAGGGGGGCAGAAAAAGGAGCAGTCCGTCGCAGGAGGGGGAGGGGGTGCGTGACTTGAAAGGGCCGGCTTGTTTGGCCCATTGCTTCGCCGCTGCGGACGTGAGGCGCACCAGGCGATGAGCAAGTGCACTCCGCCGCTACCTGGCTCCAGTAACGACGGCATTTCGGTTTATGTCGAATGCAGCTTAACCTCAAGGAGAAAAAAAAAGTTTCGTTTTTAGAACTACTCCATCTGCAGAAGAGTGTTTTTCTGTTCATTTACAGGCTGTCCTGCGTAGGAGTACCTGATTTAAAAATTAAATGCACTGGCAGAAAACAAGTCTTGCGAGGTAAACGAAAGTTGGTAGGCGTGTTTGTCTATTCAAATTTCACGCCAGTCGCACTAATAGCGCCACCATGAGGATGCAAATCAAGTTTGCCTCTAACATGTGCTGTGGCAGCTGTGAGCTTCAGTTACCTTTGAGACTGGACGGGGTGAGGCGGTGTTAGTCAAGAATGCATTTAAACTGAGTTTTGGAATACAATTTATGTTAATTCTACAATTTTCAATAAACGTTACTTCATTACAGTTGTGAAAACCTGGAAGCGTTTGGTTTTAATGAAGCTAAAATCTTTTAACGGGCCCAGTTGCCATTTGTACACTCCTGGAAATTGTAATAAGAACACCGTGAATTCATTGTCCCAGGAAGGGGAAACTTTATTGACACATTCCTGGGGTCAGATACATCACATGATCACACTGACAGACCCACAGGCACATAGACACAGGCAACACAGCATGCACAATGTCGGCACTAGTACGGTGTATATCCACCTTTCGCAGCAATGCAGGCTGCTATTCTCCCATGGAGACGATCGTAGAGATGCTGGATGTAGTCCTGTGGAACGGCTTGCCATGCCATTTCCACCTGGCGCCTCAGTTGGACCAGCGTTCGTGCTGGACGTGCAGACCGCGTGAGACGACGCTTCATCCAGTCCCAAACATGCTCAATGGGGGACAGATCCGGAGATCTTGCTGGCCAGGGTAGTTGACTTACACCTTCTAGAGCACGTTGGGTGGCACGGGATACATGCGGACGTGCATTGTCCTGTTGGAACAGCAAGTTCCCTTGCCGGTCTAGGAATGGTAGAACGATGGGTTCGATGACGGTTTGGATGTACCGTGCACTATTCAGTGTCCCCTCGACGATCACCAGTGGTGTACGGCCAGTGTAGGAGATCGCTCCCCACACCATGATGCCGGGTGTTGGCCCTGTGTGCCTCGGTCGTATGCAGTCCTGATTGTGGCGCTCACCTGCACGGCGCCAAACACGCATACGACCATCATTGGCACCAAGGCAGAAGCGACTCTCATCGCTGAAGACGACACGTCTCCATTCGTCCCTCCATTCACGCCTGTCGCGACACCACTGGAGGCGGGCTGCACGATGTTGGGGCGTGAGCGGAAGACGGCCTAACGGTGTGCGGGACCGTAGCCCAGCTTCATGGAGACGGTTGCGAATGGTCCTCGCCGATACCCCAGGAGCAACAGTGTCCCTAATTTGCTGGGAAGTGGCGGTGCGGTCCCCTACGGCACTGCGTAGGATCCTACGGTCTTGGCGTGCATCCGTGCGTCGCTGCGGTCCGGTCCCAGGTCGACGGGCACGTGCACCTTCCGCCGACCACTGGCGACAACATCGATGTACTGTGGAGACCTCACGCCCCACGTGTTGAGCAATTCGGCGGTACGTCCACCCGACCTCCCGCATGCCCACTATACGCCCTCGCTCAAAGTCCGTCAACTGCACATACGGTTCACGTCCACGCTGTCGCGGCATGCTACCAGTGTTAAAGACTGCGATGGAGCTCCGTATGCCACGGCAAACTGGCTTACACTGACGGCGGCGGTGCACAAATGCTGCGCAGCTAGCGCCATTCGACGGCCAACACCGCGGTTCCTGGTGTGTCCGCTGTGCCGTGCGTGTGATCATTGCTTGTACAGCCCTCTCGCAGTGTCCGGAGCAAGTATGGTGGGTCTGACACACCGGTGTCAATGAGTTCTTTTTTCCATTTCGAGGAGTGTATAACATTCGGTGATCACTAGTTTTGGCTAAATATTCAGACATCTTCAGGTCAATTACCCTTTCGAATGCAGTGTCCGATAGTGAGCTTGGATACAGACACATTGTCGTCACCATAGCAGAAGCTCATATTTAACATTGACCACAACGCTGATTGCTCTGAACTGGTCACATAGTACATGTTGTTGTTGGCAAGTTACTGGTGTAATGAGACTGTTTACAGAATATTAATTTTTCATGGTAATGGTACATGCCATTATTTCATTATAGTCGATTTTACACGTGAGCTATTACTATGCCGATGACCACGTGTCTCTATCTTAGCATTTAGTTAGACACTATACCCGAATTGATAATCAGTCTGAAGGTGTCTGAATAGTCAGCCGAAACTAGAATGTTACACATTTGCGATCTGGACTATTAAAAGATTTTGTCTATTCAGTTTTTCGTAAACCTTTTAGATAGCTTGACTACTTCCTCATTATGTAAGGAAGTAACTGGACGTCTGGTTGTATCCAGAGATTTTTGAAAGGAAGTGATATTTTGCATTTATGCAGACTGAAGGGACGGATGAAAAATTGTACCATGGCTGGGATTCGAACGCCGGGTGGAGTGGCCATGCGGTTCTAGGCACTATAGTCTAGAGCCGCGCGACCGCTATGGTCGCAGGTTCGAATCCTGCCTCGGGCATGGATGTGTATGATTTCCTTAGGTTAGTTAGATTTAAGTAGTTCTAAGTTCTAGGGGATTGATGACCTCAGCAGTTAAGTCCTATAGTGCTCAGAGCCATTTGAACCATTTTTTGGGATTTGAACCCAGGCCGTTGCTCACTAGGCAGATGGGCTAGCCACTACGCCACCCTGACATGGTGGCTTTGCACAACTGAACGGACTACCCTAGCACGCGTCCATCATCAGTAAATCTTTCGTTCTATGGGTGAAGTTGTTTTAGAAACACAAAGCAATTTTCAAATACATTTTTCCAGATTAAGTCAATGCTTTTACAGGTTCAAGCTAAGGCGTGATATCATCGCCAAGTACTGTAGATGCGAATGGTCTTCTATCTAAGAATATTTGTTTGAGTCTAAATGTTATGAATTGGATGATAAGGGTCATCTGCGTTAGTAAACAGCTAAACAGGTGTACGGTGCATAGTGTATGATGAACACCTGTTACAGGTTGCCTATCGGAAGCCTTCCAGTGGCAGCGATAACGTTATCTTTAACATTCCATATAATTGTTGGCGCACTTTAAATATTTAAAATCCTATCATAATCTACCCATTAATAGGTATAATCTTACGTTGAAGGCTAAGCACAGTAAGTCAAGGATTACCGTTAGAAAGTGTACATGAACCTTGAGGTAGCAAAACAAATGATGCCTAAATTACCCAGATTATATCTGTCCACTGACTGACAATGACAGCACTTCGGAAATTCCAACAGATTTTACGTGCTATTTCATACCTTTACGAAACAATTTCTCACTGGCACCCGTCACAAAATGATGAAAGCAAAAAAAGTTGATCGCTTGCTACATTTTCACTGTTCATACAGTAAAACTTCAGCGTCAGGGATGACTGTTTAATTTATGACCTCTTTATCACTGAATATATTCGCGACACATTTTGCAGACATTATTCAGATAAATCACTGAATGTACTAGTCGTATTTGGAAAGTAAGGTCCGATTAGGTGCGAAATGGAAGTCACTGTGAAAATTCGATGAAACTTAACACAGATGTGTTGGGCAGTGTCTTTGACGTGCCTGTCGATCGTTTCGCATCGCTCTTTTCAGTTCAGAGCACAAAGTGATCACCTAGGAATACCTAAAACAACAACATCACCCGCGAAGTATCTGGAAATTGTGTGAGATTTCGCCTGAAGCTATGCAGCCCACATAACACGAATGTCATGCATTTCTTTTTTCAAGACAATTTTCAGCCGCATTCTGCGTGGGCAATGAAGATGCCCGTGCAGCGTTTTGGATGGGAAGTGTTTGATCACCCACAATACAGCCCTTAATTGGGTCCCTCCATTGTTCATCTCTGCTCACATGAACCGCTGGCTACGAAGACAACTTTCGGCACAAACAACGAAAGGCAGCCCAACATAGAGAATTGGCGGAAAGCACAGGTGGCTGATTTCTGTGACGAGGGTACTGGAAAGTTCGTACAGCGCCACGACAAATGTCTAAGTCCGAGTGGCGACTATTTAGAGAGGTAGGTGGAAGGTGTGGCTGTTGCGAATAACAAATTTTTGATTTTCACTGTAGTATCCATTTCGCGACCGATCGGACCTTACTTTCCGAACAGCCCTCGTACCTGCAATTGCACCACACATAGTTCACGAGATATGACGTCATAAAACAATGAGATGCGTGAAAAAACTAATTTCTCTTGAAATGAGTACAAACTACCAAGACCCATCCAGTGTGTGCAGCTGTTTTATAAACAGGAAGAAAGGATTAGGTTTTAATGTCCCGTTCACATCGAGGTCATTAAAGACGGAGCCTAAGTTCGTATTGTTTGCTTAAAAATGAATTTGTTTTTGTTACTGTTCTGACTTGAGGAAAGACATTTATTTCTTCTTTTATACCACAATATGTTTCGTTGAAGTTACAGCAACTTTGCAGACAAATACACACCTCTTAAATTCTGCGGTCGAAAGAAGATTCAAAACTCCCGCCGAAAACACATTCAGCTGTTCGCCATGTTGTTTTCGTAATTTGTAACCAGTGAGACAGTGCAAGTTGTACGTGCAGTTTGACTGTGAAGACAATGTGGTTACCTTTAAAATTGATTCGAATATATCGTGTACAGTGATGTAGTCAAACTTAAACGATATTACTAATCCTTGTATAGAGATGTGTGTCGATCTTTTCATTCATCAGAAACATTATCTAAATCGATTTACATCCAAACGGTATTATTTGTGAACTACTGCTTTCATTCGATATGAAGAGAGTAATTTTGAAGTTGACGAATAAGCAAGATAACTGCATTAATTTTATAAAGTTACTTATAGCAACGATTTCATTAAACTTTGCAATATTTCCGTAAAAGTATGTGTAAAGTCACTTTGAATGCTATCTCTGCCATCACTGTAAATGATTAGACTCTTTGGCATCAAGAGTAATCTCTGATCTCTCGCACTTTTCGGAAAGAGACGATGTAAAGTCAGACATGTTTGCACCGTCGTAAGAAGTAGTTGGAATTTTGCAGTTCATGCGAGCAGATACAAATTATATTACTGAGGCAATTGAGGGGTTATTGTGAACCATTTCTTTGACTTTTTAAAGGATACAGAAAATAAAACTTTTATTATTTAGTAGTTAAATTCACTCAGCGAATTATTACGATTTGGGAAAGTCCTAGATTTCCTAGTACGGGTAGAACTCGAGGCAACAATTATATTCTGAAGAGCACAACAATCCACCATAAACGCATTTAAAAACGAGATTTAAAACGCCACCAATGCGGCCATCGCTGCTTTTAAAATTATGGATATTGACAAAAATCATGACCTTTGATGCGTCCCACACACAAAAATCCACACACAGAGGCGCAGTCATAGAGTAGAATGGTGTAAAGCACAGCAGCTTAACTCTCAGGCGTAATATTCGATGTACGTATCGTTTCTATTTAATCTGTATGGTGGCAGATGACAAACTGTAAGAAAGTAAGAGCTATACTGCAAAGTACGGGAAGCTACTGAAACCGCAGTATGTGCGTTTTCAGTTTGTGAATACTGCATTGGAAGAGTGTAATTCTTTATTAATTTTATCTGTTATTTGATAAAAAGTAAATACAGAAATTGCAGAAAAATGTGAAAAGACGACACGAAACGCATGCTTCAACATGAACGCAGGTAGCAACAAAGCCTGCACGGTCCCCTAAGTCACAACACGGACGAAAGTGTGTGTGTGTTCAGTTTTCGTGACAGAGGGTCTTTGGAGAGGATTTTAACGAAAACTAAGAGGACGAGAGCTGCAGAAGGCACTGCAGAACTACTGAATGTCGCACTCGCGAACCCTATCAGCATCAAAACAACACGAAGGGAGTTCCATAAGCAGCGAATTGCACGGCGAGCTGGAATTGCAAAACCATTCATGAGTGATGCAAATGCCTGTAACAGGAAAACGTGGTGATGAAGCCATTAAAGCTGGGCTGTGGAGTAATGGTATATAGTCACTTCGTCAGATGAGTCCTGTTTCACACTGTTTCCAACTTCTGGCCGAATTTACGAAACATGGCAGGGGTTCGGTGATGACTTGGGCTGCCATATGGTGGTAATGAATGGACCCCATGCCAGGACATATTCACCTTATTTGTGTTATGATCAGAGCAGTTTTTTCTGGTTCCCAATTTTTATTCTACCATAATTTTGTCATCACACCGCCGTAGCCTGGTAACCGGCGTAGATTTTTTTTCGACTCGGACGACTACTGATCCGGTAAAGGATTTTGTTGGCTTTCGAAACGGATAAAGCTTTCACAAAACAAGAGGACAGCCATTAATTGCATGTATTTTTCTACCTTCTTACAAAATTTTAACCGATTCGCACGGGTTTGGAACATAGAAGTTTCACCCCTTGAAGAAATCACAAAAAAGTATTTTTTGCGCCTTTCTTTGAATTTTATCATAAGAATGCATTTCTTATTTATTTGTTTCACTTTAAACCTCGTATACAACTCAACTCAAAACGGATCTTACGAGCTACATTTATCTCGACTTTAAGCAATCTTATCTCGATAACGGATAAAGATTACTGAATAAAAAAAATCGTTTTGACTTTATCTACTTATCTGACTTCGTGCAAAATTTTAACACATTCGTACATGTTTAAAATACGGAATTGGGGCGCCTCAGAAACGTCCCAGAAAAACGTGTTTCGGTACGTAAAATCAAGAACGGTGTATACACAGTGTGATTCACTAAGATATTAAGATATTCCTACAAGTAAAACTAAAGAAAAAATGTCATATAAACATAGGTCCGCAAAGGTTTAGTTACGGAATTACGGCTAATAAAAGATTTTGCCTGAAATTTAGCAACGGCTAATATGAAGCCATCGCAAACCTGTACGAGGCTAAAGGAAAGCACGATTTCCGTTTATTTTGTTGTTATTGATGTGATGAATCTAATGAAACATGTCCGAAACATGTATCTCAGTAGTTTTCCAGAATATCCAGAGAAGCAAAGAAGTAATTTCGTAAAATTTTTAATTTATTAACTACTTCGCCCAATTTGTTTTTGCCATAAATAAACACCATATCGGCGTATTCCTCTGTTTTAAATTTGAAAGGCATCCCAATTTCATAAATAATCTACAAACTACAACAGTTACTACGTGGTTTCACTTAAATACACAGTTGTTATCATGATCTTTTACTGAACAATACAGAAAACTTGCTCGTTTCAAGGTTTGTAAACGACTGAAACAACCCACTAACGGTTGCCAACAATGACATAAACGCTTCTACATTCTTAATGAAAAGTAAACAAATTTCCTTGTATAATAATCTTTGCTTCTCTGGATGTTCTGGAAAACTACTGCATATATACGTCTGACACCATGTTTTATTAGATTCACCACATCAATAACAACAAAATAAATGGAAACTGTGCTTTCGTTTAACCTCGTACAGTTTTGCGATGGCTTCATATTAGCGAAGTTGCTAAATTTCAGGCAAAATCTTTTATTAGCCGTAACCAAACATTTGCGGACCTATGTTTATATGAACTTTTTTCTTTAGTTTTACTTGCAGAATAGCATATTAAAATATTTGCATATCTTCGTGAATTACCCTGAATATAGATGATGCCATTACCTGAGCATTAAATGAAGCCCAATTAGATTCTTTTGCGAAAAGAATTAATTGATTCTTACAATTTGCTTGGCCTGAAGACTCCTGTTCATCCTTCAAACCTTGCTTTAAATACTGTAACACAGCTACAGTTAGTCAGCTGTTCGAATGGCTATACAAATGGTCGCTGGTCCGGCTAAACCTAAAACTTGTTACCCCGTAGCAACCGAAGGTCTACATCTACATCTACATCCACACTGCGCAAGCCACCTGACGGTGTGTGGCGGAGGGTACCTTGAGAAATTCTATCGGTTCTCCCTTCTATTCCAGTCTCGTATTGTTCGTGGAAAGAAGGTTTGTCGGTATGCCTCTGTGTGGGCTCTAACCTCTCTGATTTTATCCTCACGGTCTCTTCGCGAGATATATGTAGGAGGGAGCAATATACTACCTGACTCCTCGGTGAAGGTATGTTCGCGAAACTTCAACAAAAGCCCGTACCGAGCTACTGAGCGTCTCTCCTGCAGAGTCTTCCACTGGAGTTTATCTATCATCTCCGTAACGCTTTCGCGATTACTAAATGATGCTGTAACGAAACGCGCTGCTCTCCGTTGGATCTTCTCTGTCTCTTCCATCAACCCTATCTGGTACGGATCCCACACTGCTGAGCAGTATTCAAGCAGTGGGCGAACAAGCGTACTGTAACCTACTTCCTTTGTTTTTGGACTGCATACCCTTAGGATTCTTCCAATGAATCTCAGTCTGGCATCTGCTTTCCCGACGATTAATTTTATATGGTGATTCCATTTTAAATCACTCCTAATGCCTACTCCCAGATATATACATCTACATCTACATAGGTACTCCGCAATCCACCATAAGGTGCGTGGCGGAGTGTTCCTCGTACCAGAACTAGCATGTTCTCTCCGTGTTCCACTCCCAAACAGAATGAGGGAAAAATAACTGCCTGTATGCCTCTGTACGAGCCCTAATCTCTCTTATCTTATCTTTCTGGTCTTTCCGCGAAATGTAAGTTGGCGGCAGTAAAATTGTACTGCAGTCAGCCTCAAATGCTGGTTCTCAAAATTTCCTCAGTAGCGATTCACGAAAATAACGCCTCCTTTACTCTAGAGACTCCCACCCGACTTCCTGAAGCATTTCCGTAACACTCGCGTGATGATCAAACCTACCAGTAACAAATCTAGCAGCCCGCCTCTGAATTGCTTCTATGTCCTCCCTCAATCCGACCTGATAGGGATCCCAAACGCTCGAGCAGTACTCAAGAATAGATCGTATTAGTGTTTTATAAGCGGTCTCCTTTACAGATGAACCACATCTTCCCAAAATTCTACCAATGAACCGAAGACGACTATCCGCCTTCCCCACAACTGCCATTACATGGTTGTCCCACTTCATATCGCTCTGCAATGTTACGCCCAAATATTTAATCGACGTGACTGTGTCAAGCGCTACACTACTAATGGAGTATTCAAACATTACGGGATTCTTTTTCCTATTCATCTGCATTAATTTACATTTATCTATATTTAGAGTTAGCTGGCATTCTTTACACCAATCACAAATCGTGTCCAAGATATCTTGTATCCTCCCACAGTCACTCAACAACGACACCTTCCCATACACCACAGCATCATCAGCAAACAGCCGCACATTGCTATCCACCATATCAAAAAGATCATTTATGTAGATAGCAAACAACAGCGGGCCTTCACACTTCCCTGGGGCACTCCAGATGATTCCCTGACCTCGGAAGAACACCACTCACCATCGAGGAAACTTACTGGGTTCTATTACTTAAGACGTCTTCGAGCCGCTCACATACTTGGGAAGCCGGCCGCGGTGGTCTAGCGGTTCTGGCGCTGCAGTCCGGAACCGCGGGACTGCTACGGTCGCAGGTTCGAATCCTGCCTCGGGCATGGGTGTCTGTGATGTCCTTAGGTTAGTTAGGTTTAAGTAGTTCTAAGTTCTAGGGGACTTATGACCTAAGATGTTGAGTCCCATAGTGCTCAGAGCCAGCCAACATACTTGGGGACCAGTCCCATATGCTCGTACCTTAGTTAGGAGTCTGCAGTGGGGCACCGCTTTCCGTAAGTCTAGGAATATGGCATCCGTCTGATACCCTTCATCCATGGTTCGCAAGATATCATGTGAAAAAATGGCGAGTTGCGTTTCGCAGGAGCGATGCTTTCTAAAGCCGTGCTGATGCATGGACAGCAACTTCTCTGTCTCGAGGAAATTCATTGTATTCGAACTGAGAGTATGTTCGAGATTCCTGCAACAAACCGATGTTAAGGATATTGGTCTGTAATTTTGAGGATCCGTCCTTCTACCCTTCTTATATACAGGCGTCACCTGCGCTTTTTTCCAGTCGCTCGGGACTTTACGTTGGGCAAGAGATTCGCGATAACTGCAAGCTAAGTAAGGAGCCAATGCAGTAGAATACTCTCTGTAAAACCGAACTGGAATCCCATAAGGACCTGGCGATTTATTTATTTTCAACCCACACTTCCCTGGGGCACTCCAGATGATACCCTCACCTCCGATGAACACTCACCATCGAGGACAACGTACTGGGTTCTATTACTTAATAAGTAATTTATGGAATTAACTACTTCCAGTTGCTGAACTGCTACATTGTAGCTAAATGAGAAAGGATCTTTCTTTCCATATATTCGCAGGACATTACACTAGTCTAAATTGAGATTCAATTGCCATTCCCTGCAGCATGCGTCAATTCGTTGCAGGTCCTCCTCCATTTCAGTACAATTTTCCATTGTTACAACCTCTCAGTATACTACAGCATCATCGGGAGAAAGCCTCAGTGAACGTCCGATGTTATCCACAAGGTCATTTATATACAGGGTGATTCAAAAAGAATACCACAACTTTAAACATGTGTATTTAATGAAAGAAACATAATATAACCTTCTGTTATACATCATTACAAAGAGTATTTAAAAAGGTTTTTTTCACTCAAAAACAACTTCTGAGATGTTCAATATGGCCCCCTCCAGACACTCGAGCAATATCAACCCGATACTCCAACTCGTTCCACACTCTCTGTAGCGTATCAGGCGTAACAGTTTGGATAGCTGCTGTTATTTCTCGTTTCAAATCATCAATGGTGGCTGGGAGAGGTGGCCGAAACACCATATCCTTAACATACCCCCATAAGAAAAAATCGCAGGGGGTAAGATCAGGGCTCCTTGGAGGCCAGTGATGAAGTGCTCTGTCACGGGTTGCCTGGCGGCCGATCCATCGCCTCGGGTAGTTGACGTTCAGGTAGTTACGGACAGATAAGTGCCAATGTGGTGGCGCTCCATCCTGCTGAAATATGAATTGTTGTGCTTCTTGTTCGAGCTGAGGGAACAGCCAATTCTCTAACATCTCCAGAGACTGTAGTCCAGTTACAGTAGCACCTTCGAAGAAAAAGGGACTAAAAACTTTATTGGCTGAAATGGCACAGAAAACGTTCACCTTAGGCGAGTCTCGTTCATACTGAGTTGTTTCCCGCGGATTCTCAGTGCCTCATGTACAGACATTGTGACGGTTGACTTTCCCGGTAGTGTGGAAAGTTGCTTCATCACTAAACACAATCTTTCAAACGAAAGATTCATCTGTTTCCATTTGAGCAAGGATAAATCCATACAGTTGATTGTGGAATTTGCAGCTCTCTGCTAGCTCTGCGAATCGATTTTCCTGGGCTGCGAACAAATGCTTGCTGGATGCGTGCTACATTTTCATCACACGTTCTCGGCCGTCCAGAACTTTTCCCTTTGCACAAACACCCATTTTCTAAAACTGTTTATACCAACGTTTAATACACCACCTATCAGGAGGTTTAACACCATACTTCGTTCGAAATGCACGCTGAACAACTGCCGTCGATTCACTTCTGCCGTACTCAATAACACAAAAAGCTTTCTGTTCAGCGGTCGCCATCTTAGCATCAACTGACGCTGATGCCTAGTCAACAGCGCCTCAAGCGAACAAATGTACAACTAAATGAAACTTTATAGCTCCCTTAATTCGCCGACAGATAGTGCTTAGCTCTGCCTTTTGTCGTTGCAGAGTTTTAAATTCCTAAAGTTGTGGTATTCTTTTTGAATCACCCTGTATATTGTGAATAGCAACGGTCCTACGACACTCCCCTACGGCTCACCTGAAATCACTCTTACTTCAGAACACTTGTCTCCATTGAGACCGTCCCCCGCCCTCTGCCAAAAGCGATTCTCCGCGTGGCCTTTTCACACGTATATTTGTTAAAGCGCCTCCACGCTGTAACGATTACGACGACCCCATGATGATGTGGCATTGCAACAGCTGCGGATGCACCGTTCCATTTTCTTTCGAGATGCAAGAAACTCCGCGGCGCACAGGGAGATGTGTTTCCGCAGTGTGTTTGCCGTCACGACAGGGACGGCTCCTCAAGTTTCCGGACCACAGCGTCTGCCATGCAAATGCGGCCGTCGCGGCGCTACTTATGCAAAGGACCGGCTCCAGGGCCCGGCAGAGTGTGGGGGAGGGCCGCTCGGCTCCACGGCAGAGTGTTTACCGCCGCCCAAACTACCCCTACCCGTCCACCGCGCGGAAGGAGCGCTCCGTCTAAGCACGGAGGTCCTCTCATCTCTACTCTCTGTAGCGTACATCACCGACTGAGGTTACGTAGTGGACAACACGCCGTGGAACTTACCCGCTGGCCTCTCCTCGGAGAAAATTGATTCCGGGTAGGTTATGTCTTGAAAAGACGCAAAAAGAAATAGAAAAGTAGTATGGCATGACGTCCTGGTGCAAGTCTTGACGCCACGTGCTGGCGTAAGCTCTCGCCGGCTCACCGGTCGGCAAAGCTGAAGCGAAGATCGATAGTATACGCTGGACCAAGCGTGCCTGTCACGAAAGATGGTTCAAATGGCTCTGAGCACTATGCGACTTAACTTCTAAGGTCATCAGTCGCCTAGAACTTAGAACTAATTAAACCTAACTAACCTAAGGACATCACACACATCCATGCCCGAGGTAGGATTCGAACCTGCGACCGTAGCGGTCGCGCGGTTCCAGACTGTAGCGCCTAGAACCGCTTGGCCACCACGGCCGGCTGTCACGAGAGAAGCCGGAGACATACCCACAAACAACACGTCGCCAACGCTCTCTCGACAGCAACTGCAGGGTTATTCTACACTACTGGTCATTAAAATTGCTACACCAAAAAGATGACGTGCTACAGACGCGAAATTTAATCAACAGGAAGAAGACGCTGTGATATGCAAATGATTAGGTTTTCTGGGCATTCACACAAGGTAGGCGCCGGTGGCGACACCTACAACGTGCTGACATGAGGAAAGTTTCCAACCGATTTCTCATACACAAACAGCAGTTGACCGGCGTTGCCTGGTGAAACGTTGTTGTGATGCCTCGTGTAAGAAGGAGAAATTTGTACCGTCACGTTTCCGACTTTGATAAAGGTCGGATTGTAGCCTATCGCGATTGCGCTTTATCGTATCGCGACATTGCTGCTCGCGTTGGTCGAGATGCAATTACTGTTAGCAGAATATGGAATCGGTGGATTCAGGAGGGTAATACGGAACGCCGTGCTGGATCCCAACGGCCTAGTATCAATAGCAGTCGAGATGACAGGCATCTTATTCGCATAGCTGTAACGTACCGAGCAGCCACGTCTCGATCCTTGAGTCAACAGATGGGGACGTTTGCAAGACAACAACCATCTGCACGAACAGTTCGACGATGTTTGCAGCAGCATGGACTATCAGCTCGGAGACCATGGCTGCGGTTACCCTTGACGCTGCATCACAGGAGCGCCTGCGATAGCGAACTCGACGACGAACCTGGGTGCACGAATGGCAAAACGTAATTTTTTTGGATGAATCCTGGTTCTGTTTACAGCATCATGATGGTCGCATCCGTGTTTGGTGACATCGCGGTGAACGCAAACTGGAAGCGTGTTTTCGTCATCGCCATACTGGCGTATCACCCGGCGTGGTGGTATGGGGTGCCCTTGGTTACACGTCTCGGTCACCTCTTGTACATATACAGCTCTATTGGTACATATACTGTTACTGCGCACAAAACTTTCTCGAATGCGTCGGATATTATCCTCCGACACACGCGGTCGTCCTGTGCTTTTTCCTTTGCACCCAGTCTGCTTAAACCAATGGCTGATACATTCGGCTACGGTCGCAGGTTCGAATCCTGCCTCGGGCATGGATGTGTGTGATGTCCTTAGGCTAGTTAGGTTTAAGTAGTTCTAAGTTCTAGGGGACTGGTGACCTCAGAAGTTAAGTCCCATAGTGCTCAGAGCCATTTTTTTGATACATTCGCGAGTTGGTGGCTGAATACCGAATTTGGTACGAAATGCCCGATGCACTGCAGTTCGCGACTCACTTTTCGCGAACTCAAGAACGGAGAAAACCTTGTGCTCCACAGCCGCCATCTCACTCACAACTGACAGTGAAACGGAATGACGGCCCTATTGCTGCACGAACTCTACCGACCACTTCTGAAACCATCACCGCATTCCCGCCAAACACTTTGAAACTGCCTCTCCTCATTGGTATAAAGCTTGTTCATTTTGGATTTGTATCTGACTACATACGAATTTTTGAAAATGAGTCCATTATTTAGAATAATCCTGCATTTAGGCCGCCGCCACTGATCGGAGGGCGTTACTCACTCACACTCCAGTTTGGCGTCTGTCAGTTCATCGTATAGCGGGACTTGTACTTTCCCAGCAGTGGGACTAAGTTTGTAATAGCATGATTACCGATATAGTCTCCAAGAGGACTATTACTGATGACATTGAACCACGAACATGGACTCTATTCAAGGTAAGTAGCAGCTTCATGTAAATAAATTAACCCACGTCTGCATCTGTGTTGTAGAACGAAGGTACCGGCCGCCCATAACATCCTCCCCCTTGCTTCCTTACGTTACAAGACTCTACACCTAAAACCAACGGCACCGAGTTTTCTTCAGATGGTCACCCGAGCAAGTATGAGCCCTGCCCTACGTTGCTTAACTTCGCTAATCGGGCAGGAAACGATCACCTTGACAAATGCCGCTGGCTTCAAGAAACACAATCCCGTCTTCTTTTTTATGCTGACGTGTTTCGCTGAAGTCGCTAACTTCAGTGGGGCTTTTAGAGGGGGCAGACAAAAATATAGAACCACTAAAGGCATAACACATACCTAATACGGCGTATCACATCCGCTGGCATTCAAAACAGCTTGCACTAGTTCAAATGGCTCTGGGCACTATGGGACTTAACTTCTGAGGTCATCAGTCCCCTAGAACTTAGAACTACTTAACCTAAGGACATCACACACATCCCTGCCCGAGGCAGGATTCGAATCTGCGACCGTAGCGCTTGCGGGGCTCCAGACTGAAGCGCCTAGAACCGCTGGCCACCGCGGCCGGCCTGATAACTAAAGTCTCTGTTATGTGTTTTTTTTTGTCGTCAGTCTACTGACTGGTCTGATGCGGCCCGCCACGAATTCCTTTCCTCTGCTAACCTCTTCATCTCAGAGTAGCACTTGCAACCTACGTCCTCAATTATTTGCTTGACGTATTCCAATCTCTGTCTTCCTCTACAGTTTTTGCCCTCTACAGCTCGCACTAGTACCATGGAAGTCATTCCCTCATGCCTTAGCAGATGTCCTATCATCCTGTCCCTTCTCCTTATCAGTGTTTTCCACATATTCCTTTCCTCTCCGATTCTGCGTAGAACCTCCTCATTCCTTACCTTATCAGTCCACCCAATTTTCAACATTCGTCTGTAGCACCACATCTCAAATTCTTCGATTCTCTTCTGTTCCGGTTTTCCCACAGTCAATGTTTCACTACCATACAATGCTGTACTCCAGACGTACATCCTCAGAAATTTCTTCCTCAAATTAAGGCCGGTATTTGATATTAGTAGACTTCTGTTGGCCAGAAATGCCTTTTTTGCCATAGCGAGTCTGCTTTTGATGTCCTCCTTGCTCCGTCCGTCATTGGTTATTTTACTGCCTAGGTAGCAGAATTCCTTCGTGACCATCAATCCTGATGTTAAGTTTCTCGCTGTTCTCATTTCTACTACTTCTCATTACCTTCGTCTTTCTCCGATTTACTCTCAAACCATACTGTGTACTCATTAGACTGTTCATTCCGTTCAGCAGATCATTTAATTCCTCTTCACTTTCACTCAGGATAGCAATGTCATCAACGAATCGTATCATTAATATCCTTTCACCTTGTATTTTAATCCCACTCCTGAACCTTTCTTTTATTTCCATCATTGCTTCCTCGATGTACAGATTGAAGAGTAGGGGCGAAAGGCTACAGCCTTGTCTTACACCCTTCTTAATACGAGCATTTCGTTCTTGATCGTCCACTCTTATTATTCCCTCTTGGTTGTTGTACATATTGTATATGACCCGTCTCTCCCTACAGCTTACCCCTACTTTTTTCAGAATCTCGAACAGCTTGCACCATTTTATATTGACGAACGCTTTTTCCAGGTCGACAAATCCTATGAAAGTGTCTTGATTTTTCTTTAACCTTGCTTCCATTATTAGCCGTAACGTCAGAATTGCCTCTCTCGTCCCTTTACTTTTCCTAAAGCCAAACTGATCGTCACCTAACGCATTCTCAATTTTCTTTTCCATTCTTCTGTATATTATGCTTGTAAGCAGCTTCGATGCATGAGCTGTTAAGCTGATTGTGCGATAATTCTCGCACGTGTCAGCCCTTGCCGTCTTCGGAATTGTGTGGATGATGCTTTTCCGAAAGTCAGATGGTATATTGCCAGACTCATATATTCTACACACCAACGTGAATAGTCGTTTTGTTGCCACTTCCCCCAATGATTTTAGAAATTCTGATGAAATGTTATCTATCCCTTCTGCCTTATTTGACCGTAAGTCCTCCAAAGCTCTTTTAAATTCCGATTCTAATAATGGATCCCCTATCTCTTCTAAATCGACTCCTGTTTCTTCTTCTATCACATCAGACAAATCTTCACCCTCATAGAGGCTTTCAATGTATTCTTTCCACCTATCTGCTCTCTCCTCTGCATTTAACAGTGGAATTCCCGTTGCACTCTTAATGTTACCACCGTTGGTTTTAATGTCACCAAAGGTTGTTTTGACTTTCCTGGTTGGTTCAAGTGGCTCTGAGCACCATGGAACTTAACTTCTGAGGTCATCAGTCCCCTGGAACTTAGAACTACTTAAACCTAACCAACCTAAGGACATCACACACATCCATGCCCGAGGCAGGATTCGAATCTGCGACCGTAGTGGTTGCCTAGAACCGCTCGGCCACCGCGGCTGGCCTGACAACTAAAGTCTCTGTTATGTGTATCATTTGTATTTATTACACTCATGGAAAGACGCTACAAACGTATGTGCTAACCCAGTACCTCAGTACCCTGTATCAGTAAATGGCTCTCTAACACGGGGTACCACCACGAGTGCAGCTAGCTACAGTGATTTTGACAAGTGAGCCGCAGTTAACACCGTAATCATCGAGACGGCTGGAGTAAACGGGGACGAAGCGAACCGTGACAGCGGGAACAGGTTGTCGCGTGCCGAACTCGGCGTGTCCGTCATTCCAGTTGCATGAGGGTTAAGAGCGCGAGTATCGACCCGACGGCCAGACTTCTTTGTCTGCAAACAAGCACCGGCCGCGCTCTGGTGGCCGTAATCGCTGCCGCCGGTCACCCCCCTAAGGTAGGGGCCACACGAGCCGCCGCTGCGCGTCCGCGTTTGTTTATTAATGGCAAACGGAGAGGCGCGAGGACTGAGCACTAGAGATCGAGACTGAGTAGTCGCTTGGAAATCACCAGCGGGTCCGCTGTCGTCCTATTCGAACTCGCCGTCCCCGTGTGGTTGGAGACTCGGCTTGCCACTGTCCGCTGCTGGCCATTTCACTGACAACTCTGTTGCTGGGCGCAAGTGGACTACACGTCAGTCTAGGAAGGAGAGCGAACACACCAGCTCCGAAATTCACCAGATATACAGGCTGTTACAAAAAGGTGCGGCCAAACTTTCAGGAAACATTCCTCACACACAAAGAAAGAAAATATGTTATGTGGACATGAGTCCGGAAACGCTTACTTTCCATGTTAGAGCTCATTTTATTACTTCAAATCACATTAATCATGGAATGGAAACACACAGCATCAGAACGTACCAGCGTGACTTCAAGCACTTTGTTACAGAAAATGTTCAAAATGTCCTCCGTTAGCGAGGATACGTGCATCCACCCTCCGTCGCATGGAATCCCTGATGCGCTGATGCAGCCCTGGAGAATGGCGTATTGTATCGCAGCCGTCCACAATACGAAGCACGAAGAGTCTCTACATTTGGTACCGGGGTTGCGCAGACAAGAGCTTTCAAATGCCCCCATAAATGAAAGTCAAGAGGGTTGAGGTCAGGAGAACGTGGAGGCCATGGAATTGGTCCGCCTCTACCAATCCATCGGTCACCGAATCTGTTGTTGAGAAGCGTACGACCACTTCGACTGAAATGTGCAGGAGCTCCATCGTGCATGAACCACATGTTGTGTCGTACTTGTAAAGGCACATGTTCTAGCAGCACAGGTAGAGTATCCCGTATGAAATCATGATAACATGCTCCATTGAGCGCAGGTGGAAGAACATGGGGCCCAATCGAGACATCACCATCAATGCCTGCCCAAACGTTCACAGAATATCTGTGTTGATGACGTGATTGCACAATTGCGTGCGGATTCTCGTCAGCCCACACATGTTGATTGTGAAAATTTACAATTTGATCACGTTGGAATGAAGCCTCATCCGTGAAGAGAACATTTGCACTGAAATGAGTATTGACACATTGTTGGATGAACCATTCGCAGAAGTGTACCCGTGGAGGTCAATCAGCTGCTGATAGTGCCTGCACACGCTGTACACGATACGGAAACAACTGGTTGTCCCGTAGCACTCTCTATACAGTGACGTGGTCAACGTTACCTTGTACAGCAGCAACTTCTCTGACGCTGACATTAGGGTTATCGTTAACTGCACGAAGAATTGCCTCGTCCATTGCAGGTGTCCTCGTCGTTCTAGGTCTTCCCCAGTCGCGAGTCATAAGCTGGAATGTTCCGTGCTCCCTAAGACGTCGATCAACTGCTTCTAACGTCTTCCTGTCGGGACACCTTCGTTCTGGAAATCTGTCTCGATACAAACGTACCGCGCCACGGCTATTGCCCCGTGCTAATCCATACATCAAACGGGCATCTGCCAACTCCGCATTTGTAAACATTGCACTGACTGCAAAACCACGTTCGTGATGAACACTAACCTGTTGATGCTACGTACTGATGTGCTTGATGCTAGTACTGTAGAGCAATGAGTCGCATGTCAACACAAGCACCGAAGTCAACATTACCTTCCTTCAAATGGGCCAACTGGCGGTGAATCGGGGAAGTACGGTACATACTGACAAAACTAAAATGAGCTCTAACATGGAAATTAAGCGTTTCCGGACACATGTCCACATAACATCTTTTCCTTATTTGTGTGTGAGGAATGTTTCCTGAAAGTTTGTCCGTACCTTTTTGTAACACCCTGTATACCCTGAAGCGCCAAAGAAAATGATACAGCTTGCGTGTTCAAATAGAGGGATATGTAAACAGACGGAATACGGCTTCGGTCGGCAACGCCTATATAGGCAACAAGTGTCTGGCGCAGTTGTTAGATCGGTTACTGCTGTTACAGTGGCAGGTTATCAAGATTTAAGTGAGTTTGAACTTGCTGTTATAGTAGGCGCACGAACGATGGGACGCAGCTTCTCCGAGGTAGCGGTGAAGTGAGGATTTTCCAGCACGATAATTTCACGAACGTACCGTGAATATCAGGACAACATCAAATGTCCGCCATCGCTGCGGCCGGAAAAAGATCGTGCAAGAACGGGACCAACGACGGCTGAAGAGAATCGTTCTACATGACAGAAGCAACATGACAGAAAATTTCTGCAGATTTAAATGCTGGGCCATCAGCAACTGTAAGCGTGCGAAACAATTCAATGAAACTTCATCGATATGGCTTTCGGAGCAGAACACCCACTTGAGGAGCCTTGATGGCTGCACGACACAAAGCTTTACGCATCGCCTGGACCCGTCAACACCGACATTGGACTGTTGATGACTGGAAACGTGTTGCCTAGCCGGATGAGTCTCGTTTCAAATTGTATCGAGCGGATGGACGTGTACGGGTATGGAGACAACTTCGTGTATACATCGATCTTGCATGTCATCAGGAGTTGTTCAAGTTCAGGAATGGTGTGGGACGTGTGCAGTTCGAGTCATATGGGTGCCCTGATACGTCTACATACGACTCTGACAGGTGGCACGCACGTATACATCCTGTCTGATCACCTGCATCGATTCACATCTGTCGTGCATTCCGACGTTCTTGGCCAATTCCAGCAGGTCAGTGGGACACCCCGCATATCCAGAATTGCTACAGAGTGGCTCCAGCAACACTCTTCTGAGTTTGAACACTTCCGCTGGCCACCAAACTCCACACACATTAACATTATAGAGCATACCTCGGATGCCTCGCAACATACTGTTCAGAAGACATCTCCACTCCCTTGTACTCTTACGGATTAATAGACAGCCCTACAGGATTCATGGTGCCAGTTCCCTTCACAGCACTACGTCTCATATATACAGGGTGGTCCACTGATCGTGACCGGGCCAAATATTTCATGAAATAAGCGTCAAACGAAAAAACTACAAACAACGAAACTTGTCTACCTTGAAGGGGGAAACAGATGGCGCTATAGTTGGCCCACTAGATGGCGCTGCCATAGGTCAAACGGATATCAACTGCGTTTTTTTAAAAATAGGAACCCCGATTTTTTATTACATACACTTGTAATACGTAAAGAAATATGAATGTTTTAGTTGGACCACTTTTTTCGCTTTGTGATAGATGGCGCTGTAATAGTCAGAAACACACGGCTAACAATTTTAGATGAACAGTTGGTAACAAAAAAAAATGGCTCTGAGCACTATGGGACTCAACTGCTGTGGTCATTAGTCCCCTAGAACTTAGAACTAGTTAAACCTAACTAACCTAAGAACATCACAAACATCCATGCCCGAGGCAGGATTCGAACCTGCGACCGTAGCGGTCTTGCGGTTCCAGACTGCAGCGCCTTTAACCGCACGGCCACTGCGGCCGGCAGTTGGTAACAGTTAGGTTTTTTAAATTAAGATACAGAACGATGGTACGTTTGAACATTTTATTTCGGTTGTTCCAATGTGATACATATACCTTTGTGAACTAATCATTTCTGTGAACGCATGCTGTTACAGCGTGATTACCTGTAAATACCACAGTAATGCAATAAATGCTCAAAATGACGTCCGTCAAACTCAATGCATTTGGCAATACGTGTAACGACGTTCCAATCAACAGCGAGTAGTTCGCCTTCCGTAATGTTCGCACATCTATTGACAATGCGCTGACGCATGATGTCAGGCGTTGTCGGTGGATCACGATAGCAAATATCCTTCAACTTTCCCCACAGAAAGAAATCCTGGGACGTCAGATCCGGTGAAAGTGCGGGCCATGGTATTGTGCTTCGACGACCAATCCACCTGTCATGAAGTATGCTATTCAATACCGCTTCAACCACGCGCGAGCTATGTGCCGGACATCCATCATGTTGGAAGTACATCGCCATTCTGTCATGCAGTGAAACGTAGTAACATCGGTAGAACATTACGCGGGAAATCAGCATACATTGCACCCTTTAGATTGCCATCGATAAAATGGGAGCCAATTATCCTTCCTCCGATAATTCCGCACCATACATTAACCCGCCAAGGTCGCTGATGTTCCACTTGTCGCAGCCATCGTGGATTTTCCGTTGCCCAATAGTGCATATTATGCCGGTTTACGTTACCGCTGTTGGTGAATGACGCTTCGTCGCTAAATAGAACGCGTGCAAAAAATCTGTCATCGTCCCGTAATTTCTGTTGTGCCCAGTGGCAGAACTGTACACGACGTTCAAAGTCGTCGCCATGCAATTCCTGGAGTATAGAAACATGGTACGGGTGTAATCGATGTTGATGTAGCATCCTCAACACCGGCGTTTTTGAGATTCCCGATTCTCGCTCAGTTTGTCTGCTACTGATGTGCGGATTAGCCGCGACAGCAGCTGAAACACCTACTTGGGCATCATCATTTGTTGTAGGTCGTGGTTGACGTTTCACATGTGTCCGAACACTGCCTGTTTCCTTAAATAACGTAACTATCCGGCGAACTGTCCGGACACTTGGATGATGTCGTCCAGGCTACCGAGCAGCATACATAGCACACGACCGTTGGGCATTTTGATCACAATAGCCATACATCAACACGATATCGACCTTTTCCGCAATTGGTAAACGGTCAATTTGAACACTTGTAATGTATCACGAAGCAAATACCGTCCACACTGGCGGAATTTTACGTGATGAAACGTAACTATACGTTTGTAATTATTACAGCGCCATCTATCACAAAGCGAAAAAAGTGGTCCAACTAAAACATTCATATTTCTTTACGTACTACGCGAACATGTGATAAAAAATGGGGGTTCCTGTTTAAAAAACGCAGTTGATATGCGTTTGACCTATGGCAGCGCCATCTAACGGGCCAACCATAGCGCCATCTGGTTTCCCCCTTCAAACTAGACGAGTTTCGTTTGATGCTTATCTCGTGAGATATTTGGCCCGGTCACCATCAATGGACCACCCTGTATATATAAAGTTGGTATTGACCAAAACTAGGAGAAAAAGTCCAGTAATCATTGGACAGTCCACTAAACATGGACTCTAAAGCGCATACCTTAAAGACTATGGTCCCTTTTTCATATTCGCTTCTGTGAATGCACGCCATATGAAATGGCTGCTGTATTGCGTTCCAAAGGCGAGCCTGCGCTGTAGTGATCAGTTGGTCGTGATGTATTGTAATAATCTCTTCATCCGTCACTATAAAACAACATTATTGAAAAATGTATCAGGTTCGCAAAATTTGCCTTTACAATTTTTAAAAGAGTCTGTTATCTGTGTAACCGAGAAGACAGATTCAAAATGGTTCAAATGGCTTTGAGCACTGTGGGGCTTAACTGCTGAGGTCATCAGTCCCCTAGAACTTAGAACTACTTAAACCTAAGTAACCTAAGGACATCACACACATCCATGCCCGAGGCAGGATTCGAACCTGCGACCGTAGCGGTCGCGCGGTTCCAGACTGTAGCGCCTAGAACCGCTCTGCCAC
Source organism: Schistocerca cancellata (assembly GCF_023864275.1). Taxonomy (NCBI): domain Eukaryota; kingdom Metazoa; phylum Arthropoda; class Insecta; order Orthoptera; family Acrididae; genus Schistocerca; species Schistocerca cancellata. The sequence continues at coordinate 152,714,678 of NC_064637.1, read as the reverse complement.
TCCGGCCCTTCCGAGAAGACAGAGTTCCTTGTGGCGATCATTACCCCATTCCCACAAGACACAACGCGCCTCATTTCATCATTAGTGTCTACTGTTCTAGTGCGTACTGTCGCAGCATGAAGGTCTGAGCAGATGTCACTGTGGCGAAACAAAATTTCTTTGTATCCCCTTTCGGTTCTCTTGCGATTAACAGCAATCGCAAAGTACTGTGCATCTAAATACACATTAGACTTAAAAAGTAAAAATGACGAACTACACTCCTGGAAATGGAAAAAAGAACACATTGACACCGGTGTGTCAGACCCACCATACTTGCTCCGGACACTGCGACAGGGCTGTACAAGCAATGATCACACGCACGGCACAGCGGACACACCAGGAACCGCGGTGTTGGCCGTCGAATGGCGCTAGCTGCGCAGCATTTGTGCACCACCGCCGTCAGTGTCAGCCAGTTTGCCGTGGCATACGGAGCTCCATCGCAGTCTTTAACACTGGTAGCATGCCGCGACAGCGTGGACGTGAACCGTATGTGCAGTTGACGGACTTTGAGCGAGGGCGTATAGTGGGCATGCGGGAGGCCGGGTGGACGCACCGCCGAATTGCTCAACACGTGGGGCGTGAGGTCTCCACAGTACATCGATGTTGTCGCCAGTGGTCGGCGGAAGGTGCACGTGCCCGTCGACCTGGGACCGGACTGCAGCGACGCACGGATGCACGCCAAGACCGTAGGATCCTACGCAGTGCCGTAGGGGACCGCACCGCCACTTCCCAGTAAATTAGGGACACTGTTGCTCCTGGGGTATCGGCGAGGACCATTCGCAACCGTCTCCATGAAGCTGGGCTACGGTCCCGCACACCGTTAGGCCGTCTTCCGCTCACGCCCCAACATCGTGCAGCCCGCCTCCAGTGGTGTCGCGACAGGCGTGAATGGAGGGACGAATGGAGACGTGTCGTCTACAGCGATGAGAGTCGCTTCTGCCTTGGTGCCAATGATGGTCGTATGCGTGTTTGGCGCCGTGCAGGTGAGCGCCACAATCAGGACTGCATACGACCGAGGCACACAGGGCCAACACCCGGCATCATGGTGTGGGGAGCGATCTCCTACACTGGCCGTACACCACTGGTGATCGTCGAGGGGACACTGAATAGTGCACGGTACATCCAAACCGTCATCGAACCCATCGTTCTACCATTCCTAACCCGGCAAGGGAACTTGCTGTTCCAACAGGACAATGCACGTGCCACCCAACGTGCTCTAGAAGGTGTAAGTCAACTACCCTGGCCAGCAAGATCTCCGGATCTGTCCCCCATTGAGCATGTTTGGGACTGGATGAAGCGTCGTCTCACGCGGTCTGCACGTCCAGCACGAACGCTGGTCCAACTGAGGCGCCAGGTGGAAATGGCATGGCAAGCCGTTCCACAGGACTACATCCAGCATCTCTACGATCGTCTCCATGGGAGAATAGCAGCCTGCATTGCTGCGAAAGGTGGATATACACTGTACTAGTGCCGACATTGTGCATGCTCTGTTGTCTGTGTCTATGTGCCTGTGGTTCTGTCAGTGTGATCATGTGATGTATCTGACCCCAGGAATGTGTCAATAAAGTTTCCCCTTCCTGGGACAATGAATTCACGGTGTTCTTATTTCAATTTCCAGGAGTGTATTAGTTCGGACATGATGTTGTAAGTTAGAAATTTGTGGTAAGTTCCTATGGGACCAAACTGCTGAGGTCATCGGTCCCTAAGCTTACACACTAATTAATCCAACTTTAACTTACTTGACACCAGTTACTGCCCACCATCCATGTGGAACACGTACTGGTCTCACCGCGGACTTATAGTACTCAGCCACAAAGAATTGATATCATCAAAGTGTACGGGCCTGAAGATGACGTTGACGAAACGTCGAAACTAGTAGCCAAATATATATGAAATCTTAAATACAGCTGGAGGAGTTTCATTTTCAATAAAAAAAAGATTATACCAGCGGATGTGCCACCATCATCCAATTTAAATATGGATGTACGAAGAACTTACGCTAAGGACACACACACACCCATGCCCGAGGGAGGACTCGAACCTCCGACGGGCGGAGCCGCGCGAACCGTGACATTGCGCCCCTGACCTCGCGGTTACCCCGCGCCGCAATGCTGTTGTGCGCAGCGTTCAAATCACCTATTTCTGTATTGGTGAGGTCGTACTTAGAGACGGGTTGACACTGCGATTGTTGCTATTCTTGAACTAGTGGAATCCAGTCTTAGACCAAAAAATCCTTCCTGTATTTCATGACCGGTTTTCGAGGTGTCAGATAACAATCACAGGCGTCCATCTCGCTGAACTAAAAAACAAAAGATTAAAAATCTTGCAGTAAAATAATAAAATAAGTAGGATGTGCAAGGGAACCATAGCGATGTGGCTGCAGTAAGAACGTAAAGAAATGAGAAAAGAAATGTTCGTCGGAAGGGCTGATTCAGCATGTAGACAAGCCAAAACACTCTTCCCTGGAACTAAAAGGAACGGCGGTAACATTAATAGTGCAACGGGAATTCCATCATTGTTAAATGCAGGGGAGAGAGCGGAAAGGTGGAAAGAGTTCATTGAAGGCCTCTATGGGGGGGGGGGGGGGGGGAATGACTTGACTGATGACGTGATACAATTAGAAACAGGAAGGTATAGGGGAACCAATATTAGAATCATAATTTAAATAGCTTTGGACATGTTAAGGTCAAATACGGCAGAAGGTATAGATAACATTCCACCGAAATTTGTAAAATCATTGGGGTTAGCGGCGACCTAACGACTATTCAAGTTGCTGTGTAAAATGACCGGCAAAATTTCGGAAAAACGTCATCCACATAATCCCGAAGAGAGAAAGGCCAGATAAGTGCGAGAATTACCGTACAATCAGTTTAACAGCTCATGCATCGAAATTGCTGACGAGAATAATGTACAGAAGATTGGAAAAGAAAATTGAGGATGTGCTAGATGACGGTAAGTTTGGCTTTAGGAAAGGTAAAGGCGCCAGAGAGGCAGTTCTGAAGTTGCGGTTGGTAATGGACGCAAAGCTAAAGAAAAATCAAGACACGCTCATAGGATTTGTCGACCTGGAAAAAGTGCTCGACGATCTACGATGGTAGAAATAGTTCGAAATTCTGAGAAGAATAGCGGTAAGCTATAGAGGAAGACTGATAATATTCAATGCTAGCGAACGTGGCAATGATTCAGAATTGTTAAATATAAACTGAATGTATATCCTAAATTCCTTCATCCCCCTTCCCTCTGTCTGTCTCCTCCTCCTCCTCCTTCCCCCCCCCCCCCCTCTATCCATTTCCTCACCTCCCACTTTTTCTGCCCTCTTACCTCTTTCTCAGACCTTGAGCCTTCTTTATTGCTATTGCAAACGAAACATAGTTTCGCAATTGTAGTCAGTTAAAATGAACGGTTACGTCTATTGGAATGATTGGTATACGTGATGTGAGAGAGACCTCTGCAGGTGTTCGATCTGTGGGTAGAGTAGCTTCGGTGACAATCTTTCACGTAGTTGTAATCTGGGAATGGGTAGGATTACAAAATTTTAGACGATTCGTATTCCGTATTAGTATTCTAGTCGTATGCCCATAATCCACAAATACAACTACGTGTTTTCTGTAAAACCGATCGTGAGGAAGAAAACAAAATACTCTATAGTTGCTTATACAATTTTTGTTTCAAATTATATACAAAGAGAAACTGTATAGATGGGAGCATACGTACATACGTGTTTATGTACTACGTATATTAAAAAATATGTAGCCTGTGCCTGTCCAAAATGTACATTACAGTGTGATGTAAGAATTTGAAATAGATCAGTCCAGGATTTGTCGAGGTTTTTGGAATCAACATTTCCCCTTTATATATTTCATACGTATTTACACATCATATATATCTAAGAAATATAGCCTGTGTCTGTCCAAGGGTTCATCATAGTTTCTTACAAAAATCTGAAGAAAATCAGTCGAGAACATTTAGAGATAATTGTTGAAAACGTTAAACAACGTCTTGTCTAAGCACTTCAGCATAAACAGTGAAAATATCTCTGCCGCAATAAGCATAGATGATAAATCTATAGACTGCGAAACAGACACAAAGTTCTATGTGTGTATTGTGTGTGTGTGTGTGTGTGTGTGTGTGTGTGTGTGTGTGTGTGTATGAGAGAGAGAGAGAGAGAGAGAGGAGAGAGTGAGAATGACTTAACATCAGTCCCCTAGAACTTAGAACAACTTAAACCTAACTAACCTAAGCACAGCACACACATCCATGCCCGAGGCAGTATTCGAACCTGCGACCGTAGCAGTGACGCGCTTCCAGACTGAAGCGCCTAGAACCGCTCGGCCACACGGGCCGGCTTTAGTATATTCCACAAGCATTTATAAAGTATGTATCCTGCGTGCGACTGAATGTTTTCAAGAGTATCGTGTAAGATATTTGAAGTAAATGGGTCGTGAAATTATCGAAATTCTTAATCACAAAGTTTCTCCTTTGTATATTACCTGTGTATTTTATATAACATATATATTTGAAAATGTATAGCCTATGTGTGTCCGAACGTTTATTAGAGTAACGGGTAAAAATTTGAAATAAATCGGCCAAGTACTTTCCGAGACCCTTGGTAAAAACGTTAAACAACGACTTGTCTTCCTATGGTAGTACAGATGTTGAAGAACCAAGAGGAAACAATAAGATTACAAGACCAAGAAGGAAGGATTCGGATCAAAAAGGGTGTAAGACTGGGATACCGTCTGTCACCTCTATTGCTCAATCTATATGTCGAAGGAGCAATGACGGAACTAAAAGGAAAGTTCAACGGTGGGGCAAGAATTCAGCGTGAAAGGATATAAGTGGCAACGTTCTCTGATGAGAAGGTTTCCCTCAGTGAAGCTGGAGGAGAATTACAACTTGTTCATAAAATAAAATAAATTTCTACAATACATACGGCTGTTGGTAAATTATTGCATCAAGAAAAAAAAAAGATGAATGGTTGCAGGTGGTCAGACAGGATGCTTACGCACGTGTCACCTGTCAGAGTCGTATATATACCTAATACGTGTCCCAAATCACACGAACTACACATTCCCCACTCCATTACAGAGCATTCAGTAGCTTGAACAGTCCCCTGCTGACATGCAAGGTCCGTGGATTCATGAGGTTGTCTCCATACCGGTACACGTCCATCCGATTTATAGAATTTGAGACGAAACTCGTCCGACCAGGCAACACTTTTTGATGGCCCAGCATTGAAATCTGCAGCAATTTGCCGAAGGTTTGCACTTCTGCTACGCTGAACGATTCTCTTCAGTCGTCTTTGGTCCCGTTCTTGCAGGACCTTTTCCCGGCCGCAGCGATGTCTTACCGGATTCCTGATATCCACAGTGCCCTCATGAAATGGTCGGACGGGACATTCCCCACTTCATCGCTTTAGCGCCGTATTCTGCGAGTTTACGTATCCCAGTATTTGATTTCGCATGCCTATACCAGTTTCTTTGGCGCTTATATATATATATATATATATATATATATATATATATATATACCGCATAACACCGCTTTTCTCTCTCTCTCTCTCTCTCTATCAGTTTCTTTGGCGCATATATATATACAGGGTGTTTCAAAAATGACCGGTATATTTGAAACGGCAATAAAAACTAAACGAGCAGCGATAGAAATACACCGTTTGTTGCAATATGCTTGGGACAACAGTACATTTTCAGGCAGACAAACTTTCGAAATTACAGTAGTTACAATTTTCAACAACAGATGGCGCTGCGGTCTGGGAAACTCTATAGTACGATATTTTCCACATATCCACCATGCGTAGCAATAATATGGCGTAGTCTCTGAATGAAATTACCCGAAACCTTTGACAACGTGTCTGGCGGAATGGCTTCACATGCAGATGAGATGTACTGCTTCAGCTGTTCAATTGTTTCTGGATTCTGGCGGTACACCTGGTCTTTCAAGTGTCCCCACAGAAAGAAGTCACAGGGGTTCATGTCTGGCGAATAGGGAGGCCAATCCACGCCACCTCCTGTATGTTTCGGGTAGCCCAAAGCAATCGCACGATCATCGAAATATTCATTCAGGAAATTAAAGACGTCGGCCGTGCGATGTGGCCGGGCACCATCTTGCATAAACCACGAGGTGTTCGCAGTGTCGTCTAAGGCAGTTTGTACCGCCACAAATTCACGAAGAATGTCCAGATAGCGTGATGCAGTAATCGTTTCGGATCCGAAAAATGGGCCAATGATTCCTTTGGAAGAAATGGCGGCCCAGACAAGTACTTTTTGAGGATGCAGGGACGATGGGACTGCAACATGGGGCTTTTCGGTTCCCCATATGCGCCAGTTCTGTTTATTGACGAAGCCGTCCAGGTAAAAATAAGCTTCGTCAGTAAACCAAATGCTGCCCACATGCATATCGCCGTCATCAATCCTGTGCACTATATCGTTAGCGAATGTCTCTCGTGCAGCAATGGTAGCGGCGCTGAGGGGTTGCCGCGTTTGAATTTTGTGTGGATAGAGGTGTAAACTCTGGCGCATGAGACGATACGTGGACGTTGGCGTCATTTGGACCGCAGCTGCAACACGGCGAACGGAAACCCGAGGCCGCTGTTGGATCACCTGCTGCACTAGCTGCGCGTTGCCCTCTGTGGTTGTTGTACGCGGTCGCCCTACCTTTCCAGCACGTTCATCCGTCACGTTCCCAGTCCGTTGAAATTTTTCAAACAGATCCTTTATTGTATCGCTTTTCGGTCCTTTGGTTACATTAAACCTCCGTTGAAAACTTCGTCTTGTTGCAACAACACTGTGCTCTAAGCGGTGGAATTCCAACACCAGAAAAATCCTCTGTTCTAAGGAATAAACCATGTTGTCTACAGCACACTTGCACGTTGTGAACAGCACACGCTTACAGCAGAAAGACGACGTACAGAATGGCGCACCCACAGACTGCGTTGTCTTCTGTATCGTTCACATCACTTGCAGCGCCATCTGTTGTTGAAAATTGTAACTACTGTAATTTCGAAAGTTTGTCCGCCTGAAAATGTACTGTTGTCCCAAGCATATTGCAACAAACGGTGTATTTCTATCACTGCTCGTTTAGTTTTTATTGCCGTGTCAAATATACCGGTCATTTTTGAAACACCCTGTATATATATATATATATATATATATATATATATATATATATATATATATATATATGTGCCAAAGAAACCGGTAGAGAGAGAGAGAGAGAGAGAGAGAGAGAGAAGCGGTGTTATGCCGTATTTGCGTGATGTGTCCTGCGGGCGACTGATGTTAATGTCCGATGTTTACTTAACGCTCCAAGTCTGTCTATTTCTACTTTCTAGTGGTCAGGGTGAAAGAGCTGCAGTGGAAGTCACCCTCTAACTGACACGAGTGTTTTGCTGTGCCGCTGCCGACGGATAGCAGCGACTGTAAACGTGGGACATTCGTCGGCGGCTACAGTACTAACCGCAACCAAAACACGACGGCCGCTCATGTTTCATTCAGGGCTGGTCCGCCGCCAGCCATACATGTTTCACGTCATCGTTGCGTGCAGCATCCACACACTACACGTGCCGGCGGGTTTTCTGCACCGCGTCCGCCACACGATCAATGTTGCATCAGTTCGAACGAGTCTGCTGTTAGCACACGTGCATCCAACTCCGGAACCGGATAAAGAAAAGGTCCTCGGCTAATTCTGTATTGTGAACGTTGAGCCTTGAACGAGGGAACGTTTCTGCGCACAAAGTATCGTCTTCTAATGCTGGTGACTTCCTCAGGAGGTACACTACTGGCCATTAAAATTACTACACCAGGAGGATGACGTGCTACAGAGGCGAAATTTAACCGACAGGAAGAAGATACTGTGATATGCAAATGATTAGCTCTTCAGAGCATTCATACAAGGTTGGTGCCGGTGGCGGCACCTACAACGTGTTGACATGAAGAGAGTTTCCAACCGATTTCTCATACACAAACAGCAGCTGACCGGCGTTGCCTGGTGAAACGTTGTTGTGATGCCTCGTGCAAGGAGGAGAAATGCGTACCATCACGTTTCCGACTTTGATAACGGTCGGATTGTAGCCCATCGCGATTACGGTTTATCGTGTCGCGTTGGTCGAGATGTTTGCAGAATATGGAATCGGTGGGTTCAGGAGGGTAATACGGAACGCCGTGCTGGATCCCAACGGCCTCGTATTACTAGCAGTCGAGATGACAGGCATCTTATCCGCATGACTGTAACGGATGGTGCAGCCACGTCTCGATCCCTGAGTCAACAGATGGGGGCGTTTGCAAGACAACAACCATCTGAACGAACAGTTCGACGAAGTTTGCAGCAGCATGGACTATCAGCTCGGAGACCGTGGCTGCGGTTACCCTTGACGCTGCATCACAGACAGGAGCGCCTGCGATGGCGTACTCAACGACGAACCTGGGTGCACGAATGGGAAAAATTCATTTTTTCGGATGAATGCAGGTTCTGTTTACAGCATCATGATGGTCGCATCCGTGTTTGGCGACATCGCGGTGAACGCACATTGGAAGTGTGTATTCGTCATCGCCATACTGGCGTATCACCCGGCGTGATGGCATGGGGTGCCATTGGTTACACATCTCGGTCACTGACGGCACTTTCGACAGTGGACGTTACATTTCAGATGTGTTACGACCCGTGGCTCTAGCCTTCATTCGATACCTGCGAAACCCTACATTTCAGCAGGATAATGCACGATCGCATGTTGCAGGTCCTGTACGGGCCTTTCTGGAGGCAGTAAATGTTCGACTGCTGCTCTGGGCATCACATTCTCCAGACCTCTCACCAATTGAAAACGTCTGGTCAATGGTGGCCGAGCAACTGGCTCATCACAATACGCCGGTCACTACTCTTGATGAACTATGGTATCGTCTTGAAGCTACATGGGCAGCTGTACCTGTACACGCCATCCAAGCTCTGTTTGACTCAATGCCCAGGCGTATCAATGCCGTTATTATGGCCAGAGTTGGTTGTTCCGGGTACTTATTTCTTTGGATCTATGCACCCAAATTGCGTGAAAATGTAATCACATGTCAGTTCTAGTATAATATATCTGTCCAATGAATACCCGTGTATCATCTGCATTTCTTCTTCGTGTAGCAATTTTAATGGCCAGTAGTGTATTTTTTGGTGTTGCAATTTTTTTTCCTCAGTGTAGTTACCACAAACGAAGTTTCAACCGTATTAAGGTGCGAGGCAGGTTGGAACAGCAGCGGACCTAGAATGCTTCCCTGTGGAACACCATCTGCGAATATTTATCTATGAGGCAGATAGCGTATATTTAACTAATTTCAATTCTATCCTGTGGAACGCATAATATTTATTCTTCACGAGTGCACAGGTATGTGTGTATTCGGTCAAGACTGTAAAGAAGTGGGTATTCAAGTGAGGTGCAGATTCTATTTCTCGTCGTGAACGCTTGTTGGAACATCCGATTCTCAGTGATGTGATCTAGACGCTCCGTGTTACCCGTGTGTCCTGGACGTGTCGCAGGTCGGCTCCTTAATTGGCGAATTAGCCGGGCGTAGCGGAAAGTCTCAGAGACAGCTGGGAGCCGCCCTTTGTGATGCAAATGGCCCCTGCGTGGGTTTAACGAGCGCTGCGCGTTGCGTGGCCCGGTCTCCAATTAGCGGAGTTGCTGCACCACGAGTGAAAGAAGCGCCGAAACGGGGAGAAGAGAGTGAGGTCAGGGGAGAGCATCTATAAGGCGCAATGAAACCGTGCTCTCCATCACCACTACTAATACACTGACGGAAGAAAAATTAGTACACAGTCTTAGGGGTTTACAGTTCACTCAAGATTTATTGTTGCAACAGTGGATGTGAAATACATCAAATAAGAGCCAGTCCTGACAAAACTCTACCGTCTCGTGAGCAAGGTGTATGAAACAGGCGAAATCCCCTCAGACTTCAAGAACAATATAATAATTCCAATCCCAAAGAAAGCAGGTGTTGACAGATGTGAAAATTACCGAACTATCAGTTTAATAAGTCACAGCTGCAAAATACTAACGCGAATTCTTTACAGATGAATGGAAAAACTGGTAGAAGCCGACCTCGGGGAAGATCAGCTTGGATTCCGTAGAAATGTTGGAACACGTGAGGCAATACTGACCTTACGCCTTATCTTAAAAGAAACATTAAGGAAAGGCAAATCTACGTTTCTAGCATTTGTATACTTAGAGAGAGCTTTTAACAATGTTGACTGGAATACTCTCTTTCAAATTCTGAAGGTGGCAGGGGTAAAATACAGGGAGCGAAAGGCTATTTACAATTTGTACAGAAACCAGATGGCAGTTATAAGAGTCGAGTGGCACGAAAGGGAAGCAGTGGTTGGGAAGGGATTGAAACAGGGTTGTAGGCTATCCCTGATGTTATTCAATCTTAACATTGAGCATTCAATAAAGGAAACAAAAGAAAAGTTCGGAGCGCGTATTAAAACCCATGGAGAAGAAATAAAAACTTTGAGGTTCGCCGATGACATTGTAATTTTGTCAGAGACAGCAAAGAACTTGGAAGAACAGTTGAATGGAATGGATAGTGTCTTGAAAGGAGGGTATAAGATGAACATCAACAAAAACAAAACGAGGATAGTGGAATGTAGTCGAATTAAGTCGGGTTATGCTGAGGGAATTAGATTATGAAATGAGACACTTGAAGTAGTAATGAAGTTTTGCAATTTGGGGAGCAAACTGATGATGGTCGGAGAGGATATAAAATGTAGACTGGCAATGGCAAGCAAAGCGTTTCTGAAGAAGAGAAATTTGTTAAGATCGAGTATTGATTTAAGGGTTAGGAAGCTGTTTCTGAAAGTATTTGTATGGAGTGTAGTCATGTATGATGTGAAACATGGATGATAAATAGTTTAGACAAGAAGAGAATAGAGCTTTCGAAATGTGGTGCTACAGAAGAATGCTGAAGATTAGATGGGTAGATCACATAACTAATGATGAGGTATTGAACAGAATTGGGGAGAAGAGGAGTTTGTGGCACAACTTGACTAGAAGAAGGGATCGGTTGGTAGGACATGTTCTGAGGCATCAAGGGATCACCAATTTAGTACTGGAGGGCAGCGTGGAGGGTAAAAATCGTAGAGGGAGACCAAAAGATGAATACACTAATCAGATTCAGAAGGTTGTAGGCTGCAGTAGGTACTAGGAGATGAAGAATCTAGCACAGGATAGAGTAGCATGGAGAGCTGCATCAAACAAGTCTCAGGACTGAAGACCACAACAACAACAACAACAACAACAATTACATTTACCAGATCAATGCTGAAACACCCGTGTTAGTACGTGGGGTAGCCTCCACAGGCGGCAATGCAGGCGCTGACTCTGGTATCCAGTCGATCGTACAGATCGTGAATACTGTCCTGGAATTCGCTAAGCCACACCTGCTCCACCTGTCCACGTAGTTTGTAACGCCGGAAATGCATATCCTCCTATTTCCATCTATTGTACTATAAATTTGTTTTCCTTATTTTTATTACCTGAATATATGACATTTCTGTGTCTTTACATATTGTAATTGTTTTACTATTTGTATATATATATTTATGCATTTATGTCGATGTATAATTGGTTTGTTTCGTAAATATTATTTGTATTTTTACGCTGGGTCTTGCCTAGGGAAAACTGCTATCGAACGATTACATCGATAGTTCGTGTGAAGAATCAGAGTGTGTAGGATCTTTGGTAGTGTTAACTCGGTCGCGTGGAGCGCGGGCAGAGGGGGAGTCTGGCTGGGGTGGTGCAGTGGAGCAGGTGTGTTGTGTGACGCTCCCGCGAGTTGCCGCGCTTTCGGGGTTGGGCAGCATGTAATTGCGCTCGACTTGCTATGATAGTTTCTGACACGGTGTCGCCGACGGGAAGCATTAGCTGGTGCACATCAAGAGCCCATTTCGCCTGGTGACCGTGTCGAGAAGAAGGCGCGCCAACATCCAGCTTCTGGAACTGCGACGGCCGACAATGAGTGACTGTCGCCACCTCGTCGATCGACGGCTTCAAACCTTCAATCAACCAACAAAGAAGACTGGAAGCACGTAAATTTTTAGAACTGTATGGCAGACCTCAGTTTTTCAAACTTTTAAAATTGTTGCATCACAAAATTACAGCAGCTTAGCATGAACCTTTGTTGCTCATTGTCCCAATTGCATTACCAAGCAGGGTCCCTTCCTTTTCCGGAATGAACCCGAGTGTCATTGAAATTCAAACGCCAGCATTAAAGTAATATTCTATTTCACTGCTTTAATTTCAAAGTTCAGTTAAAGTATTCATAGCTGGCTACAATATTTAGATTACACAAGCACAAATTATGAGTGCGAGTTTTGTTACCATATTTTAGCTTACCTGTGACTGCAGCTCAGCTTGGTACGTACTAAATTTTACTATTGTCAATTGTTCAGAATCATGTAATTCATGTTCAAAGTTAAATCTCTTATTTCTAAATTGCGTTAATTCAAGTAGCTTTTGAAATGATTGTTGAGGTAGTCCAAGACTAACCGTATTTCACTGAATTTCGATGTGCTTCAGAAAGAAAGCTCGCTATTAACTTCAGTCACTAAATTAACTTTCGATTTTTCGGTTTTATTAATTCTTTTGCTAAATTAAGTCAGAGTGTAGCGAAATTTATTACTTCTGACAAAACTTTCAGTTTTCACACTACACGTGTCAGCCTTCAGTTGCCACGCTTCTAGTGCTAATTATATGTGTAATAACCTTTCTTTTTCAGTTACTATAGTAATTGTCCTTAGGACTGGCGACTGTAATTTCCCCCAAATCTCAAATATCTAATTACCACTAGTTAACTGTTAACGTAACGGCCGCACATTTACTTTCTTTATTAACTTTACCCCTTTTCAAAATTAATTTCCACCAGTTTTATTTGCATTTTTCCTTTTCATTTAGATGTAACCCTTTCCTCCCTCTTTGCCGACAGATTAACTTCGGTGACGATTGCTTTTCCCAAATTTCCATTAGGTACACGCGGTTTAATTTTTCACTGTCATTAAGGTCGATAAGTGAGGGGGAGGTTACATTTCTGTAAGAGATGTTGGTTGAGGTGTAGCACCACTCACTTCTCGTCCCGTAATATCCCACACGTGCTTGATTGATCGTACTGGTCGTATTGCAGAGCACGTTGAGTTTCAAGGGCAGTGTGTAGAATACACCACCTTCCTGTTTGAAGAACAGTTAAAGGACGGATATAACAACATTCTGTATGTACCGAGCACTGGTTAGCGTTCAGAAACACGAAAGGTGAACTGGAGTTGTAGCTTATCGCATCGCAGACCATAAGGCCTGGGGTGGGGCCATTGAGCTTCAGACGAATGCACTGTACGAGAAAGCGCTCACAAGGTCTACGACGTACGCACAGATGACAATCACTTGCGCGTAGGCAGAATTTTCTTTCATCGCTGAAGACCACGGCGGCCATCCCATCTTACACGTGATCCTCCGACGCCACAAGTCGAGTAGTGCACCTCGATGCTGTGGTGTGAGTAGAAGACGGTCTAGAGATGTGCGTGAAATGCCTGGACTAGCAGGACAAAGAGGATTCTACATCTACATCTATATCCATCCTCCGAAAGCCACCTGACGGTGTCTGGCGGAGGGTACCTTGAGTACCTCTATCGGTTCTCCCTTCTATTCCAGTCTCGTATTGTTCGTGGAAAGAAGGATTGTCGGTATGCCTCTGTGTGGGCTCCAATCTCTCTGATTTTATCCTCGTGGTCTATTCGCAGGATCCACGTAGGAGAGTGCAATATACTGCTTAACTCCTCAGTGAAGGTATGTTCCCGAAACTTCAACAAAAGCGCGTACCGAGCTACTGGGCGTCTCTCCTGCAGAGTCTTCCACTGGAGTTTATCTATCATCTCCGTAACGCTTTCGCGATTACTAAATGATCCTGTAACGAAGCGCGCTGCTCTCCGTTGGATCTTCTCTATCTCTTCTATCAACCCTATCTGGTTGGGATCCCACACTGCTGAGCAGTATTCAAGCAGTGGGCGAACAAGCGTACTGTAACCTACTTCCTTTGTTTTCGGATTGCATTTCTTTAGGATTCTACCAATGAATCTCAGTCTGGCATCTGCTTTACCGACGATCAACTTTAAGTGATCATTCCATTTTAAATCACGCCTGATGCGTACTCGCAGATAATTTATGGAATTAACTGCTTCCAGTTGCGGACCCGCTATATTGTAGCTAAATGATAAGGGATCTTTCTTTCTGTGTATTCGCAGCACATTGCACTTGTCTACATTGAGATTGAATTGCCATTCCCTGCACCATGCGTCAATTCGCTGCAGATCCTCCTGCATTTCAGTACAATTTTCCATTGTTACAACATCGCGATGTACCACAGCATCATCCGCAAAAAGCCTCAGTGAACTTCCGATGTCATCCACAAGGTCATTTATGTATATTGTGAATAGCAACGGTCCTACGACACTCCCCTGCGGCACACCTGAAATCACTCTTACTTCAGAAGACTTCTCTCCATTGAGAATGACATGTTGCGTTCTGTTATCTAGGAACTCTTCAATCCAATCACAGAATTGGTCTGATAGTCCATATGCTCTTACTTTGTTCGTTAAACGACTGTGGGGAACTGTATCGAACGCGTTAGGAAGTCAAGAATCACGGTGTCTATCTCGGAAACCGTGTCTATGGCCCTGTGAGTCTCGTGGACGAATAGCGCGAGCTGGGTTTCACACGATCGTCTTTTTCGAAGCCCATGCTGATTCCTACAGAGTAGATTTCTAGTCTCCTTAAAAGTCATTATACTCGAACATAATACGTGTTCCAAAATTCTACAACTGATCGACGTTAGAGATATAGGTGTATAGTTCTGCACATCTGTTCGACGTCCCTTCTTGAAAACGGGTATGACCTGTGCCCTTTTCCACTCCTTTGGAACGCTACTCTCTTCTAGAGACCTACGGTACACCGCTGCAAGAAGGGCGACAAGTTCCTTCGCGTACTCTGTGTAAAATCGAACTGGTATCCCATCAGGTCCAGCGGCCTTTCCTCTTTTGAGCGATTTTAATTAGGTTGTGGAAAGGGACCAAAATGAGTTCCTGTCAGTTGCACTCAACATACAAACTTTATTTATCAACACACAATATTACAGTAATGATGCAAAACACTCAAAACGTTTGATTGACTTTAGATCGGCTGAAGGCCACGTTCAAAATTCAAGACACAAAGCCTAAGCAGAATGGAAATACAAGATTCATCTGGAGGTTTCACCCAAGAATATTTTCTAAATCTTCATTGTAATCGGCTGAAGGCCTTAGCAGTTTAATTTTAATGGAACTTGGTTGAAGGCCAGCTATTAATCAATAATGTAACAGCTTAGGCCTCGAAAGAAGAATTTCAATTAGAAAGGAAGAAGGCCTTATCTTAAAATATCATATGAAAATTCGGCTGAAGGCCCCATATAAGAATAACAATCTTGGGAACATCAATTTAAGAGATATTAAACTCGGCTGAAGGTCATACATCAGCAAAGTAATTTAAAGGCTTAAGGCCCCCCATGAACCATGGACCTTGCCGTTGGTGGGGAGGCTTGCGTGCCTCAGCGATACAGATGGCCGTACCGTAGGTACAACCACAACGGAGGGGTATCTGTTGAGAGGCCAGACAAACGTGTGGTTCCTGAAGAGGGGCAGCAGCCTTTTCAGTAGTTGCAGGGGCAACAGTCTGGATGACTGACTGATCTGGCATTGTAACAATAACCAAAACGGCATTGCTGTGCTGGTACTGCGAACGGCTGAAAGCAAGGGGAAACTACGGCCGTAATTTTTCCCGAGGGCATGCAGCTTTACTGTATGATTAAATGATGATGGCGTCCTCTTGGGTAAAATATTCCGGAGGTAAAATAGTCCCCCATTCGGATCTCCGGGCGGGGACTACTCAAGAGGATGTCGTTATCAGGAGAAAGAAAACTGGCGTCCTACGGATCGGAGCGTGGAATGTCAGATCCCTTAATCGGGCAGGTAGGTTAGAAAATTTAAAAAGGGAAATGGATAGGTTAAAGTTAGATATAGTGGGAATTAGTGAAGTTCGGTGGCAGGAGGAACAAGACTTCTGGTCAGGTGACTACAGGGTTATAAACACAAAGTCAAATAGGGGTAATGCAGGAGTAGGTTTAATAATGAATAGGAAAATAGGAATGCGGGTAAGCTACTACAAGCAGCATAGTGAACGCATTATTGTGGCCAAGATAGATACGAAGCCCACACCTACTACAGTAGTACAAGTTTATATGCCAACTAGCTCTGCAGATGACGAAGAAATTAAAGAAATGTAAGATGAAATAAAAGAAATTATTCAGATAGTGAAGGGAGACGAAAATTTAATAGTCATGGGTGACTGGAATTCGAGTGTAGGAAAAGGGAGAGAAGAAGACGTAGTAGGTGAATATGGATTGGGGCTAAGAAATGAAAGAGGAAGCCGCCTGGTAGAATTTTGCACAGAGCACAACTTAATTATAGCTAACACTTGGTTTAAGAATCATGATAGAAGGTTGTATACATGGAAGAACCCTGGAGATACTAAAAGGTATCAGATAGATTATATAATGGTAAGACAGAGATTTAGGAACCAGGTTTTAAATTGTAAGACATTTCCAGGGGCAGATGTGGACTCTGACCACAATCTATTGGTTATGACCTGTAGATTAAAACTGAAGAAACTGCAAAAAGGTGGGAATTTAAGGAGATGGGACCTGGATAAACTGAAAGAACCAGAGGTTGTACAAAGTTTCAGGGAGAGCATAAGGGAACAATTGACAGGAATGGGGGAAAGAAATACAGTAGAAGAAGAATGGGTAGCTTTGAGGGATGAAGTAGTGAAGGCAGCAGAGGATCAAGTAGGTAAAAAGACGAGGGCTAGTAGAAATCCCTGGGTAACAGAAGAAATATTGAATTTAATTGATGAAAGGAGAAAATATAAAAATGCAGTAAATGAAGCAGGCAAAAAGGAATACAAACGTCTCAAAAATGAGATCGACAGGAAGTGCAAAATGGCTAAGCAGGGATGGTTAGAGGACAAATGTAAGGATGTAGAGGCTTATCTCACAAGGGGTAAGATAGATACTGCCTACAGGAAAATTAAAGAGACCTTTAGAGATAAGAGAACCACTTCTATGAACATCAAGAGCTCAGATGGAAACCCAGTTCTAAGCAGGGAAGGGAAAGCAGAAAGGTGGAAGGAGTATATAGAGGGTCTATACAAGGGCGATGTACTTGAGGACAATATTATGGAAATGGAAGAGGATGTAGATGAAGATGAAATGGGAGATACGATACTGCGTGAAGAGTTTGACAGAGCACTGAAAGACCTGAGTCGAAACAAGGCCCCCCGGAGTAGACAACATTCCATTGGAACTACTGACGGCCTTGGGAGAGCCAGTCCTGACAAAACTCTACCATCTGGTGAGCAAGATGTATGAAACAGGCGAAATACCCTCAGACTTCAAGAAGAATATAATAATTCCAATCCCAAAGAAAGCAGGTGTTGACAGATGTGAAAATTACCGAACAATCAGTTTAATAAGCCACAGCTGCAAAATACTAACACGAATTCTTTACAGACGAATGGAAAAACTAGTAGAAGCCGACCTCGGGGAAGATCAGTTTGGATTCCGTAGAAATACTGGAACACGTGAGGCAATACTGACCTTACGACTTATCTTAGAAGAAAGATTAAGGAAAGGCAAACCTATGTTTCTAGCATTTGTAGACTTAGAGAAAGCTTTTGACAATGTTGACTGGAATACTCTCTTTCAAATTCTAAAGGTGGCAGGGGTAAAATACAGGGAGCGAAAGGCTATTTACAATTTGTACAGAAACCAGATGGCAGTTATAAGAGTCGAGGGACATGAAAGGGAAGCAGTGGTTGGGAAGGGAGTAAGACAGGGTTGTAGCCTCTCCCCGATGTTATTCAATCTGTATATTGAGCAAGCAGTAAAGGAAACAAAAGAAAAATTCGGAGTAGGTATTAAAATCCATGGAGAAGAAATAAAAACCTTGAGGTTTGCCGATGACATTGTAATTCTGTCAGAGACAGCAAAGGACCTGGAAGAGCAGTTGAACGGAATGGACAGTGTCTTGAAAGGAGGATATAAGATGAACATCAACAAAAGCAAAACGAGGATAATGGAATGTAGTCGAATTAAGGGCAGCGTGGAGGGTAAAAATCGTAGAGGGAGACCAAGAGATCAATACACTAAGCAGATTCAGAAGGATGTAGGTTGCAGTAGGTACTGGGAGATGAAGAAGCTTGCACAGGATAGAGTAGCATGGAGAGCTGCATCAAACCAGTCTCAGGACTGAAGACCACAACAACAACAAGGCCTTAAAACATTTCATTTAAAATTCGGCTGAAGGCGGCATATGAAGGAATAACAATGTAATCGCTTAAGGCCAAGACAGGAACATTAATGTAAGAGATATTAGAATTCGGCTGAAGGGCACACGTCAACCAAATAACTGAAACTCAAACGGGGAAGTTACTATGTAACAGACACGGAACGGCGCTCAGAATTTTCTAAGGGTCGGCCTGGAATTGTAACACTAATGCCCGTTTAGGCGAGACAGACAGCCTGGCCAACAATCTCTAAGGCAACCCAACCGATAGACAGCCGGCGAACCAACCAACTACCTGGTTTCGGTCACCAGAGCAACGGCACTACAACCAAAATGCCAGCGAGGCGAAGAGACCAGTAACACTCGTCTTCAAATATTGGTTTGTTAATAAGCCAAGGCACAATAACTACTGAAATACATGAACATCTCAAAGGCTGTGGAACTACACGCCGTGGCAGACAGCATCAACACGGTAAGAAAACAGTTACTCGCTGCGCTGTCGCAACCGACCAACTGGCTACTGCAGCCAGCATTACAGCATTTAAAGCATTGCTCAGTCGAACTGAGGCAGGGTACACGGTGTTCCACGAAACACTACCACCAGAAACTCGAACACTCGTAAAACGAATCACTGATGAACGACTAGAACAAATCACAGGCGCCGGCCGGTGTGGCCGTGCGGTTCTAGGCGCTTCAGTCTGGAAGCGCGTGACCGCTACGGTCGCTGATTCGAATCCTGCCTCGGACATGGATGTGTGTGACGTCCTTAGGTTAGTTAGGTTTAAATAGTTCTAAGTTCTAGGGGACTGATGACCTCAGAAGTTAAGTCGCTGGTTAGCACACTGGACTCGCATTCGGGAGGGCGACGGTACAATCCCGCGTCCGGCCATCCTGATTTAGATTTTCCGTGATTTCCCTAAATCGCTCCAGGCAAATGCTGGGATGGTTCCTCTGAAAGGGCACAGCCGACTTCCTTCCCCGTCCTTCCGTAATCCGATGAGACCGATGCCCTCGCTGTTTGGTCTCTTCCCCCAAACTACCCAACCCAGATAAGTCGCATAGTGCTCAGAGCCATTTCAACCATTTGTACGAGGTGCATTCAAATTCTAAGGCCTCCGATTTTTTTTTCTAATTAACTACTCACCCGAAATCGATGAAACTGGCGTTACTTCTCGACGTAATCGCCCTGCAGACGTACACATTTTTCACAACGCTGACGCCATGATTCCATGGCAGCGGCGAAGGCTTCTTTAGGAGTCTGTTTTGACCACTGGAAAATCGCTGAGGCAATAGCAGCACGGCTGGTGAATGTGCGGGCACGGAGAGTGTCTTTCATTGTTGGAAAAAGCCAAAAGTCACTAGGAGCCAGGTCAGGTGAGTAGGGAGCATGAAGAATCACTTCAAAGTTGTTAGCACGAAGAAACAGTTGCTTAACGTTAGCTCGATGTGCGGGTGCTTTGTCTCGGTGAAACAGCACACGCGCAGCCCTTCCGGGACGTTTTTGTTGCAGTGCAGGAAGGAATTTGTTCTTCAAAACATTTTCGGGGGATGCACCTGTTATCGTAGTGCCCTTTGGAACGCAATGGGTAAGGATTACGCCCTCGCTGTCCCAGAATATGGACACCATCATTTTTTCAGCACTGGCGGTTACCCGAAATTTTTTTGGTGGCGGTGAATCTGTGTGCTCCCATTGAGCTGACTGGCGCTTTGTTTCTGGATTCAAAAATGGCATCCACGTCTCATCCATTGTCACAACCGACGAAAAGAAAGGCACATTCATGCTGTCGTTGCGCGTCAACATTGCTCGGCAACATGCCACACGGGCAGCCATGTGGTCGTCCATCAGCATTCGTGGCACCCACCTGGATGACACTTTTCGCATTTTGTGTGCACAGAACCCACAGAAATGCCAACTCTGGAGGCGATCTGTTCAACAGTCTTTCGGCGATCCCCCAAAACAATTCTCTCCACTTTCTCGATCATGTCGTCAGACTGGCTTGTGCGAGCCCCAGGTTGTCACACGATGTTCTGCCTTCATTAAACTGTCGCACCCACGAACGCACTTTCGACACATCCATAACTCCATCACCACATGTCTCCTACAACTGTCGATGAATTTCAATTGGTTTCACACCACGCAAATTCAGAAAACGAATGATTGCACGCTGTTCAAGTAAGGAAAACGTCGCCATTTTAAGTATTTAAAACAATTCTCTTTCTCGCCGCTGGCGGTAAAATTCCATTAGCCGTACGGTGCTGCCATCTCTGGGACGTATTGACAATGAATGCGGCTTAATTTTAAAACAATGCGCATGTTTCTACTTCTTTCCAGTCCGGAGAAAAAAAAATCGGGGGTCTTAGAACTTGAATGCACCTCGTACAAATCACAGACGGACACACACACACACACACACACACACACACACACACACAAAACCGATAGACGGTCGGTGACGAGACAGACGTCGTCTGGCCAGACGACCGACCAACAGCCAACCAATGCCGTTGGCACTCAAACTATGTGCGTCAGCTGCCCGTCGGGAACTGGGAGACACGGCGATCCGGACACACTGGCTCGGATCCAATCGTGCAGAGGTAACTCTTGCTCTTTGGCCACGACGTCTCCCCCCAAGGGGGAACCGAGCCACGTCCAGCAAGATGATCAATCGACGAGGCCCAGAAACGGTCAGAAGCCCAAACACGCGTCGCCCAATGAGGCGAGCAACTGAACGACCGACCAACGGTCGATCCCGCTCCCATCTCCATCCGTCGGACAGTCCATCCTGTGTCACCAGCGGTCGCTGAATACTGGCTGTCCGCGCCTTCCTACCTTTCCGTCCCCGACTGCTGCTACGTCCCAACTGCCCATCTGCCGCGTTCCAATTCCAACCGCTCCAGGTCCGATCTCACCCCACGACACACCACGACCAGCAAGTAGCCAAGGATAATATGGCAAGGCATATATCGATATCTACATCTACATCTACATCCATACTCCGCAAGCCACCTGACGGTGTGTGGCGGAGGGTACCTTGAGTACCTCTATCGGTTCTCCCTTCTATTCCAGTCCCGTATTGTTCGTGGAAAGAAGGATTGTCGGTATGCCTCTGTGTGGGCTCTAATCTCTCTGATTTTATCCTCATGGTCTCTTCGGGAGATATACGTAGGAGGGAGCAATATACAGCTTGACTCTTCGGTGAAGGTATGTTCTCGAAAGTTTAACAAAAGCCCGTACCGAGCTACTGAGCGTCTCTCCTGCAGAGTCTTCCACTGGAGTTCATCTATCATCTCCGTAACGCTTTCGCGATTACTAAATGATCCTGTAACGAAGCGCGCTGCTCTCTGTTGGATCTTCTCTATCTCTTCTATCAATCCTATCTGGTTGGGATCCCACACTGCTGAGCAGTATTCAAGCAGTGGGCGAACAAGCGTACTGTAACCTACTTCCTTTGTTTTCGGATTGCATTTCCTTAGGATTCTTCCAATGAATCTCAGTCTGGCATCTGCTTTACCGACGATCAACATTATATGATCATTCCATTTTAAATCACTCCTAATGCGTACTCCCAGATAATTTATGGTATTAACTGCTTCCAGTTGCTGACCTGCTATTTTGTAGCTAAATGATAAAAGATATATGTTTCTGCGTATTCGCGGCACATTACACTTGTCTACATTGAGATTCAATTGCCATTCCCTGCACCACGCGTCAATTCGCTGCAGATCCTCCTGCATTTCAGTACAATTTTCCATTGTTACAACCTCTCGATACACCACAGCATCATCTGCAAAAAGCCTCAGTGAACTTCTGATGTCATCCACCACCTGCTGCTGCTGCCACTCACGAACAGTAATTCAGTGAAACCAGTAATTGAAATTTAAAATGACGAGGCGGTCGTACGGTAAAACAAGAAGTTACATAATCAAAATATCCACGGGTGTACTGCAGGTCTATAGTGTCCAACGGGCACAATATTTCGGGGCGATCATACATGTCGCCATCAGCAGGTGAACTGACGGACTGAGCTCCTGTGAACGTGCCGGCACGGAGATCCGTACGCTACGGCTGCTCAGAGGGAACTGGGTTCGGTCGCGGCGGCGGCCGACTTAAATACCCTCCGCCCGCGGCGAGCTCCCTCCGCTGTCCGCACCCCGCGCCACGGTCGCGCGGTGGAACAGATTGCGACGGCGTCTGAGATGACGTCGGTGTGATGACTCTGTCCGCCGTGGTCGTCACAACTATACGTTTGCTCAAACACTTGATTACCCCAATCGCTGGTTTCCAAGCCTTGCTAAGATTATAGCCACAGTCACGGTTTATGAGGTCGTCATTGGTGCGAATTTCGATGGCCTCTCTAACAATGCTGTCCCAGTATCTCGACGTCTGTACCAGAATCCTCGTGCGTTCATACTCCATAGTGTGATTTTCCGACAAACAATGTTCAGCGACCGCCGACTTGCTCGGATACATCAGTCGAGTGTGCCTCTGGTGTTCACGGCATCGATCCTTGACGGTACGCATTGTCTGACCAATATACGACTTGCCACATTGACACGGAATCTGGTACACACCGGCCTTCCTCAAACCGAAGTCATCTTTGGCGCTCCACACCGGTGCGCGAGTTTTATTCGGAGGACAAAACACAATTCCGACCCGGTGTTTCTTCAAAATGCGGGCGATTTTCCCCGAGAGTGCGCCTGTATATGGAATAAACGCAGTGCCTACCTCCTCCCTCGTGATTTCATCCCTCTCCACAGGTCGTGCTGTAGTGGTTGGGCGGAGAGCACGTTGAATCTGCCATTCTGAGTACCCATTTTTTTGAAATACAGTTCTCAGATGTTCTAATTCCTGGGGTAGACTCTCTGCGTCAGAGATAGTGCCGCCCTATGTACTGGAGTTGTAAGTACCTCATTCCTCTGTGAAGGGTGGTGACAGCTGTCTGCGTGCAAATACAGATCAGTGTGCGTTGTCTTCCGATACACCCCAAGACCTAGGGTGCCGTCAGCCCATCTCTTGAGCAAGACGTCAAGGAAAGGTATTTTACCCTCCGTTTCAGATTCCTTAGTGAATTTGATGTTGGGGTGTATGGAGTTTAGATGTGTAAGGAAGTCAAGGAGTTTATCCATACCATGTGGCCAGATGAACGTGTCGTCCACGTAACGGAAAAAGCAAGTAGGTTTCCATACGGATGACGACAGGGCTTCCTCCTCGAAGTTCTCCATGTACAAATTCGCTACCACCGGGGAGAGTGGGCTGCCCATGGCGACTCCCTCCGTTTGTTCGTAGTATTCTCCATTAAAAAGAAAATACGTGGAAGTCAAGACATGCCTAAAAAGTTCAGTGGTCTTCTCGTCAAACTTCTGACTAATCAATTCTAGTGACTCCCGCAGGGGTACCGTCGTAAACAAGTAAACGACGTCAAAACTCACCATGATATCTGACTCATCCAACCTGAAGCTATCAAGGCGTTTAACAAAATCCACGGAATTACGGATGTGATGAGGGCATTTACCCACATAAGGACTTAATATTCCCGTCAGGTATTTGGCCAACAAATATGTAGGTGCCCTGATGTTGCTGACAATGGGGCGTAATGGTACCCCTCTCTTTGTGAACCTTCGGGAGTCAATATAGTCTAGGCGGTACCGGACCTTGGGGTAACAATTTCTTAGCGTCACCCTCCGGCACGTTCACAGAAGCGGCGACATGTATGATTGCCGAAATATTGTGCCCGTTGGACACTGTAGACCGGCAGTACACCCGTGGATATTTTGATTATCAAATACGCCGGGAGAAACTCAAGAATCCCAAGAAGTTACATAATAGATGGCACGAACATGAGCCACGCACGGCTCAGTGCGTGCCCGTAGTCCCATTGCTGAAACCGGTTCGCAAGGGTTGTTGACACGTCTGGTATCACAACCCTCTTATCTGTGCTCGGGTAGCTGTACCATCTGCCACTGCTGCCCTTACGAGGTGCATTCAAGTTCTAAGGCCTCCGATATTATTTCTAATTAACTACTCACCCGAAATCGATGAAACTGGCGTTACTTCTCGACGTAATCGCCCTGCAGACGTACACATTTTTCACAACGCTGACGCCATGATTCCATGGCAGCGGCGAAGGCTTCTTTAGGAGTCTGTTTTGACCACTGGAAAATCGCTGAGGCAATAGCAGCACAGCTGGTGAATGTGCGGCCACGGAGAGTGTCTTTCATTGTTGGAAAAAGCCAAAAGTCACTAGGAGCCAGGTCAGGTGAGTAGGGAGCATGAGGAATCACTTCAGAGTTGTTATCACGAAGAAACTGTTGCGTAACGTTAGCTCGATGTGTGGGTGCGTTGTCTCGGTGAAACAGTACACGCACAGCCCTTCCCGGACGTTTTTGTTGCAGTGCAGGAAGGAATTTGTTCTTCAAAACATTTTCGTAGGATGCACCTGTTACCGTAGTGCCCTTTGGAACGCAATGGGTAAGGATTACGCCCTCGCTGTCCCAGAACGTGGACACCATCATTTTTTCAGCACTGGCGGTTACCAGAAATTTTTTTGGTGGCGGTGAATCTGTGTGCTTCCATTGAGCTGACCGGCGCTTTGTTTCTGGATTGAAAAATGGCATCCACGTCTCATCCATTGTCACAACCGACGAAAAGAAAGTCCCATTCATCCTGTCGTTGCGCATCAACATTGTTTGGCAACATGCAACACGGGCAGCCGTGTGGTCGTCCGTCAGCATTCGTGGCACCCACCTGGATGACACTTTTCGCATTTTCAGGTCGTCATGCAGGATTGTGTGCACAGAACCCACAGAAATGCCAACTCTGGAGGCGATCTGTTCAACAGTCATTCGGCGATCCCCCAAAACAATTCTCTCCACTTTCTCGATCATGTCGTCAGACCGGCTTGTGCGAGCCCGAGGTTGTTTCGGTTTGTTGTCACACGATGTTCTGCCTTGATTAAACTGTCGCACCCACGAACGCACTTTCGGCACATCCATAACTCCATCACCACATGTCTCCTTCAACTGTCGATGAATTTCAATTGGTTTCACACCACGCAAATTCAGAAAACGAATGATTGCACGCTGTTCAAGTAAGGAAAACGTCGCCATTTTAAGTATTTAAAACAGTTCTCATTCTCGCCGCTGGCGGTAAAATTCCATCTGCTGTACGGTGCTCCCATCTCTGGGACGTATTTACAATGAACGCGGCCTCATTTTAAAACAATACGCATGTTTCTATCTCTTTCCAGTCCGGAGAAAAAAAAATCGGAGTCCTTTGAACTTGAATGCACCTCGTAGAATACGACGGTCCTGGCGGGTGTCTTGTGCTCCGTGAACGTCCAGAACCTCGTGTACGGTCGCGAGTATGTTCACGTGACCACTGGCACCAGCATAGTCACATAACTGAGGCAGCACGCCCAACTTTTGTCGCAGTTCTCCGAAAGGACCATCCCGCCAATCGGAAGGCCATAATTTGACTTCCTACAAACTCGTTAAGCTGGCTGTAGGAAGCACGAGTGTGTCTCTGTGGAATGGTTTCCTACTCGCTGCACACGTTGGCAACACACTGACCCTTGTGGCTGTGAGCATTCCCTATTAACGGGTGGACACCGATGACGCACTGACAGCTACACCACTACGCTGTCTGTTGGCGGACGACGTTGAAACTATTATCAGTACATCTACTACGCTCTAGTAGGCATATTCCGTCATCGGATCAAAATCGATGTCGTCTTTCCGGGTGTACTAATTTTCTGCCGGCATTGTTTTACATCTGGCATGAGTTTTAGGTGTCGCACATTCATCACCAGCTTGACTATAGAGCGTGGAAATACTAATGTGGACACCTTGATACGAAAACTCTTTTTCTCAGGTTACCGGAAAAATTTGTTTTTCCCATAGAGCTTGTCGTCCCTGTACAACATAACACACTAGTAATCAAAATTATGAAGTTATCGATGGCAGGACTGTTGATCATCGTGATACATATGTCGCATATAGAATACGTATTCTGAAGATGACTTATAACATGATCATTCTTCCAGCTGGGTATGAATTTACAGTCACGTTTATATTGATAGACGTTTTCTTCCTGTTTCGAAATCATTATTTTACGTAAATTTACTGTATTAGATCGTAGAAAATCGGTTTTATATCAGTCCCTAAAAACACATCTCCAAATTGTTTACTTTGGTAATATTAAAATTATAATCTTTATTACTAAATCAAGATTCAGTATAAACATTAACTCAAAAAACAACCTTGTAATTAAAAAATCTATACCGTTATATCACGCCAGCAAGTTACTGAGATCCGGCGGTTCACAGGAAATTTCATGCAATAAATTTCAATGAAATGAGCGTTTGGCGTCATTGGCCGGGAGGCCCCTTACGGGGCAGGTCTGGCCACCTTGGTGCAGGTCTTATTACGTTCGACGCCTCATTGGGCGACCTGCGCGCCAGATAGGGATGAAATGATGATGAACACAACACCGAGTCGCTGAGCGGAGAAAATCCGCGACCCAGCCGGGAATGGAACTCTGGCCGCTTAGGACGGCAGTCCGTCACGCTGACCATTCAGCTATCGGGGCGGCTATAAATTTCAACGACTACTGGATGCTGCAGAATTGTCTTGATCTAGTGTCACGCTGCAGCTCAAACGTATCCAGAGAATGCGCAGGGCGGTAAGCGCCAAATTGAAGCAGCTGTCGAAACAGCCACAAACCCTGCGGGCCATATTTACTCTTGACCGCCAGCTAGCGATGTGATACACTGTTTCATACACCGGACTGGTAAACCAGCGGTTCAAACACTAAACTTGCAAACCAGAAATAAGTTTTCTATGGTTTCCCTACATACAGAAACATGGAGTGATCCTCTAACTACTGACATGTCTCATGTTACTCTGCGGTTTGCAGTTTCTGCGCAGTAGTGTTCTGAAACTACGGAGGTAGGCCTATTTGTGAATAACTTCGTGTGAATGAAATAATGTGTCTTCTGAATAACCAAATTGTCATATTGTTTCAGAGTTGCTGTGCTTAATCGACTAATCGCGTGGACTGTGATCAAATGGGTCTTTACTCGTGAAACAAGCCTCTATAACACATAACTTTATCGTTGTGAGGAGCTCCGAAAATAATACTAATTCGGATGCAGAAGTAATTACAGAGCTACGATTAATCTCTCGACGCTATAGACATCGGTGGCGCCTGCTCCGGAGCGCAGGAAGACGATAAAAACTTTTCCTCTCAACAGTTAATGAGTCTCGCGTGCCCGAAAGTAATTAGCTTATTTCTTTATGTAGTTCAGTCCGAAATGTAATACTCTTGTCCGGGGAGACCGAGCCGTTTCTCCCAATCAGATTACCGATGAGTCAGTACTGGAGCCATCTCCTTTACAAGAGGACGGCGTAGCAGTGGAAAGGCGATTCCGAGTCGGCACGGTATCTGTTATCGGATACCGATACTCAGTATACGGTTAGCAGGAGCTTCGTTCCCGACGTGTTTATTTACTCCCTGGGCGGAATTTTAATCAGCACTCGAGCTGTTCTTTGTGTGTACCGGGCTGAACTAGAAGGGATTATAGCACGCGCAGCAGACACGGGCAGAGATTCCAACACCGCGGAGAGATATGATTTTGGGTGTGGGACACGTTGGAAGCCTCAGTCGTAGAAGGGCTCGTTTCCGTAACAAAGACTGAAAGCGGTCGAAGCAGATAAAACCAGATAACTTGGTGCTGTTTAGTTGCAGGGCTTCTCGCACTGCGAGTTACAAATACACGGAAGAAATAATTTCATAAGCGTCGCAAAGTAAATTGAAATTTTAGATGACTGTTCTTCTTGGTCAAAACTGCATGACCCTTTTTTTACGAAAGCTCCGTTATCATGGTTACTGACATTTACTTAAGGGGACCACACCGTGGTTCAGGTCGAAAAAAGTCGATTTTCGGTTTTCATCATACTTCGATAGATTAAGGTTCAAAATGGTTCAAATGGCTCTGAGCACTATGCGACTTAACTTATAAGGTCATCAGTCGCCTAGAACTTAAAACTAATTAAACCTAACTAACCTAAGGACATCACACACATCCATGCCCCAGGCAGGATTCGAACCTGCGACCGTAGCGGTCGCTCGGCTCCAGACTGTAGAACCTAGAACCGCTCGGCCACTCCGGCCGGCGACAGATTAAGGTTTTATTTAAATACCCTGCAAAGGATTTTGCTCATATTTTTTTTCCGAGCATTTAAACAGCATTTTTCTACCACGTGTGCTTGTGTACCACGCCCACTTTTCTGTCACCCACTGTCAACCCACCCACTGTCAACTGTAAGCCATATGAAGATGCTATTATCAGCAAAATAGAATATGTAGGCCATGTTCAAAAACTTTTGGGAACAAGTCTGAGAAAACTAACTGTTGATTGAGAGGAAAAATATTAGAAGACGGAAAATTGTTGACCGGGCAGGGTTGCTTAACTAAAACTGAAATAGAAAACTTGTAGGAAATTGGGAGAAATAAAGGAAATCTGGAGGCAATGAAGAGAGATGTTTGGGCCATATTCTTCCATAAGTCCTCTATGATGATAAGCCATATCATGGATTGTGACCATCAGGAGAAAAT
Source organism: Schistocerca cancellata (assembly GCF_023864275.1). Taxonomy (NCBI): domain Eukaryota; kingdom Metazoa; phylum Arthropoda; class Insecta; order Orthoptera; family Acrididae; genus Schistocerca; species Schistocerca cancellata. The sequence continues at coordinate 152,685,613 of NC_064637.1, read as the reverse complement.
TCGTGGTGCTAATACAATAGGGCTCAGGCAACTGGAGAATCTTACTCTGAGCAGCATTCCCTTCCCGCTGCTGTTATTGCAGCAATTAAACCTATTTTCAGAGACTTGGTTCATCCTGACCTTCTAAGGAAATGTCTGCATGGGCAGACACAGAACCCAAATGAATGTTTCAACAGCATAATTTGGAACCGCCTTCCTAAAACTGTATTTGTAGGCATGCATACAATGAAACTAGGAGTTCATGATGCTGTTATTACATTGAATTGTGATAATATTGGAAAGTGTTGCATACTGAAACAGCTGGGAATTAATCCAGGTGAAAATATGATCACTGGGCTGCAACACTGCGATAAAATGAGGATAGCCGATGCAGACAGGTCTGCATCTAATATGGCCAAGAAAGCAAGACAAACATCGAGGAAGGTCAAAAAGAAGCTGCAAGTCCTGCTAGAGGCCAAATAAGGGCCATCATATGCAGCAGGACAGTTTTAATTAACTGTAAGTAACAATTTTTTTCTTTAAAGTCTATTTCTGGCAAACTAAAATTTTCAGTATATATGCCCCATCATACCAGAAACTATCATAGATAAACGAATGGAATTTTCAGAGACTCTGTATAACATAAAAAGCCACCTCTGGTACTACATTCATTAATATTGCCCCATTAGGAAGTTCACAAAATAATATTTTCTGCAGAAAAAACTTAATATTCTTTGTTAATAAATGTACAAAAGTATTTCTTAAAAACTATAAGATGGATAAAGTAGATTTTAGTACAGTTGACTCTATTAGCATCATGTAACACACAGTAAAATTTTAAGGTCCTGCATCAAATAGTTTTTTTTTCAGAAATGTGTCACATACTTGCCTAAACTAACATGGGTTGGATAGGCAGGGTGTGGTCCCCTTAAGGCGAATCCTGCCTCGGACATGGGTGTGTGTGATGTCCTTAGGTTAGTTAGGTTTAAGTAGTTCTAAGTTCTAGGGCACTTATGACCTAAGATGTTGAGTCCCATAGTGCTCAGAGCCATTTGAACCATTTGAACAGGTGTTTTCACTGCAGCCGTGCCGTCAGCACTCCTGTGGCCAACAAGATCCGAAGATCCGTTCCTGACAGAACATTTGTGGGATCAGCGTGGACGACAACTCTGTCCCATTGCCAGTATCCACGATATGAAAGACCAGATATAACAGCAAGTCTCAGGAGAAAAAGCAACGGCATTATGACACCCTTGTCAACTGCATCTTCATACTGACAAGTGGGCTCAAATTGCCGAGTTGTTCGTAAATTTGACTCGATTTTGGGATCACTAAATTACTGTCGCACACCTGCTCAAATCGCTGATTTTTCATCTCGTTTGCCCGTCCCCTTCTAGGAACTTAGCTTTTTTGTCAGATAGTCTGCAATTTCCTGAGACTCTAAGAATATTACATCATTTGACACAAATCTTTTGTCTCCAACGTAACAAACTATATGATCTAATACAATATCCTTTACTACACAGGATATTTGTTCTGAATGTTTTCATCAGTTTGCTGGTGAAATATGTGCGAGGAGACCCAAATAACTTTGAGAAATGTCACAGTGGACTTAGGGAGAAACGTCTTAGAAATGTACACCTCTTTTAATGCCGGTGCAAGTTTTTTTCCTAGTCCTCATATGATTATATTTTCCTTTTATATGAGGGCTGTTCAGAAAGTAACCTCCGGTTGATTTAAAAAAATACACCAAATTAAATAAAAATATTTTAATATATACATCTTACAACTACATCTTTGCACTATTTTTCTATATAGTCTCCATAGCGATTGAGGCACTTATCGTATCTCTTCACAAGCTTTGAAATTCCTTCTGCATAAAAATCACCCGCTTGTGCCTGGAGCCAGCCTGTGACCGCATCTTTGAGCTCTTCGTCGTCATCAAACCGCTGTGACCCGAGCCACTTCTTCAAATGCATGAAGAGGTGATAATCACTTGGCGCCAAGTCTGGGCTGTAAGGTGGATGGTTGATAACGTCCCACTTGAAGGACTCAAGAAGGGCCGTTGTTCTGCGAGCAGAGTGAGGACGGGCGTTATCGTGCAAAAAAACGATAGCGGAAGTCAGCATACCACGGCGTTTGTTCTGTATAGCCCATCGTAACTTTTTTATTGTTTCACAGTACACGTCTTGATTAATGGTCGTACCACGTTCCATGAATTCAACCAACAACACCCCTTTGGCATCCCAAAACACCGTTGCCATCAGTTTTCTGGTAGAAAAATCTTGCGAGGCTTTTCTCGGTTTGGTAGGCGAATTTGAATGTGCCCACATCTTTGATTGTTCTTTTGTCTCAGGGTTCACGTACTTAATCCAGGTTTCGTCACCGGTCACGATTCTGTTTAACAATGGTTCTCCTTCGTCCTCATAACGTGACAGAAAGTCTAATGCAGAGGCCATTCTTTGAGTTTTGTGGTGGTCGGTAAGAATTTTGGGCACCCATCGTGCACAGAACTTACGGTAACCCAATCTTGCTGTCACTATCTCGTACAAGAGAGTCTTAGAAATCTGTGGAAAACCAGTAGACAACTCCGACATTGAGAAACGTCGATTTTCACGAACTTTTGCATCAACTGTCTGAACGAGTTCGTCAGTCACCAATGATGGTCTACCACTCCTCTCTTCATCATGAACGTTTTCTCGTCCACTTTTAAATAAACGTACCCATTCACGGACAACTCCTTCACTCATAACTCTTGGTCCGTACACGGCACAAAGCTCACGATGAATAGCTGCTGCAGAATATCCTTTGGCTGTAAAAAACCTTACGACAGCACGCACTTCACATTTGGCGGGGTTTTCTATTGCAGCACACATTTCAAACTGCCACAAAAACTAAACTAGCGCAGGTACGACGTTCAGTCGACCACGGCTTGATGCCGACTGACCTGTTGAGTGCGTGAACGCACAGATGGCGTCGCTACTCCCCCCACAACCCGCACTGTGACCGATCGGAGGTTACTTTCTGAACCGCCCTCGTATAAAAACACAACCTTGATAACGTGCATCCGCTTTACCAGTTCACAATGACAAACTTGGAAGTATTCCTAGGGGACGGTGGTGGCAGAGTTCTTGCTCTGAAGTACGTATCGGATATGAAGACCTAAAAAACCGAACTAAAGACAGTCGCCGAACTTTTATTCATGAAATATACACACACTCTGTAAACGTCGCCTGTGAATACTGCGGCTAGCTTAGCGCCCTCCGTGTTGTGTTGATTTGCTGGTGTAAAAATGTATTCCGTTCACCAACTATTTATTCGCTGACTTTCCGCCCTATCGCCATCATAGTAACCAAGTAGCTGCGCCTTCTGTCTTCTTTTCCTTGTTGTTTACCGTGTTTCATTGTCTATACGCACCTGATTATACGGCATCAGACACAAATCTGGCAGCACCTTAATAAAATTTGCTCAGAATACAGCGGTTTGCTTTGTTCTTACAGAAAGAAGGCAGCTACAGATGCCCCTATCACAGAGTAGTTTGCTTCTCATAATAACTGAGGAGGAAATTTAATACAGGAACACTAATTTCCAACAATCAGCATAACCTGAAGAGAGGCTAGTATTTGCACTACGGTTATTAGCAACTGGACACTTTTATCTTACTGCAGTAATGGTTTCGCATTTAAATAGCAGCTGTATATCATTTAGTTTCCGATGTATGCAGCGACGTATGCGAAGCACTTCAGCGATGAATTGTGAAGAAGATAATGGCAATTCAATATGATTAACAAAGTGTGAAATACTCATACAACCTGCCACATAGGCTAGCTGATAAAACTGCTAAATAATTTGTTAGAGGCAGATAGCGTGATCCCTGGTAAACCGCTTTTTTATCAAAAATCTCTTACATAACAGTAATACATCAGGCACGCAATTACATATACCATGAACGTAAACAACGAAAATTATCACGTCTTCCATCTATTTTTGATTTTAATGAGCACATTTGTTTACTTTCACATGTTTAAGCTTCGAATTTTCCATATTTACAAAAATTTATCGTTTTTCGTTCATTATTATCGCAGCGAAAACTTTTGAGAAAAGAGTAAACAAAATGAGTTTTAGAATACGGCAAAACAGCTGAGCCCAGATGAAATTAGTATCAAATATGTACCCTGCATCTCAAATTAAATTTTAGAAACACACTTAGGCCACACAAATACTACGACTAACTTTACTTTTAGATTTTGCTACCGCCAAAAGAATATTTAAAACACCAAAACCCATGACCAGAAAAAATACGACATCTGCATTTGAGTGTGTCAATCACAACTACAATGATCAAAATACTTGGGTTGTTGCAAATTGGAACGTTGTACTGAATAAAATGTGGTCGTTACAGAGAAGTAGAAATGTTACGTTAAAGTCTGTCTGATGTGTAATCTACATTTAAATATTTATCAGTGTCCTTCATAAGTATACCAATGTAAAAAGTGTATTAACTTTCAAAATGTCTGCAATGTCTGATGCTCAAAAACTAGGAAGGGAGTTGCTTGGAAGACGTGTCATGAGGAAGACACTACTGGCCATTAAAATTGCTACACCGCGAAATTTAACGGAGAGGAAAACGATGCTGTGATATGCAAATGAATTGCGTTTCAGAGCATTCACACAAGGTTGGCGCCGGTGGCGACACCTACAACGTGCTGACGTGAGGAAAATTTCCAACCGATTTCTCATACACAAATAGCAGTTGACCGGCGTTGCCTGGTGAAACGTTGTTGTGATGCCTCGTGTGAGAAGGAGAAATACGTACCATCACGTTTCCGACTTTGATAGATTGCGGTTTATCGTATCGCGACATTGCTGCTCGCATTGGTCGAGATCCTATGACTGTCAGCAGAATATGGAATCGGTGGGTTCAGGAGGGTAATACGGAACGCCGTGGTTGTAACGAATCGTGCAGCCACGTCTCGATCCTTGAGTCAACAGATGGGGACGTTTGAAAGACAACAACCATCTGCACGAACAATTCGACGACGTTTGCAGCAGCATGGACTATCAGCACGGGACCGTGGCTTCGGCTACCCTTGACGCTAAGTCACAGACAGGAGCACCTGCGATGGTGTACTCAACGACGAACCTGGGTTCACGAATGGCAAAAATCAATTTTTTCGGATGAATCCAAGTTCTGTTTACAGCATCATGATGGTCGAATCCGTGTTTGGCGACATCGCGGTGAACGCACATTGGAAGCGTGTATTCGTTATCCCAATACTGGCGTATCAGCCGGCGTCATGGTATGGGGTGCCATGGGTTACACGCCTCGGTCACGTCTTGTTCGCATTGACGGAACTTTGAACAGTGGACGTTATATTTCATATGTATTACGACCCGTGGCTCTACCCTTCATTCGATCCCTGCAAAACCTTACATTTCAGCAGGATAATGCACGACCGCATGTTGAAGGTCCTGAACGGGACTTTCTGGATACAGAAAATGTTCGATTGCTGCCCTGGCCAGCGCATTCTCCAGATCTCTCACCAATTACAAAAGTCTGGTCAATGGTGGCCGAGCAACTGGCTCATCACAATACGCCAGTCACTACTCTTTATGAACTGTGGTATTTTGTTGAAGCTGCACGGGTAGCTGTACCTGTACACGCCATCCAAGCTCTGTTTGACTCAATGCCGAGGCGTATCAAGGCCGTTATTACGGCCAGAGGTGGTTGTTCTGGGTACTGATTTATCAGGATCTATGCACCAAAATTGCGTGAAAATGTAATCACATGTGAGTTCTAGTATAATATATTTGTCCAATGAATACCCGTTTGTTATCTGCATTTCTTCTTGGTGTAGCAATTTTAATGGCCAGTAGTGTAAATTTAACACTCCCAAGCGCAGTATTTGCTTCGCAATAAGGCCAGAGAAACAAATCGATTTTATTGTTGCTGTTACGCAGTTAAAATTTAGAAAATGTTCAGGTATCATTTACAGAAACGTCAGTTTTACGTTTTGCAAGCGCATGACTAACCGGTGTACAATGCTATAAAACTAAGGAGATACATTATTTACGTACGTATGAATAACGTGTAACATCATTTGGGTTGCAGTTTTCAAATTTCGTACACCGGCTGTATTCATGGGACAGACTTGTATAACACGAGTTCATTTACAGCGCAAAGTTCCAGAGCCACACACGTACGGCGTCGGGCGGAGACGCGGTGTGAAACTCTCTCTCCCTTTTTGACGAACGGCCGCGCCGCTCTGGTGAATAATGCATGATCGGCGAGTCGCGTACGAACAAAAAAATGTATGAATAGCTTTAAAGTTTCATATCGGGTAGCGAGGTGTTCCGCAGCGGGCAGCAGTGTGTCGGACAACGGGCGATGTTTTACCCTCAGACCTGTACGAATTCACGAGTGATTGATGACACGCATCAAAGCGCCTGGCGCGGACAGCGGCAGCAGTCCGACAGAAATGAGCCCAGTACTAGGGGGGACACGACTTTCATCACGTTTGCGAAATGATAGTGTAGGTCTGCGTTAGAGGAAATACAAGCAGACAATTTGCTGACGGAAAAGTTGTAGGAAGCTACACTTCAAAGTGCTACGAGCAGAGGTGACACTGCAGTTTTATTCCATGCAACCAGTGTCGCACTCATGACGTCTTTTCTCACACTTGTCTTGATCGCGAAGGATGTGTTCAAAACTGTTCACCAGATTCGATTCTCACGACTCATTATCAGAAATAAAAGGTAAGCAAAAACAAAACGGGAATTTATAGTTAAATAGATTTAAAAAATACAAAGATTGCAGGCAAAGAGAAAAAAAGTTTTTTTTTTTTAATCTCATTATTTACACAGTAAGGAAAGGCAAACCTACGTTTGTAGCATTTGTAGACGCAGAGAAAGCTTTTGACAATGTTGACTGGAATACTCTCTATCAAATTCTGCAGGTGGCAGGGGTAAAATACAGGGAACGAAAAGCTATTTACAATTTGTAAAGAAACCAGATGGCAGTTATAAGAGTCGAGGGACTGAAAGGGAAGCAGTGGTTGGGAAGGGAGTGAACCTGGGTTGTAGCCTCTCCCCGATGTTATTCGATCTGTATATTGAGCAAGCAGTGAAGGAAAAAAAAAGAAAAATTTGGAGTAGGTATTAAAATCCATGGAGAAGAAATAAAAACTTTGAGGTTCGCCGATGACATTGTAATTCTGTCAGAGACAGCAGAGGGCTTGGAAGAGCAGTTGAACGGAATGGATAGTGTCTTGAAAGGAGGATATAAGATGAACATCAACAAAAGCAAAACGAGAATAATGGAATGTAGCCGAATTAAGTCGGGTGATGCCTAGGGAATTAGATTAGGAAATGAGACAAAGTAGTAAAGGAGTTTCGCTATTTAGGGAGCAAAAAACTGATGATGGTCGAAGTAGAGAGGATATAAAATGTAGACTGGCAATGGCGAGGAAAGCGTTTCTGAAGAAGAGAAATTTGTTAACATCGAGTATAGATTTAAGTGTCAGGAAGTCGTTTCTGAAAGTATTCGTATGGAGTGTAGTCATGTATGGAAGTGAAACGTGCACGATAAATAGTTTGGACAAGAAGAGAATAGAAGCTTTCGAAATGTGGTGCTACAGAAGAGTGGTGAAGATTAGATGGGTAGATCACATAACTAATGAGGAGGTATTGAATAGGATTGGGGAGAAGCGAAGTTTGTGGCACAACTTGACTAGAGGAAGGGATCGGTTGGTAGGACATGTTCTGAGGCATCAAGGGATCATCAATTTAGTATTGGAGGACAGCGTGGAGGGTAAAAATGGTAGAGGGAGACCAAGAGATGAATACACTAAGCAGATTCAGAAGGATGTAGGTTGCAGTAGTTACTGGGAGATGAAGAAGCTTGCACAGGATAGAGTAGCATGGAGAGCTGCATCTAACCAGTCTGAAAACCACAACAACAACAACAACATCAAAATCTGCCCATGTCCGCATAATTCGAGCACGTGCTTACGGCCAATATTTCTGTCGAGTCGTACAAGAAATAGCACGCAAGAACTACGCACATTCAGTTTATTCATTGGTATTAATCAAACAGATGGGAATCGGCGTCGCTAATTTCTCAGTAACAGAGCGGAGGTCCAAGCAGTTCAGCATGTATTCAAATGAATGACACATCTACTATCCCGGATAATAGCATTGCAATTTCTTGTCTGTCTTCGCTGCACAGGCGAAGCTGACATTCCGTGACAAAGCTTCAACTACACATTCACGCGTGTGTGGGCGAGGTGTCAGGGATCGTTGCATGATTCAAATAATCCAAATGCAGGAGACGTACATTATACGAGTTTCATTCAAGTTACAACACTTCCCATTTCTTTCCTCACTTGTTAATCGCAGGAAAACTGTCAAAATTGTCGGTGTAACCTCCCTGCACCCGTACACATTTTTCACAACGACGATGCCATGATTCCATTGGAGGGTGTGAATGCTTCTTCGCGACTCTGATGTAAGCACAAGAAAGTCGCTGACGCAATAGCGGCGCAGCTAGTGAATGTGCTACGACCACGGAGATTGCCTTTCGACGTTGGAAACAGCCAAACATCGATAGGAACAAGCCTAGGTGAGCAGGAAGCACGAGAAGTCATTTCAAAGATATTGTCACAAAGAAACTGCAGCCTCACATTCGCACGACGCGCTGGTGCATTGTCTTGCTGAAAGAGCCACAAGTGCAACCTTCTCCGGGCCTTTTTTCAACGCAGTGCTGGAAGGTGCTTATTCTTCGAAACATCTTGGCAGGATACACCTGTCACCTTAGAGCTCTTTGCAACGTAATATGTAAGGTTACGCCAATACTGCCCCATAACGTGGCTAGAATCATTTCTTCAATTGTTTTTTTCCATTGGCGCTTGCTTATCCGAAATTTTCTTGGTGGCGGTGTGTGTGTGTGGGAGTGTGATTTTATCTTGGAACTCTTCCATTTGGTCCGTGTTTGCATAGAAAACGGTAATATCAGAAATTGAGTCCGCCTTGATGCAAAACACATTGTTTTTCGTTTATTTCTTTATTATCCCAAACTAGTTTCGGCGACAAATATCACCATCACCAGTGGTTTTTTAAAATCTAAAATATGCAAAAAATAGCATGGTTACACAAACACAGTAGCACATTATTACACTTTTTACTATTCGTTTTTTGAAATATAGTTTACTATGAATACTTTCATACTTCCTTATTTATTGTATGTTACAGCATCTTTTAAGCAATTATTGTCGCTGTTTGCGACATATTTTTTCCCCCTTTTTCCTGTTGCCGTTTCTACTTATCGAACATGATGTCATCTACAAACCATGCGAGTGGCTGTTAGTAAACAAATACTCAAAGGTGAACTTCGTATGTCAGCAATATATGCTTGGGGTTGTGGTAGTGTTGTGGAAAACCAGTTATTTGGTGTGTACTGACCTGTTACTTAGCTATTCATCAGCAACGAACGTGAGTACACGAACAGCTAAGTAACTGGTCAGTATACACCAAATAACTGGTTTTCCACAACACTACCACAACCCCAAGTATATATTTCTGACATACGAAGTTCACCTTTTAGTATTTGTTTACTAACAGCCGCTCACATGGTTTGCAGATGACATGATGTTCGCTAAGTAAAAAACGGCAACAGAAAAAAAGCGCACAAAAAATATGTCGCAAACAGCGACAATAATTGCTTAAAAGATGCTGTAACATACAGTAAATTAGGTAGTATGAAAGTATCCATAGTAAACTGTATTTCAAAAAACGAATAGTAAAAAATGTAATAATGTTGGTTGGTTTTGGGGAAGGAGACCAGACAGCGTGGTCATCGGTCTCATCGGATTAGGGAAGGATTGGAAAGGAAGTCGGCCGTGCCCTTTCAGAGGAACCATCCCAGCATTTGCCTGGAGTGATTTAGGGAAATCACGGAAAACCTAAATCAGGATCGCCGGACGCGGGATTGAACCGTCGTCCTCCCGAAAGCGAGTCCAGTGTCTAACCACTGCGCCACCCCGCTCGGTTGTAATAATGTGCTACAGTGTTTGTGTAACCATGCTATTTTCTACATGTTTTAGATTTTTAAAAACCCACAGATGATGGTGATTTTTGTCGCCGAAACTTGTTTGGGAGACTAAGGAAATAAACGAATAATAAGGTGTTTTGCATCAAGGTGGACTCAATTTCTGATATTACTGTGTGTGTGTTTGTGTGTGTGTGTGTGTGTGTGTGTGTGTGTGTGTGTGTATGTGAGTGTGTGTGATTCCATTGAAGTGGCTGGCGATTCGTTTCAGGACTGAAAAACAGCATCCGTGTCCCATCCATTGTCACAGTCGATGAAAAGAAAGTCCCATTCATGGTGTCATGACGCGTCAGCGTTGCCAGGCAACATACCACGTGCGCATCCGTGTGGTCTAGCAGCATTCGTGGAATCCACCTGGGGGACATTTTTCGCAATTTGAGGTCTCCGTGCAGGATTCTGTGCGCAGATCCCACGAAAATGCCAAATAGGGAGTTGTTCCACTCTCGTTCGTCGACCCTCCAAAACTTCTCTCTCCACTCGCTCAGTCATGTCGTCACACCGGACAAGGCTGTCTCGATTTGTTGACACACGACGTTCTGCCTTCTCTGAACTGTCGCGCCCTCGAACGCACATCAGACACATTCGTGACGTCACCACATTTCTCCCCCAGCCGGCGATGAATTTCATTCGGTGTCAATCCACTCAATGATCACACGTTGTTCCTGTACTCAAATCGTCCCCATTTTAAGTACCAGAGACCTCCTTCTCGCAGCTGCCATTCGCCGTCTGTGTGATCTATACCGCTGCCATGTCTGTGGCGCATATACAAATGCACACGTATTTTAAAACGAACCGCACGTGTCTGTTCCTAGTTCACCCGCGGGCCGTCAGGACTTCGTTTCTTGTGCTAGCCTCTGCATCCTCAGAATGGCACTTGGACTCAAAGTACTCTAATTTTTGTTGCTTATGTGCCAGTCTTTACCTACAGTTTCTGCCCTCTATACCTTTACTCATGTACCTCGATGATCATTCTCCGATGTCTTAACACAAGTCCTGCAGTTTCTTAACTTCATCTTGCCAGTGTCTTCCGCAAATCCCTCTTCTCGCCGATTCTGCAGAGAGACACCTAATTTCTTACCATATTAGTCCACTTAAATCTTAGCATACTTGTGTTCATACCACGTCTCAAACCATTTGATGCTACTTTTCCGGTTTCCCCAAAGTGGACAACACACTGCCATACCATGCTGTGCTCTAAACATACAATCTCAAAAATCTCTTCCTTGACTTAAGGGTCTACGTTCCATTTCACTCAAGTTCTACACTTTGTTCTGTAATAACTCTGACTTACCTTACTTTTAGTTTTGTAGTGGCATTGCTCTTGCTCACAATCCAAGGGACGCACAGTCAGCACGGCGTGTATCCCACCACGACTATTACATATTCATATTTGCAAAATATGCCCTCCTTTCATGCAAAAATAGCGTTTCATGTCTTTGGTAGAAAATCCATTTCACATAGCGAAGCAATATATTCCCGACCAATGCCCGAATTAATAAAGCTTCACCAACTAATAGAATAGCGGGGAAAATAATGAAAATTAATGGGCGTAAAAAAAAAAAAACGCGAACTCATTCAGTGTAAACCCTTAACGAATCCCAAGCGGATCAATTTGTATTGCTCGCTGGATGGCGCCACCGTTAATTTAAAAATTCGTTCAGCTAACAGCCTTTATAAGTACTGTTGTGTGCTGTATTTAATTGTTTCGTTCTGGCGGTATTAAAATTGCAGTGTGGAAGTTTCTGTGTGCAGTGGGCTACCAAATAATTCTTCTCCTAATGAAGAGAAAACAGAAATGTTAGAGTATATGCTTTATCAATTTACATTTGTATTTCCTTCCTGTAAGTTTTGTTATCAAGCTACAGCATACTCCATCATCTTTCGAGGGTGCATCAGGAACAAAATTATTTCTTCTTCCAACATATTGGCTCACAAATCTCTATTCATCATCAAGACGAGTTGGTTGCTGAATTAAAAACCACTTGACGAAAATACAATGTGGAGTAAACAACAATTTTGTTCCACATGTACGTGCGAAACATGACGTAATATTCTATCCATCAGGAAAATTTAAGAAACATAGGTTTACAGCATTTTAACGTTTACCATTTGAAATTCTGCTCCAAAATTTTCCTCATATTAGGTCCTTCAACTTCATACAGTTCCAATTCATACAGTTTGACCGTCTTTCATTACGCTTTCTCGAAGTAGTTTCCTATCGGTGATAAACCAGCGATGACATTTGTTCATCTACATCTACATGACTACTCTGCAAACCTCACATAAGAGCCTGGTACACATTCTTCGAACAACCTTGAGATTACTTCCCTTCTAATGCACTCTCTAACAGCGCTTGAGACAAGACGAAGACTTAACTCATTGTGTACGAGCTCTGATTGAAACTATATGAAATAAAATCGTCATAACTTCTAAAAGGTTTGCGTCAGGACGTTCGAACTGCACGATTGGCCGCGTGGCATGATGGGAATTACTATGCACTGTCTGGTTTAGTTTAGCGGCAAAGTCCACATTCATTTGGATGGGTTCGTCAATAAGCAAAATTGACGCATTTGGGGAACTGAGAACCCGCATTTCGGGATAGAGAAGTCTCTTCACCCTCAACGTGTGACTGTGTGGTGTGCAGTGTCCAGTCACGGAATAGTCGGTGCGATATTCCTTGGTGGCACGGTGACTACGGAACGGTACGTGAAGGTTTTGGAAAATGATTTCATCCCCATTATCGAAAGTGACACTGATTTCGACTAGATGTGGCTCATGCAAGATGGAACTCGACCCCATCGAAGCAGGAGAGTGTTTGAAGTCCTGGAGGAGCATTTTGGGGACCGAATTCTGGCTCCGGGGTACCCAGATGCCATTGGCATGGGCCTCGATTGCCCGCCATATTCTGCGTCTCCGGACACATGAGACTCCTTTTTGTGGGCCTGTATTAAAGACAAGGTGTACAGCAATAACTCCAAAAGCATTGCTGAGCCGAAAACAGCCATTCAGGAGGTCTTCGACAGCATCGATGTTCCGACACTTCAGTAGGTCGTGTAGAATTTCGCTATTCGTCTGCGCCACATCATCGCCAATAATGGCGGGCATATCGAACATCTCATAACCTAAATGCCAATATTTGTAGTGATGTTTACATGTCGAATAAAGTGTGTGTATGCCGTAGTTTGTAACTAATTTACGTTTTCTTTTTCATATAGTTCAATAATTGTCACCCTGTAAGATGGTGACAACAGAATACGTCCGTATTCTGAGTAGAAGGCCGGTGATTACTGTTTTGTTTTAATGACTGCCACCCCTAATCGCGTATCATATCCCTATTTGGCGATGATACAAAATGAGTTGCCCTTCTTTGGCCTTTTTCGATGCCTCTGTCAACCCTGTCGGGTAAGGATCCCATACCTCACATCAGTACTCTACCAGAGGACGGACAAGTATAGTTTAGGCATTCTCTTTCGGAGACTTGTTACGTTTTCTTAGTGTCCTGCCAATGAAACGCAGTCTTTGGTTTGCCTTCCCCAGATCATTATTTACCTGGTCGTTCCAGTTTAGCCTGTTCGTCATTCCTAGGTATTTAGTTGAATTTACAGCCTTTGTATTTGTGTGATTTATCGTGTAACTGAAATTTAGCGAATTCCTTTTCGTCCTCATGAAGATCACCTCACACTTTTCCCTATTCGTAGACAAATGCCACTTCTCGCACAATACAGATACCTTTATGTAAATCATTTTGCAGTTGATCTTGATCGTCCGATGACTTCGCCAGAAGGTAATAGACAGCGTCATCTCCAAACAATGTAAGAGGCTGGTCAGATCGTCTCCTAAATCGTTTATACAGATTAGGAACAGCAGAGGGTCTGTAACACTTAATCTGTCTTCCATCAGCTATGTGGCAATTACAACAGCATTTCAATTGCACAACTCACTATAACACCCTCAACTCCCTTCTTTACTCACACGAATTTACTCATGTTCTTCTTCAGCTTCATTATATCTGACATGGTTTTTTTCAATCAACTATTGAATACCACCCAATCTTTCAACCTGATCTGTAATTTGGATTATATTCATAGTGACTCGGCGCCTCCTACAGAATCTTCTATTGTGGGCATCAACAACTGTAGAATTGTGCCACGACGAAAAACGCCGCTTCAGCTGTACGATAAATACCTATTTACGATCCATAAATATTTATCATACTCCTGAAACGGACTTCTTTATCACGTTACAGAATCACAATATCATCAGAAAACCATGAAGTACTGATTTCTTCATTGTGAAATTCAATTGTCTTCTCAAAATTGTGTTTCACTGATTGTCGATCAGTCCACCACCCAGACTGCTGCCGCTGCGACTACTGAAAAGGCTGTTGCTCCTCTTCAGGATCTACAAGTTGGTCTAGCCTCTCAATACATACCCGTTCGATGTACTTGCACTTACGATACAATTATCTCCATCGTTGAGGCACAAAAGTCACTCTGACGGGGCTAGGCCCTTTGTTCGTATCAAAAACCATACCGTTCCCATTTTCGAAAGATTCACAGTTGTAACTATCTCTTCCATTACCTGGAATCGAATAGGCTATTTCCGTTGTCGAGCAGCATGGTACTTTAGCGACGTCGGCGATCTAAACAGATACCGTTCTCATTTATGGACAATCTATTCCTGCAAATATATCTTCCAGCACCTAGAATCGACCAGATGCATCCCATGGCGAAGATACACTCAGTGAAGATACACTACTGGCCATTTAAATTGCTACACCAAGAAGAAATGCAGATGATAAACGGGTATTCATTGGACAAATATATTGTACTAGAACTGACATGTGAGCCGGCCGCTGTGGCCGAGCGGTTCTGGGCGCTTCAGTCTGGAACCGCGTGACCGCTACGGTCGCAGGTTCGAATCCTGCCTCGAGCATGGATGTATGTGACGTCGTTAGGTTAGTTAGGTTTAGTTCTAAGTTCTAGGGGACTGATGACCTCAGATGTTAAGTCCCATAGTGCTCAGAGCCATTTGAACCATTTTTTACTTTTTTTTTTTGAACTGACATGTGATTACATTTTCACGCAATTTGGGTGCATAGATCCAGAGAAGTCAGTACCCAGAACAACCACCTCTGGCCGTAATAACGGCCTTGATACTCCTGGGTATTGAGTGAGAGCTTGGATGGCGTGTACAGGTACAGCTGACCATGCAGCTTCAAGATACCACACTTCATCAAGAGTAGTGACCGGCGTATTGTGACGAGCCAGTTGCTCGGCCACCTGACGTCTTCAGTTGGTGAGACATCTGGAGAGAGAATGTGCTGGCCAGGGCAGCAGTCGAACATTTTCTATACCGAGAAAGGCCCGTACAGGTCGTGCATTATCCTGCTGAAATGTAGGGTTTCGCAGGGGTCGAATGAAGGGCAGAGCCACGGGTCGTAACACATTTGAAATGTAACGTCTACTGTTGAAAGTGCCGTCAATGCGAACAAGAGGTAACCGAGGCGTGTAACCAATGGCACTCCATACCATCACGCCGGGCAGTATGGCGATGACGAATACACGCTTCCAATGTGCGTTCACCGCGACGTCGCCAAACACGGATGCGACCATCATGATGCTGTAAACAGAACCTAGATTCATCCGAAAAAATGACGTTTCGCCATTCGTGCGCCCAGGTTCGTTGCTGAGTATACCATCGCAGGCGCTCCTGTCTGTGATTTAGCGTCAAGGGTAACAGCAGCCGTGGTCCCGAGCTGATAGTCCATGCTGCTGCAAACATCGTCGAACTGTTCGTGCAGATGGTTGTTGTCTAGCAAAGGTCTCCATCTATTGACTCAGGGATCGAGACGTGGCTGCACGATCCGTTACAGCCATGCGGATAAGATGCCTGTCATCTCGACTGCTAGTGATACGAGGCCGTTGGGTTCCAGCACGGCGTTCCGTATTACCCTCCTGCACCCACCGATTCCGTATTCTTCTAACAGTCATTGGATCTCGACTAACGCGAACAGCAATGTCGCGATATGATAAACCGCAATCGCTATAGACTACAATCCGACCTTTATCAAAGTCGGAAACGTGATGGTAGGCATTTCTCCTCCTTACACGAGGCATCGCAACGATGTTTCACCAGGCAACGCCAGTGAATTGCTGTTTGTGTATGAGAAATCGGTTGGAAACTTTCCTCATGTCAGCACGTTGTAGGTGTCGCCACCGGCGCCAACCTTCTGTGAATGCTCTGAAAAGCTAACCATTTGCATATCATAGCATCTTCTTCCTGTCGGTTAAATATCGCGTCTGTAGCACGTCATCTTCGTGGTGTAGCAATTTTAATGTCCAGTAGAGAGATGAAGAAGCTTGCACAGGATAGAGTAGCATGGAGAGCTGCATCAAACCAGTCTCAGGACTGAAGACCACAACAACAACAGTGTAAAAATGGAGAGGTTGGTACCTTAGTGCAACGTCATACCGTTTTGAGCTGTAACTGTCTCTTCCAGTAGTGGGAATCGTACAGTCTACTTGCTTCACGAGTTGCAAGGTAATTTACCGATCTCAGGAGGTAAGGACATTTAGTATTTGGGCGAAGATAGAAGTGAACAGATTGTTACCTCCGTAAAAGCATCACCATTCCCATTTGAGGACCGTTTACGAGTCCAGAATCATTTTCTAGCCCTAGGAATCGAACTGGCTTCTCCCCTTGTCGAGGTCGACTGATCTCGGTATAAAAAGCAAGTTTAGACGCAGTACTAGTTTCCAGTAAAATGGAAAGTTTGGTACTGTGGAGGCTAGGGGTGAATGACCTCTATGGTTGTTAGTAGAGGTGAGCTTCTAGCGCACAGGATGACGTGGCGGTGGGTAGGAACGAAAAGATAAGAAAAGAGTGTAAGTTGGCATAAGTTTAGTAACAAGCTTACAACAACAATTACGCCTCGGTCAGCCATTGACCCCGGCGAGCGACAGGTGTGTTGACCTCAGTGGGAAGACTCGCAGGCGCTGGTGGCTTAAGCCAGCCATAATGCCGTTGTCCCCCATCAGTTGCTTGGTGCCGGGGAACCGCCAGACCAGGACCACAGCGGTGTGTAGTGGTGGGAGCCTCTGAGAAGTTGACCGCGTTTACTGGTGTAGCTCAATGTCACAGTGAGGGGACTGCCGAGGTGTCCAGAGTCGAACTAAGGACCCTATGGGCGGCAGCAACAAGCAGTGACAGCCAAGCAGTGTGCCCCATACAGGGCGACGAGCAGCAGCGAACTTTGCCAGCACAGCAGATGATGGCTCATCAGCTAAGTGGCCAACATGCGAGCTGTGGATACCAGTAGTAGGGAGGCAGTGGATGGAACGTAGCTGGCAGGTGGCCCTTCGGCTGAAAGACACGAAGTCAGCAGCATTCAAACTTAGGCACTGCTGACTGATGTGCAGCTAGTGAAGACTGTAGCTAGTGGCGACAGTTTGAGGACACATGTCAGGATGACGACCAGTACAGACCACCTTCCGCAGCTTGTTCCAGGTGGTGACTGACACCTCTTGTCTAAAACGGACAGCATGTCGGCGAATGTGGTCCGCCACTGTTTGTGATAGGGCAGCATTTTCACTCTCGTAAGTCACAACAGAGCGGAGGCGAGAGGTGTAAACTTTGGGCAATCATGACATCAGCGCATCTGTCTCCCAGGCAATTCGCAGTGCTGGCAGTATCACAGCTCTGGCTACGATTTAATGGTGCAACTACACTCCTGGAAATGGAAAAAAGAACACATTGACACCGGTGTGTCAGACCCACCATACTTGCTCCGGACACTGCGAGAGGGCTGTACAAGCAATGATCACACGCACGGCACAGCGGACACACCAGGAACCGCGGTGTTGGCCGTCGAATGGCGCTAGCTGCGCAGCATTTGTGCACCGCCGCCGTCAGTGTCAGCCAGTTTGCCGTGGCATACGGAGCTCCATCGCAGTCTTTAACACTGGTAGCACGCCGCGACAGCGTGGACGTGAACCGTATGTGCAGTTGACGGACTTTGAGCGAGGGCGTATAGTGGGCATGCGGGAGGCCGGGTGGACGTACCGCCGAATTGCTCAACACGTGGGGCGTGAGGTCTCCACAGTACATCGATGTTGTCGCCAGTGGTCGGCGGAAGGTGCACGTGCCCGTCGACCTGGGACCGGACCGCAGCGACGCACGGATGCACGCCGAGACCGTAGGATCCTACGCAGTGCCGTAGGGGACCGCACCGCCACTTCCCAGCAAATTAGGGACACTGTTGCTCCTGGGGTATCGGCGAGGACCATTCGCAACCGTCTCCGTGAAGCTGGGCTACGGTCCCGCACACCGTTAGGCCGTCTTCCGCTCACGCCCCAACATCGTGCAGCCCGCCTCCAGTGGTGTCGCGACAGGCGTGAATGGAGGGACGAATGGAGACGTGTCGTCTTCAGCGATGAGAGTCGCTTCTGCCTTGGTGCCAATGATGGTCGCATGCGTGTTTGGCGCCGTGCAGGTGAGCGCTACAATCAGGACTGCATACGACCGAGGCACACAGGGCCAACACCCGGCATCATGGTGTGGGGAGCGATCTCCTACACTGGCCGTACACCACTGGTGATCGTCGAGGGGACACTGAATAGTGCACGGTACATCCAAACCGTCATCGAACCCATCGTTCTACCATTCCTAGACCGGCAAGGGAACTTGCTGTTCCAACAGGACAATGCACGTCCGCATGTATCCCGTGCCACCCAACGTGCTCTAGAAGGTGTAAGTCAACTACCCTGGCCAGCAAGATCTTCGGATCTGTCCCCCATTGAGCATGTTTGGGACTGGATGAAGCGTCGTCTCACGCGGTCTGCACGTCCAGCACGAACGCTGGTCCAACTGAGGCGCGAGGTGGAAATGGCATGGCAAGCCGTTCCACAGGACTACATCCAGCATCTCTACGATCGTCTCCATGGGAGAATAGCAGCCTGCATTGCTGCGAAAGGTGGATATACACTGTACTAGTGCCGACATTGTGCATGCTCTGTTGCCTGTGTCTATGTGCCTGTGGTTCTGTCAGTGTGATCATGTGATGTATCTGACCCCAGGAATGTGTCAATAAAGTTTCCCCTTCCTGGGACAATGAATTCACGGTGTTCTTATTTCAATTTCCAGGAGTGTATTTCGCTTTTGAGGACACCTGGATGATGACTTCCGCGATGTCAGCGGTCTGAATGTGGCTTCTTGTGAACGAAACTGGTCTCTGGCACATAGGTTTGTCGTGTCACTCTGCCGCTGACATGTTCCTGCTAAGTCGGTCGCGACAGTCTTCAGCTAGGCTAAGTGAAGCGGCGCTGCAACAGAAACTTAGTATATTCCATTCTATTCGCATTTCTGGAGGATTACGGGTATAAAAAAAAATTCTGTCGCTGCGAACGGAACACAGTACCTCCGTTTTACAGAATCACCGTCATTTCATAAGCTTGACAATGTAACAGGATTTTCGTCGCAGCATTGGGATGGTGTAAAACACAGACGCTGTTCTAAACGTAAAAGCTGTATCGTTCCCATTTCCGGAATTTTAACGTCTATAAAACCCACTTTCGTGACTGGGCATCGAATGGGAGACTTTCCTCTTTGAGCTCCACTGTAATCTACCGATGTCAGCAGACAAGCGAATTCAGCAGCATTCCCGGACGCCTTATGGCCATGGAAACATCTTCCAGCAGCGAGAATGCTACCCTCTTGTCCAGTCCCACTGTAGTTTACGGATCTCGACGAAATGAGAAGGTTTAGGGCAATACTAGTGCGGTAAATTTAACAATTTCGTAAAATCGATACAGTTCCAAGTTTTGGATGATTACGGCTCTAAGACGCTTTCCATCGTCGCGAATCGAAACGCGTACTTCCGTTTTGAGCGCCAGCGTGATTTCAAAAATGGTTCAAATCGCTCTGAGCACTATGGGACTTAACATCTGAGGTCACCAGTCCGCTAGAACTTAGAACTACTTAAACCTAACATCACACACAGCCAAGCCCGAGGCAGGATTCGAACCTGCGACCGTAGTGGTCGCACGGTTCCAGACTGAAGCGCTATAGAACCTCTCGGCCACAACGGCCTGCGCCAGCGTGATTTTCCTATCTCAGCGAGTGAGGGGATTTACTCGCTTTACTTGAACGATGATAAAACAGCGAGGCTGTTATCTTCGCAATCATAACGGACTTCCATTTTCGGATGTTTGCTGGCAATCGAAACTTCTTCCGGCACCGAAAATCGAACCATGTACTTCCCTTGTTGAATTTAGTAGCAGCAATTGAAATGTGTAAAATAGAGAAATTGGTATCTTTGAAAAAAAACATACCGTTACCGTGTACAGATAAAATATGGCTATAAAATTCTCTTCCAGCACCGGATATCAAATAATCTACTTCCTATATCCGATTTAATCGACGATCATAAATAGGAGAAGTTGTTCCCTTCTCAAAAAACACTTATATTGTTATTTTGCGAGCTGGTTACAGCTCTTTTGTCTTTTCCTCGCAACCTCGTATCCAAGTATTTGATTGTTCTTTCGATCTTCTTTCAAATTTCTTTGTTGCATATCTTCCTCCATCTGATTTTTCCATCCTGCACTGAATCTTCCTCTTTTTCTCTTCTGCATGAGTTTGCCTACTTAGTACTTTATTCAGTCTTCGTCCCTCCTCTAATCTTATTGCATGTCCGTACCATTTTAAACGCCGTTTTTCCAAATTCAACCGTGACGTGCGTTGTAATTTTCATCCGCTTCATGATCTCTATATTTGTGACCATCTCTGCCAGTGAAAGTCTACAACCTATCAATAAAAAAAAAAAAAAAAAAAAAAAAAAAATCCATTTAAAAATCGATTTGGATGGCTTCAAGTCGTCTTCTGCTCTGTTTCGTCATTTCTTCAGTATCTGCTCCATATAAACAAATGCTTTTTAATATTTATTCATGTAACCTTTGTTGTTTCTCCCTTAACTTTATCTTAGCGAGCGGTGAAAAACGTATAATTAGTTGCTTGTTTAGGTTGCATTGTTCTCTGACATATTTGTTGTTTACTGGAACCATGACATGAGCTTAGGACGTGCAGAGATATATACTTTTGACATACCTGAGTGATTTTTCCATCTCTGATTACATCATGTTGTATACTTCCTACAGAGAGAAATTCTGTTTTCGAAAAAAATTGTCGATAGTAATACCTGCACCGTTCCCTTTTCTGGACGATTATGACTGTGAAAGCCTGTTCCAAATGGTCCAAATGGCTCTGAGCACTATGGGACTTAACTGCTGAGGTCATCAGTCCCCTAGAACTTAGAACTACTTGAACCTAACTAACCTAAGGACATCACACACATCCATGCACGAAGCAGGATTCGAACCTGCGGCCGTAGCGGTCGCGCGGTTCCAGACTGTAGCGCCTAGAACCGCTCGGCCACTCCGGCCGAAAGCCTGTTCCAGCCCCGGGAAAGAAATGGACAAATCCTCTGGTCCAGTGTTGCCGTATTTCACTGATGTCGGCGACGCAAGCGCGTGTAGTCGCACAGTACTGTGTCGCAGATAACATGGAGCGCCCGGGGACTGGACGGCTGATGTAAGTGCGTGAAGCTGTCAGACCCGATTCGGCGCACAGCGCGAGTCAATTACCAAACCTGGCCGCACACGACGGCCGTCAACACGGCGGCAGCAATTAAGTCCGGCAGCCAAATTACCGACCCTTCCATCGCGCGTCCACTCCCACGGGATGGGGCGCCACCACGCTCTGACCCCCCGTGACGTCATACTTCGCGCTCGCCGCTGCGCGCAACCGAATTCGGGCCAATTAATTACGGAGGGTCGGTCGGTGGAGCGCGCGCTCGGTTCTGCGACCTGGCTCGTATTCCGTGCGACGCGAACTCCCGGTGTCCACGTGTGGGGCGGACGCTACGTAGGCGTGCGTGCGTAATGCGTGCGTGAGCACCGGCACGCGATAACGTGACGACGGTGAGTCAGCGCACTTTGCCTGCGAGGTGGCCCACGCCCAGCGTGACAACGCAACGCCGTGAGTTATCGCCGACGGTAAAAGTAGTCGCGCCGGGCTGCGACACGAGGCAGTGGTATCATTATTAATTAACATTCTCATTACTCACAGAACGCTACATATAGGGCGAACTCACCACTCAGGCTGTTAAGCCGTCGGCATACGGACCGTGCTGTCGAACGTCAACGTTGAGCATGCTAAGTTTAAAGCCGTCGGCACACGGACCGTGCATCCGAACGTTGAGCGTTGAGCGTGCCGAGTTTCTGACGTCATAGCGTGGGACAGCACGTTCGGGAGTCTTTCCGAACGTGCAGAGCAGTATTTGGCATGTCAGATATTCTGAGCGTGCTTCTGAGCGTTGACCAATGAGATGGCACAACGCCACCTACGTCACACGCACGCCGTATCTCTTCAGTATAGAGTTGTGAGGCGCCATATTGGCATTCATTTCAAGCCTATTTGTATATATGCCGTTTCCGAGCACTAGCAAATTGAGAATCACTAAAAAAAATGTTGTTAACTGTGTGATTCGTTCCAATAAAATAATGAGAAACATCGTACTCGTGGCAAAAGAATTATTGTAACTTGCGTATTATGAGAGTAGGCTATCTGAAGGCAGCGACACACTTAAGATCCACCCAAAACGCATTGTTCTTGGTACAATTTGTTATAATTAAATTTCAATTAGTAACATATCTACGATTAAGGTTTTCAGCATGTGTAACATAATATAATATCAGGTAAGAGACGTCTTGGTGGTGTAGTGGTTAGTAAAAAAAAAAAAATAATGGGAGAAGAGAGACCGTGAAAAAGGGAAAGAATGAAAGAAATGCAAATCGGACTTTGTATAACAGAAAAGGTATCGGACTTCGTTATTCGGAAAAGCTATTGTTGGGGTGGTCCTTGTGGCGTTTTTGAGCAAAAGTTAAACCAATTTCCACTACAAAAAGTATTGAAAGAAACAGAGAATAACAGAATGTAACTGACAGGGGGAAATGGCGTAGACGAGAGATCATCCTTTACCAGATTAACTTATCTTCTTTCGGCGGCGTCCACGTCGTCAAAAATCTCCTTCATTTCAGCGTGAAAAAATCTGCTCCGAAATCTTGCAATAGTCCAGGGATCACTAATTTATACCAATGAAAATTATCTTGATACTGTATGCAATTTAATTCACTTTGCTACTTCCATCCACCGACTTTCTTAATAACTTCCACAAAGTCTACACATTACAATCAAATCAAGATTAGCCATTAAGTTTTTACGTCAGCATCCGATCACGTCTGCCTTAAGCTACGGCTAACAAGAGACAAATGAAAACGGATAGAAAACAAAAAAGGTTACAATTTTGGTATTTTCTCTGCCGTCGAGCGCTCATACCGCTGCGACGGGATAATTTTATCTGAGGGAACGAGTGTAGCGCGGCGAAATTTAAAGCCCCGCTACAGTGGATTAGCATAATGAGTAGGATCACTGTCCGGTGAGGAGTTGTTTATTGGGTCGGTGGTTCGCATCTCGACACCTCCAATTTTTTTCCCTAACATTCGCATTTTCATTAGGTTCTGATGCTTTATTATTAGTTTAATATGAGTATATACTATAATACTTCATCTCATGTAAATATAAGTACACCTTTTTTGGAGGGGTGACTTTGTTCGATTGGCTTAATCTACAGGAGAGCTTGCGCTACTTGTACAAACATATTTTGCTCCTTTTTCTTTTACGCTTCGTAACTGACATGTTGCAAAGATTCTGCTACTGGGCAGGAACAGTGATCAAGTAAGACTGACCTTTGGGTTTTACTAAAATGTGGAAATGATGAAATACTGTTTATCTTATGCGGAGAAGTATTCCAAATTTGTACCGCACTGTTTGTAATGGATCTTTTATAAGCCTGTGTCCTTATTGATTGGACACGGTACTTTCATTTTCGTGGACGATAGAGGAAAAGTGCGTTGTAATAGAGCTAACGTGGGAATTTTACGCGCGCCCGTTCTGTAAACAGTGTGATTTACGAACTTGAAACATCCCTCAACTGCCGCTGGAGTGCGTTGCGATCGCGTATACCACGTTGAGGCCCACGTACCGTGTGCACAAGTCGCATCGTTCCTGAACGTTCAGCAGCACGTTGAACTTGGCACGCTCAACGTTAACGTTCGACAGCACGGTCCGTGTGCCGACGGCTTAACGTGCTGCTGAACGCTCAGGAACGATGCGAGTTGTGCATACGGTGCGTGGGCCTCAAATTGGTACACGCGATCGCAACGCACTCCAGCGGCAGTTCCCGGGAAGTTTCTAGTTCGTAAATCACACTGTTTACTAAACGGGCGCGCGTAAAATTCCCACGTTAGCTCTATTAAAACGCACATTTCCTCCATTGTCCACGAAAAGGAAAGTACAACGTCCAGTCATTAAGGACACAGCCTTATAAAAGTTCCATTAAAAACAGTACGATACAAATTTGCAATACTTCTTCACATAAGATAAACATTATTTCATCATTCCCACATTTTAGTAAAACCCTTCGACCATAAATATAATAGACTGGCCCTGACGTCATTTTCGTGGCTCCAACATCTCTGGGCTGAAGCCACGTGAATGTTGGCAAAACATGGTTGTTTCGTGTTGCGCTTATGGCTGTACTGAGCGTTTTGTCGGGAGAAATGGCATTACATTTCACGTGTAAGTGTTTCTATGATAGTGCAGATGCGTTTATTGAAATCTGCTGAAGTGACTTTTATATGTTTTTTACACTTGAAATAGAATATCATATAAAGTAAAGTGTTGAAAGTGATGCCTGTAAAGTCAGACTCATATTAATTTTGAAAAGTATCTGTGATAATTCGGTTACAGAAGTAAGTATAATCGTTTCTCTTTCCTACTCATAGGTTCCCCAAGGATGAAAACCAAAGGCAGCTTTGGATACAGGCCCTGAAACGGAAAAACTTTAAGCCATTTCCACATACGCGCCTTTGCTAGAAGCACTTCGAGGAGAAGTGTTTTGATAGATTAGTTATTATTTATAATGTATATCTATAATTTGTGTTTACAGTGTCTGTCATTTTTAAACCTAGGCTCCAAAATTATTTTCTGAAACTTCAAAGTCTCACCTTTCATCTAAAATATCATTTTTTTAATCTGATAGTTTAAACTTTTGTAAAAATAGTGGCAACTGAACCTTTGAAGTGCACCTAAAATTCATACTCTAAAATGGACCTGCTCCTAAAGTCGACAATTTTGGCACCTATAGTTGACGTAATTCCCATATCCCATTTTCTTTTATAAGTGACTAGAGCTCAAAACGTGGCGAATCCAATGTTTAAAGTTTTGACACGAGCCCACTCTTACTGTTTACAAGAATTTTAACGACATTTTACTTTAATTGAATGTCTACAGTAATTTCGTCCAGCTGCTCACCAGAGTGGCGTTCGATGTATTTGTTAGATTTTATAAATGGTACTGCGAGCAAATCCGGGTCAAATGTAGTTCTGGCATAATTTTTCACAAATTAAAAAGTAATTTTTGTTGGAAGCGTTTGGCAGTCAATTAAGAAATGTGGGGAGAATTCGATACTAACATAGGATGGCAGACCGCTGATTTGAAATCCCGCCACGTTGTGCCAACAGTCACGTGGTTTATGTTGGAGCCACACTAGCCCAATAGCTCCTGCACAGCAAGACCAGTCTACTAGTATCTATGGTCGAAGGTAAAACCCCAAGGTCTGCCTTACTTGATCACTGTTCCTACCCAGCAGTAGAATCTTTGCAACAGTGAATTACGAAGCGTAAAAGAAAAAGGAGCAAAATAGCTTTACACAAGTAGCGCAAGGTGTCCTGTAGATCAAGCCAATCGAACACTCAAAGAAAGGTGAACTTACATTTCCGTAACATGAAAAATTATAGTATATGCTTATATTAAACTAATAATAAAGTAACAGAACTTTATAGAAACGCATATGTTAGGAAAAAAAATTACATACTGGCAAGTCGCGAACCACCGCCCAAACATGAAAATTTCACAAATCAGTGATGCTTCTCACCACGCTAAACGAACATATTGAAATTGATTGCCATTCCTAGAATGTTACCAATCTTAGCACTTGCTGAAAGCTTTAATCGTAACTATGTTACTAACTGAAATTTAGTCATAACAAATTGTACGAAGAACAATGCGTTTTGGGTGCAGCCTCGATGTATTGGTATTGAAATAGCATACTCTCGTAATACGCAAGTTACAATAATTCTTTTACCACGAATACGACGTTTCTCATTATTTTATTGGGACGGAGCACACAGTTAGCAACGGGTTTTTCATTGATTCTCAACTTTTTCGTGCTCAGAAATGGCGTATATACGTGTAGACTTGAAATGACTGCCGATATGGCGCCTCCCGACTTAGTGCTGAAGGGAGATGGGGTACGTGTGACGTAGGTGGCGTTGTGCCATCTCATTGGTCAATGCTCAGACGCACGCTCAGAATATCTGACATGCCAGATATTGCTCCGCACGTTCGGAAAGACTCTCGAACCTGCTATTCCACGCTATGACGTCAGAAACTCGGCACGCTCAACGCTCAACGTTCGGATGCTCGGTCCGTGTGGCGACGGCTTTAATCACACTCCTTAAACGAGCCCACTGGACTCGCATTCGGGAGGACGACGGTTCAATCCCGCGTCCGGCCATCCTGATTTAGGTTTTCCGTGATTTCCCTCAATCGCTCCAGGCAAATGCCGGGATGGTTCTTCTGAAAGGGCACGGCCGACTTCGTTCCCCATCCTTCCCTAATCCGATGAGACCGATGACCTCGCTGTCTGGTCTCCTTCCCCAAACAACCCCAACCCTTAAACGAGCACAGTGGTTACTTCGGAGTGGTGCAACTGGAGTGCCGCAACTGGAACGAGACGGTGATGTGACTCGCGAAGGGTGACGTAAATCACGGCAATCATGTGGTTGGTAAACTATCTGATCAAAAGTATCATGACACGCGTACGTAATGCGGAATTGACCACCAGATGTCACGATGGTTGGATCGGGCAGTATAAAAGGAGGCGGGTAGTATCGCTGCGCCAGTAGAGAAGCGATAACAGCAGAAAAGCTCAGTGAGTTGGAACGTGAACTACTCCCTGCAAGTGACCTGAGTAACGAATCCATCAGCGACATTTCAACCCTTCTAAAGCCGCCCAAGTCGACTGTTCGTGATGTGACCGAGAAGTGGAAATGCGAAGGAACAGTCACAGTTGAACGGAGACCAACATGGCCTGACGTACAGACGGAGACGGACAGTCAAGGATTTCTGAGGGTGATGATTAAAAAAAAAAAAAACACATGAAATCAGCGGAAGGAATCATAGTGCCATTAGCAATGCAGGTTAAGGAGCTAAAAAATTGTTTATTGAAAGATAACTGATACTCGGCTGTACATCACGTTTTATTCCACCGTCTACATTTCGGTCCCAGGCCGTTTTAAAGTGTTGCAGCTATCAAAAATCATTAGACTTTAGTAGAAAACAAGTCGTCGTCATTTTTTTTTCACGCTGTAAATTGAACAGCCACTGTCGAATACGGTCCAGGATTCATGGTGGAAGGTAATAAGGAGCCTGGGTTCAATTTATTATGTACAAATAAACGTTTGGGGTCAATTTGTTTGGGCATATATATACTTTTTGTAACACCCTATATATATATATATATATATATATATATATATATATATATATATATATACTCCTGGAAATTGAAATAAGAACACCGTGAATTCATTGTCCCAGGAAGGGGAAACTTTATTGACACATTCCTGGGGTCAGATACATCACATGATCACACTGACAGAACCACAGGCACATAGACACAGGCAACAGAGCATGCACAATGTCGGCACTAGTACAGTGTATATCCACCTTTCGCAGCAATGCAGGCTGCTATTCTCCCATGGAGACCATCGTAGAGATGCTGGATGTAGTCCTGTGGAACGGCTTGCCATGCCATTTCCACCTGGCGCCTCAGATGGACCAGCGTTCGTGCTGGACGTGCAGACCGCGTGAGACGACGCTTCATCCAGTCCCAAACATGCTCAATGGGGGACAGATCCGGAGATCTTGCTGGCCAGGGTAGTTGACTTACACCTTCTAGAGCACGTTGGGTGGCACGGGATACATGCGGACGTGCATTGTCCTGTTGGAACAGCAAGTTCCCTTGCCGGTCTAGGAATGGTAGAACGATGGGTTCGATGACGGTTTGGATGTACCGTGCACTATTCAGTGTCCCCTCGACGATCACCAGTGGTGTACGGCCAGTGCAGGAGATCGCTCCCCACACCGTGATGCCGGGTGTTGGCCCTGTGTGCCTCGGTCGTATGCTGTCCTGATTGTGGCGCTCACCTGCACGGCGCCAAACACGCATACGACCATCATTGGCACCAAGGCAGAAGCGACTCTCATCGCTGAAGACGACACGTCTCCATTCGTCCCTCCATTCACGCCTGTCGCGACACCACTGGAGGCGGGCTGCACGATGTTGGGGCGTGAGCGGAAGACGGCCTAACGGTGTGCGGGACCGTAGCCCAGCTTCATGGAGACGGTTGCGAATGGTCCTCGCCGATACCCCAGGAGCAACAGTGTCCCTAATTTGCTGGGAAGTGGCGGTGCGGTCCCCTACGGCACTGCGTAGGATCCTACGGTCTTGGCGTGCATCCGTGCGTCGCTGCGGTCCGGTCCCAGGTCGACGGGCACGTGCACCTTCCGCCGACCACTGGCAACAACATCGATGTACTGTGGAGACCTCACGCCCCACGTGTTGAGCAATTCGGCGGTACGTCCACCCGGCCTCCCGCATGCCCACTATATGCCCTCGTTCAAAGTCCGTCAACTGCACATACGATTCACGTCCACGCTGTCGCGGCATGCTACTAGTGTTAAAGACTGCGATGGAGCTCCGTATGCCACGGCAAACTGGCTGACACTGACGGCGGCGGTGCACAAATGCTGCGCAGCTAGCGCCATTCGACGGCCAACACCGCGGTTCCTGGTGTGTCCGCTGTGCCGTGCGTGTGATCATTGCTTGTACAGCCCTCTCGCAGTGTCCGGAGCAAGTATGGTGGGTCTGACACACCGGTGTCAATGTGTTCTTTTTTCCATTTCCAGGAGTGTATATATATGCATATATATATTCATGTATCCTCGCTAACGGAGGACATTTTGAACATTTCCTGTAACAAAGTGTTTGACATCACGATGGTACGTTCTGTTGCTGTGTGTTTTCATTCCATAATTAATGTGATTTGAAGAGAAGTAATAAAATGAGCTCTAACGTGGAAAGTAAGCGTTTCCGGACACATGTCCACATAGAATATTTTCTTTCTTTGTGTGTGAGGAATGTTTCCTGAAAGTTTGGCCGTACCTTTTTGTGACACCCTACATATATATATACCCTATATATATAGGGAATGTGAGGAATGTTTCCTGAAAGTTTGGCCGTATAT
The DNA here is from genome assembly GCF_023864275.1 of Schistocerca cancellata. Taxonomy (NCBI): domain Eukaryota; kingdom Metazoa; phylum Arthropoda; class Insecta; order Orthoptera; family Acrididae; genus Schistocerca; species Schistocerca cancellata. The sequence goes on along the minus strand of NC_064637.1, from coordinate 152,656,042 downwards.
ATATATATATACAGGGTGTTCAAACTTTCAGGAAACATTCCTCACATTCCAGGAATGTTTCCTGAATGTATATATATGGTCTGCCACCGACCTGAATATTCAACAATGTATGATGTGTGGTGTGCTCCGAAACACTTGTGCATGCACCAGCATTGCGCCCTTTCGTCGGGGACGCCACACATCACCATCTATCCTACTATACAGAGTAGACCATCCTCCGTAGCCCAGATTGTGTCATGAGTGGTGAACGTCCGACCATGTACCGCCTAGTGATAGTTTCACTGCCTTCCTGCCTCTTTCTGATGCTCACGACAGTAGCACGTGGACATTCGACCAGCTTCTCTGCTTTCGAGATACTCGTTCATAGGCTCTGCGTAATAATAATCTGCCCTCTGTCAAAGTCGCTTATCTCAGTGGATTTCCTCATCTGCAGCCCGTATCTTCGCTCGGGTGATCCAATCTCCGTATCTGCTCTGCTTGCAGACTTTTATACTTTTGCTACTGTGTCACGTGGCCCCCCAATGCCATCAGGCGGCATCCAACATCGCTGTGGACAGTGATACGAGGTGCGTTCAAGTTCTAAGGCCTCCGATTTTTTTTCTAATTAACTACTCACCCGAAATCGATCAAACTGGCGTTACTTCTCGATGTAATCGCCCTGCAGACGTACACACTTTTCACAACGCTGACGCCATGATTCCATGGCAGCGGCGAAGACTTCTTTAGGAGTCTGTTTTGACCACTGGAAAAATCGCTGAGGCAATAGCAGCACGGCTGGTGAATGTGCGGCCACGGAGAGTGTCTTTCATTGTTGGAAAAAGCCAAAAGTCACTAGGAGCCAGGTCAGGTGAGTAGGGAGCATGAGGAATCACTTCAAAGTTGTTATCACGAAGAAACTGTTGCGTAACGTTAGCTCGATGTGCGGGTGCGTTCTCTCGGTGAAACAGCACACGCGCACCCCTTCCCGGACGTTTTTGTTGCAGTGCAGGAAGGAATTTGTTCTTCGAAACATTTTCGTAGGATGCACCTGTTACCGTAGTGCCCTTTGGAACGCAATGGGTAAGGATTACGCCCTCACTGTCCCAGAACATGGACACCATCATTTTTTCAGTACTGGCGGTTACCCGAAATGTTTTTGGTGGCGGTGAATCTGTGTGCTTCCATTGAGCTGACTGGCGCTTTGTTTCTGGATTGAGAAGTGGCATCCACGTCTCATCCATTGTCACAACCGACGAAAAGAAAGTCCCATTCATGCTGTCGTTGTGCGTCAACATTGCTCGGCAACATGCCACACGGGCAGCCGTGTGGTCGTCTGTCAGCATTCGTAGCACCCACCTGGAAGACACTTTTCGCATTTTCAGGTCGTCATGCAGGATTGTGTGCACAGAACCCACAGAAATGCCAACTCTGGAGGCGATCTGTTCAACAGTCATTCGGCGATCCCCCAAAACAATTCTCTCCACTTTCTCCATCATGTCGTCAGACCGGCTTGTGTGAGCCCGAGGTTGTTTCGGTTTGTTGTGACACTTTCGACACATCCATAACTCCACCACCACATGTCTCCTTCAACTGTCAATGAATTTCAATTGGTTTCACACCACACAAATTCAGAAAACGAATGACTGCACGCTGTTCAAGTAAGGAAAACGTCGCCATTTTAAGTATTTAAAACAGTTCTCATTCTCGCCGCTGGCAGTAAGATTCCATCTGCCGTACGGTGCTGCCATCTCTGGGACGTACTGACAATGACCGCGGCCTCATTTTAAAACAATGTGCATGTTTCTATCTCTTTCCAGTCCGGAGAAAAAAACTCGGAGGCCTTAGAACTTGAATGCACCTCGTATTTCGTCTGATCAATGTGTGTGTGCGTCTGTGTGTGTGTGTGTGTGTGTGTGTGTGTGTGTGTCTGCGTGTCCTATGTGCAAGCAAACGTTTATTGGACTAACGTGTTACAATTTGAAGCAAAACGGTCAAGAACGTTTTGAGATTTTTGGTAATAATGTTAAAAAACCTCTCCTCTTTATTTGGTACTACAGATAAGGACGATCACACAGAACAGCGTAGTGTTTGAGCGTTATCGAACCAGTCTTTGGAGTGAAGACCAAAATATTTCGCCTACCAGAAGCGCCGATCAAGGTCACGTTCGCTTTTCTTGTCATGAAACACATTTTAAGGTTACAATGCGAATACTAACGCTAAGAATCCTACATTTTTATTAGGAAACAGGGTGTGTTCTGAATAGAAATTACTGCCAAATAAATTGTTAGGCAGTGTCCACAGTGTGATATGGTAGCATATTTCCTAAAAAAAAGAATAAGTTGATTAATTTGACATGATAATTTGAAACCAATCCTGAGTCTCCAATTCTGTATAGTTCACGAAAAATGAAAAATTCAAAGAAAAAATAGTGTAGCAGTAACCTAAATAAGTTTGATCATGGGACGTAAGGGAGGAGTCAGGGCTAGGGGAAATTCATGCACTGACTGGTCATTTCTTGTCGTACAGTTACGGGGATGTTAATGTTTATGGCCTGTTTCCTATTATTTGTACTTATAATCTTACATGCCAATGTAGCATGTAAAAATGTACCAATAGATTTGCACAGAAATCACGTAACTTGTAATGCTCTTGCTTGTCTGTCAGGGGTTTCATATAAGGGTTTTTGTGGATATTAAGCAATGGTAGAGACATTAGCCCGCAAATAACGTGTTTTTCGCGAAGAAAAGCTACATTTTGGAGATGTGAAACAGGAACGATTTATGACAGTGTCTTCACACTTCTTCTACATACGAGGTGCGACAGTAAAGTAATGAGACTGATTTTCTTTGCAATATGTGGCAACCCTGCAGGCTTGCGCAGGCACAATATCTTTGACCTTGGTCTATAAGCTGCTTCTAGTCCAAGCAGCACATCGATGCGACTGCTCAGTCGTGAGTTGTGTTTGTGTCTCTCGCCATGGAAATGGAACTGCATAATATTGCGGCATGCCATTTCTTTTTGCGTTAAATTGGGTGAAAACGCGACGACAACTTACGGTAAGCTTCAGAAGGCTTTTGGAGAGTATGTCTAGAGTTAAAGTTTTTCGTTGGCATAAAAGTTTAGTACAGGCGGAACGAATGTTGAAGATGAAGACCGCAGTTGGCGACCATCAACCTCACGGATGGATGTCAACTTGGCCAGGGTGTGTGATGAAAAAGATTGCAGAAGAAGTGAACATCAACTGAGAAATGGTTCGTCTAATAATAACTGAAGATCTTGGTATGAGAAAGATTTATGCAAAAAAGGTCCCCAAAAATGTCACACCATAACAGCGAGAATCACGGAAAAATCTGGCAGCAGATCTGTTAGAGCAAACGGAAATCAATCCAGAATTGTTAAGCCATCCAGAGGCAAAATGCCAAAGTTCGCAATGGTGCTTAAAGGGATCACCCAGACCAAAAACAGCTCGCTTGTCGAAGTCAAAAGTGAAATGCATGCTTATATGCTTATTTGATTCCAAGGGAATTGTTCATAAAGAGTGGGTGCCTCCTGGATAGACAGTTAACCAATATCACTACAAAGAAATTTTAGAAAGACTTCGTAAAAGAGTTCTTCGTGTCCGTGCCAACATTGCTGATAATTGGATTCTCCATCACGATAATGCGCCATGCCATACTGCTCTGTCAGTACAGCAATTTTTAACCTCAAAACAAATTTAGGTACTACCACAGCTACCTCATTCACCAGATATCGCTCCGCGAGACTTTTTTCTATTTCCAAGAGTCAAAATGGGGGTCAAGGGACACCATTTTCAAACAACACAAGATGTCCAAAAAGCTGTGACGAGGGTCTTGGATGATATTACAGAAGATGAGTTCCAGAAATGTTACCATCAATGGCAGAAGGGCTGGAAAAAGTTTCTGCAATCAGAAGGGAACTACTTTGAAGAAGACAACAATAAACTTGACTAAAACGGTAAGCAACATTTTTTTTCACATCTATCTCATTACTTTCTTGTCTCACCTCGTATGACAGATAGTGTGATGAAGAGGAAGGTGTACAAGTAATACGGATTACGCTACCTGTCTAGGTGAGAAGCATGACATCATAACAGACGTGAGAAGATGTTAGCTCTCTGTGCAGTAACTATTGACAGAGTAGATGTATTTGCATTCACAGGCGCTCGCATGCTGCGAAAATAGGAGAAAACTCTTCACGGTAGATAAAGAATGCTGGGTGAAAAGTAATTTCACTCTGGGAGGTTGTAGCGGAAATCAAAACAAATCTTTTTCCCTAATGTCATTTTTTCCTGTGAGGAGTATTTTAGCCGGTAGAGGAAGATTTCTATTGCGGCAAATTAATTAAACCAACAAACAGTTTTCTATTTTTTTATGACCAAGAGACAGCACATTAACACAACCCAATTTCAATTACAGTAGATTTTCAAAAATGCCTCCACTGACACGTAAACGAAGGTTACACCGTCGGATCGTGTTCTGTCTGACACGGGCAAAAACCCCAAGAGTATCCTGAATTGTTCCTGCTGCTGCTACTATCCGAGCAACCAGATCCTCATCTGATGCAACAGAAGTTGCGTAAACAAGGTTGCGCATCTCTCCCCACACAAAAAAGTCCAGAGGGGACATATCTGGGGATCGAGCAGGCCATGGTACAGGACCACATCTGCCAATCCACGTTTCTGGGAACCGTCAGTCCAGGAATCGACGCACACGACGACTGAAATGTGCCGGCGCCCCGTCATGTTGGAACCACATGCGTTGTCTTGTAGGGAGCGGGACGTCTTCCCGCAATTCTGGCATTGCTCTGGCGAGAAAATTGTAATAGTGCCTGCCATTTAATGGCCTAGGTAGCAGATACGGACCAATTAACTAGTCCCCAACAACACCAACCCACACGTTAACGAAGAACCACACTTGATGAGTGCTAGTAACTGTGGCCTGTGGGTTATCCTCACTCCAAACATGCGAATTGTGCATGTTGAAGACTCTATCACGCCCGAACGTTGCTTCATCGGTAAACAACACAGAGGATGAAAATGTAGGATGCATTTCACACTGTTCCAGGTACCACTGCGAAACTGTGCTCTGGGTGGATAATCAACTAGTTCCAGGTTGTGGACACGCTGTAAGTGAAATGGACATAACAATTGCTCTCGAAAGACTGTTCTTAAATTCGCCTGATTCGGCCCCACGTTACGTGCAATTGCACGAGTGCTGACTGAAGGATCCCGCTCCACATGCTGCAAGACAGCTTCCTCAAATTGCAGCGTTCTTACCGTGCGACGGCGTCCCTGTCCAGGTAATCTGCTAGATGACCCGGTCTCACGCAGATGTCGGTACACAGCAGCAAAGGTCGTACGATGCGGGATACGACGATTAGGATGTTGCTGTTGATAAACCCGCTGTGCAGCTCGTCCGTTGTGGTGCGCTACGTAGTACGCACCAACCATATCAGTGTACTCACTACAGGTGTATCGCTCCATTAGTAAACGGAGACAATGCACTACTACACTAGTGGACAGCAGTTGCCTACAAGTGAAGAGCGCAATACGTCCTCTAAGAACTGAAGCTCGAAATACAGCCTCTAACGACTGAAGCTACAATAGCTCCCTACTTAGCAATCATATACAACTGCTCGCTCACCGATAGATCTGTACCTACAGATTGGAAAATTGCGCAGGTCGCACCAGTGTTTAAGAAGGGTAGTAGGAGTAATCCATCGAACTACAGACCTATATCATTGACGTCGGTTTGCAGTAGGGTTTTGGAGCATATACTATGTTCAAACATTATTAATCACCTCGAAGGGAACGATCTATTGATACGAAATCAGCATGGTTTCAGAAATCATCGTTCTTGTGCAACGCAGCCAGCTCTTTATTCGCACGAAGTAATGGCCGCTATCGACAGGGGATCTCCGATTGATTCCGTATTTCTACATTTCCAGAAAGCTTTTGACACCGTCTCTCACAAGCGACTTCTAATCAAGCTGCGGGCCTATGGGGTATCGTCTCAGTTGTGCGACTGGATTCGTGATTTCCTGTCAGGAAGGTCGCAGTTCGTAGTAATAGACGGCAAATCATCGAGTAAAACTGAAGTGATATTAGGTGTTCCACAGGGAAGCGTCCTGGGACCTCTGCTGTTTCTGATCTATACAAATGACCTGGGTGACAATCTGAGCAGTTCTCTTAGGTTGTTCGCAGATGATGCTGTAATTTACCGTCTAGTAAGGTCATCCGAAGACCAGTATCAGTTGCAAAGCGATTTAGAAAAGATTGCTGTATGGTGTGGCAGGTGGCAGTTGACGCCAAATAACGAAAAGTGTGAGGTGTTCCACATGAGTTCCAAAAGAAATCCGTTGGAATTCGATTACTCGATACATAGTACAATTCTCAAGGCTGTCAATTCAACTAAGTAACTGGGTGTTAAAATTACGAACAACTTCAGTTGGAAAGACCACATAGATAATATTGTGGGGAAGGCGAGCCAAAGATTGCGTTTCATTGGCAGGACACTTAGAAGATACAACAAGTCCACTAAAGAGACAGCTTACACTACACTCGTTCGTCCTCTGTTAGAATATTGCTGCGCGGTGTGGGATCCTTACCAGGTGGGATTGACGGAGGACATCGAAAGGGTGCAAAAAAGGGCAGCTCGTTTTGTATTTTCCGGTAATAGGGGAGAGAGTGTGCCAGATATGGTACGCGAGTTGGGATGGAAGTCATTAAAGCAAAGACGTTTTTCGTTGCGGCGAGATCTGTTTACGAAATTTCAGTCACCAACTTTCTCTTCCGAATGCGAAAATATTTTGTTGAGCCCCACCTACATAGGTAGGAATGATCATCAAAGTAAAATAAGAGAAATCAGAGCTCGTACAGAAAGGTCTAGGTGTTAGTTTTTCCCGCGCGCTGTTCGGGAGTGGAATGGTAAAGAGATAGTATGATTGTGGTTCGATTCATTTCGCAAAATAGTATATGTAAATGTTTTGCAGAGCTACAATGGACTTGACGATACAAACTCTGCATTTTAAACTTGTAACGCGCCCAATTTTCGTGGGGGATAATGGAATTGTAATACCGAACTCGCGTTGGGAATACAGCACATGCAAGTTTCATGGGGAGGTCACAAGTCCTGCTATGTGAATGCAAGACATGTACTACTTCATACTGAAATTTGTGGGTATAATTTACAATGACGTACGACTTGCTGCCGAATAGGACTCAGTGGACGTGACCAGAAAAAATCAGACCGTCGAAAGGCCCATCCTGTTAGACAGAAGGTGCGGCATGAATCTTCCATCAGCTGCCGGGTGCGGAGAAGACTCCAGAAATTAAATGTGAATTGCAGAGTAATCGTGTAGATGTGTAGATGTAAATGTAGATGTAGAAGATCTTAATACGCCCTCTAACAACTGAAGATCGTAGTACGGCTTCTAACAATTGAAGAGCGTAATACGGCCTCGACCGGTTTAAATAGTGACATTAGGGAAAAATATTTGTTTTGATGTCCCCTACAACCTCCCACAGTTTGTCGGTTTAAATACTTTTCACCCTGTAGAGTGATTTAAGGCCATACGCTCGGTGGTTTCTTCAGTGAAAGCACGACCCAGAGCGCTCGTGTACTAGCATTTGATAGTGGCTGGAGGCCAAAGGGTCAGCCCGCACAGGACAAGGTCCCCGTCTTGGCACCGAGACTCCCTCCCCCTCCCCCTCCCCCTCACCCTCTCCCTCTCCCCCCTCCCACCAGCGCCAGCGTGCCGCAATAAACGGCCGCAGACTCCGCCGCAGAGCAGGGCCGTAACTCACGGCGGCTGGCGACCCCGCCAGGACGCTGTGGCGCATCATGGCGGCGCCGGGGGATTCCCCCAGAGAAAGCGGAACGGCTGGGTGGCTGGCTGGCTGGCCGGCGAGCCTACGCGCGCGTCACGACGCGGCGCTCGTGACTGGAATGCGGCGCAGCCCGCTGACGCCTCGGGCGTCGTAATTTCTGGAGTCTTCTCCGCACCCGGCAGCTGATGGAAGATTCATGCCGCACCTTCTGTCTAACAGGATGGGCCTTTCGACGGTCTGATTTTTTCTGGTCACGTCCACTGAGTCCTCTTCGGCAGCAAGTCGTACGTCATTGTAAATTATACCCACAAATTTCAGTATGAAGTAGTACATGTCTTGCATTCACATAGCAGGAGTTGTGACCTCCCCATGAAACTTGCATGTGCTGTGTTCCCACCGTGAGTTCGGTATTACAATTCCTTTATCCCCCACGAAAATTGGGCGCGTTACAAGTTTAAAATGCAGAGTTTGTATCGTCAAGTCCATTGTAGCTCTGCAAAACATTTACATATACTATTTTGCGAAATGAATCGAAGTAACTCGTTGAAAGCCATCAGTTTCAGTGAAATATATCTCCATTGTTAATTGTTTACATCATGTTCCACGTATGTTTGACACAGACCGCTATCACTGAGAAATACACTACTGGCCATTAAAATTGCTACACCAAGAAGAAATGCAGATGATAAACGGGCATTCATTGGACAAATATATTATACTAGAAACATGTGATTACATTTTCACGCAATTTGGGTTTATAGATCCTGAGAAATCGGTACCCATACCAACCACCTCTGGCCGTAATAACGGCTTTCATACGCCTGGGTATTGAGTCAAAGAGAGCTTGGATGGTGTGTACAGGTACAGCTGCCCATGCAGCTTCAACACGATACAACAGTTCATCAAAAGTAGTGACTGGCGTGCTGTGACGAGCCAGTTGCTCGGCCACCATTGACCAGACGTTTTCAATTGGTGACAGATCTGGAGAATGTGCTGGCCAGGGCAGCAGTCCAACATTTCCTGTATCCATAAAGGCCCGTAGAGGACCTGCAAAATGCGATGGTGCAATATCGTGCTGAAATGTAGGATTTCGCAGGGATCGAATGAAGGGTAGAGCCACGGTCGTAACACATCTGAAATGTAACTTCCAGTGTTCAAAGTGCCGTCAATGCGAACAAGAGGTGACCGAGACGTGTAACCAATGGTACCCCATCCGATCAAGCCGGGTGATACGCCAGTATGACGATGACGAATACATGCTTCCAATGTGCGTTCACCGCGATGTCGCCAAACACGGATGCGACCATAATGATGCTGTGAACATAACCTGGATTCGTCCGAAAAAATGACGTTTTGCCATTCGTGCACCCAGGTTCGTCGTTGAGTACACTATCACAGGCGCTCCTGTCGTGATGCAGCGTAACCATGGTCTCCGAGCTGATAGTCCGTGCTGCTGAAATTCTCGTCGAACTGTTCGTGCAGATGGTTGTCGTCTTGCAAACGTCCCCATCTGTTGACTCAGGGATCGAGACGTGGCTGCACGATCCGTTACAGCCGTCCGGATAAGATGCCCATCATTTTGACTGCTAGTGATACGAGGCCGTTGGGATCCAGCACAGGGATCCGTATTACCCTCCTGAACCCACCCATTCCATATTCTGCTAACAGTCCAATCCGAGCAGTAGTGTCGCCAAACCATAAACCGCAATCGCGATAGGCTACAATCCGACCTCTATCAAAGCCGGAAATGTGATGGACGCATTTCTCCTTCTTACACGAGGCATCACAACAACGTTTCACCAGGCAACGCCGGTCAACTGCTGTTTGTGTATGAGAAATCGGTTGGAAACTTTCCTGATGTCAGCACGTTGTAGGTGTCGCCACCGGCGCCAACCTTGTGTGAATGCTCTGAAACGCTAATCATTTGCATATCACAGCATCGTTTTCCTCTCCGTTAAATTTCGCGTCTGTAGCACGTCATCTTCGTGGTGTAGCAATTTTAATGGCCAGTAGTGTAGATCGAACTTTAGACGAAATTAGCTTTAGAACCTCGAGCGTTTTCGCCTCTTATCAAACATTGGTACTGGCAAGATGTATGTCCCAGGAATTCCAAGACTTGGAATTGTATTAATTTTAAGTTTGCAATAGGACAAAAAAGTACAAATATATGCTTCTTTCGTAAATTATAATATATTAAAATCCATGGAGAAGAAATAAAAACTTTGAGGTTCGCCGATAACATTATAATTCTGTCAGAGACAGTAAAGGAAGAGCAGTTGAATGGAATGGACAGTGTCTTGAAAGGAGGATGTAAGATGAATATCAACAAAAGCAAAACGAGTATAATGGAATGTAGTCGAATTAAGTCGGGTGATGCTGAGGCAATTAGATTGGGAAATGAGACACTTAAAGTAGTAAAGGAGTTTTGCTATTTGGGGAGCAAAATAACTGATGATGGTCGAAGTAGAGAGGATATAAAATGTAGACTGGGAATGGCAAGGAAAGCGTTTCTGAAGAAGAGAAATTTGTTAACATCGAGTATAGATTTAAGTGTCAGTAAGTCGTTTCTGAAAGTATTTGTATGGAGTGTAGCCATGTATGGAAATGAAACATGGACGATAAATACTTTGGACAAGAAGAGAATAGAAGCTTTCGAAATGTGGTGCTACAGAAGAATGCTGAAGATTAGATGGGTGGATCACATAAGTAATGAGGAGGTACTGAATAGAATTGGGGAGAAGAGGAATTTGTGGAACTACTTGAGTAGAAGAAGTGATCTGTTGGTAGGACATGTTCTCAGGCATCAAGGGACCACCAATTTAGTATTGGATGGCAGCGTAGAGGGAAACAATCGTAGAGGGAGACCAAGAGATGAGGGTAAAGATCATAGAGGGAGAGCAAGAGATCAATACACTAAACAGATTCAGAAGGATGTAGGTTGCAGTAGGTACTGGGAGATGAAGAAGCTTGCAGAGGATAGAGTAGCATGGAGAGCTGCATCAAACCAGTCTCAGGACTGAAGACCACAACAACAACGATTACAAATTAACAACTTTCAGATTTTTTTTTCCTTTGCTACTACGGTTCCGTATCTCCAGTTAAAACGGAACGCTTATAGGACCATTGTACGCCTGTGTGTGTCTCTCCGTCCGACTGTTACAAATCGATTCTAGCAGTAACGTATAGACGTACGAATTGAAGTCTGTGTCGCATATTAAGATCTACGATCCCTTGATCATGTAAGAAATTGAAACTTCTAAGTCAGTGCAGTTAAAAGGTACAGCCATTTATGCCACATGTTTGTATATTCGCAAACTCACTCATCTAAACCTTCAGCATTCTTCTCGTTGACCTAGGATCATTGAATTTGCCGAGAACCAGGGATTCACAGCACAACTGTAGGAAAAACTTCGGAAATTGTTGCTTTGTAGCTGTAACATACTAAAAAATTCTTTGTTCACCATTTATTATGCGTCTCACTTTGTGTCCCCCTGTTAAGACCCCTTTTTCTCAGGAATGGGAACACGTATCAAGTCGTAATTTATGTCAAATACTAAGGTACGGTCCCTTGGCGGTGTAAAAAAATGAAGCTTCTAAGTCAATGGAATCAAAAGATAAAGGCCATTTATGTCACATACACTCCTGGAAATTGAAATAAGAACACCGTGAATTCATTGTCCCAGGAAGGGGAATCTTTATTGACACATTCCTTGGGTCAGATACATCACATGATCACACTGACAGAACCACAGGCACATAGACACAGGCAACAGAGCATGCACAATGTCGGCACTAGTACAGTGTATATCCACCTTTCGCAGCAATGCAGGCTGCTATTCTCCCATGGAGACGATCGTAGAGATGCTGGATGTAGTCCTGTGGAACGGCTTGCCATGCCATTTCCACCTGGCGCCTCAGTTGGACCAGCGTTCGTGCTGGACCTGCAGACCGCGTGAGACGACGCTTCATCCAGTCCCAAACATGCTCAATGGGGGACAGATCCGGAGATCTTGCTGGCCAGGGTAGTTGACTTACACCTTCTAGAGCACGTTGGGTGGCACGGGATACATGCGGACGTGCATTGTCCTGTTGGAACAGCAAGTTCCCTTGCCGGTCTAGGAATGGTAGAACGATGGGTTCGATGACGGTTTGGATGTACCGTGCACTATTCAGTGTCCCCTCGACGATCACCAGTGGTGTACGGCCAGTGTAGGAGATCGCTCCCCACACCATGATGCCGGGTGTTGGCCCTGTGTGCCTCGGTCGTATGCAGTCCTGATTGTGGCGCTCACCTGCACGGCGCCAAACACGCATACGACCATCATTGGCACCAAGGCAGAAGCGACTCTCATCGCTGAAGACGACACGTCTCCATTCGTCCCTCCATTCACGCCTGTCGCGACACCACTGGAGGCGGGTTGCACGATGTTGGGGCGTGAGCGGAAGACGGCCTAACGGTGTGCGGGACCGTAGCCCAGCTTCATGGAGACGGTTGCGAATGGTCCTCGCCGATACCCCAGGAGCAACAGTGTCCCTAATTTGCTGGGAAGTGGCGGTGCGGTCCCCTACGGCACTGCGTAGGATCCTGTGGTCTTGGCGTGCATCCGTGCGTCGCTGGAGTCCCAGGTCGACGGGCACGTGCACCTTCCGCCGACCACTGGCGACAACATCGATGTACTGTGGAGACCTCACGCCCCACGTGTTGAGCAATTCGGCGGTACGTCCACCCGGCCTCCCGCATGCCCACTATACGCCCTCGCTCAAAGTCCGTCAACTGCACATACGGTTCACGTCCACGCTGTCGCGGCATGCTACCAGTGTTAAAGACTGCGATGGAGCTCCGTATGCCACGGCAAACTGGCTGACACTGACGGCGCTGGTGCACAAATGCTGCGCAGCTAGCGCCATTCGACGGCCAACACCGCGGTTCCTGGTGTGTCCGCTGTGCCGTGCGTGTGATCATTGCTTGTACAGCCCTCTCGCAGTGTCCGGAGCAAGTATGGTGGGTCTGACACACCGGTGTCAATGTGTTCTTTTTTCCATTTCCATGAGTGTATTTTGATAGTCACAAACTCATTCGTCAAAACCTGTAGGGTACTTGCCGTTGACCTAGAATCATAAAATTTGCCAAGACTTAAGTGTTATAGCAGTCCATCCTGGGGTTACATGTCAGTAAGATAATGTTCATCCGCATGCGGCGAGAATTTTTACTACTTGTCTTCACATCTCCCAAACCCTACCCTAGCCAGAAACGTCGCCGGATCTCTCCCCAAGTGTGAACGTTTGGAGGATTATGGGCGTGGCCCTCCAAACAGCTCGCCAACTGGTTTGGCACGATATCCACCAGAAGAACATCGAACAACTCTGTTGTATGTAGGCTGTTTAGGTTCTTATGTTGGTAACGCCACGTAGCGCTCTGTATGAAAATCACTGACTGTGCTGTGTCCGGTCTGTGGCTGGTTGGCATTGTTGGAATATTCGCTATTGTAGTGTTGGGCAGTTGGATGTGAACAGTGCGTAGCGTTGTGCAGTTGGAGGTGAGCAGCCAGCAGTGGTGGATGTGGGGAGAGACATGGCAGAATTTTGAGAGCGGACGATCTGGACGTGTACCCATCAGAAAGAGAAAATTTGTAATACTGGACATCATGAACTGATATGTATATAGAGACCAAGAGTTGAATACACTAAAGAGATTCAGAAGAATGTAGGTTGCAGTAGGTACTGGGAGATGAAGAAGCTTTCACAGGATAGAATAGCATGGAGAGCTGCATCAAACCAGTCTCAGGACTTTTGAACATTATTAAGGTAAATACATTGTTTGTTCTCTTTCAAAATCTTTCATTTGCTAACTATGCCTATCAGTAGTTAGTGCCTTCAGTAGCTAGAATCTTTTATTTAGCTGGCAGTATTGCAGTATTGGCGCTCGCTGTATTGCAGTAGTTGGAGTAACGAAGATTTTTGTGAGGTAAGTGATTCATGAAAGGTATAGGTTATTGTTAGTCAGCTCCATTCTTTTGTAAGGATTATTGAAAGTCAGACTGCGTTACGCTAAAAATATTGTGTGTCAGTTCAGTGTTGATCAGAGTAAGTAAAGAGTCAAATGTCTGAGTACGTTCAGTTCTGCTCAGCTGTTTGAAAATCAAATAACGTAAGAGGTTTATCAGCTCAGTAATTCATTAATTTTTCAAAGGGGATGTTTCACTATCAATCAGTGCCAAGGCAAATAATTGCTTCCTTTGGGGTAGAGGTGGACCAACACGTTATTGGCATGCTCAATTTAAACTCTTTCTCTTGAATGAATCACCCAATTGTTTCTGAAATTGTTATCGTTTGTTCGTCTGTACGTGGATACCACATTTAGCATTTCCGTCACATTCGTATGATTAGATTAGATTAGATTAGATTAATACTAGTTCCATGGATCATGAATACGATATTTCGTAATGATGTGGAACGAGTCAAATTCTCCAATACATGACATAATTAAGTTAATTTAACAACATAATTAAGTTAATATAACAACTTCTTTATTTTTTTGTTTTTTTAAATATTTTTATAATATTTTTGTTTGTTTTTTTATTTTTTTCTTAATTTGTATCTAAAAATTCCTCTATGGAGTAGAAGGAGTTGTCATTCAGAAATTCTTTTAATTTCTTCTTAACTACTTGGTTATCTGTGAGACTTTTGATACTATTTGGTAAGTGACCAAAGACTTTATTGGCAGTATAATTCACTCCTTTCTGTGCCAAAGTTAAGATTTAATCTTGAATAGTGAAGATCATCCTTTCTCCTAGTACTGTAGTTATGCACACTGCTATTACTTTTGAATTGGGTTTGGTTGTTAATAACAAATTTCATAAGAGAGTATATATACTGAGAAGCTACTGTGAATATCCCTAGATCCTTAAATAAATGTCTGCAGGATGAACCTGGGTGGACGCTTTTGTGCAATAAATACTTTATTCCTCAGTGATGAATTACCCCAAAATATGATGCCATATGCAAGCAATGAGTGAAAATACGCGTAGTAAGCTAATTTACTAAGATATTTATCACCAAAATTTGCAATGACCCTTATTGCATAAGTAGCTGAACTCAAACGTTTCAGCATATCGTCAACATGTTTCATCCAATTTGATCTCTTATCAATGAACACACCTAAAAATTTTGAATATTCTACCTTAGCTATATGCTTCTGATTAAGGTCTATATTTATTAATGGCGTCATACCATTTACTGTACAGAATTGCATGTACTGTGTCTTATCAAAATTCAGTGAGAGTCCGTTTACAAGGAACCACTTAGTAATTTTCTGAAAGACATTATTCACAATTTCATCAGTTAATTCTTGTTTGTCAGGTGTGATTACTATACTTGTATCATCAGCAAAGAGAAATAGCTTTGCCTCTTCATGAATATAGAATGGCAAGTCATTAATATATATTAAGAACAACAAAGGACCCAAGACCGACCCTTGTGGAACCCCATTCTTGATAGTTCCCCAGTTTGAGGAATGTGCTGATCTTTGCATATTATGAGAACTGCTTCAACTTTCTGTACTCTCCCAGTTAGATTCCTTCGTAGTGCGTCGTTTGTGTTTCTTGGAGCGCACATTCGGTTTTAATAGACACACATCCACTACCAGGGCTTTCGTCAGCGTCGGAGGGTCGCGTGACTGACAGATACCAGTCGTAGCTTTCCGCAGAGCGACCGGTGCGCTCTTTCAGTGGGGGTGGGCTGACCGATGTTCCTCCCAGGCCGGCCACGGTGGCAAACGTGCGACCACCACCACGCCACATCGCACGGCGCCAGAGCGCGGCAGAGTGGGGCACTGCAGGCGTCGCGACGCCACGCGTGCACCGGCGGGCGGGCTGGCGCCGGCTCGGCGTCGCGATCGAAGCCTCTGCGGCGCGTTGCGTTTCCTTTGTTCCTGCCTCCCCCGCACCTCCCCCACACCTCCCTGCTGCACAGCTGTTTCCGCGCCTGCATTAACCGCAGTGGAGGCCGACTGTCTCGCACCAGCTGCTGCGCCACGAGCTAGGGTTAATCCTACAAGTAACCGACTCCCCCCCCCCCCCCACACACACACACACACAAACCGCTCGTGCTGCCTGATTAACTGCTCACCGTGAACAAGCCTCCCATATTTCCCCGGATTTCCCCTATCATAGCAATTGGTCTAATCCTCTACTGTCTGTTTCTCCCGCACTGTTCTTCACTTTACGCTGTTACCAGGGAGCGATCAAAACGTTCCCGTTCGAAGGCCAGTACAGTCCAGAATTGTCGCCGTGAGCATTGAGACAATTATCCGACCGGCGCACCAGACTGAATATCCCCATTTGGTGAAACACCGAGTCCAGCTGCGTATATGGCTGACCGGTGTTTGTCCTTCGGCAGGCAAGAAGATAATAACATCATGTTGGTCTTGTCTGAGTTTTGTTCCACTCTGTGTCTATCCACTGGCCGAGTTTAGTCCCAAGAATGAAATGTGGCGGCTATTCGGTGTTGCTTCGATCAGCCATATTGTGGCATTCCAAGTGCTCCACTTTCATCCTGCAAGGTGACGTTACTGCCGAAGGTTATTGGGCAGATCAGGTGTATCACGTGGTACAGTGTCTGTTCCCCAACGGTGGTGTTGTGTTCCAAGGCTAGAAGGCTCAGTCCACACTGGTAGCATCGTCCGAGACTGGTCTTGTGAAGGCAAGGATGAATTGATACATGTCTTATGGCCAAGCCTTTGTGCTCTATTTTAAAGTGAAAGGTGTATGACAGCCATCCACCTCCATTATTGTCAACTAAACGTGCTCTATTTTGTAGGAAGAGTGCCCTTTAAAACCGTACAGGTCATTCGACATAAAAGTTTTCTGGGTATGGTACCGCGTCGTAATGTAGAAAACTACTGCTGCCCGGAGAAAAACCAACGTTTCGGCCACGGTTGCAGCGGCATTCTTCTGGCAGACAGAATCTCTAGTTGGTGTTACGAATGGCAGCTGGATCCAAATGTGGGAAAATGTGACTTAATGTGGAGGAAGAGGAAAAATAATCCTGTAACGTTCGAATGGAGTATTAACCGGGTGCTGCTCGACACAGTCAAGTCTATTAAATATCTAGGCGACAGGGAGCGAAAGACTATTTACAACTTGTGCAGAAACCTGGCGGCAGTTACGTGGGTCTAGGGGCATGAAAGGGAAACAGTGGTTGATAAGGGACTAAGGTAGTATTGTTGCCCACCCCCGATGTCATTCATGGAGCAAGCGGTAAAGGAAGCCAAAGAAAAATATGCAGTAGGACTTGTAGCCTTGAGAGAAGAAGTAAAAACTTAGAGGTTTGCCGATGGTATTGTAATTCTGTCAGAGACAGCAAAAGACTTGCAAGAGCAGTTGAACGGAGTGGACAGTGTCTTGAAAGGAAGATGTAAGATGAATATCAACAAGAGCGACACATGGATAATGGAATCTAGTCGAATTAAATTAGCCGATGCTCAAAGAATTATATTAGGAAACGAGATACATAAATTAGTAGATGACTTTTTTTAATTGGGCAGCAAAATAACTGACGATGACTGAAGTACAGGCGTTTCTGAAGAAAAGAAATTTGTTAAGATCGAATATAGAGTTAAATGTTAGGAAGTTTTTTCTGAAAGTATTGGTACGGAATGTAGCCATGTGTGGAAGTGGAACATGAACGATGAAAAGTTTAGGCAGAAAGAGGATGAAATGTGGTACTACAGGAAAGTGCTGAAGATTGTATAACTTATGAGAAAGTGCTCAACAGGATTGGGGAGAAAATAAATTTGCGGCACGACCTGACTAGAAGAAGGGATCGGTTGATAGGACACATTTTGAGACATCAATCGGTCACTAATTCAGTACTGGAGTTAATTACCGGGGGGGGGGGGGGGGGGTAAAAATCAAGAGGGACATGAATACAGTAAGCAGATTCAGAAGGACGGAGGTATCAGCAATTAGAGATGAAAAGGACTGCACAGTACAGAGTAGCATGCAGAGGTGCATCAAACCAGTCTTCAAACTTGAGACCACCATCAACACCACAACAACAACAACAACCTTGCAAGGTAATATGAAATGGCATGTGCACGTCGGGTTGGCAGTAGAGAAGGAGAATGCTCGACTTCGTTTTATTGGGAGAATTTTGGGAAAGTGTAGCTCACCCAGAACGGAGACTGTCTGATTTGTTACTGGTGGAGTCGGTTAGCACGCAAGTATTATGGGGATGCTTCGTAAACTCAAATGGGTATCCCAGGAGGGAAAACGACGCTCTTTTCGTGAGGCACTATTCGGGAAATTTATAGAACCGGCATTTGATATGGACTGCAGATCGATTCTACTGAAGCCATCGTACATTTCGCGTAAGGACCACGCAGGTAAGATGCGACAAATTAGAGATTGTATGGAGACTTTTAGACAGTCGTTTTTCCCTCGTTCTGTCTGCGAATGCAAGAGGAGAGGAAGGGACTAGTTGCCGCTTGCAGAGTATCGTGCAGACATGTATTGGGGTGACTAATATTTCGTTCAATGAGATTTGCCAGAATTCAGTACACTGCCCTGTAAGCTATTAGGTCGTCATCAGTGGATAGGAAAATCTGTATATATTTCCATCTATACATCGTAAGCCATCTTACGATGTGTAGTACAAGACAGTACAGGGTAATTCTCTCCCACTACCGTTTCATCAGATGCCGTTATGTTCGCGAATGGTGTTTCGGAAGGATAACAATTGTTGCTGGATCTCCGTGTCAGCTCCAATTGCTCTGTCTTTCTTCACGTGGTCGTTTCAGGAGACACATGTGGGAGGAAGCGTAATGCTGCACGCCTCTTCTTGGGTCGTATTGTTTCGGAAATTCAAGAGTGAACCTCGCCATGATGCACAACACTGCTCCTGTTGCTTCTGCCACTGGAATTTATGGAGCGCTTCCATAACGCTATCCTCTCTTAATCCTGTCTACTAAGGATTCGATACTGTCTAGCAATATTCAAGAATCGGTGCTTTGTAAACCACTCATTTGTGGACGAATTGAATTTCGTTAAGAGTCTGTCAATGAATCTCAGCGTAAGACACATGTAGATGATATTTTAATTAATAATAAGGTAATTAAGACATTCGTAACTATCAAAATATTCAATTTCAGATTTTTAGTTCCATATTCAAAGTAAATCATTTGATACAGATAACTGCTTTCTGTTCCATCTGTATTTAGCAAATCTGTTTTGATTTTATTTTTTTATACCCCTTCCATCTTCATGTCAATCAGCAGATCATATATATATTGTGTGACAGAGTCCAGTTTCTATTATCATCCACTGCACCATACGAAAAATTAGTGTTCATTGTAATTTGAAATTATGGAAATGATAGTTTTAATTTAAAAAATATTTTGTCATACAAAATTGTTGAGGCTTTCGTGGCCACTTGTTGACAAACTGCCTATTGGCTTCTGTCTCGGGTTCTTCGGCCGACGTTCATCTAATGATTTTTCTGACGTTTCGCCAGCACGAGTGGCTGGCATTGTCAAAGCTTCGCCCTCGCGGCCGCAGACTATATGTACCTGGCGCGCCAATGTCAGAGGGCTTCTCCGCGGTCATTTCCGGTGCGGTTCGCTGCAGTACGGGAAGCCAGGGTCCGTTTACCTTAAGGCTTTCCTCTTTCTTGTTGAAATTGTTGGCGTGTTTTTGTATTTCTACAGCTTCTCTGAACAAGCGCGTGTGATAGTGCTTCTCTACAGCCAGAACTTCCGTGTCGGCGAATTTTATTACGTGGTCGGTCTCACTCAGTGCGTGCTCTGCCACGGCCGAGACCCACTTGCAATGTCGGGAATATACCGCATACCGTGCACATGCGGAAAAGTTTATGTCGGAATGACTGGACGATCCATTAACACTAGGATCAAAGAGCATAAGCGACATTGCAGGTTGGGGCAGGTGGAGAAATCGGCCGTGGCAGAGCACGCACTGAATGAGACCGACCACGTAATAAAATTCGCCGACACGGAAGTTCTGGCTGTAGAGAAGCACTTACACACGCGCTTGTTCAGAGAAGCTGTAGAAATACAAAAACACGCGAACAGTTTCAACAAGAAAGAGGAAAGCCTTAAGGTAAACGAATCCTGCCTTCCCGTACTGCAGCGAACGACCGTCGCAGATAGCAAGAGGAGAACCGCACCGGAAATGACCGCGGAGAAGCCATCGGACGTTGGCGCGCCAGGTACATATAGTCTGCGGCCGCGAGCTCGGCTCCAGTTCACCACCGGCAATGGAGGGTGAAGCTTTGACAATACCAGCCACTCGTGCTGGAAAAACGTCAGAAAAATCGTTAGATGAACGTCGGCCGAAGAACCCGAGACAGAAGCCAATAGGCAGTTTGTCAATATTTTGTCAGTTTCACCTATGTCTTGGCCGATAGGACAGAAGTGACATGTCAAGGCACCATTGCAAAAGCAACTGTTATATCTGCTGCAGTGTACTGCTACTAACAGGTTGTGGTTGGTTTGAGAAGTGTTTTACTTCAGAAAGTACTGTGTTTTTCAGAATGAGGTTTACACTCTGCAGCGGGATCTTTGCCTTCCGCAGGCGAGTGCTCTACCACTAGAACTCTTGCCCGGGAAAGGCAAAGGACCCGATTTCGAGTCTCGGTCTGGCACACAGTTTTAATCTGCTACGATGTTTCATATCAGCGCACCTCCGCTGCAGAGTGAAAATCTCATTCTGGAAACATCCCCCAGGCTGTGGATAAGCCATGTCTCTGCAATATCCTTTCTTCCAGAAGTGCTACTCCTGCAAGGTTCGCATGAGAGCTTCTGTTAAGTTTGGAAGGTAGGAGACGAGGTACCGGCAGAAGTAAAGCTGTGAGGACGAGGCGTGAGTCGTGCTTGGGTAGCTCAGTTCGCCGGCACGGTAGCTTAGCGTGTTCGGTCAGAGCACTTGCCCGCGAAAGGCAAAGGTCCCGAGTTCGAGTCTCGGTGCGGCACACAGTTTTAATCTGCTAGGAAGTTTTACGGTATTTTTCGTTTGAATAGTATGGGGGGGGGGGGGGTAACAATGGGGTCAGCTGTATTACAGTGATAGACATATGCTTTTGTTTATTCTGTAAGTTAAGAACAAATAACAGTACAAAATTGTTTTTATTTTTAAAAACCACTGTATTACCGCAGACACATGATGGAACGCTGGGCTGTAACACAGGATGAAACAAAATAAATTCGTTGTATATATATATATATATATATATATATATATATATATATATATATATATATATATATATATAGGGTGTTTCAAAAATGACCGGTATATTTGAAATGGCAATAAAAACTAAACGAGCAGCGATAGAAATACACCGTTTGTTGCAATATGCTTGGGACAACAGTACATTTACAGGCAGACAAACTTTCGAAATTACAGTAGTTACAATTTTCAACAACAGATGGCGCTGCGGTCTGGGAAACTCTATAGTACGATATTTTCCACATATCCACCATGCGTAGCAATAATGTGGCGTAGTCTCTGAATGAAATTACCCGAAACCTTTGACAACGTGTCTGGCGGAATGGCTTCACATGCAGATGAGATGTACTGCTTCAGCTGTTCAATTGTTTCTGGATTCTGGCGGTACACCTGGTCTTTCAAGTGTCCCCACAGAAAGAAGTCACAGGGGTTCATGTCTGGCGAATAGGGAGGCCAATCCACGCCGCCTCCTGTATGTTTCGGATAGCCCAAAGCAATCACACGATCATCGAAATATTCATTCAGGAAATTAAAGACGTCGGCCGTGCGATGTGGCCGGGCACCATCTTGCATAAACCACGAGGTGTTCGCAGTGTCGTCTAAGGCAGTTTGTACCGCCACAAATTCACGAAGAATGTCCAGATAGCGTGATGCAGTAATCATTTCGGATCTGAAAAATGGTCCAATGATTCCTTTGGAAGAAATGGCGGCCCAGACCAGTACTTTTTGAGGATGCAGGGACGATGGGACTGCAACGTGGGGCTTTTCGGTTCCCCATATGCGCCAGTTCTGTTTATTGACGAAGCCGTCCAGGTAAAAATAAGCTTCGTCAGTAAACCAAATGCTGCCCACATGCATATCGCCATCATCAATCCTGTGCACTATATCGTTAGCGAATGTCTCTCGTGCAGCAATGGTAGCGGCGCTGAGGGGTTGCCGCATTTGAATTTTGTACGGATAGAGGTGTAAACTCTGGCGCACGAGACGATACGTGGACGTTGGCGTCATTTGGACCGCAGCTGCAACACGGCGAACGGAAACCCGAGGCCGCTGTCGGATCACCTGCTGCACTAGCTGCGCATTGCCCTCTGTGGTTGCTGTACGCGGTCGCCCTACCTTTCCAGCACGTTCATCCGTCACGTTCCCAGTCCGTTGAAATTTTTCAAACAGATCCTTTATTGTATCGCTTTTCGGTCCTTTGGTTACATTAAAGCTCCGTTCAAAACTACGTCTTGTTGCAACAACACTGTGTTCTAGGCGGTGAAATTCCAACACCAGAAAAATACTCTGTTCTAAGGAATAAACCATGTTGTCTACAGCACACTTGCACGTTGTGAACAGCACACGCTTACAGCAGAAAGACGACGTACAGAATGGCGCACCCACAGACTGCGTTGTCTTCTATATCTTTCACATCACTTGCAGCGCCATCTGTTGTTGAAAATTGTAACTACTGTAATTTCGAAAGTTTGTCCGCCTGAAAATGTACTGTTGTCCCAAGCATATTGCAACAAACGGTGTATTTCTATCGCTGCTCGTTTAGTTTTTATTGCCGTTTCAAATACACCGGTCATTTTTGAAACACCCTGTATATATATAATAATGTGTGTTTGTGAGTGTGTTTATGTTCCAAATCTACGCCTATACCACAACACCATTTTCAACCAAACATGACACACATATCCTTTACTGTCAGGGAATAATCGCTGTTGGAGTAAGAACTACCTACCTATCAAGGGGATGGGGGTGAGGGTGAAATTAATCCAGTGTACGACAATGAGAGGACTTAGCAACTTGCAACGAACTTAGCACATAATATCAAACTTTTACAAAATTTTGCGTCTCTGATAACCCCTACAAAATGATTAAAGAAAGTGTTTATTGCTTACTACTTTTCTGCTGGTCATGCAGTAAAAGTACCGCACGATAAATGACATTACAAGTTATTGCCTTTTTACTAATCACTGTATTCGCAACACCTTCCACAAGCAGCATGCATATATACCGCTAAATCAAAGTGCAAAGGTATATCACTGTATGACACACAATTCAGGAGATAATACGTCATAAACAATGAGATGTGTGGAAAACTGCCACATCATGTGTGATGTTTAAATTAATTACTTCATTTTTAGTAACTCCATTCGCAACTCATTTTGCAGATGGTATCCACATATGACACTAAATGTACCTACAAAATTATTTCATTTTATGACACATGTCACATTACTAAGCACAAGACCAGACACTGCATAGTATACATGTGGATGCACAGCTATAAATACCTGGGCAGTGCCGGGTTTCTCCACTTATATATATATATATATATATATATATATATATATATATATATATATATATATATATATATACATATATATACAGGGTGGCCCATTCATCGTGACCCGGCCAAATATCTCACGAAATAAGCATCAAACGAAAAAACTACGAAGAACGAAACTCGTCTAGCTTCAAGGGGGAAACCATATGGCGCTATCGTTGCCGGCTAGATGGCGCTGCCATAGGTAAAACGCATATCAACTGCGTTTTTTTTTTTAAATTGGAACCTCCATTTTTATTACATACTCGTGTAGTATGTAAAGAAATATGAATGTTTTAGTTGGACCACTTTTTTCACTTTGTGATAGACGGATCTGTAATAGTCACAAACGTATAAGTACGTGGTATCACGTAACATTCTGCCAGAGCGGACGGTATTTGCTTCGTGATTCATTACCCGTGCTAAAATGGACTGTTTACCAATTGCGAAAAAGGTCGATGTCGTGTTGACGTATGGCTATTGTGTCAAAATGCCCAACGGGCGTGTGCTATGTATACTGCTCGGTATCCTGGACGACATCATCCAAGTGTCCGGACCGTTCGCCGGATAGTTACGTTATTTAAGTAAACAGGAAGTGCTCAGCCACATGTGAAACGTCAACCACGATCTGCAACAAATGATGATGCCCAAGTAGGTGTTTTAGCTGCTGTCGCGGCTAATCCGCACATCGGTAACACACAAATTGCGCGAGAATCGGGAATCTCTAAAACGTCGGTGTTGAGAATGCTACATCAACATCGATTGCACCCGTACCATATTTCTATACTCCAGGAATTGCATGGCGACGACTCTGAACGTCGTGTACAGTTCTGCCACTGGACACAAGAGAAATTACGGGACGATGACAGACTTTTTGCACGCGTTCTATTTAGCGACGAAGCGTCATTCACCAACAGCGGTAACGTAAACCGGTATAATATACACTATTGGGCAACGGAAAATCCAAGATGGCTGCGACAACTGGAACATCAGCGACCTTGGCGGGTTAATGTATGGTGCGGAATTATGGGAGGAAGGATAATTGGGCCCCATTTTATCGATGGCAATCTAAATGGTGCGTGTATGCTGATTTCCTACGTAATGTTCTACCGATGTTACTACAAGATGTTTCACTGCACGACAGGATGGCGATGTACTTCCAACATGACCGATGTCCGCCACATAGCTCGCGTGCTGTTGAAGCGGTATTGAATAGCATACTTCATGACAGGTGGATTGGTCGTCGAAGCACAATACCATGGTCCGCACGTTCACCGAATCTGTCGTCCCCGGATTTCTTTCTGTGGGGAAAGTTGAAGGATATTTACTATCGTGATCGACCGACAACGCCTGACAACATGCGTCAGCGCATTGTCAACGCATGTGCGAACATTACGGAAGGCGAACTACTCGCTGTTGAGAGGAATGTCGTTACATGTATTGCCAAATGCATTGAGGTTCACGGACACCATTTTGAGCATTTATTGCATTAATGCTGTATTTACAGGTAATGACGCTGTAACAGCATGCGTTCTCTGAAATGATAAGTTCACAAAGGTACATGTATCACATTGGAACAACCGAAATAAAATGTTCAAACGTACCTACGTTCTGTATTTTTATTTAAAAAACCTACCTCTTACCAATGATCTAAAATTGTGAGCCACATGTTTGTGACTATTACAGCGCCATCTATCACAAAGAGAAAGAAGTGGTCCAACTTGTAATGGTACTTGAATTACGTAACCATTACGGCAACTCACCTGAACCTCTCGATACCAGCAATATTTTACTGTGTTTCTGTAAAGTAGTTGACATATTTCTGAGACAACTTTCAGATTTGATTTCATTAATGTAGAGGTACTTTGATACATCGATATGTTTATGTTGCAATGATATTATTCTTATGTGTATTCTTTCTTTTGTCACTATGATCTTTGACGTACTTGTAACTCTGATTTTTGGGCACGTGAGCCGTTATTTATTAGTTTGTTAGAGAGTTGGACCTTGAGAAAGTCAAGTCTTGATCGTCATGTTGGAAAGACGCATATTGTAGTCGGCTTATAAAATGTGATCTTTAACAGTGAGGAAGATGTTTTGAAGTATATTTTGTATTGTGAAGTGATGTTTTGTGTGTTACGTGCCATTGCAAAAAAAGCAATAAAAAAGAAGTATAACTTAAATTCGGAGTGTTGATTATTTTTTACATCACCATTGTGCTTACTTTCAAAGGTTTAATCTTCAAGAATGATTTGTGAAACACATTTATAAAACTTTTGAATATAGCAGAATAAAACCTAGGCCTCATTGCACCCGAGCTTGGAATTATCACCATCTAGATTTTCGACGATTGAGCCATGAGTTCACAACGAGACCAGCGTGGGAAACACGAAAAGATGAGTGCCTAGTTTATTCATTATTACATGAAATGCCTTTGTTAACTGTGCTCTAATGACGCCTACCACATAATAACTTTGTTGTTGCCCGAAAATGCAATATTTAGCAGCGTGAGCAACACCACAATCATTATTAAATTTTGACCTTTGTTGTGATAGGGTTGTTAGAAATTAAAACATTCATATATCCTTACGTACTACACAAATATATAATAAAAATGGGTGTTCCTATTTTTAAAAAAGGCAGTTGATATCCGTTTGATCTATGGCAGGGCCATCTAGCGCGCCAACCATAGCGCCATCTGGTTTCCCCCTTCAAGCTAGACAAGTTTCGTTCTTCGTAGTTTTTTCGTTTGACGCCTATTTCGTCAGATATTTGGTCCGGTCATGATCAATGGACCACCCTATATATATATATATATATATATATATATATATATGGTGAGTCACCTAACGTTACCGCTGGATATATTTCGTAAACCACATCAAATACTGACGAACCGATTCCACAGACCGAACGTGAGGAGAGGGACTAGTGTAATTGTTTAATACAAACCATACAAAAATGCACGGAAGTATGTTTTTTAACATAAACCTACGTTTTTTAAAATGGAACCACGTTAGTTTTGTTAGCACATCTGAACATATAAGCAAATACGTAATCAGTGACGTTTGTTGCATTGTAAAATGTTAATTACATCCGGAGATATTGTAAGCTAAAGTTGACGCTTGAGTACCACTCCTCCGCTGTTCGATCGTGTGTATCGGAGAGCACCGAATTACGTAGGGATCCAAAGGGAACGGTGATGGACGTTAGGTACAGAAGAGACTGGAACAGCACATGCTAACACCTTTTTATTGGTCTTTTTCACTGACGCACATGTACATTACCATGAGGGGTGAGGTACACGTACACACGTGGTTTCCGTTTTCAATTACGGAGTGGAATAGAGTGTGTCCCGACATGTCAGGCCAATAGATGTTCAATGTGGTGGCCATCATTTGCTGCACACAATTGCAATCTCTGGCGTAATGAATGTCGTACACGCCGCAGTACATCTGGTGTAATGTCGCCGCAGGCTGCCACAATACGTTGTTTCATATCCTCTGGGGTTGTAGGCACATCACGGTACACGTTCTCCTTTAACGTACCCCACAGAAAGAAGTCCAGAGGTGTAAGATCAGGAGAACGGGCTGCCCAATTTATGCGTCCTCCACGTCCTATGAAACGCCCGTCGAACATCCTGTCAAGGGTCAGCCTAGTGTTAATTGCGGAATGTGCAGGTGCACCATCATGCTGATACCACATACGTCGACACGTTTCCAGTGGGACATTTTCGAGCAACGTTCGCAGATCATTCTGTAGAAACGCGATGTATGTTGCAGTGCTCTCCGATACACACGATCGAACAGCGGAGGAGTGGTACTCAAGCGTCAACTTTAGCTTACAATATCTCCGGATGTAATTAACATTTTACAATGCAACAAACGGCACTGATTACGTATTTGCTTATATGTTCAGATGTGCTAACAAAACTAACGTGGTTCCATTTTAAAAAAAGTAGGTTTATGTTAAAAAACATACTTCCGTGCATTTTTGTATGGTTTGTATTAAACAATTACACTAGTCCCTCTCCTCACGTTCGGTCTGTGGAATCGCTTCGTCAGTATTTGATGTGGTTATATATATATATATATATATATATATATATATATATATATATATATACACTCCTGGAAATTGAAATAAGAACACCGTGAATTCATTGTCCCAGGAAGGGGAAACTTTATTGACACATTCCTGGGGTCAGATACATCACATGATCACACTGACAGAACCACAGGCACATAGACACAGGCAACAGAGCATGCACAATGTCGGCACTAGTACAGTGTATATCCACCTTTCGCAGCAATGCAGGCTGCTATTCTCCCATGGAGACGATCGTAGAGATGCTGGATGTAGTCCTGTGGAACGGCCTGCCATGCCATTTCCACCTGGCGCCTCAGTTGCACCAGCGTTCGTGCTGGACGTGCAGACCGCGTGAGACGACGCTTCATCCAGTCCCAAACATGCTCAATAGGGGACCGATCCGGAGATCTTGCTGGCCAGGGTAGTTGACTTACACCTTCTAGAGCACGTTGGGTGGCACGGGATACATGCGGACGTGCATTGTCCTGTTGGAACAGCAAGTTCCCTTGCCGGTCTAGGAATGGTAGAACGATGGGTTCGATGACGGTTTGGATGTACCGTGCACTATTCAGTGTCCCCTCGACGATCACCAGTGGTGTACGGCCAGTGTAGGAGATCGCTCCCCACACCATGATGCCGGGTGTTGGCCCTGTGTGCCTCGGTCGTATGCAGTCCTGATTGTGGCGCTCACCTGCACGGCGCCAAACACGCATACGACCATCATTGGCACCAAGGCAGAAGCGACTCTCATCGCTGAAGACGACACGTCTCCATTCGTCCCTCCATTCACGCCTGTCGCGACACCACTGGAGGCGGGCTGCACGATGTTGGGGCGTGAGCGGAAGACGGCCTAACGGTGTGCGGGACCGTAGCTCAGCTTCATGGAGACGGTTACGAATGGTCCTCGCCGATACCCCAGGAGCAACAGTGTCCCTAATTTGCTGGGAAGTGGCGGTGCGGTCCCCTACGGCACTGCGTAGGATCCTACGATCTTGGCGTGCATCCGTGCGTCGCTGCGGTCCGGTCCCAGGTCGACGGGCACGTGCACCTTCCGCCGACCACTGGCGACAACATCGATGTACTGTGGAGACCTCACGCCCCACGTGTTGAGCAATTCGGCGGTACGTCCACCCGGCCTCGCGCATGCCCACTATACGCCCTCGCTCAAAGTCCGTCAACTGCACATACGGTTCACGTCCACGCTGTCGCGGCATGCTACCAGTGTTAAAGACTGCGATGGAGCTCCGTATGCCACGGCAAACTGGCTGACACTGACGGCGCTGGTGCACAAATGCTGCGCAGCTAGCGCCATTCGACGGCCAACACCGCGGTTCCTGGTGTGTCCGCTGTGCCGTGCGTGTGATCATTGCTTGTACAGCCCTCTCGCAGTGTCCGGAGCAAGTATGGTGGGTCTGACACACCGGTGTCAATGTGTTCTTTTTTCCATTTCCAGGAGTGTATATATACAGGGTGTTACAAAAGGGTACGGCCAAACTTTCAGGAAACATTCCTCACACACAAAGAAAGAAAATACGTTATGTGGACATGTGTCCGGAAACGCTTACTTTCCATTTTAGAGCTCATTTTATAACTTCTCTTCAAATCACATTAATCATGGAATGGAAACACACAGCAACAAGACGTACCAGCGTGACTTCAAACACTTTGTTACGGGAAATGTTCAAAATGTCCTCCGTTAGCGAGGATACATGCATCCACCCTCCGTCGCATGGAAGCGCTGATGCGCTGATGCAGCCCTGGAGAATGCGTATAGTATCACAGCCGACCACTATGCGAGCACGAAGAGTCTCTACATTTCGTACCGGGGTTGCGTAGACAAGAGCTTTCAAATGCCCCCATAAATGAAAGTCAAGAGGGTTGAGGTCAGGAGAGCGTGGAGGCCACGGAATTGGTCCGCCTCTACCGTTCCATCGGTCACCGAATCTGTTGTTGAGAAGTGTACGAACACTTCGACTGAAATGTGCAGGAGCTCCATCGTGCATGAACCACATGTTGTGTCGTACTTGTAAAGGCACATGTTCTGGCAGCACAGGTAGAGTATCCCGTATGAAATCATGATAACGTGCTCCATTGAGCACGTAGGTGACGAAACTAAAATGAGCTCTAACATGGAAATTAAGCGTTTCCGGACACACGTCCACATCACCTTTTTTTCTTTATTTGTGTGTGAGGAATGTTTCCTGAAAGTTTGGCCATACCTTTTTGTAACACCCTGTATATATAGTGTGTGTTTGTGTGTGTATACACAGGGGTTGTGCTTTTGGGTACCTACTAATGAGAACTCCTTTATATGCCAGAAAAGATACATAAGAAAGTCTCAGTATCGATGTCATATGTAAAGGGAACGAAATAAAGACAGTGGTTGAGTCATCTAGTGATGCTTGTC
Organism: Schistocerca cancellata; assembly: GCF_023864275.1. Classification (NCBI taxonomy): domain Eukaryota; kingdom Metazoa; phylum Arthropoda; class Insecta; order Orthoptera; family Acrididae; genus Schistocerca; species Schistocerca cancellata. The sequence continues at coordinate 152,626,157 of NC_064637.1, read as the reverse complement.
TTTCTCTGTGTTCTTGCTACTACATTTCTTGCAGTCACGACACCTAAGTCGCATTAAAACACGGTAGCAGGCGAAGCAAGTGTTCGCGTAACCCGGCCGTGTGATGCCAGAAGTAATGCGTTGCGCACTCTGTTAAGAACGCCCGCCTGGCGGTAAAGAGATCCCGCAGTTCCACAACCGACCCAACTCAGGGCGAGCAAAGCACAGCGCGTGGACTCTCTTGTGCGCTGTGCACTTTGCGACAGCCGCGCCCAATCAGATAAGGACACGCGCCGCCGGGGCCAATCAGATTGCGGCTCGCGGCCGCCTCTGCGCCAACGCTGCGTGACTGCAACAATCGATTCTGAGGGCAGCGTTGTTCGCTCGCTAGCTTCCACTCCTGAGGACGAAATGGCCCGTTTCGCCGAAACTGCGACAGTTTTCGATTTTTTCCCTTTTTTTTTTGCGCCTCATCGCAACAATCTTTTTCTTTTGTGTCGCCCTTTACGAGGTACTTTGCTCCGGTTCATCGATCGGAGGAAAATTGTCGGTTGCGCCGCCGTATCTCCAGAATGGATCGTGCAATCACTAGGGAAATGACACACTACAGATTGTGCCTAGTGAACTATTTGCGAAGGGCGATATACTCTTTGTCCCCAACATTCACGCTGTGGTAATAATGGGTATTTACTCTTTTCAATATTTACTATTCTCTGTTTCGTGTACTTCTTCTTTTCCTCACAATTTTTCTTCTATTTTACGATTCATGAGGTCTGTTACGCCAGTTTTTCCATCAATAAAAATTTATTGGTAATAGCACTAAACCTGTGTCCTTGATTGCGGGAAATACTACAGACTACATACATTAGTACTAATGTGGCCCCATTTGTGCAACTGTACAATCTTCTTTCTTATGGTTTTTTTTACCAATTTGTTCTTTCATTACTACAGTTCTGAAGAAGACGAATGAGATACGTGTGTAAGCATTAGCTTCCACCAGTAAACCCGCGATTCCTTGCAAAATCTACCTCCCATGTACACAAGAACATGGAAAACGTCTGATTAAATGTGTTTAAATGTGTGACATCTCGCGTGTAAGTGAGAATGAGTTCAGAAAACTTTTGAAATTATGCTTGAAGTTTGGTGGAAGTCACAAAGTGCTCTCTTTATGAAACACTGTATGAGTACATTGTTGGTAATTTGCACTCCAGTTGTAGAAGAAACTAGTGTTTCTCTCATTTCAGTGTTTATGACATCTGAACTATGTATTGTACAATGGTGTAATTTTTCAGGTGTTTATATATATATATATGTATCACATATCGGGACGCTGTCCGCAAACTGTATATATATATATATATATATATATATATATATATATATATATATATATATATATATATATATATATATATATATATATATATAATCAGGTATTATTTATATAACCCAGTCTAATTAGATCTGTCAGACCATCTCTTTCATCAGACCCAGGTATCACATATCGGGACGCTGTCCGCAAACTGTACTGCAAATAGAGCTACTGGAGAAGAAGTGATAAATGTCTTGCCTCATGCTGAAGTTTGTCTGCATGAAAAGCATAAACGTAGTAAGCGATGAACTCTTCTCTTTTCCTCATTCTGCGGGGTTCTGAGCAAGAAAAAGTTCCTTACAGGTTTGAATTTTGTGTATAAATTTTATTGGAAGTGGCTAAGTTCTCTCACTCTCAAATACTGGACGAATATAGTATGGGTAATTTGCGCGCCTTGAGTTCCACTGCCATAGAATATATACAGTGGTTCCAGCTGTAATACTTCTCCTATTAGCATTTTAAATTCGATCGATAACAACGCGAAATATTGAAATCTAGTTATTGTTGCGCCTAGAAACCGTTAGATATGCAGCCAGGAACTGGTAGGGTATTCCCGAATAGAGGGGTACTAATATAGATGTTGCCTTAGTATATTGGTTTTTACGTAGCTATTATTACATGGTGACTGTCAAATAAACGATAATGTGTATCTAATAAGCTGTCAGGTTCCTGATAGGATTTTTGCCTGTTTACATTTTCATCTGTTATTCGGATGAGCCCCATTGTCTTCTACTTCGCTGCGACAGAAAATTTATGTGACGGCAACATTTTTAAGATTTTACAAAGAGGCACCTGACGGCGTAATTGAGATATGGTATTAATGTACAGGGTGTATCAAAAAGATTCATCCGATTTTTTTTTTTGAAAAAGTCGTAACTATTATGTTTTTGAGATACGTGCGTGAACAACGTACTGTGTTGGTAAGAGCAGACTCTCGAGTTTTAAATGTTTCCCGATAGGTAGCAGCAGTGTGCGCCCACTTCAGTTCTAGTAAAAATGGTGTCGGGACAACAGAAAGCGTTTTTGTGTTCCACGTTTTGCGCAGTGCAGGTCAGTAATAACTGTTCAGCGTGGCCGGCCGCGGTGGTCTAGCGGTTCTGGCGCTGCAGTCCGGAACCGCGGGACTGCTACGGTCGCAGGTTCGAATCCTGCCTCGGGCATGGGTGTGTGTGATGTCCTCAGGTTAGTTAGGTTTAAGTAGTTCTAAGTTCTAGGGGACTTATGACCTAAGATGTTGAGTCCCATAGTGCTCAGAGCCATTTGAACCATTTTTTTGTTCAGCGTGACTTTCGTACTAGGGAAGGTGTGCATCCTTCTACATCTACATCTACATGACTACTCTGCAATTCACATTTAAGTGCTTGGCAGAGGGGTCACCGAACCACAATCATACTATCTCTCTATCATTCCACTCCCGAACAGCGCGCGGGAAAAACGAACACCTAAACCTTTCTGTTCGAGCTCTGATTTCTCTTATTTTATTTTGATGATCATTCCTACCTATGTAGGTTGGGCTCAACAAAATATTTTCGCATTCAGAAGAGAAAGTTGGTGACTGAAATTTCGTAAATAGGTCTCGCCGCGACGAGCACAGCACAGAAGACGTTTGCATGAACATTTCAGAGAAACAGGTTGTTTGTGTGAACGCAAATCGCTGGCCCGCATCTCGTGGTCGTGCGGTAGCGTTCTCGCTTCCCACGCCCGGGTTCCCGGGTTCGATTCCCGGCGGGGTCAGGGATTTTCTCTGCCTCGTGATGGCTGCGTGTTGTGTGCTGTCCTTAGGTTAGTTAGGTTTAAGTAGTTCTAAGTTCTAGGGGACTGATGACCATAGATGTTAAGTCCCATAGTGCTCAGAGCCATTTTGTTCAAATCGCTGGGCCGTCCCCGAGTGTCTGCCACAGACGTCGAACGCATCCGCCATAGCTTCACGAGGAGTCCGCAGAAATCCGTTCGCCGTGCAGCTCGACAGCTCAACATGCCTCCAATGCCCGTCTGGCGTGTGTTGCGTCGACTTTTACAAGTGAAACCATACGAAATTCAGCTACTGTAAGCTCTTCGCGAAGGTGACAAACAAAAACGTATGGTGTTCTGTAATTTCGTTCTTGGCAAGATGGAGTACGACAGTTTTGTTCCACTTTTAGTGTTTAGTGACGAGCAACATTAATGTAGATGGAAAGGTAAGCCGTCATAATGTGAGAATATGGGGGTACGGAACAACCACATGAAGTTGTACAACGTGAGACGGATCTCCGAAATTTAATGCGTTTTGTGCAGTTTCACAGGAAAAGGTGTGTGGTCCACTTTTTCTCTGCCGAGAACACTGTTACAGGAAGCACATATCGCTGTATGCTTGAGAACTTTCTTTCCCCACAGTTGCAGACCGATTCGAACGACTTCATTTACCAACAGGATGGGGCACCTGGAAGTGCGGTAACTTTTAAATCAAAGGATTACTGAACGATGGATCGGTTGCACTGGACCAAATGAAACAGCCTAACATTACTGGCCTCCAAGGCCACCGGACCTGACTATATGTGATTATTTCTCGTAGGGGTTTATAAAAGGCTCTGTTTATGTGCCTCCGTTACCAACAGCAATGAATGAACTGGGACATCGCATAACAGCAGCTGTGGAAGATGTAACTCATGTAAGACATGCACGCTGCAGTGTGGGAAGAATTCGAATACCACACTGGCATATGGCGTGCATCTCAAGGGGGTCATATTGAACACCGATGAAAAGGCTTGAAAAATTAATTTTGAGTTTCCCGTTCCTTAAAAATAGAGAACTCATTGTATATGTTTATTAGTTTCAGAAATATAGACGTGCAAAATCGGATGATTCTTTTGATACACTCAGTAGTTTCGAAAGCTGACGTTACTTACTGTTAAAACAATGGCATCCACGAAACTGGCCTAGCAGTCCGTCTGCATCTATATTACACTGCAATCCATACTTAAGTGCCCGACAGAGATTTCATAGAACCACCTTCAGAATATATCTGTACCGTTCCACTCTCGGAAAACTTACGGGGAAAACCAACACTCACATTTTCCCGTGCGAGTTCTGATTTCTCTCATTTTATTACCATGAACATTTCTTCCGTATATAGGTGGACGTCAGTAAAATGTTGATGATTCAGATTTCGTCCAAAAGTATGTACACTACTGGCCATTAAAATTGCTACACCACGAAGAAGACGTGCTACAGACGCGAAATTTAACCGACAGGAAGAAGATGCTGTGATATGCAAATGATTAGCTTTTCACAACATTCACACAAGGTTGGCGACGGTGGCGACACCTACAACGTGCTGACATGAGGAAAGTTTCCGACCGATTTCTCATACACAAACAGCAGTTGACCGGCGTTGCCTGGTGAAACGTTGTTGTGATGTCTCGTCTAAGGAGCAGAAATGCGTACCATCACGTTTCCGACTTTGATAAAGGTCGGATTGTAGCCTATCGCGATTGCGGTTTATCGTATCGCAACATTGCTGCTCGCGTTGGTCGAGATCCAATGACTGTTAGCAGAATATTGAATCGGTGGGTTCAGGAGGGTAATACGGAACGCCGTGCTGGATCCCAACGGCCTCCTATAACTAGCAGTCGAGATGACAGGCATGATATCCGCATGGCTGTAACGGATCGTGCAGCCACGTCTCGATCCCTGAGTCAGCAGATAGGGACGTTTCCAAGACAACAACCATCTGCATCAACATTTCGGCGACGTTTGCAACAGCATGGACTATCAGCTCGGAGACCGTGACTTCGGTTACCCTTAACGCTGCATCACAGACAGGAACGCGTGCGATGGTGTACTCAACGACGAACCTGGGTGGACGAATGGCAAAACGTCATTTTTTCGGTTGAATCCAGGTTCTGTTTACAGCATCATGATGGTCGCATCCATATTTGGCGACATCGCGGTGAACGCACATTGGAAGCCATACTGGCGTATCACCCAGCGTGATGGTATGGGGTGCCATTGGTTACATGTCTCGGGTACCTCTTGTTCGCATTGCCGGCACTTTGAACAGTGGACGTTACATACTGTACGGGCCTTTCTGGATACAGAAAATGTTCGACTGCTGCCGTGGGCAGCACATTCTCCAGATCTCTCCCCATTTGAAAACATATTGTGGCTGAGCGACTGGCTCGTCACAATACGCCAGTCACTACTCTTGATGAACTGTGGTATTGTGTTGGGCAGCTGTACCTGTACACGCCATCCAGGCTCTGACTCAATGCACAGCCGTATCGAGGCCGTTATTAGGGCCAGAAGTGGTTGTTCTGGGTACTGATTTCTCAGGGTCAATGCACCCAAATTGCGTGAAAATGTAAGCACATGTCAGTTCTAGTATAATATATTTGTCCAATGAATACCCGTTTATCATCTGCATTTCTTCTGGGTGTAGCAATTTTAATGGCCACTAGTGTAGATGGGTGCCAACAAAATAGTTTCTCTTTTGGAGGAGAAAATAGGTAACTGAAAATTTCATGAGAAGACCTGCCGCATCGATAACTGCCTTTGTTTTAATTTTTGCCAGCCCATTTCAGCTATCGTATCCGTGGCGCTCTCTCCCTTGTAATACAAAGCCAGCTGCCCTTGTGTGAACTACTTCATTCCCTCCAATCTGGTAAGGATTTCATACCGCGCAGCAGTACTCTAGAAATGGACGGAGAAGTTCAGTGTTGGCAGTCTCTTTAGCAGATCCGTTTCATCTCCTACATGTTCTGCCAAGGAAACGTAATGATACGTTCGCCTTACCCAAAACATAGCTGTGTGATAGTTCCAAATTAAGCTGTTCGTAATTGTAAGGTATTCAGTTGAATTAATTGCCTTTAGATTTGTGTTATTTTTCGTGTAACCGAAATGAAACCTATTCCCTTTAGTAATCATATGGATCACCTCATACTTTACACTATTTAGGCTGAATTGCCATTTTCCACACCATACACATATATTGCCTAAATCATTTTTAAATTGGTTTGGATCTGCTGATTGCTTTACTGGGAGCTAAATGGCTGCATCATCTGCTAACAACCTAAGACGGCTGCTCAGATTATCTCCTAAATCGTTTATATAGATAAGGAACAGCAAAGGGCCTATAACATTACCTTGCAGAACGCCAGGAATCACTTCCGTTTTACGTGACGTGCTCCCGTCAGCTAGTATGAAGTGTGACCTCTCTGACAGGAAATCACGAATGATAATCGATGCAAGCGCTGTTTGATTGGAAGCCGCTTGTGATGTACTATATCAAAGGCCTTCTGGAAATCTAGATATACGGACTGTCGACAGCACTCGTTGCTTCGTGTGAATAAATAGTTGTGTTCCACAAGAACGATATTTTCTGAATTCTTGATTTCTGCTGGTGACTAAATCGTGTTCTACGAGGTAATTCATAATGTTGGAGTACGGTATATGTTCCAAAATCCTACTGCAAATCGACGTCAGTGATACGGATCTGCAATTCAGTCGATTACTACTACACTCCTGGAAATTGAAATAAGAACACCGTGAATTCATTGTCCCAGGAAGGGGAAACTTTATTCACACATTCCTGGGGTAAGATACATCACATGATCACACTGACAGAACAACAGGCACATAGACACAGGCAACAGAGCATGCACAATGTCGGCACTAGTACAGTGTATATCCACCTTTCGCAGCAATGCAGGCTGCTATTCTCCCATGGAGACGATCGTAGAGATGCTGGATGTAGTCCTGCGGAACGGCTTGCCATGCCATTTCCACCTGGCGCCTCAGTTGGACCAGCGTTCGTGCTGGACGTGCAGACCGCGTGAGACGACGCTTCATCCAGTCCCAAACATGCTCAATGGGGGACAGATCCGGAGATCTTGCTGGCCAGGGTAGTTGACTTACACCTTCTAGAGCACGTTGGGTGGCACGGGATACATGCGGACGTGCATTGTCCTGTTGGAACAGCAAGTTCCCTTGCCGGTCTAGGAATGGTAGAACGATGGGTTCGATGACGGTTTGGATGTACCGTGCACTATTCAGTGTCCCCTCGACGATCACCAGTGGTGTACGGCCAGTGTAGGAGATCGCTCCCCACACCATGATGCCGGGTGTTGGCCCTGTGTGCCTCGGTCGTATGCAGTCCTGATTGTGGCGCTCACCTGCACGGCGCCAAACACGCATACGACCATCACTGGCACCAAGGCAGAAGCGACTCTCATCGCTGAAGACGACACGTCTCCATTTGTCCCTCCATTCACGCCTGTCGCGACACCACTGGAGGCGGGCTGCACGATGTTGGGGCGTGAGCGGAAGACGACCTAACGGTGTGCGGGACCGTAGCCCAGCTTCATGGAGACGGTTGCGAATGGTCCTCGCCGATACCCCAGGAGCAACAGTGTCCCTAATTTGCTGGGAAGTGGCGGTGCGGTCCCCTACGGCACTGCGTAGGATCCTACGGTCTTGGCGTGCATCCGTGCGTCGCTGTGGTCCGGTCCCAGGTCGACGGGCACGTGCACCTTCCGCCGACCACTGGCGACAACATCGATGTACTGTGGAGACCTCAAGCCCCACGTGTTGAGCAATTCGGCGGTACGTCCACCCGCCCTCCCGCATGCCCACTATACGCCCTCGCTCAAAGTCCGTCAACTGCACATACGGTTCACGTCCACGCTGTCGCGGCATGCTACCAGTGTTAAAGACTGCGATGGAGCTCCGTATGCCACGGCAAACTGGCTGACACTGACGGCGGCGGTGCACAAATGCTGCGCAGCTAGCGCCATTCGACGGCCAACACCGCGGTTCCTGGTGTGTCCGCTGTGCCGTGCGTGTGATCATTGCTTGTACAGCCCTCTCGCAGTGTCCGGAGCAAGTATGGTGGGTCTGACACACCGGTGTCAATGTGTTCTTTTTTCCATTTCCAGGAGTGTATTTCCATTCTTGGGTGTGACATGTGCAACTTTCCAGCCCTAAGGTACGGGTCTTTCGACGAGTGAGCGGTTGTATATGACTGTTGAGTGTGGAGCTATTGTCTCAGCATACTCTGAAAGGAATCTGCGCCAGAGGCCTTGCCTTTATTAACTGATTTAAGCTTCTTTGCTACGTCTTCTTATGTTGGCGGCAATTCTTGATTCGAATTCTGGAATATTTACCTCGTAAAACAGTGTTTAGTAACTTCGCTTTAGGGGTGCTGTTATCAGTGATATTACCATTGTTATCCCAAAGTGAAGTTGCTGATTGCGTCCTGCCGCTGATGTACTTTACATACGACCAGAATCTCTCATTGGGGCTCGTGCTAAATTTCGAGCTTTTAGATTTGGCACGCTTTTCTCGTTGCTTCTGCAACTCTATTCTCTCCTGTTTTATGTCACATGGGGGATCAGTTCCGCCTCTTATTCATTTATTTGCTATGCGTGTCTCAATTGCCAACGGTACTATTTCTATGAATTGAAGCTACACTCTGCGTACGCTTATACAGTCAGTTGGAGAGGGGCAGACGCTGCCTCTTAGGAAAGCGACAGCGTAATCTTTATCTGCCTGTCTAAAGAAATTAATTTTGTGTTTATTTTTGGTGGATCTGTATGTTACAGTACTCAGTTTCGCTACGTCGACCTTGTGTCTACTAATCCCTGCATGGGTCATGATGCTCCTTATTTACTCAGGATTATGTATTCCTGGATATTCAAACTGATGTTTCGGTAATATTCATACTTGTCGGTTCATCTTGCAAAGCGAGATGAGTGACACAATGTACCGTTTCTTGAAGACTTAATTCAAACGATTATAAGTAATTGGTGTGCTTTCTTAACAACAAACTGCTTCAATAAGGACTTACAATTCTTTTTTTTCGAAAACACCAGCATGCGTTTCACACGGTCTCAAAAAATATTTATATGAACAGTTTTTACCCTCTGCAGTTCCCTCTAATACGATGGCAGTGATTCCCTGATCTCTTAACACATGTCCTCTCTCCCTGTCCCTCTCTCTTGTCAGTGTTTTCAAAAATGGTTCAAATGTCTTTGAGCACTATGGGACTTAACTTCTAAGGTCATCAGTCCCCTAGAACTTAGAACTACTTAAACCTAACTAAGCTAAGGACATCACACACATCCATGCCCGAGGTAGGATTCGAACCTGCGACCGTAGCAGGAATGTGGTTCCAGACTGTAGCGCCTAGAACCGCTCGGCCACCCAGGCCGGCTCATTGTTTTCCACATCTTCTTTTCTTCACCGGTTGTGAGGAGAACCTACTCAAGCCTTACATAACCAGTGCATCTAACTTTCAGGATCCCTCTAGAGTGTCACCTCTCAAACGCTTCGATTCTCTTCTTTCCCATTCTTCCCACAGTTCATGTTTCAGTACCATACGAGGTCCATTCAAGTTCTAAGGCCTCCGATTTTTTTCTCCGGACTGGAAAGAGATAGAAACATGCGCATTGTTTTAAAATGAGGCCGCGTTCATTGTCAATACGTCCCAGAGATGGCACCACCATACGGCAGATGGTATTTTACCGCCAGCGGCGGGAATGAGAACTGTTTTAAATACTTAAAATGGCGACGTTTTCCTTACTTGAACAGCGTGCAATCATTCGTTTTCTGAATTTGCGTGGTGTGAAACCAATTGAAATTCATCGACAGTTGAAGGAGACATGTGGTGATGGAGTTATGGATGTGTCGAAAGTGCGTTCGTTGGTGCGACAGTTTAATGAAGGCAGAACATCATGCGACAACAAACCGAAACAACCTCGGGCTCGCACAAGCCGGTCTGACGACATGATCGAGAAAGTGTAGAGAATTGTTTTGGGGGATTGCCGAATGACTGTTGAACAGATCGCCTCAAGAGTTGGCATTTCTGTGGGTTCTGTGCACGCAATCCTGCACGACGAACTGAAAATGCGAAAAGTGTCATCCAGGTGGGTGCCACGAATGCTGATGGACGACCACACGGCTGCCCGTGTGGCATGTTGCCGAGCAATGTTGACGCGCAACGACAGCACGAATGGGACTTTCTTTTCGTCGGTTGTGACAATGGATGAGACGTGGATGCCATTTTTCAATCCAGAAACAAAGCGCCAGTCAGCTCAATGGAAGCACACAGATTCACCGCCACCAAACAAATTTCGGGTAACTGCTAGAGCTGAAAAAATGATGGTGTCCATGTTCTGGGACAGCGAGGGCGTAATCCTTACCCACTGCATTCCAAAGGGCACTACGGTAACAGGTGCATCCTACGAAAATGTTTTGAAGAACAAATTCCTTCCTGCACTGCAACAAAAACGTCCGGGAAGGGCTGCGCGTGTGCTGTTTCACCAAGACAACGCACCCGCACATCGAGCTAACGTTACGCAACAGTTTCTTCGTGATAACAACTTTGAAGCGATTCCTCATGCTCCCTACTCACCTGACCTGGCTACTAGTGACTTTTGGCTTTTTCCAACAATGAAAGACACTCTCCGTGGCCGCACATTCACCAGCCGTGCTGCTATTGCCTCCGCAATTTTCCAGTGGTCAAAACAGACTCCTAAAGAAGCCTTCGCAGCTGCCATGGAATCAGGGCGTCAGCGTTGTGAAAAATGTGTACGTCTGCAGGGCGATTACGTCGAGAAGTAACGCCAGTTTCATCGATTTCGGGTGAGTAGTTAATTAGAAAAAAAATCGGAGGCCTTAGAACTTCAATGCACCTCGTACAATGCTGTGCTCCACGCGTACATTCTCAGAAATTTCTTCCTCAAATTGAGGCCTACGTTTGATACCAGCATTCTCCTCTTGGTCTGGAATGCCTTCCTTGCCCATACTAGTCTGTTTTTACGTCCTCTTTCCTTTATACGTCGTGCGTAATTTTGCTTACAAGGTAGCACAATTCCTTAATATGCTCTGTTTCCTGATCCTCAATTTTGTTCTTAATTTTATCGCTAATCTTACTTCTTCTGCTGTTCATTACTTGCGTCGTTCTTCTGCTTACTCTCAACACCTATTCTGTACTCATTAGACTGTTCATATCATTCAACAGGTTCTGTACTTCCTCTTCATCACTGAGGTGGCAAGGCCGTCAGCGAATGTTAACATTGGTACTCTTGGACCATGAAAAATCCTGTTTATTTTCATCAATGCTTTTTCGACGCTGTCACCGAACGAAATATTTTCCACCCCTGTTCAAACACCCAATATTTTCTGCATGTCGACTGCGTTCGTAAAATACGCCGCAGATTTAGCGGTTCACTGGTGTGCGAGATTCTATCAGTCACATTTTTATGCTGCACCACTGCAAAAGCGTTTCACGCTACTTCCAAATATTGTTAGTGTAATATTACTCGCACTGATTGTGATCGTTCATTTTTCAAATGGGCGCAATCATTATGAAATTCACGCCCTAGTGCAGTGTTATTGCTGATGCAATACGTGGGTGGCGTGCATTCGTACGAGCTACAAAGCTGATATTATGTGCCGAATACTGAATACGTTTCATGCCACAGTAAACATGTGTGGGTCAATTGGTATGCGTGTGCGTGTGTGTGTGTCTGTGTGTGTGTAATGACATAAATATTACGAGGGCGTGCTGAAAAGTAATGCTTCGAAATTTTTTATGTAAAACTTCTTTTTTTTTTTTTTTTGGGTCATCAGTCTACTGACTGGTTTGATGCGGCCCGCCACGAATTCCTTTCTTGTGCTAACCTCTTCATCTCAGAGTAGCACTTGCATCCTACGTCCTCAATTATTTGCTTGACGTATTCCAATCTCTGTCTTCCTCTACAGTTTTTGCCCTCTACAGCTCCCTCTAGTACCATGGAAGTCATTCTCTCATGTCTTAGCAGATGTCGTATCATCCTGTCCCTTCTCCTTATCAGTGTTTTCCAAATATTCCTTTCCTCTCCGATTCTGCGTAGAATCTCCTCATTCCCTATCAGTCCATCTAATTTTCAACATCCGTCTATATCACCACATCTCAAATGCTTCGATTCTCTTCTGTTCCGGTTTTCCCATAGTCCATGTTTCACTACCGTACAATGCTGTACTCCAGACGTACATCCTCAGAAATTTCTTCCTCAAATTAAGGCCGGTATTTGATATTAGTAGACTTCTCTTGGCCAGAAATGCCTTTTTTGCCATAGCGAGCCTGCTTTTGATGTCCTCCTTGATCCGTCCGTCATTGGTTATTTTACTGCCTAGGTAGCAGAATTCCTTAACTTCATTGACTTCGTGACCATCAATCCTGATGTTAAGTTTCTCGCTGTTCTCATTTCTACTACTTCTCATTACCTTCGTCTTTCTCCGATTTACTCTCAAACCATACTGTGTACTCATTAGACTGTTCATTCCGTTCAGCAGATCATTTCATCCTTCTTCACTTTTACTCAGGATAGCAATGTCATCAGCAAATCGTATCACTGATATCCTTTCACCTTGTATTTTAATTGCACTCCTGAACCTTTCTTTTATTTCCATCATTGCTTCCTCGATGTGCACATTGAAGAGTAGGGGCGAAAGGCTACAGCCTTGTCTTACACCCTTCTTATACGAGCACTTCGTTCTTGATCGTCCACTCTTATTATTCCCTCTTGGTTGTTATACATATTGTATATGACCCGTCTCTCCCTATAGCTTACCCCTACTTTTTTCAGAATCTCGAACAGCTTGCACCATTTTATATTGTCGAACGCTTTTTCCAGGTCGACAAATCCTATGAAAGTGTCTTGATTTTTCTTTAGCCTTGCTTCCATTATTAGCCGTAACGTCAGAATTGCCTCTCTCGTCCCTTTACTTTTCCTAAAGCCAAACTGATCGTCACCTAGCGCATTCTCAATTTTCTTTTCCATTCTTCTGTATATTATTCTTGTAAGCAGCTTCGATGCGGGAGCTGTTAAGCTGATTGTGCGATAATTCTCGCACTTGTCAGCTGTTGCCGCCTTCGGAATTGTGTGGATGATGCTTTTCCGAAAGTCAGATGGTACATCGCCAGACTCATATATTCTACACACCAACGTGAATAGTCGTTTTGTTGCCACTTCCCCCAATGATTTTAGAAATTCTGATGGAATGTTATCTATCCCTTCTGCCTTATTTGACCGTAAATTCTTACTGCCTTTTAAATAAAACAAACTTTATTAGTATTCTATATCTTGATTCTTCATCTTGTAAGACGTGTATACTTCTGTTGTCTATTGTCAACCACAATTTATGAAAGATGTTTATATTTTATTAATAAGATTAAGTAGGAATAATTAATATTTGTCATGTTGGAAATAATTGTGGTAGCAGGGAATGTCTGCACCAGAAAGTATTGTTGGCAGGAGAGACCGCACTTTAGCGTTCGTAGGAAGTCAGTAGTATGCGAGAAGTGAAGCGAGTCGGTAGCAGGTCTGAAGCGAGAGATTGAGAGGAGCGGTGTGCCTGCCAGCCACCAGCTATGATTTACAGGAGATTATAAACGGATGTACAGAGACATCAGCTAAGTATTATCATAAGAGGAACTAATATTATTGAATTAATTTTTTGAGAAACTCAAGACTACTGAAGGTATGTTTGCGCATTGCTAGTTGTGAGATTATTGTAAAAAGTAAGTCCCATTTGAACGTTTGTAAAATCATTTCATTACCAGCAGTATATATTTGAAGAAACGGTTTCAGAATATAATTAATTTTTGCCAGCAATGTTGCATTACTGATTATAATCCATCCCGAGAAAACCATCAGCGTAAAACTTTGCAAAAATTTTATTGTTGTCAAAAAAAAGTGTAACTATGAATTACGTAACTTCAGTCACATTAATTAAAGAATAACGTCAGCTTCGCTGTTAAAGAATAACGTCAGCTTTGGTAATAAATACAGCCACTTATTATGAAAGCCCACCAGCGGCTAATAGAGTATAGTAAAACAGAGTAAGTATATTCATGTCGCAGTTCGATGTAGCAGTCAGATGGCGATCCAGTAACAGAAAATAAGGTAAGGAACAGTTTTGGGTTAGTGGAGGTAACGACTGAGGGCCACGACGACGACACATTCTACGTTTCGTCGAAATAATCAGCAAATCACTTTTAGTAAGCAGCATTTAAATTTGTATGCGAAGATTGAGAAAGAGAATAAATTTCAAAGGAGAGATTTCATTTGTTATTATTAAGCAAGAGAAAGAAATCCTAAGGGAAGGTTTCATAGGTTATTGTAGAAGGAAAAATTGCGTAACAAAAAAAAAAAAAAAAAAAGTGATATGGAGGAGACGGGAAGGTTTCAATCTCTACATATTTAATTACTATTAAAAACAGTCTTGATCACGATTTATTTAACAAGGTGACCGGTTTCGACCACTACTGTGGTCATCTTCAGACCATTGAGTAGGAACCTCTTTCTGTTGAAGAATTCAGTAGTGATTCTTCAACAGAAAGAGGTTCCTACTCAATGGTCTGAAGATGACCACAGTAGTGGTCGAAACCGGTCACCTTGTTAAATAAATCGTGATCAAGACTGTTTTTAATAGTAATTATTTACAAGACATTGATCACTGCTGTTCCCGTAATGCATTCAAAAGTAACTCTACATATTTATTTCGTAATACAGTCACCCTGGCGACGAACACGCTTCTATCACCGAGAGTCCAGTTTGCTCGTACTGTCACTGTAGAACGTTTGACTTTGTTCACGGAGCCACCGCCGCACGTTTGTCTTCATCTCTACCTAAGTGAAGTCCGCGAGAGTGAAGGTTCAGAAAGAGATGAAAAGTGAATGGAGCCAGTTCTGCACTCTCTCGAAGATGAGCGATGACCGTGAACCCGAGGCGTCGGCTTGTTGCAGATGCGGCAGCGTTCGCGTGTGGCCTCGCATTGTCGTGCTGAATCAGAGGGTGCTCCGTGTGTGCACAAACCCGTCGAATCCGAAACTCGATTGTAGCACGCCGCTTCTCACTCACCGACATAGTTACGGCACACGCCGCCGTGTTACACGCTACAGTACGAGTCCTTCTAGCGGCAGAGGGCTGGAAACACACTGAAGCGCCAAAGAAAATGGTACAGGCTCGCGTATTAAAATACGGAGTCGGCCGAAGTGGCCGTGCGGTTCTAGGCGCTGCAGTCTGGGACCGCGAGACCGCTACGGTCGCAGGTTCGAATCCTGCCTCGGGCATGGATGTGTGTGATGTCCTTAGGTTAGTTAGGTGTAACTAGTTCTAAGTTCTAGGGGACTAATGACCTCAGAAGTTGAGTCCCATAGTGCTCAGAGCCATTTGAACCAATCAAATACGGAGATATGTAAACAGGCGGAAAGCGGAGCTGCGCTCGGCAGTGCCTGTATAAGACAACAAGTGTCTGGCGCAGTTCTTAGATCGCTTACTGCCGCTACAATGGCAGGTTATCAAGATTTAAGAGAGTTTGAACGCGGTGCTATAGTCTGCGGGCGAGCGATGGGACACAGCATCTCCGAGGTAGCGACAAAGTGGGGATTTTCCCTTACGACAATTTCACGAGTGTACCGTGAATATCAGGAATCCGTAAAACAGATCTCCGACATCATGAACCCATCGACTCTACATGTCAGCAAGCGATGGAGGCTCTGTAATGGTGTGGGGCGTGTGCACTTGGAGTGATATGGGACCTCTTATTTTATTTATTTATTTAGCGTATGGCTCATAACATCACAGTAAAAATTACAGAAACAACACGATTTAAAAAAAAATCACATATGTATAAACAGAGCAATAAATAACAGTTTGTATATAAGGACACAGCCAATTGTAAATTTACACTCACAGAAGAGCAATCACAAACGGACGTCCAGCTTAGATAGTAAATAGTCGATTGCCTCTTGGGTCGCCATTAGGAAATCCTGTGGGTCACCCTCGTATGCCCTTAGTGGGCATTCCAGCACGATGTGTTTGACCGTCTGTTTCTCAGCGCCACAGTCGCAAGCGGCCGAAGTAAGTTTACCCCATCTGTGTGAGGAGTCGGCGCATCTCCCACAGTTGGTTCTGATGCGATTAAGAGTTGACCAAACTTTGCGAGGGCAATCAAATCCTTTTGGTTTACTAAAGATGCATGGCATACTGTGGCAGTTTACTGCAGTTCTGCTCTCCCATTCCTCTTTCCATCGGTCATTTATTTTAAAGTTGGTTTGGTGCAGAGCCTGTGCGGTCTTTAGTGGAGGATGCCTAGACCGGAGTCGGTTTCCTTGGATGTCGTGAGTATCTTCATGGATTTGTAATTGAGGGTTGGTCATGATTTTTTGAAGTTCTCTAACCAGAGCGTGTTCACGGCGCAGGTTAGGAGGGGCTATGTTACTGAGAACGGGCAGCCACACCGTAGGAGTTGGCCTGATTGTGCCTGATATAATACGCATTGTTGCATTAAGTTGGCTATCTACCATGTGTGTGTGTTTGCTGTTGAGTCACACTGCGGCACAGTATTCTGCCACTGGATACACCAAGCCAAGTGCGGATGTTCTTAAGGTAGATGCTGTGGAGCCCCAAGTGGTGCCACAGAGCTTCTGCAATATGTTGTCGCGTGTTTTAAGTTTCGCTGCAGTTTTCGTCAGGTGTTCTTTGAATGTTAGTGTCCTATCTAGGGTAACCCCAAGGTACTTTGGGTGTTTGTTGTGATTTAGTCTAGATAGACTTGTAGTTCTCTGTTGGCCATTTGGTTGTTCAAATGGAAGGCAGATACTTCCGTCTTTGTAGCACTAGGTTGTAGCCTCCATTTTCTTAAATATCGCTGAGAATCCCTAGGTCACTCGTAAGGATATCTTCGGCAGTTTCTATATTTCTGTGGGCTGTTGCTAGAGCTCAGTCGTCAGCATAACCAAATTTGCGCGATCTGGTTGCAGGCATGTCAGCGATGTAAAGGCTGAAAAGAAGGGGCGCAAGGACAGAGCCTTGTGGCAGTCCATTATTGAGTTTCATCTGTTTACTTCTCTCATTCCCCATTATTACTTGGAAGGTTCTATTTGACAACATATCATCAATGAGGTTGGTTATCTTCTTGCAGCGGACGGCACAGATTAATTTGTACATGAGCCCCTGTTTCCAAACTGTATCATAGGCTGCTGTTAGGTCTATGAATGCTGCAGCTACTTTATGTTTCTTCTGATACGTCCAGATACGACTATGACAGGTGACACGAACGTAAGCATCCTGTCTTATCCCCTGCACCCATTCGTGTCTACTGTGCATTCCGACGGACTTGGGCAATTCCAGCAGACCCCACACGTTCCGAATTGCTACAGAGTGGCTCCAGGAACATTCCTATGAGTTTAAACACTTCCACTGGGCACCAAACTCCCCAGATATGAACATTATTGAGCATATCTTGGATGCCTTCCAAAGTGCTGTTCAGAAGAGATCTGCACCACTTCACACTTTTACGGATTTACGGACAGCCCTGCACGATTCATGGTGTCAGTTCCCTCCAGAACTACTTCAGACATTAGTCGAGTCCACGCCACGTCGTGTTGCGGCACTTTCTGCGTGCTCGCGGTGGCCCTAGGCGATATTAGGCGGGTGTACCAGTTTCTTTGGCTCTTCAGTGTATACAGGTTGGTCCATTGATAGTGACGGGACCAAATATCTCACGAAATAAGCATCAAACGAAAAAACTACAAAGAACGAAACTTATCTAGCTTGAAGGGGGAAACCAGATGGCACTATGGTTGGCCCGCTAGATGGAGCTTCCATAGGTCAAACGGATATCAACTGCGTTTTTTTTTAAATAGGAGCCCCCATTTTTTATTACATATTAGTGTAATACGTAAAGAAATATGAATGTTTTAGTTGGGCAAATTTTTTCGCTTTGTCATAGATGGCGCTGCAATAGTCACAAAGACATAGCTCACAATTTTAGACGAACAGTTGGTAACAGTTAGGTCCAACTAAAACATTCATATTTCTTTATGTACTATACAAATATGTAAAAAAGGGGGGTTCCTATTTAAAAAACGCAGCTGATATCCGTTTGACTATGGCAGCACCATCTAGCGGGATAACCATAGCGCCGTCTGGTTTCCCCCTTCAAGCCAGACAAGTTTCGTTCTTTGTAGTTTTTCCGTTTGACGCTTATTTCGTGGCCCGGTCACGATCAATGGACCACCCTGTATACATATGAAAACTGAAGATATAGAATGTTAATGTTGGTTTCATTTAAAAAGTTGTAAGATTTTCCACATCAAAACTTCTGAGGCATAAGATCTCAGCACACCAACGTGAAATCTTTCTCTATCGCACTTTGCACTAACTGATTTAGCTATCATAGCCTGGAAAGAATAAACGTTTATTATGAATTATTAGGTGTTTTTGCTATTATGAAATACAAGATATATTTTTATTGTTTCACAGTCACTGTTTTACGTTGTCATCACAGCACTTGATTATACAATATACTTGGAGTCTAGCTTTTCAGGCACATAGTTGACGGGCACCATCCATTCCAGGGAAATTTTGAATATAATGACAATTCCATTGTGATTTTGGAGAAGTCGTTTTGATTCCCTAGCGCTTTTTTTCGTGTACGATAGATGTCAGTGCAAAGCTGGTCCACTTGGAGTTGTTTACGAGTGACGTAATACACACGTAGGACTGTGATTAATTCTGCTGGCATTATTGAGACCACTCGGTGATAAATCTGGCGTTGGACATAAAAAAAACTTGTCTGTAAGAGTCTTCATTGGGTGTAGATGTCACACAATTTCGAAGCCAGTGAATATGATGTAGGAAATGTTGTTATGATCGTGTCTTTCCTCTTATACGAGGGTTGCCCAGAAAGTAATGCACTGCATTTTTTTCCTTCAACAATTGTTTATTAAACATAATAAGAATTACACACACGAAAGAATGGTGTTTTATGGACACACCCTATATTTCCACGTAATCCGTATCCCGTTATGTGGCCTTCCTCCAGCACGAAACAAGGGTTTGTATGCCCTGTCAGTACTAATCTTTGTCCTTCTGGGGGAGCCAGTGGTTCACTGTGTGCATCACCTCCTCATCGTCCTCAAAATGTCTTCCACGAACGGCACCCTCCCAGCGGGAGGTCCTCTCTACACGACACGACACGACATTTCATTTCATCGGTGCATGTGTGTTAAGTGGCAAAAAAACGACTATTCACGTTGGTGTGTAGAATATATGAGTCTGGCGATATACCATCCGACTTTCGGAAAAGCATCATCCACACAACTCCGAAGGCGGCAAGAGCTGACAAGTGCGAGAATTATCGCACAATCAGCTTAACAGCTCATGCATCGAAGCTGCTTACAAGAATAATATACAGAACAATGGAAAAGAAAATTGAGAATGCGCTAGGTGACGATCAGTTTGGCTTTAGGAAAAGTAAAGGGACGAGAGACGCAATTCTGACGTTACGGCTAATAGTGGAAGCAAGGCTCAATAAAAATCAAAACACATTCATAGGATTTGTCGACCCGAAAAAAGCGTTCGACAATATAAAATGGTGCAAGCTGTTCGAGATTCTGAAAAAAGTAGGGGGTAAGCTATAGGGAGTGACGGGTCATATACAATATGTACAGCAACCAAGAGGGAATAATAAGAGTGGACCACCATGAACGAAGTGCTCGTATTAAGAAGGGTGTAAGACAAGGCTGTAGCCTTTCGCCCCTACTCTTCAATCTGTACATCGAGGAAGCAATGCTGGAAATAAAAGAAAGGTTCAGGAGTGGAATTAAAATACAAGGTGAAAGGATATCAATGATACGATTCGCTGATGACATTGCTATCCTGAGTGAAAGTGAAGAAGAATTAAATGATCTGCTGAACGGAATGAACAGTCTAATGAGTACGCAGTATGGTTTGAGAGTAAATCGGAGAAAGACTAAGGTAATGAGAAGTAGTAGAAATGAGAACAGCGAGAAACTTAACATCAGGATTGATGGTCACGATGTCAATGAAGTTAAGGAATTCCGCTACATAGGCAGTAAAATAACCAATGACGGACGGAGCAAGGAGGACATCAAAAGCAGACTCGCTATAGCAAAAAAGGCATTTCTGGCCAAGAGCAGTCTACTAATATCAAATACCGGCCTTAATTTGAGGAAGAAATTTCTGAGGATGTACGTCTGGAGTACAGCATTGTATGGTAGTGAAACATGGACTGTGGGAAAACCGGAACAGAAGAGAATCGAAGCATTTGAGATGTGGTGCTATAGACGACTGTTGAAAATTAGGTGGACTGATAAGGTAATGAATGAGGAGGTTCTACGCAGAATCGGAGAGGAAAGGAATATGTGGAAAACACTGATAAGGAGAAGGGACAGGATGATAGGACATCTGCTAAGACATGAGGGAATGACTTCCATGGTACTAGAGGGAGCTGTAGAGGGCAAAAACTGTAGAGGAAGACAGAGATTGGAATACGTCAAGCAAATAATTGAGGACGTAGGTTGCAAGTGCTACTCTGAGATGAAGAGGTTAGCACAGGAAAGGAATTCGTGGCGGGCCGCATCAAACCAATCAGTAGACTGATGACCAAAAAAAAATTATGTTACTATCAATTAAAAATGGTCTTCTGTCGCTAGAATTCCAAAACGTACAAGCGTGTTACACAATCACAAGCAAAATAACAAAGAAACGTGGGGACGCAGGAACAGAAGAAGGAAAGGAAACACTACTTACTGTGATTCGAAAGCATTGTAACGAATAAGGGAAAGTCGACGAGAATAACAACGTGAAAGTATTGGAGAAGAGCAGTGGATTATGGTGTGGTCACATTGAGACAGTTAATCCGACGAACGAGAAGAACGGGACAAGGATGGAAACAGAGGAGGAAAAAAAAAACACTTAAGCGAAAATCGACGAGTCGAAACACGCATGAACTGAAATTGGAAACCTGTGGTGTGTCATTCTGAGCCCATTAGACAATACTGTCCGCACGCGAGGGTCGTTAGGAGAGAAGTGCAGCCAGACTTGTTGATAGTGTGGCGCAAAAAAATACAAGGGTGAAACTCACGCATATGCTGGATTAGTAGCAAAGACATTCTGAATGCCAACAACTATATGCTTCTGCGAAGTTTGCCCAGAAAGTAATGAATAGATTTTTTTTCTCAGCCGTAAACAATACTACGAATACGAAACGTTGCGTATGTATTATTTTAAGTTTCCTGAGTGAGCGCGCCAAGTTTCCGTCACTTCCGACAGATAGCGTAGCCGCAGAACTGTTCCAAAATTTCGTCTGTAGGTGATATTCGTTACAAGCAACGTGCCATCATTGAATTTCTTACTGCAGGGAAAGGAACTGTGCGGAATATTCAGTAACACTTGAGCAATCTATGGGGCATTTGCTGTCGACAGAAGTACAGTTAGTCGCTGGGCAGTGAGGATAGGTAATCAAAAGGCGGTTCGGCGGAGCTCCACGAGTTGCAGCGGTCGGATAGACCATCCACGGCTGTCACACCTGACGGCATTTTCGGACTTCCATTCCAACCCAGCTGGGAATCGAACCCGGGGCCTCCGGCAGGACAAGCCGGCGCACTGTCAACCGAGCTGCGCTGGTGGACCGTTGATTGCACTTTAGGGTTCCGTGTCTCGGTCGGTAAAAACGAAACCCCTATACGATCACTTTTTGTCCGTTTGTCTTTCTGGCTGCCTTTCCATCTGTTAAGACTCCTTTTCCTCAGGAATGGATGAAGGTATCAAGTCGAAATATATGTCACATACTAAGGACTGTGATCCCTTGGCGGTGTAGAAACTTTAACCTACCCAGCGAGTGGAATCAAAAGATACTAACATTTGCCGGCCGGTGTGGCCAAGCGGCTCTAGGCGCTACAGTCTGGAACCGCGCGGCCGCTACGGTCGCAGGTTCGAATCCTGCCTCTGGCATCGATGTGTGTGATGTCCTCAGGTTAGTTAGGTTTAAGTAGTTCTAAGTTCTAGGGGACTGATGACCTCAGATGTTAAGTCCCATAGAGCTCAGAGCCATTTGAACTTTTGAGCCATTTGAACATTTTGATACTCGAAACTGCCTCCTCAAACCTTATAGGGTACTTTTCATTGACATAGAATCATAAAATTTGTCAAGAAGCAAGTTTCTACAGTACACGTAAAGGAAAAAAAATCCGAAAATTGTTAATTTGTAATCGAATCTCCCGAAATAAACCTTTTTTTGTCATGTTACACTGCTGTCTGTCTATTCATCTGTTAAAACTCCTTTTTTATCACGAACAGGTAGAGTTGAAATTTACGTTGCGCATTAAGGTCTATGGTTCTTTGGCGCTGTAAAAATTTAAGCTTTTTCGTCAGTCCAGCCAAAAGATAGGGACATTTATCTCTCATATTTTGATATCGTGCCAGTATCGATATCGATAACAGGCAAAAATCGGAGTAATTCTCGATTCTCAGGGTGGATGAACTACCTGTTTGCACCGAACCTTTGGTGCACGAGGACTGTTCCAAGTTACTCGGATTTTTCTGAATGGGGACAAAATGTAGGAAACCATCGTTAGAGGACATGGAGAAAAAAAAAAAAAAAAAAAAAAAACTCATGAGACGGCGGGAAATACATTTCAAGGGAGATAGACCAACTTCAAGAAGGAGATAGAACGTCTTTCACGGCATAAGTTGCAGTGGCAAAGCATAGTTGGAAACACATCAAGCTAGAGGAAATTTGAAAATTTGTAGTAATTTCCCATGGGATCAAACTGCTGAGGTCATCGGTTCCTAGGCTCACACACATACGTAATGTAACTTAAACTAACTTACGCTAAGGACAACACACACCCCCATGCCCGAGGGAGGACTCAAACCTCCGACGAGGGGAGCCGCGCGAACCGTGGCAAAGCGGCTGAGACCGCGCGGCTCTCCCGTGCGGCCCAAGCTAGGAGGAATGTTGTGTCTGTACTAGTGTTTCAGCTACACTGTCAACAGGGCAGTGTTGTGCAACATCATCACGTAGTAGCCACATTACTCTTATTACCACCGAAGGCACGTCTTCCAGCGGAGGAGGCAGGAAGTACACATACGCCTCGCCCATGAGGCGCTGTGGAAGGGTGACTGGTGTCACGAGGCAGGCACCAATAATGGCCCCTGCCCACCCCCACCCTCCCCCCACAGAGACGCACGCTGAGGCTGAGCAAATGCTGGTGGTTCTGTGCCACCGCACAGGGGGTTCTCTCCGTAGTCTGCAGGTGGGGGTTGTTGAGGTGACGATACCACCCTCGTAAAGACTGCTCATCTACGAATACGAAAACTGACAGAAATCCCAGCACCGCGGTGGCCTCTGCGACGAACCACCGACAAAACCGTCGCTTAGGAGGGAAATCTGTAGATAGTAAAGCCTGCACGTGTTGTGAGTGATGTGAATAGTGACTTTTGTGGTGGAGGATGTCCCACGCGGACCTCTAGCTCACCCCATGCTGGTAGGCCATTTGTCTGGCCCTGATACAAGGGTCACTGTCAGACATGTTTTATTTCCACTTTCAGCTGGTGTGCCTACGTCAGGATGCATATCCGGCCAAATATCCATAGGACGGTCTTTGCTCCTTACCCGCTCAGGAATCATTTCATGCAGTTTCTCCCCATTCAGCAAAATCATCCAGTATGCCATCAGTGCCTTAAATTTATGATTATAATTTTGCTTTTGTGTGGTACAACAACCTCTAAAAATTTTGTAGATGGAAACATTTTCCGATGTAGCCTGTAGTATTATTTATTAACTGCAATAGTGTGGCAGCTGAGAAATAAATAAAAATTTCTGCGCTGACCAGAACGGAGGTCTTGTGATTTAGCAGGCAGGTGCGCTAGCCATTTCACCACCGTAGCAGCAGAGGTAACGCAGCTGCCCCAACTACCCCAGACCAATGCCCTCCCCAACACAAACTTCAGCTTATTTTCCCCTTCTTAAATTGTGAGATTGGCCGATTTCGACGTTTACGTCATTTTCAAGACGTGTCGATTGACATGATGTGATGATTATCCACATGAGCTTGAAAATGACGTAAACGTCGAAATCGGCCGACCGCACGATTAATAAATAATATTGCAGTCTATTACGGATCATGTTTTACTCTACAAAACTAAAATTTGTAGATCATTATATCCACAGTTTCATGTTGTACAATATTTGCAGAAAATGCTAGAACGTTCTGTCCTACTCGCATGCCGAACTTTGTCTTATATGCCTTCCAGCATCGATATTTGCACAACATAGTGTCAAAAATTTCCCATTGCAAAACATTCCCAAATAATTACAAAACTTTCTAGAACGTACTGTTTCACTCGCTCGTTTTCCGTCCCTTTCTCGCATCCAACAACCCTTTCGCAATCTCTCCTAATCACCTGTACACTCCGCTACTTGAAAAAATTTTGCTTTCTCGGTCTTCACATGAGTAAACAGTGCGCTAGACAGATATATGAGTACATTCGATCTTGCTAGACATTTTCACCTGTGGTCCCCATATATGAAGACGGCCACTGCTTCTAAACTTTAAAGTTCCAGGCAGATTGAAACTGTGTGCCATACCTGGACTCGAACTCGGAACCTGCATCTATCACGGACAAGGACTCTGTCAGCTGAGCTACCGAAGAATGATTAACGACCCCTCCTCACAGCTTTATTACTGTCAGTAACCATTACAGCTGCGTCCCAGACTTCGTACGTGTGGAATTTATTTTCGACTTATGAATCCTCTTTGTATACAGCCTTTAGGGTAGTTTGATTGGAGACATAAACGAAGAGCTTGTTTGCTTTAGAAACATGGACAACAACCACATACACCTGGTCGTGCGACAAGCTGCTGGCACTAACGTGCACACCAGCAGCATGAAGTGTCTGACGTTGTGCCTTTGTTTATGGTCATGACATAAGCTCACGCGAAACTGTACGGCGTTAAAACGAAATGATAAATTGTTAGGTATAAGTGAGGTTCGCGTATAAGAAGTCACTGACCTGCGCCGCTTTCCCTTCAAAATTTCCGCTTCTCTATTGTTGCACCGGTGAGATACAACTTGAAGCCTCTGTGAGGCTTTTTACGATTTACATAAACGATCTGGTTGATGGTATTGGCAGCGGCCTTAGACTGTTTGCCGATGATGCTGTAGTCTACAGGAAGGTAGTATCACAAGAAAGTTGTGAACAAA
This sequence comes from Schistocerca cancellata, assembly GCF_023864275.1. Taxonomy (NCBI): domain Eukaryota; kingdom Metazoa; phylum Arthropoda; class Insecta; order Orthoptera; family Acrididae; genus Schistocerca; species Schistocerca cancellata. The sequence continues at coordinate 152,600,765 of NC_064637.1, read as the reverse complement.
TCAAAGAGGATTTGCAGAAAATAAATGCGTGGTGTAATGACTGGCACTTATCTCTCAATATTAGTAAGTGTAACCTACTGTGTATAACAAGGCGAAAACCCCCATTTATGTATGAGTACAAAATAAATGATCAGTCTTTGGAAGCGGTAACATCAGTCAAATATCTGGGTGTGACTATTCGAAATGATCTCAAATGGAATGATCAGATTACGCAAGTAACGGGTAAGGCGAACTCTAGATTGCGGTTTATTGGTAGAATCAAGCGATGCAGTCCTTCAACAAAGAAAATACCTTACAATCCGTTGGTTCGTCCCTTACCAGTTGGGTCTGATTCAAGAAATGAGAAGGTCCAAAGAAGAGCGGCAAGATTCGTGACTGGTACATTTAGCCATCGCGAGAGCGTTACAAATCTCATAGAAAGTTTAAAGTGGGACACACTTGCAGATAGATGACGCGCTAAACGGAAGGGGTTGCTCACTAAATTTCGAAATCCAACATTATTACCACCAACTTTCAAATCGCGTAATGATCATCATTTAATGATAAGAGAAATAAGAGCTCGTACTGAGGCGTTCAGACAGTCATTTTTCGCTCGTGCGATCCGCGAGTTGAATACAGGTGGGGGAATATGACTTTGGCGCGAATTGTGCCCTCCGCCACACACCGCTTGGTGGCTAGCGGAGTATATATGTAGATGTAGATGTAGATGAGTGAAGGGCTCTGAGGAGTGAGATAGTGCATGACGCTCTCGATCAGAGATACGTCGCGCCTCACTTTCAGATGGACTTTCCAAAGAGCCAGGCACAGCCTGCTGTTCTCCAACCGCAGTAAGTCTCGCCTTACGACCTCCATTGGATTCTAGAGATCACGCAGGCCTTTAATTCTGGCGTATTCAGAAAGACACGACCGTTGTCTAAACATTTTTATTCACAAACGAAACGGAATAAAACTGTAACGAGGACGCATCCAAATCAGACAGCAATCTTAATAAACTCGCTTTTCGCCGGCCGCGGTGGTCTAGCGGTTCTGGGCGCTCAGTCGGGAACCGCGCGACTGCTACGTCGCAGGTTCGAATCCTGCCTCGGGCATGGATGTGTGTGATGTCCTTAGGTTAGTTAGGTTTAAGTAGTTCTATGTTCTAGGGGACTGATGACCACAGATGTTAAGTCCCATAGTGCTCAGAGCCATTTGAGCCAAACTCGCTTTTCCTACCAAACAATATAAATAAAAAAATCGAAAAGCAAAGAAATGCCATGAGCTTTTTAATACATGAAGAGAAATCAGGAAATCTATCTACATATACATTATACTCCGCAAGCCACCTAATGGTGTGTGGCGGAGGGTACTTTCGGTACCATTATCTGACCCCTCGAACCCTGTTCCACTTGCAAATAGTGCGTGGGAAGAAGGATTGTCAGTAAGCCCCTGTACTGGCACTAATTTCTCGAATTTTCTCCTCGTGGTCAATACGCGAGATGTATGTGCGGGGAAGCAATATGTTGTCCGACTCCTCCTGAAAAGTGCTGTCGCGAAATTTCAGTAGTAAATCTCTCCGTGATGCACAACACCTCTCTTGTAACGTCTGGCAGTGGAGTTTCAAATGGTTCAAATGGCTCTGAGCACTATGGGACTTAACATCAGAGGTCATCAGTCCCCTAGAACTTAGAACGACTTAAACCTAACCTAAGGACATCACACACATCCATGCCCGAGTCAGGATTCGAACCTGCGACCGTAGCTGTCGCGCGGTTCCAGACTGTAGCGCCTAGAACTACTCGGCCACTTCGACCGGCTGCCAGTGGAGTTTGTTTAGCATCTCCGTAACGCTCTCTCGCCAGCTAAACAATCCCGTGACGAAACGCGCCGCTCTTCGTTGGATCTCTCTGTCTCCTCTATGAGTCCTACCTGATAGGGATCCCAGACAGATGATCAACACTCAAGAATCGGGCGAACAAACGCCTTATAAGTCACTTCTTTCGTGAATGAGTTACATTTTCTTAAGATTCTTCCGCTGAATTCAAGTCTGGTGTCTGCTTTTCCCACTGTCAGTTTTATGTGGTCATTCTGCTTAAGGCGGCTCTGGATAGTTACGTCAGACGCGGTCTTCATCTGTTTGTCATCAATAGTGTAGCTGAACAGTAGTGAATTTCTTTTCCTATGTATTCGCAATATGTTACATTTATGTACGTTCAGGGTTAACTGCCAGAGCCTGCACCATTCATCAATCCTCTGCAGGTGGTTCTGCAAATTCTTACTATCTTCTGGCGTTGCTACTTTGGTGTAGACAACTGAATCACTTGCGATTAGCCTTAAAGAGTATCTGACGCTTCCTACTAGATCCTTGGTGTATATTGTAAACGTCAACGGTCCTATCACAGTTACTTGCGGTGCTCCGGATATTATCTTTACTTCCGTCGATTTTGTTCCGTTAAGAGCGAGAAAGTCTTGAATCCAATCGCAAGTCTGCTCCGATACTCCGTAAGCTCGTATTTTTTTTCATTAAACGGCAGTGCGGGACGGTGTCGAATGCTTCACTGAAATCAAGAAACACTGCATCAACCTGAGCGCCGTTGTCCACTGGGCTGTGGGTCTCATGGAGGAACAGAGCAAGCCGAGTTTCGCAGGATCTCTGTTTGCGAAATCCATGTTGATTTTTGTAGAGGAGATGTTTCTAGCCAAGTCAGTTGTCTGGTAGTTTGTATTCGTAAACATAAGACTGTGGCGCATAAGTCTGTCAGTGATACAAACTTCCGTAAATACATCTGTCACTCAAAAAAAAAAAAAAAAAAGAGACGGCTAAGAGCGTTTTTTTATTGATACTTTGGTACACTACGAATGGAACAGTGCGATCTATTGGTCCTTTGGTGCAGTATGGCATGATAATTAAACATCCAAACTACTAAGCTGAGCAGGCCGTTGTGACCGAGCGGTTCTAGGCGCCTCAGTCTGGAACCGCGAGACTGCTACGGTTGCAGGTTCGAATCCTGCCTCGGGCATGGATGTGTGTGATGTTCTTAGGTTAGTTAGGTTTAAGTAGTTCTAGCTTCTAGGGGACTGATGCCCTCAGATGTTAAATTCCATAGTGCTCAGAGCCATTTGAACCATTTGAGCAAACGATTTTAGATGAAACTCTAAATTTCGATATGTGTTCTGCCGTGATCCGATTTTGATGAAATAAAATTTGTGCTGTGCCCCATCAAACGCTCAAGTCAACTTTGAAAACCCCACTAAAATTCAGTCTGTAGTTTTGGAGGTTACCACGTTCAAACAGACAGATACAACGGTATTAAATAGCATGAGGAGATCACCCAGGGATGCCATGAAAACGTTCACAGGACCACAACCTTCCCCCTCCTGCCTGGACCCTTCCGACGATTGTTGTATGGTGTTTGGTTTCAGACGGTTCACCCAGTACACGCCAACGGCTACCTGTCCGGTGGTGCACAATACGTCACTCATCCCCAAATTCCATCTGTCGACACTCAGTGGATCTCCACTTGTGTTATAGGCATGCGAATTCTAGGCTTCGTCATTGATGAACAGTAGTCAGCATCGGTGAATGGAGCAGGCACCTTCTGCGGAGGTCCGTACACAGTACCGCTGGCTGAACAGTCGTTGAGTAGACACCGTTGGCAGGCCTTTGTTTCATCTGGACGGTCAGTTGCTGCCTGGCTAGACCGGAAATAATCTGGGGGGACGACATTCAACACGTGACCAACAAAGGAAACGCGAGGCTCAAACTACCCTATGCTTAACAGGCGTAGCACACTGAATAGGAGGGTGTCCAGGTCCACGTACGTGACACTTATTCGACCCCTGATGAGGTACGCAGCCGCTGTATGGGGATACGCTGCGCCCACACGCCTGCGCCGTCTGCAGCTCATACAGAACAAAGTACTCAGAATCATAAGCAACGCTCCGCGCTACACACGCACAGCCGGCCGTGGTGGCCGAGAGTTTCTAGGCCCTTCAGTCCGGAACCGCGCGACTACTACGGTCGCAGGTTCGAATCCTGCCTCGGGCATGGATGTGTGTGATGTCGTTAGGTTAGTTAGGTTTAAGTAGTTATAAGTTCTAGGGGACTGATGACCTCAGGTGTTAAGTCACATAGTGCTCAGAGCCATTTGAACCATTTACACACGCAGCGCGGACCTTAACCGGGAATACCGGCTAGATACCATCTTGCAGGTATTCCAAAAACTCTCCACACGACTGTACAATAACACGAGACACTCGCGGAACCCGTTTATCCTTTCTCTGGGTAACTACGACCACAACCATAGATGGAAACATGATAGACCAAAGGATTGGCAAGGGACTAAACATCTATGTTCCATTGCACGTTACGCCCGCAGCTCGTGGTCGTGCGGTACCGCGTTCTCGCTTCCCGCGCCCGGGTTCCCGGGTTCGATTCCCGGCGGGGTCAGGGATTTTCTCTGCCTCGTGATGACTGGGTGTTGTGTGATGTCCTTAGGTTAGTTAGCTTTAAGTAGTTCTAAGTTCTAGGGGACTGATGACCATAGATGTTAAGTCCCATAGTGCTCAGAGCCATGGCACACTAACACGACAGTACTGGCGAACCCCTGCAACACAGCTACTACTGGTAACCCCAGATGCTCGACCCGCCGAAAAACAGGCAACCGCAGGGAAACCGTACTGTACACAGCGCGAAAACCAGCCACACACACCCCCTACCCTGTCTGTGAGCCGATCTATGACCGATCGCCCACTAATGTATGACGACCTTGAACCGTTACAGGGACGCAGCAACTGCAGCAAGCCCTACAACGAACTCCTGCAACGACAAAGGTAACGATGCACGATACCTTGCACTAACATAACCACACCTTGCATGCTCTGTCGCAGCTAGCAAGCCGCTACTGCCCTTACTACCCGTCCTACTGTCGTAGAGGTTATTTTCCCTTGGCGCTTGCCTTGGCACATTTTTCCTCTGCCCTTACAACCGCTACCCTTCGATCGCTTTCGTCCACTTTCTATCTCCTGATGGACCATGTTAATGAGCAATCTTACCCAGACGCATGGATAACATCACAGCCCACATCCTGTGACTCCTGATTCAAACACTAACGTGTTATACAGAGGTGACAGTAGAACTTTTGGTTTGGTCAGCACGTTGGTGTGGGCGTGGAAGGGCCTCATCCTTTGTGAAAGAAAAAAGTTGCACTTCTGTTCACACTTGTCATCTGTGGCCCATACTGCTCCACAATTGGCTCGCGACGTTTCGCTACGAACGATATACTTTAATCACAGTGGCATGTGTACAGTTTGCAGACTTAGCCGCTTCCGAAATGCTTCCATCCTTGGCCTACAAGCCAATTATCTTACCCTTATGGACGTCAGATAAGTTGCTCCGTTTCCGCATTGTGACAACGGCTGCACTGTTTTCCACGTCCTACCGACACGATTAACACTACTGGCCATTAAAATTGCTACACCAAGAAGAAAAGCAGATGATAAACGGGTATTCATTGGACAAATATATTATACTAGAACTGACATGAGATTACATTTTCACGCAATTTGGGAGCATAGATCCTGAGAAATCAGTACCCAGAACAACCACCTCTGGCCGTAATAACGGACTTGATACGCCTGGGCATCGAGTCAAACAGAGGTTGGATGCGTGTACAGGTACAGCTGCCCATGCAGCTTCAACACGATACCACAGTTCATCAAGAGTAGTGACTGGCGTATTGTGACGAGCCAGATGCTGGGCCACCATTGACCAGACGTTTTCAATTGGTGAGAGACCTGAGAATGTCCTGGCCAGGGCAGCAGTCGAACATTTTCTGTATCCAGAAAGGCCCGTACAGGACCTGCAACATGTGGTCGTGCATTATCCTGCTGAAATGTACGGTTTCGCAGGGATCGAATGAAGGGTAGAGCTACGGGTCGTAACACATCTGAAATGTAACGTCCACTGTTCAAAGTGCCATCAATGCGAACAAGAGGTGACCGAGACGTGTAACCAATGGCACCCCATACCATCACGCCGGGTGATACGCCAGTATGGCGATGACGAATACGCGCTTCCAATGTGCGCTCACCGCGATGTCGCCAAAATCGTATGCGACCATCATGATGCTGTAAACAGAACCTGGATTCATCCGAAAAAATGACGTTTTGCCATTCGTGCACCGAGGTTCGTCGTTGAGTACACCATCGCAGGCGCTCCTGTCTGTGATGCAGCGTCAAGGGTAACCGCAGCCATGGACTCCGAGCTGATAGTCCGTGCTGCTGCAATCGTCGTCGAACTCTTCGTGCAGATGGTTGTTGTCTTGCAAACATCCCCATCTCTTGACTCAGAGATCGAGACGTGGTTGCACAATCCGTTACAGCCGTGCGGATAAGATGCCTGTCATCTCGACTGCTAGTGATACGAGGCCGTTGGGATCCAGCACGGCGTTCCGTATTACCCTCCTGAACCCACCGATTCGATATTCTGCTAACAGTCATTGGATCTCGACCAACGCGAGCAGTAATGTCGCGATACGATAAACCGCAATCGCGATAGGCTACAATCCGACCTTTATCGAAGTCGGAAACGTGATGGTACGCATTTCTCCTCCTTACACGAGGCATCACAACGACGTTTCACCAGGCAACGCCGGTCAACTGCTGTTTGTGTATGAGAAATCGGTTGCAAACTTTTATCATGTCAGGACGTTGTTGGGGTCGCCACCGGCGCCAACCTTGTGTGGACGCTCTGAAAAGCTAATCGTTAGCATATCACAGCATCTTCTTCCTGTCGATTAATTGTCGCGTCTGTAGCACGTCATCTTCGTGGTGTAGCAATTTTAATGGCCAGTAGTGTACATACCCCCCCCTCCCCCCCACAGCTATTGCTGCCACCTTACGTCTGTGAACGGTTATTGCACGTTGACGTTCAACGTTAATGTGAGTGGACCCTGTGAAGGAAAAGTGGACTCTTGCTGTTAGCTACCTAAAGCGGAGATAGCATCGTCGTCGGTTATTCGTCTAATGATCCGAGCTGAAACAGTGTCATAGCTACTGGATTTCCGGGGCGACATTCCAACGTATTAGTCTTGTTGTCTGTCCGCACTTGAACGGATGAGATCATGCTATGTAATGAAAAACGTTTAGCGTATAAACCTCTGTTTCCCGTGACAATTTGCTATGCGAAAGGGACGGTGCCAGTCACCACTCATTCTGTTCCCAAAGACATTATTTTTCCCTGTAGCAGCGTGATAAATATCTATGGCCTTTCCAGTTCTTAGTGGCACAATACTAGGAAAACGTCGCCACCTTTACGCAAGGTAAAAAGAAAATCACGTCCGCGTTTCTTGGTAGTAATTTCCTAGTCCGAGATCAGCGAAACGCGCACCATATTGCCTGCAGATGGCCGCAGGCGATTTCCACGGCGGCAAATTCGCGGAGAAAGCACCTGGCTGCCAGTTCGTGCGTTAAGCGCAGCGGGTGTACAAGCTAGCTAGCCCTCGCGTGTCGCGCTCGCATCGATATGGAAAGCGCTTACGCAGTGCAAGGCGCAGGGTGTCGCATGGCTACCGGGAACTGAAGCAAACCTCACAAATTTACTGAAAACTATTACTGGTCACAATGCCAAACATTGCAACTCGACTCTTATTTAAATACATCAAATTATCGCTCATTTCTATCTTATATCGTTATTTAGCAAACAATCTGCAAACACCTGCCTAATATCGTGTAGGGCACCTGTGAGCACGCAGATGTCCCGCAACACGACGTGGCATGGATTCGACTAATGTCTGAAGCAGAGCTGGAATTCAAAATGAAACCGAAAAATCACGCTTCTAGCGCTATCTAAACGAATTAACTCACTTTGCAAATACAGACATAATGTCTGATGGGATAACAGCAATCAGTGATTTTATAATGTTACTTATAATCCGTCTTGATTGCAATTTTTTTTATTGATATGACAGGTTTCGGTTCATTCAGAACCATCTTCAGATCTGATATCTCAGTTACAGGAGTAACCCGTCCAAATCCAGCAACTTTCACATGCTGCGTCACATGTGAAAGTTGATGGATTTGGACGAGTTACTCCTGTAACTGTAGTATCAGATCTGAAGATGTCTCGGAATGAACTGAAACCGGTCATATGAATAAAAAAAATTGCTGTTGTGGATTGGCAAGACAGCCAACCCACTATGAGGAAGCCGAAAGGCACGCGTTTAAGCTCACGCAGGCTGGCGTGAGGTCTGGAACAGGACAAGGAAATGAGACTAGCAAAAAACGTACGTAGCTGCTGGAATACTTAACTTTAATCCATAATTGGTAAACGTCGCTCTTGACGGTACATGTTTTACAGCATCAATAGTAACTGGTAATGGTGCCTTTCTAGGTCGTAGCAAAAGACGTAGCTGAAGGTGTAAGTAGGCTGTTTATGTTTTCTTATTGGCAACGTTACATAGCGCTCTATACGAAAATCACTGGCTGTGCTGTGTGCAGTCTGTGGCTAGTTTGCATTGTTGTCTGCCATTGTAGTGTTGGGCAGCTGGATGTGAACAGCGCGTAGCGTTGCGCAGTTGGAGGTGAGTCGCCAGCAGTGGTGGATGTGGGGAGAGAGATGGCGGAGTTTTGAAATTTGTAAGATTGGATGTCATGAACTGCTATATATATTATGACCTTTGAACACTATTGAGGTAAATACATTGTTTGTTCTCTATCAAAATCCTTCATTTGCTAACTATGCCTATCAGTAGTTAGTGCCTTCCGTAGTTTGCATCTTTTATTTAGCTGGCAGTAGTGGCGCTCGCTGTATTGCAGTAATTCGAGTAATGAAGATTTTTGTGAGGTAAGTGATTTGTGAAACGTATAGGTTAATGTTAGTCAGAGCCATTCTTTTGTAGGGATTTTTGAAAGTCAGATTGCGTTGTGCTAAAAATATTGTGTGTCAGTTTAAGCACAGTCGTGTATAATTGTTCTAAGGGGCGTTTCAAAGGCTATGCTAACTATTGTCTCGGCAAATGAGAGCGTAATTTGTCAGAACCATCGCTAGAAAGTCAGCTGTACAACTGGGGCGAGTGCTAGGAAGTCTCTCTAGACCTGCCTTGTGGCGGCGCTCGGTCTGCAATCACTGACAGTGACCGACGTATACTAACGGACCGCGGCCGATTTAAAGGCTACCACCTAGCAAGTGTGGTATCTGGCGGTAACACCACATTTGCAATCAAGACGGATTATAAGTAACATTATAGAATTAACTCACGTTCACCACACTTCAAAGCTATACCTTCAGGTACTAACGATTATTTTCACAAGCTCGAAAATTCTTTGTACATAATAGTGGGCAGGAGTCTTCTAATCACCAAAGGTGTTTTTTGCAGGTGATGGGGAAGATTATGAGACATCAAGGAATCGTCACTTTGTTATAGAGGGAAGAGTATGTGTGGAGGGGGGACAATTCTAGAGGGAGAAGAAGGGATAACTTCAGTAAGCAGGGCCAAATATAGACTGTAGAGCCAAAGAAACTGGTACACCTGCCTAATATCGTTTAGGGTCCCCGCGAGCACGTAGAATTGCCGCAACACGACGTGGCGTGGACTGGACTAATGTCTGGAGTAGTGCTGGAGAGAACTGACACCATGAATCCTGCAGGGCTGTCCATAAATCCGTACGAGGGGGTGGAGATCTCTTGTGAACAGCACGTTGCAAGGCATCGCGGATATACTCAATAATGTTCGTGTCTGAGGAGTTTGGTGGCCAGCGAAAGTGGTGAAACTCAGAAGAGTGTCCCAGGAGCCACTCCGTAGCAATTCTGGACGTGCTGGGTTGACACTTTGTCCTGCTGGAACTAGCCAAGTGCACAATGGACGTGAATGGATGCGAGTAATCAGACCGGATGCTTACATATGCGTCACCTGTCAGAGTCGTATCTAGACGTATCAGGGGTCCCGTATCACTCCAAGTGCACACGCACCACACCATTACAGAGCCTGCACCAGCTGACATGCAGCGTCCACAGATTCATGATGTTGTCTCCATACCCGTACTCGCCCATCCGCTCGATACAATTTGAAACGAGACTCGTTCTGCCAGGCAACACGTTTGCAGTCATCAGTAGTCCAATGACGGTGCTGACAGTCCGATGCGACGCGTAAGGCTTTGTGTAGTGCAGTCATCAAGGGTACACAAGGGGGCCTTCGGCTGCGAAGAACAATATCGATGATGTCGCAGCAGTAACCGATCTAACAATTGCGTGAGAGACTTGTTTTCGTATACAGGCATTGCTGACCGCAGATTCGTATTCTGCTTGTTGATATACCGGTATCTCTGTATTTTAATACACCCGCCTATTTTCTTTGGCGCTTCAGTGTATCGTAATAGTGTCTAGGGTGCGGTCACAGTGGCATCGATATAGGGAGGAGGAGGAGATTACTGTTTAACGTCCCGTCGACAACGAGGTCACTAGAGACGGAGCACAAGCTCGGATTGGGGAAGGATGGAGAAGGAAATCGGCCGTGCCCTTTCAAAGGAACCATCCCGGCATTTGCCTGAAGTGATCTAGGGAAATCGCGGAAAACCTCAATCAGGATGGCCGGACGCGGGATTGAACCGTCGTCCTCCCGAATGCGAGTCCAGTGTGCTAACCACTGCGCCACCCCGCTCGGTCTCAATATAGGGTAGTTGCGTTCCGGTGACGACCGACTTCGGCTGAAGACGGCAGATCTTTTCACATAAATACGCGTCTATGTGCGTGGCCACAGTTTTACCGATCTCATCATTCGAACGCAGGTTAGAAGAGAAACGGTGAAATTCAAATCAAATTAAATTTGGGGCGTAACATTGCAGAGCGATATGAAGTGGGACAAGCATCTAATGGCAGTTGTGGGGGAGGCGGTTCATTGGTAGAATTTTGGGAAGATGTGGTTCATCTGTGAAGCAGACCGCTTATAAAACACTAATACGACCTATTCTTGAGTACTGCTCGAGCGTTTGGGATCCCTATCAGGTCGGATTGAGGGAGGACATAGAAGCAATTAAGAGGCGGGCTGCTAGATTTGTTACTGGTAGGTTTGATCATCACGCGAGTGTTACGGAAATGCTTCAGGAACTCGGGTGGGAGTCTCTAGGGGAAAGGAGGCGTTCTCTTCGTGAATCGCTACTGAGGAAATTTAGAGAACCAGCATTTGAAGCTGACTGCAGTACAATTTTACTGCCCGCAACTTACATTTCGCGGAAAGACCACAAAGATAAGATAAGAGAGGTTAGGACTCGTACAGAGGCATTTAGGCAGTCATTTTTCCCTCGTTCTGTTTGGGAGTGGAACAGGGAGAGAATATGCTAGTTGTGGTACGAGGTACCCTCCGCCACGCAACGTATGGTGGATTGCGGAGTATGTATCTAGATGTAGATGTAGATGTAGTTTGTGTTGTGTTCGGTCACATCGCCGGACGTTCTCACACCCGAAAAATTGGTTGTGAGAAACTGACCGATTCGGTCCAAGACTGAGTTTCTAACATGCTGAAGATGAAATGTATCACAGTTGGTATACAGTTCGGAACCCAGGCACTGAAATAGCAATTTTATTGGATAACACAAGGAGGCAAAATCTTTATCGGCAATTTCAGGCGTACATTATAATCTCAAAAAATAATTTGTTGACGTGACCTGTTATGTATACAGGGTGTTACAAAAAGGTACGGCCAAACTTTGAGGAAACTTTCCTCGCACACAAAGAAAGAAAATATGTTATGTGGACATGTATCCGGAAACGCTTACTTTCCATGTTAGAGCTCATTTTATTACTTCTCTTCAAATCACATTAATCATGGAATGGAAACACACAGCAACAGAACGTACCAGCGTGACTTCAAACACTTTGTTACAGGAAATGTTCAAAATGTCCTCCGTTAGCGAGGATACATGCATCCACCCTCCGTCGCGTTGAATCCCTGATGCGCTGATGCAGCCCTGGAGAATGGCGTATTGTATCACAGCCGTCCACAATACGAGCACGAAGAGTCTCTACAGTTGGTACCAGGGTTGCGTAGACAAGAGCTTTCAAATGCCCCCACAAACAAAAGTCAAGAGGGTTGAGGTCAGGAGAGCGTGGAGGTCATGGAATTGGTCCGCCTCTACCAATCCATCGGTCACTGAATCTGTTGTTGAGAAGCGTACGAACACTTCGACTGAAATGTGCAGGAGCTCCATCGTGCATGAAGCACATGTTGTGTCGTACTTGTAAAGGCACATGTTCTAGCAGCACAGGTAGAGTATCCCGTATGAAATCATGATAACGTGCTCCATTGAGTGTTGTTGTTCTGGTGTTCAGTCCTGAGACTGGTTTGATGCAGCTCTCCATGCTACTGTATCCTGTGCAAGTTTCTTCATCTGCCAGTACCTACTGCAACCTACATCCTTCTGAATCTGCTTAGTGTATTCATCTCTTGGTCTCCCTCTACGATTTTTACCCTTCACGCTGCCCTCCAATACTAAATTAGTGGTCCCTTGATGCCTCAGGACATGTCCTACCAACCGATCCCTTCTTCTGGTCAAGTTGTACCACAAACTTCTCTTCTCCCCAATCCTATTCAATACTTCCTCATTAGTTATGTGACCTACCCATCTAATCTTCAGCATTCTTCTGTAGCACCACATTTCGAAAGCTTCTATTCTCTTCTTGTCTAAACTATTTATCGTCCATGTTTCACTTCCATACATGGCTACACTCCATACAAATACTTTCAGAAACGACTTCCTGACACTTAAATCTATACTAGATGTTAACAAATTTCTCTTCTTCAGAAACGCTTTCCTCGCCATTGCCAGTCTACATTTTATATCCTCTCTACTTCGACCATCATCAGTTATTTTGCTCCCCAAATAGCAAAACTCATTTACTACTTTAAGCGTCTCATTTCCTAATCTAATTTCCTCAGCATCCCCCGATTTAATTCGACTACATTCCATTATCCTCGTTTTGCTTTTGTTGATGTTCATCTTATATCCTCCTTTCAAGACACCGTCCATTCCGTTCAACTGTTCTTCCAAGTCCTTTGCTGTCTCTGACAGAATTACAATGTCATCGGCGAAACTCAAAGTTTTTATTTCTTCTCCATGGATTTTAATTCCTACTCCGAATTTTTCTTTTGTTTCCTTTACTGCTTGCTCAATATACAGATTGAATAACATCGGGGAGAGGCTACAACCACTGCTTCCTATTGAGCGTAGGTGGGAGAAACTAAAATGAGCTCTAATATGGAAATTAAGCGTTTCCGGACACATGTCCACATAACATCTATTCTTTATTTGTGTGTGAGGAATGTTTCCTGAAAGTTTGGCCGTACCTTTCTGTAACACCCTGTATACACGGGTCCGGGTCCGGTCACATTAATGTGACTACCGCCTATGTTGGTCGTCAACGTGCAATAAGCGCTCACGCACGTCTTGTGGCAGCACCAGCAGTGGAGGGTAAATAAGGCTTGTCGCGGGACGCGGAGAACAGTGCAGTCGTTGTCGCAATGGGGAAAAGGAGCGCTTTATCTGACGTCCGAAAGGGCGTGATCGTTAGCTTTCGGGCCGAGGATGGAAGCACATCAGAAACGGCTAAATCTGAAAACTGTCGGCGTGCCGTCATGGTTAAGCGGTGCGTGAGAAAATTACGCATTCCAAAACCGGCGGCCACGCAGCTGTGGCGCACCACGGGCCGTGAGTGAACGATGGCTGCGGAGACGAGTTCGGGAGAACATACACTCCTGGAAATTGAAATAAGAACACCGTGAATTCATTGTCCCAGGAAGGGGAAACTTTATTGACACATTCCTGGGGTCAGATACATCACATGATCACACTGACAGAACCACAGGCACATAGACACAGGCAACAGAGCATGCACAATGTCGGCACTAGTACAGTGTATATCCACCTTTCGCAGCAATGCAGGCTGCTATTCTCCCATGGAGACGATCGTAGAGATGCCGGATGTAGTCCTGTGGAACGGCTTGCCATGCCATTTCCACCTGGCGCCTCAGTTGGACCAGCGTTCGTGCTGGACGTGCAGACCGCGTGAGACGACGCTTCATCCAGTCCCAAACATGCTCAATGGGGGACAGATCCGGAGATCTTGCTGGCCAGGGTAGTTGACTTACACCTTCTACAGCACGTTGGGTGGCACGGGATACATGCGGACGTGCATTGTCCTGTTGGAACAGCAAGTTCCCTTGCCGGTCTAGAAATGGTAGAACGATGGGTTCGATGACGGTTTGGATGTACCGTGCACTATTCAGTGTCCCCTCGACGATCACCAGTGGTGTACGGCCAGTGTAGGAGATCGCTCCCCACACCGCGATGCCGGGTGTTGGCCCTGTGTGCCTCGGTCGTATGCAGTCCTGATTGTGGCGCTCACCTGCACGGCGCCAAACACGCATACGACCATCATTGGCACCAAGGCAGAAGCGACTCTCATCGCTGAAGACGACACGTCTCCATTCGTCCCTCCATTCACGCTTGTCGCGACACCACTGGAGGCGGTCTTGGCGTGCATCCGTGCGTCGCTGCGGTCCGGTCGCAGGTCGACGGGCACGTGCACCTTCTGCCGACCACTGGCGACAACATCGATGTACTGTGGAGACCTCACGCCCCACGTGTTGAGCAATTCGGCGGTGCGTCCAACCGGCCTCCCGCATGCCCACTATATGCCCTCGCTCAAAGTCCGTCAACTGCACATACGGTTCACGTCCACGCTGTCGCGGCATGCTACCAGTGTTAAAGACTGCGATGGAGCTCCGTACGCCACGGCAAACTGGCTGACACTGACGGCGGCGGTGCACAAATGCTGCGCAGCTAGCGCCATTCGACGGCCAACACCGCGGTTCCTGGTGTGTCCGCTGTGCCGTGCGTGTGATCATTGCTTGTACAGCCCTCTCGCAGTGTCCGGAGCAAGTATGGTGGGTCTGACACACCGGTGTCAATGTGTATGTGCCATTTGTTGTTGAGGAACTGACCGCCCAGATGAATGAAGGGGCTACCTACTGTTTCTCCTCTACGACCGATCAGCCAATGTCGCTGCGTGTGGGACTCTGCGGCAGGCGCCTGGTCCACGCACTCACGATGACTGCTGTACGTCGGAGCCGGGGGCTGGAATTTGCCAAGCCAGTGATGCAACTTGACATCCACTGAGCGGCGACAGATAAATCACGTTTTTCGCTCTATCTGCCAGATAGCAGTTCGCCCTTACGGTGTGAACCGTCTGTAAACAAACACCTTGTAATAACGCCCAGTTAACGTGCAGCATTTGGGGAAAAAAATACGGAAAAAACCGCGACAACTGCGTCGCTGAACATAAATGGAGATGATAGCAAAGCCTCGGGTTGCGCTGTTGTTTCCGACCACGAAGAACTCCTCCGGAATGTGCTCAATAGGTTGCATGTGTCAGTTGTAAGTAGGCTGTTTAGGTTCTTGTATTGGTAACGCCGCTGCCACGTAGCGCTCTCTATATGAAAATCACTGGCTGTGCTGTGTGCAGTCTGTGGCTAGTTTGCATTGTTGGCTGCCATTGTAGTGTTGGGCAGCGGCAGCTGGATGTGAACAGCGCGTAGCATTGCGCAGTTGGAGGTGAGCCGCCAGCAGTCGTGGATGTGGGGAGAGAGATGGCGGAGTTTGGAAATTTGTAAGACTGGATGTCATGAACATGTATATTATGGTTTTTCAACACTATTGAGGTAAATACATTGTTTGTTCTCTATTAAAATCTTTCATTTGCTAACTATGCCTATCAGTAGTTAGTGCCTTCAGTAGTTTGAATCTTTTATTTAGCTGGCAGTAGTGGCGCTCGCAGTAGTTCGACTAACGAAGGTTTTTGGTGAGGTAAGTGATTTGTGAAAGGTATCGGTTAATGTTAGTCAGGGCTATTCTTTTGTAGGGATTTTTGAAAGTCAGATTGCGTTGCGCTAAAAATATTGTGTGTCAGTTTAAGCAGAGTCTCGTATACAATTCTTCAAAAGGGGACGTTTCATACAGTCACCGACGAAACAGTGTTCTGTGTAGGTGTGAGTGCATTACGTCGGGTTCAACTTGGTTCAGATGGCTCTGAGCACTATGGGACTTGACATCTGAGGTCATCAGTCCCCTAGAACCGTAGCGGTCGCGCGGTTCCAGACTGCAGCGCCTAGAACCGCTCGGCCACTCCGGCCGGCGCTGCGCCAGGTTTCTCCGTTGAGGATCCACGGCGCGAACAGCTGGATCGAGGTGGTCCCACAGATTCTGGATTCGGTTTGAATCCGGCGAGTTTGGTTGTCAGGTGAGATGGGTAAACACATGCTCGTGCTCTTCCAACCACACACGTACAATGTGAGCTGTATGACACTTTACATGTTTAATTTTGTTTTTTGTTTCTGTGGGATCTAAAATTTAAAAAACCTCTCTCACATCGGCCTGATTTAGCTTCACTGATCCAGACAGTAAAAACATGCGTATGTTAAGGGAATTTTCTCTTACAAAGCAGGCTTATCACATTCACATAGTTCAATACTGTTCTATCCTGATTAAACTGAGCTTAACTTAAATTCCGTAAGGCAGTGAAGCAATTTCGAAGTCTCGGTGCGACGAAAATTGTCAGTCGATCTCCTGAAAACATTCGTAATAATTATTAACTTTCGGTGATCATATAGGGAAGACAGGAGATCTGCTGGTAAGACCGTGTTAGCCTATTTATTTGAAGTAATAAACTGGATATCTTGAGCATACAAAACGGCAGGTTCGTCCAGTGTAAATCAGACGTTCTCCACTGATCCCGTACAACACAGCGTAGTAAGCAGACACTGTCAATAATAATCAGCTAAATAATACGCGAACACACTTACTTTAGTTTAGTTCATGTATTAAATTCCTTCTCATACAGAATCTCATCAAGATGGCGACTAGCTCAACAATACATACATATACATCCTCCTTCTTTCACGGCTAATCGGCAAGATCTCCTTCATTCTTTTCATAGATAGCAGAGAAGCTATTCCATGGAGTAAATGGACGCTCCAAGGAATAATAGGGCTTGCAACTACTTTACATCGATAATCATCGTATATTAAAGTTTAGGAATCGGTAAGATAAGAACACATATTTCGAGATATGTACTGAGTTATACAATTTATAAAATTTCTGAAAATATCGCGGAGAGACCGCCGCAAGAGACATTACACATGGTCCTGCTGGTAGATGTCAGCGTGCCGAGGTGGAACAAACTGCATGTAGCGGAGGACATGGTGCCCAAGTATAGATACATACTTGTCTTTATCCGGTTTGCCTATCAGAATCGCGATATCGCCCAGAGAATGCCACGAAAACATCCCCCAGACCATAACGCTGCCTCCTCCGGAATGAACCAATCCGACGATTGTTGCTCCGATGGAGCATGTAGAACGTCTACACTCACGCTCATAAATTAAGGATAATGCTCATGCATGGTGAAACAATGCTCTGGCGGGCGGTTCGCGGGTTTAAATTACCTCTGGGTATGACCATGCGGTGCATTTGACCTGCGGTCGTCGCACGGTGGCGCTGGCAGCAGTGCACATACGCACAGGTGTGTTGGTGCATGTCAGAGTACGGTGCAGCGAGTAAGAGTACAGACGTTTTCAGACGTGCTAGTGGTGACTGTGTGTTAAAAACAGCTCAAAGAACACGTATTGATGGCGTTATGAGGAGTAGAATACTAGCGCGACTGGAGGCTGGTCAAACACAGCAGGTCGTAGAACGGGCCCTTCTTGTGCCACAAAGTGTGATCTCAAGATTATGGCAACGATTCCAGCAGACAGGAAACGTGTCCAGGCGCTACAGTACGGACGTCCACAGTGTACAACACCACAAGAAGACCGATGCCTCACCATCAGTGCCCGCAGACGGCGACGGAGTACTGCAGGTAGCCTTGATCTGGACCTTACCGCAGGCACTGGAACAGTTGTCTCCAGACACACAGTCTACAGACGACTGAACAGTCATGGTTTATTCGCCCGGAGACCTGCAAGGTGCATTCCACTGACCCCTGGTCACAGGAGAGCCCGTAAAGCCTGGTGTCAAGAACACAGTACATGGTCTTTGGAACTGTGGTCCCAGGTTATGTTCACGGGTTTTCATCTGGCGTGAACCAGGAACCCGATACCAAACCCTTAATGTCCTTGAAAGTGACCTGTATGGAGGTCGTGGTTTGATGGTGTGGGGTGGGATTATGATGGGTGCACGTACACCGCTGCATGTCTTCGACAGAGGAACTGTAACATTTCAGGTGTATCGGGACGTCATTTTGCTCCAGTATGTCCGCATATTCAGGGGTGCAGTGGGTCGCACCTTCCTCATGACGGATGATAACGCACGGCCCCACCGATCTGCCATCGTGGAGGAGTACCTTGAAACAGAAGATGTCAGACGAATGGAGTGGTCTGCCTCTTCTACAGACCATCGAGCACGTCTGGGATGCTCTCGGTCGACGCTGCACGTCTTCAAACGCCTACGGCACTTCAGGAGCTCCGACAGGCACTGGTGCAAGAATGGGAGGCTATACTCCAGTAGCTTCTCGACCACCTGATCCAAAGTACGCCAACCCGTTGTGCGGCCTGTGTACATATGCATGGTGATGATATCCCATATTGATGTCGGTCTACATGCACAGGAAACAGTGGCGTTATGTAACACATGTGTTTCCGGACGGTTTTCTCAACTTATCACCAATGCCGTGGACTTCCAGTTCTGCGTCATGTATGTTCCCTATGTGACTATGCTATTAGCCATTATCCTTAATTTATGAGCATGAGTGTATTTACATTGGCGTGTGAACTCCAGCCTTCGTCGCCGACGAACGGCAGCCAGCACGGGTGGATGGACCAGCTACCTGTTGCAGAGGCCCATACACATCTGTTCAGCCGTCGTTCACCCCCTGTCATCTACGGCCATGGCGCACCCAGGTTTTGGACGGCGCCACTTTCCCATTTACAGTATCCTTTACACGCGGCGCCAGGAGAACAGTTTGCAAACTTATCAGTTTCTGGAATGCTTCCACTTCTGCCCTGAAAGCCAATCGTGTCATGGTTTCATGGTTTGACGTTCATGTGGGAGTCTGAAATACAGCTTTACCGGTGACTCACAGTCTTACTGCCTTGATGGATGGTAACACTGTTCCCTTCGACAGTGATGTCATTCCAAATACATCACTGGAGAACACCTTGAAGGTGTGGCGGTGGGACTTGAAGCCCCATACCATCCTCCGACGGTGGAAGTTCACTTCGCTGGCAAGAGGTAACTCAACTGCTAACAATATTATGTACCAACATTGGTGGTTTATGATATATCATTTAGCACGTCATATAAATCACACTGTATCCGCAATAAGGCATGAGTGTGGTGTTTTCCACTTTCCCCGACACGCTTTGTATTCCCTCCACTGCTAGTGCTGCCACCTACCCTCTGTGAGTGGATCTACATCTACATCTACATCTACATTTATACTCCGCAAACCACCCAAAGGTGTGTGGCGGAGGGCACTTTACGTACCACTGTCATTATCTCCCTTTCCTGTTCCAGCCGTGTATGGTTCGCGGGAAGAACGACTGCCGGAAACCCTCCGTGCGCGCTCGAATCTCCCTAATTTTACATTGGTGATCTCCTCGGGAGGTATAAGTAGGGAGAAGCAATATATTTGATACCTCATCCAGAAACGCACCCTCTCGAAACTTGGCGACAAAGCTACACCGCGATGCAGAGCGCCTCTCTTACAGAGTCTGCCACTTGAGTTTGCTAAACATCTCCGTAACGCTATCACGCTTACCAAATAACCCTGTGACGAAACGCGCCGCTCTTCTTTGAATCTTCTCTATCTCCTCTGTCAACCCGACCTGATACGGATCCCACACTGATGAGCAATACTCAAGTATAGATCGAACGAGTGTTTTGTAAGCCACATCCTTTGTTGATGGACTACATTTTCTAAGGACTCTCCTCAATGAATCTCAACCTGGCACCCGCCTTACCAACAATTAATTTTATATGATCATTCCACTTCAAATCGTTCCGTACGCATACACCCAGATATTTTACAGAAGTAACTGCTACCAGTGTTTGTTCCTCTATCTAATAATCATACAATAAAGAATCCTTCTTTCTTTCCATATATTCGCAATACTTTACATTTGTCTGTTTTAAGGGTCAGTTGCCACTCCCTGCACCAAGTGCCTATCCGCTGCAGATCTTCCTGCATTTCGCTGCAATTTTCTAATGCTGCAACTTCTCTGTATACTACAGCATCATCCGCGAAAAGCCGCATGGAACTTCCGACACTATCTACTAGGACATTTATATATATTGTGAAAATCAATGGTACCATAACACTCCCCTGTGGCACGCCAGAGGTTACTTTAACGTCTGTAGGCGCCTCTCCATTGAGAACAACGTGCTGCGTTCAGTTTGCTAACAATTCTTCAATCCAGCCACACAGTCGGTCTGATATTCCGTAGACTCTTACTTTGTGCGTTATTGTACGTTGACGCCGAACATAAGCGGTGGTCACGTTAATGTGACTGAACTTTGCAGTTTGGTAGCTTAACAAAACGAGCCAAAAAAAAAAAAAAAAAGCAAACGGTTGAAAACGATTGCTTGTGGACTTCGTCTTTCATCTAATCCTCTTCCAGCAAAAAGTCACCAAGAAAGTAGCAATGAGGCCGGCGAAGGCTCGCCACAGGTAAAACAGTGCCGAAACCATCTCTTTGAGCGTGGAATACAGTTCACGACAGACTTTTTAACACAGAGATTCAGTGCTCAATAACAAATATTGTATGTCAGGTTCCCTCACTAACACTTCCATTTGCAGTGAGATTAAATCATACAAAATGAAGACCATTGCGAAAATATAAAAGCAGAAATGTTAACTGTTCTAGAGCATATTCGTCAGTAGACATTTCTTGTACCACAGCGTAAATATTCAAAATTGATGGAATTAATTAATTCTATACGAATTGCGGTAAGAATTTCACATGACTCTACTGCAGTTGTAGTATAGCATATCTTATATAGATCGTCCTTTTAGAAACTTGATTCCATTTGTTGTTGACAATTCTTCCGGGTTATATGGCCGTGGTCCATGGAATTCTTCTATTCCTAACGTTTCGTCCAATACTACGTTGGACATCTTCAGAGTTATGGCTGGTCCTGCTGAGTCCTGAGTCGGGCGTCGGAGAGCGGCCTAAATACCGAGGAAAGTGGGCGTGGTCTAGCTTGCACTTAGTAGCAGAGAGAAAACTAGTCATAGATAAAATGTAACTATCGATAATAGTCCGTCATAGATCGATTCTGTAACGCTACTGTCCATATCTCGCTTAATTTCAAGGCCTCTTCTTTTCTATTAAAATTATCTTCATGTTTATAAATTTCAATAGCCTCCCTATACAGTCGTGGATAATAGTTCGTGGTAGCACTTAAAACTGTAGTTTCAGAAAACTTAACTACATGGTCACCTGACTGAAGTGAATGTTCCGCAACGGCCGATTTATCTATTTTTCCCAGTCGGCAAAGACTTTTATGCTCCTTTACCCTCGTATTCACACTTCTTTCCGTAGTACTAATGTAGACCTTGCCACAAGTACACGGAATTTTATACACACCGCTAGATGATAATGGTGGCCTTCTATCTTTAACAGAACGAAGTACTTGTCCTATTTTTCTGGTAGGTTTGAATACCGGTTTCACTTTACGTTTCAGTAAAATTTTGCCGATTCGAACCTTACTAATGAAAGGTAAAGACACCGCGTTCTTCCATTGCTGTGTACCATCCTTGTCCTTTGGCCTGCTGTAATTAGGTCTCAAAACTCTATTAATTTCTTTGTTTGAGTACCCACTCTTTTCGAAGGCGTGTTTCAGATGATTCAGTTCCGTATCCAGATGTTCCGGCGTACAAATCCGTTTTGCCCTGTCCACTAAACTGTTGATTACACCTCTTTTTTGTTATGGGTGATGATTGGAGTTCTTACGTAAGTATCTATCAGTTTGTGTGCTCTTCTGAAACACTTTATGTTTTAGACTGCCATCGGTCTCTCTCATGACTAATACATCGAGAAATGAAATAGCCTGGTCTTTTTCCACTTCAATGGTAAACTGAATTTTAGGATTTATGCTATTAAGATAATCAAAAAATTCGTCTAAGGCATTTTTACTGTGTGCCCAAACCACTAATGTGTCGTCTACATAACGATACCAACAACATGGTTTCTTATTTGCTTTATTCAACGCTAATTGTTCAAATTTCTCCATGTAAAAATTGGCCATATAATCCGGAAGAA
This sequence comes from Schistocerca cancellata, assembly GCF_023864275.1. Classification (NCBI taxonomy): domain Eukaryota; kingdom Metazoa; phylum Arthropoda; class Insecta; order Orthoptera; family Acrididae; genus Schistocerca; species Schistocerca cancellata. Next base: position 152,578,479 of record NC_064637.1, on the reverse strand, counting down.
TTATCAACAACAGTACCATCCGGTCGTGAAAGCCTTCATTGTATGATTGATTCCATTTCTTGTATTTCTTAAATATTTCGGCTGAAGGGTGGAATACTGTTCCATTATCATCCCTCCTTTGCCGCTCTGCGACGAGGGGATGAAGTAACAATAAAGAGAAAAAAATATCCGTGCTTTGGCGTTAGGATCCTGAGCAACTCTTTCAGCCGGTGAGACGGCGGCCACGTGGAGCCCAGCTCGTGTTGTCCAGGACTGGAGCGCTGGAGAGATCGTTAGCCCGCCGTTGTGTTCCTAATGGCAGCGGCATTCACCCAGCCACTGTCTGCTTGCTCTGTAGACACTAGGGCCTCTCTGTATAGGCACCCTGTATAGCCGCAGACAGCTTCATCTAGCGGGCGCTTCTACCGGGCTCGCCTTACGAGTTCCTACAGACGAGCAGCGAGTAGCGCTATTGAGATGAGACACTGCTCTTGTTTTAAAATTTGTGGTTTGGTACTGTTAGACCAATGGCAACGCAGAGCTTAACGGAGCTTTGGCAGTCCTGCGACCAAAGAAGGCAGAAGGGTTAGATAACATCCCTTCAGAATTTCTGAAATCGGTGGCAGCTAACTGACTACTGAACTCAATTTGTGGAATCTGTCAGTCTGGACAAACACCTGAAAAATATCGTCCACACAATCCCGAATATTGCGGCGCGGGGTAACCGCGCGGTCTTGGGCGCCTTGTCACGGTTCCCGCGGCTCTCCCCATCGGTGGTTCGAGTCCTTCCTCGGGCATGGGTGTGTGCGTAGGTCAGTTCAGGTTAGATTACGTAGTGTGTAAGCCTGGATACTGATGACCTCAGCAGTTTGGCCCCATGGGAACTTATCACAAATTTCCAAAATAGCAAGCGCACGTAAATGTAGCACAATCAGCTTAACGTCTCATGCAGCCAACATTCTGACACGAACAATAAACAGAAGAATCATCGAGTGATGGAGGAAACTGAGATCACACTATCCAGCGATTTGACCACTCTAGGAAAATACTTCCGTGACTGGAGGCTCCAACCCAGCCCATCCAAAACAGAGGCCACTTGTTTCCACCTGAATAACAAATTAGCAAACAAAGAGCTCAAGATCCGCTTTGATGGCGGCATTCTTCCATATAATAGAACACCAAAGTATCTGGGCGTGACACTCGATAGAACATTGAGCTATAAACAACACCTTGTAAACACTGCTGAAAAAGTCAGAACTAGAAACAACATTGTCCAAAAGCTTTGTGGCAATAGTTGGGGGTCCACTGCCTCCGTTCTGCGTAGCTCTGCACTAGGACTTGTCTATTCTGCAGCAAAGTACTGTTCCCCAATATGGTTAAATAGTGCTCACATCAAGAAGGTGCATGCAGTCTTGAACCAAACGATGAGGATTATCTCTGGAACGATCAGGTCAACTCCTGTCCAATGGCTGCCTGTATTGAGCCATATCCCGCCGCCACATTTGCGCAGAGAACACGCACTTGTCAGGGAGTGTCGAAAAATCCAAAATAGCCCAGATCTTCCTATCCACACCCTGAGTAATGGAATTGAGCAAAATAGATTGAAATCCAGACACCCCCCTCTCGCAAGTGCCAAAGATCTGGTAAAGAAAGCTTTTATTCTTGAGGACCGCTGGAGAGAAGAATGGGAGGAAAAGACACCGCCTCAGGTTAACACCTTATTGGGAACATCTAACAGACCTCGGGGCTTTGACTTGCCCCGCAAAATCTGGTCTACCCTTAACAGGATCAGGACGAGCCACGGCCGTTGTGCGGACTCCTTGTACAAATGGAGCATAGTGCCGTCACCACAGTGCGACTGCGGCGCCGACAGGCAGAGAATTAACCATATCGTGGTAGAATGCCCTCTGAGGGCCTACCCTGGGCCAACAAGGGACTTCATGGATGCGACTAACAGTGCAATCGATTATATTTCTAACCTAGATGTTTGTTTGTGATATTGTAACTGTTTTGTGTGTTATGTACTTTTAGATTTTTCATACGTGATTTGTACTTGCCATACGCTAAATAAATAAACAGAAGAATCTAAAGAAAATTGGGATTTGTTATACGGACGTCAAAGGGACGGACTTTGAGAACAGTGTAATCAGATGTACGACAAATATCTTTCTTTATCAGTACGGTAGTGCGTTAGGACATTCGGATACAAGAGTTCGGTTCTTGGTCTACACGTAAGTTTATTTTTATTTTCCAATTTTGTTCTGCCCAGTAAGGCTGTAGTACACACTGTTTCTTAAACGATACGTATTGGATTGGTGCCTAAGTTCGTAAATGTTTTCATAGGTTTAATAAACAGAACAGATACGCATGACAGAGACTTTAGTCATCAAATGGTTGGTTCAAATGGCTCTGAGCACTACGCGACTTAACTTCTGCGGTCATCAGTCGCCTAGAACTTAGAACAAATTAAACCTAACTAACCTAAGGACATCACACACATCCATTCCAGAGGTAGGATTCGAACCTGGGACCGTAGCGGTCGCTCGGCTCCAGACAGTAGCGCCTAGAACCGCACGGCCACCCCGGCCGGCCTTTAGTCATCAATAACATATTTTCTTCTTCAGTAGTTGCAACATTCTGCCAGTGCTGAGAGAACTTATTGAATCCACGACCGAAGAAATCACATGGTTTTGAGGAGAACAACTCGTCGAGACGTGAATGAGATTTTCAGTCTGCAGAGGAGTGTGCGCTGATATGAAACTTCCTGGCAGATTAAAGCTGTGCCGGATCGAGACTCGAGCTCGGGACCTTTGCCTTTCGCGGGCAAGGGCTCGACCAACAGAGCTACCCAAGCACGACTCACGCCTCGTGCTCACAGCTTTACTTCTGCCAGTACCTCGTCTCCTATCTTCCAAAATTAACAGAAGCTCTCCTGCGAAAGGCTAAGGTCCTAAGTTCGAGTCTCTGTCCGGCACACAGTTTTAATCTGCCAGGAAGTTTATAATCAGCGCACACTCCGCTGCAGAGTGAAAATCTCATTCTGGAAATATCCCCCAGGTTGTGGCTAAGGCATGTCTCCGCAATATCCCCTTCTTTCAGGAGTGCTAGTTCTGCAAGGTTCGCAGGAGAACTTCTGTTAAGTTTGGAAGGTAGGAGACGAGGTACTGGCAGAAGTAAAGCTGTGAGGACGGGGCGTGAGTCGTGCTTGGGTAGCTCAGTTGGTAGAGCCCTTGCCCGCGAAAGGCAAAGGTTCCGAGTACGTGTCTCGGTCCGGCATACAGTTTTAATCTGCCAGGAAGTTTCGTCGAGACGTATTAGGAGCGCGCTTTCATACGGAAAGAAAGTTTCTTGACGGTTGTTCAACAGAGAGCGGTAAAAGTTAAACTCTGAGGGTGCAAGATCAGGCGAATGAGGTAGGTGCGGAATGATGAGAACTTTAAGTTATTTTGCGCACTTTTTTATCTGCACTTATGTTCGTTTGAGTGTATAGTCCACTTCATTGACAGATATGTGTTTACAATCATTTAAAATTTATATTCGCGTAATTTGACTCATAACAGACCATATTAGTCTATGCTGTCATGTAGCGTGCAAGGGTAACACCCATTTCACAAAACTTCATACAAACCTGACGCCTTTTGACGTCACACGCAGTATCGAAGACGGCACAAACTGCTATCGACTTCCGTCAGCGTTCGATGTGGCGTACTTGGCAATCGCCATATTCAGTTTCGTATCGTAGCGTGCAAGCTAAGGAAGTATGTACGTCAAGTAACCATGAAGTCTCGTGAAATGAGTATTATCCTTGGGCGGTACATGGAAGCATTGAATAATACGATGTTTGTATGTAGCTATTATCACTGAAATTCCGCGAATATGAATTGTAAATCATTGCAAACGTACAGGGCTATTACAAATGATTGAAGCGATTTCATAAATTCACTGTAGCTCCATTCATTGACATATGGTCACGACACACTACAGATACGTAGAAAAACTCATAAAGTTTTGTTCGGCTGAAGCTGCACTTCAGGTTTCTGCCGCCAGAGCGCTCGAGAGCGCAGTGAGACAAAATGGCGACAGGAGCCGAGAAAGCGTATGTCGTGCTTGAAGTGCACTCACATCAGTCAGTCATAACAGTGCAACGACACTTCAGGACGAAGTTCAACAAAGATCCACCAACTGCTAACTCCGTTCGGCGACGGTATGCGCAGTTTAAAGCTTCTGGATGCCTCTGTAAGGGGAAATCAACGGGTCGGCCTGCAGTGAGCGAAGAAACGGTTGAACGCGTGCGGGCAAGTTTCACGCGTAGCCCGCGGAAAATTGGCTCATGCCACAACTGGAGACCGACAGCGCCGATTTCATCTTTCAACAGGATGGTGCTCCACCGCACTTCCATCATGATGTTCGGCATTTCTTAAACAGGAGATTGGAAAACCGATGGATCGGTCGTGGTGGAGATCATGATCAGCAATTCATGTCATGGCCTCCACGCTCTCCCGACTTAACCCCATGCGATTTCTTTCTGTAGGGTTATGTGAAAGATTCAGTGTTTAAACCTCCTCTACCAAGAAACGTGCCAGAACTGCGAGCTCGCATCAACGACGCTTTCGAACTCATTGATGGGGACGCTGCGCCGAGTGTGGGAGGAACTTGACTATGGGCTTGATGTCTGCCGAATGCATAAAGGGGCACATATCGAACATTTGTGAATGCCTAAAAAACTTTTTGAGTTTTTGTATGTGTGTGCAAACCATTGTGAAAATATCTCAAATAATAAAGTTATTGTAGAGCTGTGAAATCGCTTCAATCATTTGTAATAACCCTGTACATTGTCAATGGAGGGGACTGAACAATCGAACGATAGTAAGTACAAATAAAGAAAAAATGCACAAAATAATGTAAGATTCTGACAAGCCTCAACAGCTCGGGAACTGAGAAACAATCTCAACAGCCACTCCAAGACACTGTGTTGTGACACAGAAAAACGTAAATACCTATAGTATTAGAAGTAAGCCATCTAACTTATCTTTTATTATTTTATACGAAAATGATGTATTTTATATTGCAAATTTACTTGAAAATGGCAAACTGCCGAAACGATACTTGTACTGTGTAAATGACGAGCTAGTAAAATCATTGTGCAGCAGAAAACGGGAGAATATGTAATACGTCATTCACTGACCTAAAGCATGCTGCGAGCCCATCTCATAGGAAGCTTTTGGAATCTTATAACACTTTTTAATAAACTTCCAAAAAACAAAATCCTGTATTTGAGAAAAAAAGTTAGTTACCCCGAGCTGTTGTGACCGTAGTAGCTGAAGAGAACCGGTACACGGTACTGATAAGGGTATTTGACGTAAACGTCATTGTTTACTTATCTCCACGATAAGTTTCAAAGCTTTAAACGTCCATCATCAGGTGGATTTGCATTTGTTAGTATGACGTGTGTGAGTGTGTGTGTTTGTGTGTGTGTGTGTGTGTGTGTGTGTGTGTGTGTGTGTGTGTATGTGTGCGTGTGTGCGTGCGTGTGAGTTGTGTTACGATTTTTGCTAGCGACTTGTGGTAGTGTCTAGGGGAGAAACAAAACTCTATTTCAGAACATGGTTTGCGGTTTATTTTGACAAAAAACTATTGGGAAAAATAAAATAAGTAAAACATAGTATCTCCAGTGATCACAGGTTCCTTTCACTGTCGTAACACATCACATGTGTACTGTCATATTTTGTAAACAAATATGGTGTCTGGAAACTATTAGGTGCAACCATCATACAGCAATAGTTTCCAGACGCTATATTTGTTTACAAAATATGACAGTACACATGTGATGTGTTACGACAGTGAAAGGAACCTGTGACCACTGGAGATACTCTATTTTACTTATTTTATTTTTACCGTTACGTATACGTTTATTTTTTTGTCAAAGGAAACCCCAAACCATGTTGTGGAATTGTGTTTTGTTCCTCCACTAGACAGTGCCAAATGTTCCTCCAAAAAAACGTAACACAACACACACACACACACACACACACACACACACACACACAGACAGACAGACATATGATACTAGCAAATGTAAATCCACCTCATGATGGAGGTTTCAACCTTTGAAACGAGTCTTGGTGACAAATAAACAGTGACTGGTAACAGTAAACTTGTTCATATTTGACATAGATGCGATTTTTGTGTTGCCAAACTGTATCTCTTTGCTGTGTATTTTCCACTGAAAATATTCACGGGACGGAATTTTGTCACAGATATTTTTGTACTGCTGGTAAGCCATGAACCGCGCTGTGACATCCCAGTACGAGCGCGACCCTCCAGTGATGAATTGTCGGACCGCTTGCGGGTGGAAGCGTTCACCGGTTTCCCCCACGCGTCGCATATCTCTCGAGCGGCCGCAGACAGAGAATGGAAAAGCGTTCTGGTCCGGTGTGGTCTGACCACTGCGACGCCAGCCGTTAATCACCACTCACCGTCCACTACTCGCGGCCCCACACAGCCCATTAGCGCCGTTAATGGCTTCGCATTGCGGCTTTTTTATGTGCCGTCCCAGCGGCACTTACAAATAGACCCGCTGCCGCGACCCCTTAATAGGACAGCTCTATCCTAGAGTCGTTCCGTTATTAGGAGATGCTACTTGATAAGATCGCGTGTGGAATCTATTTGGTTTGGTGTAGCTGGGTCGACTAACGTCTCGGGGGTAATTGTTTAGCCTGCAGCAGCGTCTGCAGCTAGAGAGATTGGCCTGTGAAGATCGAAGTGAATGAGACGGTGTTATAGGTTACTAGAACGCGCGAGAGAGAGAGCGAGAGAGAGAGAGAGAGAGAGAGCTAGACACAGAGAGAGAGAGAGACGGATACAGCAGTACTCATCTACCCCTACATTTAGCCGGCCGTTGTGGCCGAGCAGTTCTAGGCGCTTCAGTCCGGAACCGCGCTGCTGCTACTGTCGCAGGTCCGAATCCTGCCTCGGGCATGGATGTGTGTGTTGTCCTTACGTTAGTTAGATTTAAGTAGTTCTAAGTCTAGGGGACTGATGACGTCAGATGTTAAGTCCCATAGTGCTCAGAGCCATTTGAACCATTTGAACCCTACATTTACATCTATAGTCAGCAAACTACTGTGGAGAAATGTAGGGACCCCCTGAATAGGTCAGGCGTGCACTACACGCAGGAAGCGGTTACAAGGGCAGCGGAGTATGTGTAGAGTGCACATGTGGATTTTATAGGTTAGAGAATTCCGTCCCTCCTGAGACGCGGCAAGGTAGGAGTAGGCAAAACGCAACAGGGAATGACAATATTAATCTGCTAATAGTAAACTGCAGGAGCGTCTATAGAAAGGTCCCAGAACTACTCTCATTAATAAACGGTCACAATGCCCACATAGTACTAGGGACGGAAAGTTGGCTGAAACCAGACGTAAACAGTAATGAAATCCTAAACTCAGATTGGAATGTATACCGCAGAGACAGGCTGGACAGTGAAGGGGGAGGCGTGTTTATAGCGATAAAAAGTGCAATAGTATCGAAGGAAATTGACGGAGATCCAAAATGTGAAATAATTTGGATGTAGATAACGGTTAAAGCAGGCTCAAACATAGTAATTGGATGTCTCTATAGGCCTCCTGGCTCAGCAGCTGTTGTGGAAGAACACCTGAAGGAAACTTAGAAAACATTTCCATTAGATTTCCCGACCATGTTATAGTTTTGAGTGGAGATATTAATTTACCAGAAATAAACTGGGATACTCAAACGTTTATGACAGGTGGCAGGGACAAAGAATCCAGTGAAATTTTTTTAAGTGCATTATCTGAAAACTACCTTGAGCAGTTAAGCACGCCTGAAATCACTCTCTCTTCGGAAGGCTTCTCGCCATTGAGAATGACATGCTGCGTTCTGTTATCTAGGAACTCTTCAATCCAATCACACAATTTGTCTGATAATCCATATCTTCTTACTTTGATCATTAAACGACTGTGGGGAAATGTATCAAACGCCTTGCGGAAGTCAAGAAACACTGCATCTACCTGGGAACCCGTGTCTATGGCCCTCTGAGTCTCGTGGACGAATAGCGCGAGCTGGGTTTCACAGGATCGTCCTTTTCTAAACCCATACTGATTCCTACAGAGAGATTTCTAGTCTCCAGAAAAGTCATTATACTCGAACACAATACGTGTTCCAAAATTCTACAACTAATCGACGTTACAGATATAGGTCTATAGTTCTGCACGTCTGTTCGACGTCCCTTCTTAAAAGGGGAATGACCTGGTGGATAACATCGGAATTTTACTGAGGCTTTTTGCGGATGATGCTGTAGTATAACGACAGGTTGTAACCATGGAAAATTGTACTGAAATGCAGGAGGATGTGCAACGAATTGACGCATGGTGCAGGGAATGGCAATTGAATCTCAATGTAGACGAGTGTAATGTGCTGCGAACACAGAGATAGAAATATCCTTTATCATTTAGCTACAACATAGCAGGTCAGCAACTGGGAGCAGTTAATACCATAAGTTATCCGGGAGTAGGCATTAGGAGTGATTTAAAATGGAATGACCATATAAAATTAATCGTCAGTAAAGCAGATGCCAAACTGAGATTCATTGGAAGAATCCTAATGAAATGCAATCCGAAAACAAAGGAAGTAGGTTACAGTACACTTGTTGGCCCACTGCTTGAATACTGCTCACCGGTGTGGGATCCGTACCAGAGAAGAGATAGAGATCCAACGGAGAGCAGCGCGCTTCGTTACTGGATCATTTAGTAGTCGTGAGATGATAGATAAACTCCAGTGGAAGACTCTGCAAGAGAGACGCTCAGTAGCTCGGTACGGGCTTTTGTCAAAGTTACGAGAACATACCTTCACCGAGAAGTCAAGCAGTATATTGCTCTCTCCTACGCATATCTCGCGAAGAGACCATGAGGATAAAATCAGAGAGATTAGAGCCCACACAGAGGCATACCGACAATCTTTCTTCCCACGAACAATACGAGACTGGAATAGAACGGAGAACCGATAGAGGTACTCAAGGTACCCTCCGCCACACACCGTCAGGTGGCTTGCGGAGTATGGATGTAGATGTAGATGTAGATGTAGATGTAGATGTAGAAGTGCACGCCAGAGGGCACGTCCCACAGTACCAGTAATTAACGCTGCTTCTAGTTCCATTCATGTATGGAAAACTATTTAAATGCCTGTGCGTACTGTATTTAATCTAATCTCAGCCTCACGATTCCTATTTGAGCGGTACGTAGGGTGTTGCACTATAGTCCCAGAGTCATCATTTAAAGCCGGCTTTTGAAACTCTGATAGTAGACTCTCTCATGATATTTTACGTTCCGTTGGGCCTGCGGCATAGTATATCTCGTTAAAGACATAATGAAAATGAAGGCTCCAAAATTGTCAGAAATAAGGTAATATACTTAATATTTTACAGGACAAGCTTGTTTCGGCTTAAGGGGGGGTAGGACGTCAAACGGGCTGACTTGGAGCAGGAGAGGCACCACAGGACATTTTGATTTCCACTGTCTATACTTTTACAAATAAATTCATAAAACTTTGTCAACATGACCAGGCAGGATTCAGAATTCACATCCATAGCAGTGGAAGTTCGAAAACATAACGAAATGATTTTTTTTACATGTGAAATTTCATCATTTTTTTCGCTTGCTAATGGCAGTACTTGTTGCTATAGGTACGCTTTTCTTCACAAGAAAGAGAGATTCTTCTATGAATTTTGCACAGCATACAAACCATACTTGAAGGTGTATGAAACTCTAGAGTTTTCCAAATCTATTAAAAACTGTGGTAAAAATTGAAGTAATTAACTATAAAATTCGTGTTTTTTCTGAACATGAAGTTTAAAATATAACAGTTAATTTGTTTTTTCATAAATTAAATAAATTCTAGAGTTTCATACACCTGTGAGTATGGTATGTACGCTGCGCAAAATTCATCGAAGAATCTCTGTAACTTATGAAGAAAAGTGTACCTATAGCAACAAATGCAGCGATTAGTAACTGAAAAAATGATGAAATTTCGCACGGAAAATAATTTATTTTGTTATGTTTTGGAACTTCCACTGCAATGAGTGTGAATCCTGAACCTTTCCTGCTGATGCTGACAAAGTTTTATGAATTTGTTTGTAAAAGTATAGACACTGGAAATTAAAATGTCCTGTGATGCCTCTCCTGCTCCAAGTCGGCGCCTTTGACGTCTATCCCCCTTAACTGCCATTATCAAGTGACCTACGAAAATAACATTGGCAAGACTATCTGCACGTAAATCATGGCCGTCTTGTGTTTACATTGCATTGGTACTTACCTCTATTTGGAAGTGACAACCATATTGCAGCAATTGTAAATTTTTTCTGGCAAGTGGTGTTAAGTAAAATACTTGGTATATATCTTGTATATATTTTAGTCACAAAACGTAAAAATTACGTTTTTGACATATTTTGACAGCTGACTGTTTTGAAACTTTTTTACTACGACGCTTTATGTTTACAAAGTACATACAACGTACCAGAGATGATGATCCATTTCATTGTTTCTATTTTGCTTTGAATTTTATTTATAGTCTCTGTATGCTTTGTATTCCATATCACTATCGCTTTTCGTATTCTATTATGTCACAGAGTTTAAACATAAAGAAGCTTTGTTGACATAACAGGGCAACAAAAATGGATAATCTTCTGGGAAACAAACCATACCCAGACTACAGATGAAATTCAGAGAAAAATAAAAACAACGAAATGTAACATCAACTATGTTAACCTGTGTGTACTTTCATTAACTCGAAGGATCGTAGCAGACAACTATCAAAATATACAACAGTTAAATAATCTGTCAAATACGTACTTTCTACGTATTGTAACTACGATAAAATATTGCACTTACCCCGACTTGACAGAAAAAATTTGATATAGATGCAATATAGTCGTCACTTCCAACTAGGTGTAAGTACCAATGGAAATGTAAACCTAAAACAGCCGAGATTTACGTAAATGTAATATTACCAGTGTTATTTCCACAGGTCACTTGATAATGGCAGTTAACCCGAAACAGGTCTGCCGTGTAAAATATTAAGTATATTACCTTAATGCTGTTAGTCTCTCAGCTTTCACTTTCATTATTTTTTAAGGCAAGTTTCGTCTAGCTTCAGGAGTGTGCGAAATCAATTCTTTCAACATCTCCCACTGATTAAACAAACCTGTGACCATTTGTGCTGCCCTTCTCCGGATACATTCAATATCCCATGTTAGTCCTCTTTCGTACAGGTCCCACAAACGTGAGAAATATTTTAGGATGATTCGGACGAGTGTGTCGTAACCAGTCTCCTTTGGAGGCTCACTACATTTCGCTAGTTTTTCTACCATTAAACCAAAGTCTGCCACCTGATTCATCAACAAATGAGTTTTTGTGATCGTTACATTTCATGCCCCCACCGACTGTTACACCCAGGTATTTGTACGAACTCACAGTTGCCAACCGTCACTCAAACACTGTTCTCACAGGATACTACGTTTTTTCGTTTCGTGAAATGCACAGTTTTACATTTTGAACGTTTAATGCAAGCTGAACCACCTGACTGAATATTTATGCTACTTCTTTCAGACAGTACTTCATTATAGACAACGGTATCATCTGAAAATAGTCCCAGGTTTCTAGTAACAGTGTCTGCAAGGTCATTAATACACAACATGAACAGCAAGGATCCCAACACACTTCCGTTGGGCACACCCGAAGTTGCTTCTACCGAAAAATCCTTAGTGACGTCACAAACTAGATACGATCGTACTTTTGATGATAAGTGTAGGCCTGGTGCTTACAGTCAGATGATTTTTGGAGATCCACGTAACGAGTCAATGGCTTTCAAGATGTCATGTCAGAAAAAAGCGTGTTCGGTGTCAGATGATGGTTGTTTGCGGAAATATCTTCGTTGCGGTGGAAGAGGTTATTCTCTTCCCGATATCGTATTATGTTTGAGTTCATAGTATGTTCTATGATTCTACAACAAATGGATGTCAAGGATACTGAATTTTAGTTTTGTGGATCGCTTCTCTTACTCAGCTTGTAGTCGGGAGTGAGCAGTGCTTTCTTTCAGCTTTTTCAGCTACTTCCTTCTACGAGAGATATGCGGTAGAGAGGGGCTAACTCAGTCTGAAATTAGGTACAGAATCTCAGGGGAGTTCCATCAGACCCTGGAATTTTCTTACATTTTTAGCGAATTCAGCTGTTTTCAAAGTCATAAGAACCGTAATACCAACATGCAAAACAAAGTACTTACGCTCCACCCTAATATTTCGTAATATGAGGTGGTATTATGGAAAGTCATCAAGTGAATTCCTAATTCACAGTGACACATAAAGAAAAGGAATGGAAAAATC